>NC_090672.1:6736903-7339403 GCF_013368605.1 Nyctibius grandis | reverse complement strand
AGAGGACTAGTAGTCAGTCCAATAATCTTATCTTCTGTCCTATGTAGATATGGTAGATCTTAATAGCCCTACGGATGTGCAGTGTGCAGGGTTTTGTTCTGTCTTGTTTGTCTCTTGAATTTGGTCAGGAAGGATAATTTTGTTTAAGGTTAAAAAAAAGTACTATTAAACTGTGGTATGAAAGATGAAACTCTTCTAAAAAACTTTAATAATAAAATAGGTTTACCATAGCAAACCTCCAGTTTGCCACGCAGAACTGAGAAAGCGTATTCAACAAATAGTCCAGTAACTAACTGAACTTCTTTCAACTCCCGGAGTGTCTGCAAGGTTAAGTTCCTCCACTGTATTTTCAATCAGTAAGATTTCTTTCTTTAAAAGCACATACAATTAGTTCGCTGTTGAAAGGGTGTATGTTATTTCAGCTGTGATCTATTAGGTACAATCACATAATATTGACTTTGCTTCCTGATTCAACACATGCACATTCTTCTGACTGAGTTCATGTGAGCAACTGAGATATATTTTGTGAGAATTCTTACCAAGACAATGTGAATGGTTTTACTGTTCAGAGGATGCAAAAAAATCAGTCAAACATAATATCCAGTATTGCTGAGAGTTTGGGTGTTCTGACAGTATTTGCTGAGGTTTAATCACTAACATGAAAACACAATCACAAATATAATTATTTTTATATAAGTATATGAATCCAGATTAACGAAGGTAAAGAACCAAGTTAAAGTGGTCTGGAGGCATGTTCCAGTATTAACCCTTCATAAAATGAAGGTACTTGCAGAACAGATGTTCTCCTTTTCTTAAAAAAACAAAACAAAACAACAAACCCTATTTATTCCACCTACTCTAAAGTTAGTTTACTTGAACAGTAGTTGTGTTCTGCTGGTTTATATTAAGCTAATGCTCAGCTGGTTTATGGCTGGCAGGCTCCCTCCTTCAGCAAATGTACCCCCATTCCTGAAACTTGAGTCAGAAATTAAGTGTCTCCATTTTTACATATACTTTTTTTCTGACAATCTTAAAAGTCACTGTATTCCACAGTATTCTAGTGAACAAGAAGCCAGGACTTCTGAATGTTAAAAGTATAGCACTGATCTAACGTGTAACAGCAGGCAAGTCTTACACAACTGTGCCTTGCTTTTTTTCCTGTTAAGATTCATGTTTATAAAGCAGTTTGAGATTTCAAGATGAAAGGCACTACTATGAGTAGTTACGGCCAGGCCTTTGCTGCTTACTTTTATAATTGCAGATCAATGGTGGATATAAAGACAATTAGATTTTGAAGCCAATATTCCCAACGGAGCAGTAAATGTAAGAAGTGAAGACTGAACTTCTACAGTACTTCTTTTTGTGCAAACAGAGCAGGTAGCCAGCCACACACTTCAAATATATGAACCTCTAAAGCTATCTATTTACCTACCTACCATGCCACATTGCAAACGTGAGGATGTAATGGTGTTTACAGCTTCAGCATAGAAATTCAATGTTTGCTTGTTAAAAACTATTGGTTTGGGGTTTTTTTCTTTTTTTCCCATTTTGTTTTTTTTTTTTTTTTTTTTTTTTTATTAGAGATTTTCCCAGTGAAAGGAAAACCACAAATTTCTTCAGCATTACAGTCTTGCTCTAAGGCCTATTTGTGTTTCTACAAATGTTATGATTACATAGTCAAAAAAAAGTAATTGACTTTCCCAGGCAGAATTTTCATAACAGCTCATAGCATCACCTCACTGTTCTCATTTCTGGAGGAAGAAAGTAGCAAGCAGCAAATAAAATGGCCAGGAAGGAAATCAGTAAAGTTAAAACTAAAAATATTGAGATGCTGAAGAAAGTTCACTAGCTCCCCTATTTATGGTAGGATTAAGAACTGAAAAGCTATTAAGCTCAAAAACAGACCAAATCTGAATAGATAAGAGCACAGTTATTTATATGCACAGATACACACAAAATACTGAATAGGACATTCTTGACTAAATACCAGAAATCTGTTCATAAAGTAGGCAAAAAAGGCACAATATCAGGTAGGAATAAAGTAACAAATGGACAGATATAGGCTACAATACTGAATCTGAGTTGAAACACTATGCATCTGTTCCACTGCCAATGTGCAAGCAGCTAAAAAACACTTGCTTATAAAAGGCAAAGCAAACTGAGAGAAGAATCAATACTAAAGATGCACCGTAGTATAAACCAGACAAATTAAAACTGTCCAAGGAAGTCAGGCAAGAAAAATACAGGAAGCATACCAACATTTTGGGAATTAATCTGCTGGATAAATATGGAAAAGGGTAGGGCAAACAGGCCTATGTGATCCAGAAACATGTACATAGCACCTTTCATTCCAGAAAACCTCAAAAATACCTTAGAAACATAATTGTTTTGTCCATTACTGACGGTCAGCTCTAATAATGAAGGGGGGTGGCTGTTTCAGACTGGACATTAGTCAGCACCCCAACAGAGCCAGTAGTTTAAGGCAGAAGTTAGTATTACATTCCTCCAGAAGTTTCAAAAGACTTTCAAAGGGGGAAATTTAGCAATAACAGTGAATTAGTATCTTTTCACAGAATGTGAATCTGTAGTGTTCTCTCTGTAGCTCTTTTTAATCCTACTTAAAGGTAAAGCTTCTGAACACCAGCCTTTGATGAAGCAGTCAGTCACCATCAGTGCTGTTGTACACGACATGTACTGCTATAAAAGCATTCCAAGGACTAATAGAGCATTCCTTTGAGACTCATCTGAATACTGACAAAGCAAATCTCAGTTCATTTAAAAAACAAAAAAACAACAAGGGGTGAGGAGAGCGGGGGAAGCAGGAGATTGGGGAGAGGGCATGAAATTGTAATTTAGAGCATTACAGAAATTCTGCAAGATTTATCTTGGACTGTATTCATAGATTAGGAAAAAAAAAAATCAAAAGCACTGTTAAAGGAAAATAAGGGAAACATGACAGTGTAGAGAATTGATGGTACAGGTGAAAAGCCACGTACCAATCTCACACAAAACATGTACCAGCAGCAAAGGCTAATTACAGAAATATCTACTAACAGTAGGAATAGAAGATATTCACTCTTATGAAAATCTGATTACAGGCTTACGTTTTTCTAAAGGTAAACAGTAAACAAGTCTTAAAATACATCAAAATCCTCGCACACTTGATTTGCAGACAAAGTGGTAAGCTTTTAGCAACTACTGTAACAGATAAGAGGTGGACACTGGGGTGTACGTACGCACGCACGTGCATTAACAATAACTGGAACAAACAAAATGCTTCAAATTGGTTAACAGCAACATACACAGCTTGTAAAACCAGATCTGATTTGATGCTAAGAACAACTCTCACTCACTGAAAGACTAAGAGCTTTTGAGACTTCAGGGAAAGATTAAGTTTCAGAACTCGATACAAACTCAGCCTTCACACAAACATACCTTTTTCTTTTGACTTCCTGTCTTGTTCTCTCTCTCTGCTTTTGCTTCTGTGCTTGTAGGATTTCCGATCCCGGCTTTTTGACCGTCTCCTGTCCCTACTGCGAGACCTATGTTTTCTTTCTGATCTATCATGACTTCTGCTTCTTCTTCGGTCACGACTCCTTAACATTCGGAGAAATTTCAAAAATGTGTCAGTTGGTATTTTCTAACTCGGAAGACAAAACAGTAAACCAGCAGCACTTCCCAACACATGGATTATTTGCAGAAAACAAATACTTAAAACAAGCCTTAGCATACTGTATATAAATATTTCTCAGTGCATAAGACGTGGCTTCACACTGCCTTCTTCATTTACTCAAACATGCAACCACACAGCTTCAAAACATGTACTACTATGCATGAAAGACCAACTTAAGGAAAAAAAAAAACAACATCCTGTTCTTTGGGAGCATTTGCCTACTCAAAGCTCTCTTGTAAGACCGCATCCACCAAAACGGTGTCATCTAGTTCCAAAAACTGAGAGAAGACAGTGAACATGCAGCAAAACTTGCTTATCCTTAGAACCAGTAAAGTATGTCTTCACTTAGAGATAAGAACAGGGAAGCTAACAAATCAGTGATGTGACCCAGGCTGACAGGTCAGGTCCCCACAAGATTTTTACATTTTGGAGAGTTACGTGACAATACACACACACACACACATACCGGCTTCGCCTTCTTTCTCTACTTCTTGATCTTTTGTGGTCTCGTGAACGGCTGCATCTTCTGTCAGATGTTCTGCTTGAATGTCTGCTCCGCGAACGACTCCTTTTACGTCTCTCTCTATCACGAGCCCTCTCTTTTTCTTTCTCCTCTTCTTCACGCCGTCTCTTCCTTTCCCGCTCTTCTCTTTCCCGTTCCCTCTCCTTCTCCCTCTCTTCTCGTTCCAGTTTCTCTTTTTTTAACCTTTCATCGCGGTCAGGTTCTTCTGTTCTTTTCCGTAACTTTTCCTTTAAATAAAGTTCACAGAAAGAAATGATTATTCAAGATAAATCATTCAATATAACTTAGTTTATACATTCTGAGGACGTAGAAGCTTAAGCTTTTAAAATATTTCACGTTTTTTTTCCAAAGGACAGCCTACATAGAAGCACTTTCTAAAATGCCTGAAACAGAAATCCTTTGTGTTGCAGAACGTTTTTGCTTGTCATTCTCACAAGAACATAGGCCACACTACAGTTCTTTACAAGGACCACAAAAAATTCCCACTTGAATTTACATCTTTGCTTGTATCTCGTGTAATCACATATGACAAAGAATACCAGCACAAGCACAATGCTAAATGTGCAGTGTAGGATTCCATTTAATTTTTATATACCATCTTTTGAGGGTAGATTCAGACTAGATATAAGGAAGTTTTTTTATGATGAGGGTGGTGAAATACTGGCACAGGTTGCCCACAGAGGTGGTAGGTGCCCCATCCCTGGAAACATTCAAGGTCAGGTTGGACGGGGCTCAGAGTGACCTGATCTAGTTGAGGATGTCCCTGCTCATGGCAGGGGGGTTAGACTATATGGCCTTTAAAGGTCCCTTCCAACCCAAACTATTCTGTGATTCTATGATCTTTGGGGTATTTCACCCACTTGAGAAAGTCCACTGGACAGCCTTTTGTTTACCACAGGAAGCCTCCGAGCAATTTTTTATGTTCAGCAACTGAACAGATGCTTACTTTTAAATCTTCTACAGTAGCTTTTATTTTGGCATAACCCATGTGCTGCTTTCCCATCAAGTGGTCATCTACTCTGGACTGTGCATCTCCTACAATTAGAAAGGCTCCACAAACTTCACAAACTTCCATTTGCTTTTCCTGGGCTGCAAAGCTCTCAATTGTCTGCAAAAGAAAAATATTTGATAAAGCAAAAGAGAAGTTTTAGCCAGAAGCCAGCAAAGAGGTTTAGAACTTTACTGTTACTGTTGTCAAATCCCAGGCTCTAGTGAAAGCTGAAAACAAACAGGGCAAAAACAGGCTACATACACCCATTCCACGTAAGCCACAAGGAAAGAGTCCATTAGAAAACACACAAAACAAACCTTACTCCTCACTGCAAAGGATTAATATGTATATAGCCTTATCTGCAGCTTCCCTGCAATCTCCAGATTAAGGAAAACAAAAATCAGTTTTCTCTTAAGATGATTTCTTTGGCATCAACTGATATGCCTGGAGCTGCAGAATAACCTTGGAATACGTCTCAAGGAATGAAAAGGCCAGAATATCCCATGAAGACATACAAAAAGGAACACTGGGCTTCTGTTTAAAAGGATGGTGGTGAAATTAATTCACTGTTTCAACAGACACAGGAGAAATATACTGGAATTTCAACATAAATCCAAGTGATTATTGCTGTGCAGTGTTCTTGAATCATATAGTATGGACACAAACACTACTGCCTGCAACATTTAAGAACTTTTTAAAAAAATAAACCAGGAATCACAATTTGAGCATATTATTAAACACTGAAATACAATGTTTAAATATAAGCTCCTTTTTGTTGACAGGAACTTGTTACTTAACACAATACCTTTGGCTTCTGTAGCTCTCAAATTCAGACAGATGCCAGTCTCTAGTCACAGCCCTAACCCAAGGGCTTTCTGTCACACAGTCAGACTGGTAATTCAGTTAAATAATATTGCAGAGGCTACACAGCAAAGTTTAACTGAGACCTGAACTAGAGTTAGGATGCAAGCTCACCTCCAAGACTGCTGGGCAAATAATTTCATAATTTGTGTGCATGCAACCCACTCCCAAGGTAGCATGCTAAATCAACACACTGCATTAACATCTTTAAATATCACGTTATTGTCTGATAAATTCTGCACAGAACTTGCATGCCTTCAGTGTAAGGACAAGGTTATTAACAACGTACTGTTGCACCAAATTTTGAAATGTCTGACAGAACTACAAACACATTACTTACTGAAGTTGTAGACCTCAGCAATTCTCTCTCTTCCTTTAACTGTTCAACGAGTTTCATCATGCCTTGTGCCTCTTCCACCTTCCCTTCTGAACCTAGCTCTTCAATCTAAAGGACAGTAAAAAAATTCAACTGTAATTTTTAATCAAGTAACAAAAGCAAGAGCTCTCTCTTACAGGGGGTAAAAAAACCTCACCTGTTGTAGAAGTACATCGATTTTGTCAGTTAACACCTGAATCTTCTCTTCATTTTTACCAGTAGGTCCCCCTCCCTGCCAAACAATACAAGAGGGGTTTGTTTTGTTTTGGTTTTGTTTTAGTTAAAATAACTTTAAGAGACATTAATGTATGTCTTCTCATATTCCAGAGATACTTCAGGAATAACATCCTCCTGCCTCTTCTCCCATGAAGACTTACTAATAATAGTCTAGTCTAATATTAAACACTCCTCAACACAGCTTTCTGCACTCTTGCTGAGTGAAGCAAGTTCTAGTCACACAAATTCCTCCTAAATCAACAAAAACATACAAGGCCCTGGCCCATAAAAGGTAAGACCTCTGAATTCAAAGTCCTAAATTTAAACTCTGAAGCTGCCATGCAGCTATTTCGTATCTTTGCAGACACTCAAGTATGACTTAGAAGTTCCATGGGCTCTGAAATTTAATTTCTGAGCATAAAGGCAAAAAGAATCTCACTTCGTCCAAAATGTAGTTGTTAGTAGTGTCTTCTCTGTAGGCTGCTGGAATAGACTTACATCTGCTTCCCTCACAACCTTTGCTCTACTCCATGGCCAACAAGCTCTCTTGACTGGATACTGTCCACAGCTCCTTCTGCAGCAACTGGACTTTGCACAGAATGATTAATTGGGGCAACAAAAAGGAGCAAGGCTACCCTAGCAGGCACAAAACTCCCAGAGTACAGGCCACAGTCACTGCTCCAAATCCATCAGGGAATAAGAAAAAACAAGTGGAGTAAACATGTAAAATTCTTCTCCCGATCAATTTAAGCTCTTCATTAGCAGCTGTCTAGTATGCAGCTTGGAACTGAGAAAAGCTGCGCAGAAGTATTACTTTGTCAAACTTTCACAATTCCATCATGGCCTGCCAATGGTGGTGCCAGAGCAGAAAGAGGCTACTGCCTAAGTGTGGCATCTGACAGGGGGATTTAGCTCCATCAGCTCCTGAAAGACCCAGTCCTTGCCTACTTCAGTAATATCACCATGATATAGCTTCCCAGTGGAGGGAAGGAGGAATATGCAACTAAGGGAGAGAGGGTAAATTGAGGTTAACTGAGTAAAGACAATAATTGACAGGATTAATATGCCAGGGTGGAGAACAGACACCGATTCTAAAGAAACAGAGACGGGAAGAACAGAGCGGGAATCTTGCTGACTGTGGAGCAGCCTGGCTTGTCCATTAGGGCTACATGCAATCTGCTGGCTAACAGATGAAGAGACTTATCTAATGGGAATCTTCTGGAAAACTATATATTTTACCTGAAGAGACAAAGTGAACACAACCTGAAGATGCTATCTAGAGGAAAAATTGCCTCAATGATTCCTCCAGACTCACCCCAGAAGACTGTTGATTCTGTGACAGTGCCAAACGAGCATGGCCTCTTCGAATCCTGCGTTCTACCTCCGCAAGTAAGCTTTGTAAATAGCGTAAGAAGTCTCTTTCATAGCCCACTTTCATAAAACGAGAGCTCTTCTCGTATCTGGTAAAACATTTTAAAAATGAAAGCTCACATCACTCCATAGTACATGAAAAATAAATAACAAAACCTGCAATGTTATAAATTCTTGCTCAAGGTAAAAGAATATTATACATTTAAATAAATGTTTACATAAATCAAAAAGCAATTAAGTTTCTCACAGTTTGGCTGCTTTTAAAAAATCTGAAGCATACTACAAAGACTATTTTCATTAACATATCAACCAACATACTTACTGTTTACGTAGATTTTCATCATGAATTTTTTCACAAGGACCTAAAAAGACCACACAAAAAGTTTAAGCTTGCATTCTTGAATGCTGCATTCACACTCCATCAGCATTTGTTTGTGCACCATGACAGAACAGAGCTATAAACACTTCCCAGCGACTTTTATGCCTGCCTTTCTGCTTCCTTTGCTTGGGATTTTGAAAGACACATTAAAGAAAAAGAACTCCAATATGGTTTAGTAATTATAAAACCAAAGGAGATTCTGAATGACATATAAAAGTCTTCATATAAAATAGAATTTCCAGATCAAGTTCTGCACTGATAGAACTACACAAACAAAATAATACCTTGAACACTTGGGGACTTAAAACAAACAAACAAACAAAAAACATACTAAACCAAATATGGTTTAGTAATTATAAAACCAAAGGAGATTCTGAATGACATATAAAAGTCTTCATATAAAATAGAATTTCCAGATCAAGTTCTGCACTGATAGAACTACACAAACAAAATAATACCTTGAACACTTGGGGACTTAAAACAAAAACAAACAAACAAACAAACAAACAGGAAAAAAAAACGGTAATTTCACCAAGCACTTTCTAAGCTCCATACAGTGTTCTCTAATAAAAAACAGGCCACTTAAAATGCTGACCTTCAGAGTAAAATTAGGAGGTATGTGGTCTGAGTTCATTAAGTTAGCCATATTAAAAATCCCCACCTTCCCCAGCCTATCAAACTCTTCAATGAACTTGGAAATTAACACTAAGACAAGCAGCCTGTTTTTCCTAGTTACTGCCTTCAAACTACACATTGTCCACGTACCATTGCTTGAAAGCTACTAGTAACATAGAGACGTCCTTCAGTAACAACTATTGCAGTAAGTGAGTCTCTAATGTAAAGAAGCTCGAAAATATATACTCACACAAAAATAAGTTAAAACCCTGCCCAGGTAGAATAAACCAAACCAGAAGCCAGCACTTCAGGATGAGAAGACCACCCCCCACCCAATAATTTAGCTTACACTGTACGAAGAAAAATGTTTTTTCACTTAGAGGAAGTAGGATCTGGAATAAATATTACTCTTAACATCCTACATCACTGGCAATCCTTTAAAAATAAAAAAAGCCTATTTTCAAAGTGTTTTGACAGAGCATTAAACAATAAAAATGTAGTTTGCAAACAAAAGTTCAATTATAGTTACATGTAAGTTAATAAAAGTTGCAAGGCTTAATAGACTTACCTAAATCAGAACGGGTATTTGTAAATAATTCAGCTGGGCAAAAGCCACAAAGGTAGTATTTACAAACCTGAGAGAGGAGAAGAAAGAAGCAGGCATCATTACCTAAAATTGCTAATTCATGAGGAAAATAATCGCTTCTATTTTCTAAAATACAATGTAAAAATCCCCTTTGTACACTGCAAAATTTCTAAAAATTTTACACAGGTACACCCTCTATCTTTGTGTTACTCGTAGCAGTAAGTGCTACAAGGTGCACCTTAAAAACAAAACACCAAAAATCTTACCTTCCATTGCAATAATGGTATTTCTTCATTTTACTGCTAAATATTTAAGATTACAGGAAAGTGTCATGTATTTGTAAATACAATACAGTATTTGCTATTTCTAAAGGAATTAAATCAGACTGGACTATTTAAAAAGTTACTGTGAAACTCCTTAACCATGAAAGCCTACAAGGGGTGAGAATGTCTGCCGTGGAAGCACCATGAGCATTCAAACGTAAGGTACTGCCGCAAGGATCCTGATGTCAATTAAAGGACTTAAGAACACATACGATAACGATCCAAAAGCTTCCCCATTCCAATGCTTTTAAAAATCCCCACTTTAAGAATGATATGCAAAGAGACACTGTATACCTCTTAAGGC
Organism: Nyctibius grandis; assembly: GCF_013368605.1. Taxonomy (NCBI): domain Eukaryota; kingdom Metazoa; phylum Chordata; class Aves; order Nyctibiiformes; family Nyctibiidae; genus Nyctibius; species Nyctibius grandis. The sequence continues at coordinate 7,329,185 of NC_090672.1, read as the reverse complement.
AGACAGAGAAGACATTCATTTTAAGCTGGTTTCCTGCCAACTAAAAAGAGTTTGTTTTGTTTCTACACAGCCTATTTTTACATTACCAAGTCAGGTTCTTTTTGGTAACAGAAAAATACCACCAGGAAGCCAGGAAAAAAACAACCCGATAGCCTAGCCAGTAAATACTTAACATATGATGGGATAAAACCAGCTTTTGTTAAAAAGATTATTCACCCTCACCCATAAGCACAGGCTTAGCTAGTCAATTTGGTCAGTTCTTGAAGTTCGTAACACAGAAATATCTCCTGTCTATCCATCAGAACAGCCAAAAAATAAAATCAGAAACACTTTCACCCCTACCTTCATAAGCAATTTTAAATAATTAGTTCTTCAACAGACCCTTCCCCTAGACGTGATTGCCATTAACTAGCTTAAGTGCCAACCCAAAACTAGCCTGGACATTCTTCTAACATCTCTTTTATGTTACACCAGTTTCTCATATTTGGCAAATCTAATAATTGCTACTACATATTACAACCTAGTTCTAATACTCCCACATATACTGTGGACAAAGATTTGCAACATATTATTTCCTGAGATACATTCTGAAGTATTTTAACAAATGGGGATGAGAAGAAATACCCAAAACCTACCCCACACCAACACCTCACTGAAATGCCTGTGACACCAGTCTATCAAATTAGATCAGCCTGATTTATTTTTCCATGTTAACTGCCAGACTGCAAATCAGACTACGGAAGTTAAAACTGTACTAACTACTTTACAGATTACACAGAAAAACAATCAAGCTTTAAACTAACAAGCTGTGGACATGAAAAACAAGCAAACAAAATCCTTTTTATTATATAATTTGAATACTTCTCCCACGATCCAGGTTAGGAGGACACTGTGGCACCTATCTGAAGCAAGTTATCAAGAATAGTTAAGAAAACACCACACAAAAATCACAAATTTTTTTCTTCTCAGAAAGCAAGGAGAAAGTTACTGGGCAAAATTTGGTTTCAGAATGTGCTCTCTTCTCTGAAAGCTGCAATATCCCTTGTTTTAACATCAAGTTATTTCAAGGGAGCAGTTTCTGGGATGAACTGCTGTACTAGTCAACAGAAATATAATTTCTCTCTACATTCTCTTTCTCCTCCATGTTCTCATCCTCACATCCAAGTATTAGGGTCAGTGAAAAGGCACTTCCCCAAAAAAATTTCAGGGATGGATTAGACAATTTCCTAAGACACAAAGACCACAATAATGATCTGACCATATTAGGCTGTAAAAAGAGTTGTAGAACATCATCTATCAGCTCCAAATTATGCAAACTGGCCTGTAACAGTTTTGAAACAAGTAGCAACAAAAGGAGCAAAGGAAAAGTTATTAGAGGCAGAAGCATGATGAAGGAAATAAAGAAACAAACCAACACTAGAAATAATTAAAAATATTTTATGAAGCAGCACTACCAGGAAAAGCCTCTTCTTATGAGCTGATGGTTACAGCCAGAAGTTGCAGTAGCCAATACTAAAATATGCAGCTTCAACTTGTGTCACACATTGTATTAATTATTTATATATATTTAAAAAAAAACCAAACACAACAAAAACAAAAAACAAAACAAAACAAACACACACATACACTGAAAAGCTGCAGTAATTTTCTCCTAAGTAGCTCTGGATGCTATGGTACCTAGTGAATTACTTGACACTGTCTCCTAAGAAGCAGCCTGCAGAAAAATACTCACATTAGAGTGGTTCAGACTAGTGGGTCTGCAGCAATTTTCTCCCTCTCTCATACCTATTTCATTATGCTCTTCAACTGATTTTGCTTCAACAGAAAACCATTACTTGTCAAAATCTTACAGAATCTTGAAAGGTATCATTCTGTCTCAGCTTCACCGTGTGGTACATCTGCTTTGACAGGCTGTAGATGCCAGTCAGCTGTACTTAGGGTTGGTCTCAGGTAATCAATGATGAGTAAGAATACAAAGGGCCAAGAAATGGCTGAAGCATCACAGAGCCATTAACGGACTGAAACAGAGGTGACATGCTTCAAACAGCATTACTCATCCATGGTTATCAGACTGCTGCACTTAGCACAAGTCAGAAGTAATATGGAAATACGTTCCATATTTGCAGAAACAGAGCAACAGGCAGTTCAGCAGGGGTATTTACCTATGCAGGTAACAAGCACTTATTCCTTTCTTGCCAAATTATTCTGATGACTCCACTACCAAGAAAGTGTAAAAGAGAGGAACGTTACTGTCAAACTACTGCAGCAGATCAGCCTGTGTCTCAAAGCCCTTAGGGTCTCACATTTCGATAAGACACTAGAACAAACAGACAGACACTGGGAACTTTCCACTTCTTCACCTCCAAATTCACTAACCCTTGAAATCTCTTGGCGGTGGGAAAGTCCATCCTTCACCTCAAAGCTGACAGCAAGGAAGGCTAGCTCTTCCAGAGTCTGTGAACCAGTTCAAAGCTTTCCTATATAAACTATTGACAGCTCTATAGCATTAATACTTCTACATTAACATGTTCCTCTTCTGCAGGAAATTATTTACTGATGGAGAAGTATCGGTACAACTGTAATAATTATGTAAGCAAATTCATTTAGGCAGAAAAATTCTAGTAAAAAGGCTGAGAATAAAATCCAGCAGGTTGTGGCTTACACAGAAAACTAGAACATTCCTTCATACAGATGAGTTCTTTGAAACCATTGAAGTTTACACGCATCAAACATTTTACGAGCAACGCCCACCCACCCAAAACCAAACACACACAAGCCCTTCTCCTGAACCCCACTCTTAGAGATAACCTTCCATTTCTAACATTCTTCCAAAACAAGCAGCACTTAAATCCTCCTCCCGCCATCCCAAGGGATTAAGTTCTGAGATTCTATCTAGATGGAAACCAATTTAGGTCTTTGGCATTAAAAAAATAAAAGTGTAACACATCATAAATAGCTACTACCATCAAATCATATTTTAAATACAGAACCTACGTTTTGAGAAACCGCAGTCCTATCAGAGCTAATTGCTCAGTCATTTGTCCATAACAGCTCTCCACCCCTCCGCACTTTCTGTAAAACACTGAATTTGCCTTGAAGGAACCATCACAATCTCAAAGCCTTACACGAAGCATGGGTACTCAATGCTAGGCTTTCTTGTGCTACAGAACAGCCTCAGAACTCTCATGCAATCACTGTTTCCACATGAACTTGTTTTGTATAGGTGGCATATTAATGCAAGGACGCATGAATCAATAAAGTTACTGATCCAGAAATATACTTTGTCTACTGATATGACAGTAAGTAGAAAAACTAAAATATACGATACTAATTATTTCCTCCTGCATACAAACCAGAAAGCCTTTATGCCAAAACTAGAATTGATCATCTAAGGACATGCTGCAATACTGATGTATACAGCAACTGGGGTTTCAACTTTTTAAGATGAAAGGCTTTAATCAAGTCAAAGTTTTAAAGTAAGAACTCAAGCTCTACAAAAAGGCTTTACAATACATGATCAACATGTTTCATTAGAACTGCAAATAAATGCTCAGCTATCACACACTCTGCTTCCACACCTTCAGAACAACCTACTCCTATCTTGTATTTCATTGCATCTTCTGTATAGTTTTTGATATCCACCTAGATGCAATTTACAATGATAAAGCAAACAGATGAGCTTGTTTTGATAACCTTCCACACCTAAAACTGATGAAACACGTCACAAAATCCTAAGCTTTGGTATGAGTACAACATGCTTACATTGAAAAGCCTACATGTTGATATATGTCTAATTTTACAAGAAATGACATTAGCATATGTATTTCATCTGAAAAGCAAAACAGCAGTCAAGCAGATGAATTAATGTTACTATTTGAAGCTTATCTGCATTTCCTGTCTTTTAAAACATGTCAGCATTGCAAATTTAATCTTTAGGTGATGCAGGAAATCAAACTGAAACACATGTTTTAACAGCAGTAATTTTTTTTCATGAACCAATCAGTTGACTATAGGAATCTATGAAAACGTTCCTTTCAGAGAGGCTGCATTTAATTATGGTCCTATAAACTTCATAAATAAAAGCAGGAGCAGAGCAAACAGCAGCAGTTCCTGCAAGACTGAAGGCTCAACCCTAAGCCTGTAAATTTCCCACTGGCCTTAGACACAGGACAGCTCTCCACTTTCTAAATCGTCAAAGGAGGAATGGGACGAAGAGACAAGGCCCCGTTTCTGAAACAACAAAACCGAACAACAGCTTAGAGAGAGATTCCTATGGTTATAGTCAACCTCTTCAGCCCAAAATTGATAAATTTGCTGATTTGAAAATGAAGAGTTATCTGAACTTGATTAAAGAGAATGAGGCAAAAAAAAAAAACAACCCCAAGAAAAAGTCTTTCTCACCTTAAGAAAGAAACCGAAACAATCTCCTCATCTATTCTACCTGGACCACTATGGCTCAAGTAGTTTGCTTCATATTTCCAAATCTGAACAACTCCTTCTTATTTTGAGTTCAGAATCAAAAGAAAATATGTAACTGAATACCTAATTGAGTAATGATATTTGGTTAGTAAGAGAAGTCTACGAAAGACGTTAAGAAGGTCATGAAAACTTCCTGAACTCCTCCTGACGTGCACAGCTTACCTATATAGCAGCATTTTTCGGGGGGTGGAGGGGTGAGTTCCTTGCACTTGCAAAATCTAAGGCAAGACAGATACTTATCTCATGCATTCCAAGACAAATTAAAACATGTATTATCCATCCTTAAAATTACATAACTATCCTTTGAAAGTGTGAAATTCCCACCTCTGTGATTAAGATGCAGTTTAGAACAGCCAAAAGCAAGCATTTCTCCATCCTTCCAATTTAACATCTCAAGAAAATGCTAGGAGGGGGAGGAGCTAAATGCTTTTCGCAGCTTAAACCACAGAAATTCCCATCACACAGGTAATAAATAAACTACCATTACTGTGACACTTACTTTTAACATATAGCGTAACTCAAAAAATGTATCATGAAGGAGGAAAAAAAAAAATGTATTTCAGCAGTGTTTATCTCTCCCAAAGAAGCAGCTTTAGGAACTTTGTAACTACCATTGATTTTTTCGGAAATAACTTACAATACAACTACGATGGATGTCACTAAAAGTCATTGTTCATTAAAGCTCAACCATACCCGAGGAGAAACCTCATTCCAAAATAATAACAACAATAATAATTTTAGAAGTCTTGTTTGAGTTATTTATTGCAGAAAATTAGTGAATCACCATATTAACCAAAAATACATAAGTACTACTAAACAATAGTACTGTTTAGGTGAGCCCCCTCCAGGAGCTGCGGAACTGCTTTGACTGTACGGAAGGAATCAAGATTTTCTTAGCAAAAGGCCTAATTTCAAAGGTCTGATGGTTCTTCCTTGGGCTACAACCTCTAGACAGTTAAGTCAGTATGTCCGTACCCTTCTGTTTCCTTCCCCAATACCACAGGAAGAGATCCAGAGACATTTGTCTTCCAAAGTACAAACATCTGTCTCATCTCCCTTCGTGCAAGCCAGCAGGCTTCTACCCAGAAAAGCAGAATTCCCCTATCCTCCCCCGCCCCCAACACATTATTTTTCTTTTTCCCCACGGGAGATCTCAGCCACCAACAGGCCTCTCAGAAACCCCCATTCCCGTTTACCGACACTCGGTGGAGAACACGCCACAGCCGCCACCACCTCTCCCCCATGCGCTGAAACCCAAACACAAGGCCTCTCTCCTCCCATCAGCCCAAACAACAGCACAACCCCTCTCACACGGCCCTGCTATGGCGGCCTCCTCCTCCCCGTCTCAAGGCTCAGCGAGATTCCCGCGCAACGGCCCGGGCCTACCCCGCCCCGCGGCCTCGGCCTCCGCACCGCCGCCAAAGCCCAGGGAACCCCCCCATGGCCGGCACCTCATCCCTTCCCCCCGCCCCGCTGCTGCCCCCGGGCTGGGAGAAGCTGTAGGCCCGCGGCCCTTGTCGCTACGACAAAACCCCGGCCCTGCGAGGGGGATGGGAAGGAGGGAGGGACGGGAGAGGCGGCTCCGCTTCACTCACGCTCTCATGGTCCCACCGCACGTTGCTGCGCTTCTCATCCGGGGCCAGGTTTCTGTCCCGGCCCATAAGCTCATCTAGGAGCTGGGCGGCCGATATCATCGTGTCCTCCTGGCCGAATCCCCCCTCACCAAACACCGGCTCCGCCGCCGCCTCGCCTCCCCAACCGACCGCGCCGCCGCTGCGAGTGACAGAGACAAAATGGCGGCGCGGCTGCTCGCCCTGCCCACAATGCACCGCGCGCCGCCTCACCGCCTCCGGGGCCTGGCGGGGCGCGGGCCGGGCCGCCGGCGGCCTCGCGTGGGGGCGGCCTCCGCGCTCCTCACCCCCCTCCCGCGGACTGCTGCGGCCGCGTCCCTGTGGGGAGCGGGACGGCTCCCGGTTAGAGGTGGCGGCGGGGAAAAACGGAGACGGGGCTGGGCCCCTTCCCGCCGCCCGGCCTTGGGGGTGTCGTCGTGTGTACGGCCCGACGGGCGAGGAGGTGCCTCCTCGGCACCGCCACCGGGAAGTACCGTCACAGAGCAACACCGCAGCGGTGCGTGGCTGGGTGCGAGGGGCGCCTGGTGCGGCGCAGGCCGGTGTGCTGCCCCATGGAGTGTCACGGCGCTGGGCTTTGCGATACTGTTTGCGGCTGGAGGCAGAGGACACGGGCCTGGGCGGCAGCTCGAGGGTTGTCGTGGTCCCCGCTGCTCCATGGCAGGGTCAAAGGCACCAAAAGTTACCGACCGCCTGAGTGCCTCCAGGAGTGGGTAGTCCATTAGGTACTCTACAAACATGTGGGGGGGAAGAAAGTCCCTCCGATCTAAACTGTATCTTACTGTTTGATCTTGGAACCAGTTTCTGCTCATTATGTCGGGTGTTTTTTTTCCTTTCTAGATGTGACTTTGTACCTCATCTTTACTGAATTTCACATACCAATTTTCAGCTATTTCCCAATTGCTCAAAATCATTTTGAACATCCTAAGTGCATGAGATTAATTAAAATTTTAATTAAATTATATTTTTTTGAAGAGCTTGAAGTCTGTGTTTGTGCTGATCGTATAAAACCCACAGGACTCATAGCAGCCTTGCCCGGAATCACCGAGGGCTTCCTGCAAACGCCAGAATTACCAGCGAAGTTTCCTTTCGGGAAAGAAAACTTCCATTCCGCAGTGCTGTAAGGCACTAGGAAGTTCTTTCAAGCTTTGCAATTTTGTAATGATTTAACAACCCGCTGGAACTCTTGGAAGAGTGAAACTGAAATCAGTGGAACACAAGTTGTATGAATTTTCAGTCTTGATATCCTACAGTGTGGGGTTTGGGGGTGGGATGGGAGGCGGGTGTTTGCTTTAGAAGATGGGGGCAGAGCTGGGCTGTATTTCAGCTGCTTTATGTTGCTCCAATTGCATCAAGGAAGCAAACAGGTACATCGGGGCCTAACTACTGCAGATTTCCCCAGCATGGTCGCACGGAGCAGGCTGGAATAGAAATGGCTTGCCCTCTGGCTGGAGTTTGAAATGAATATTTTGTTATTTTATAGTTGTGAAATTTTTACCAGCTCTTCTCTCTCCCGTAACTTGGTTTAGGACAAATCCAAAATGACCAAAACCAGCTTTTCAAAGCAAATAATGCAAATTACAGGAATTACCTGTACTCTTTTAAGTTGATTTGCAGGCAGATGTCGATATATATATTTTTTTTAGGCATTAATTGATTTCACTGAGAATGCTCAAAGATGATGAGAATTTCCTGGGCAGGACAATTGCGTGATTCTGGAGCCTGCAAGAACAAATAGCAGAGCAGGAGACGCTGTGCATTATGCAATTATATGTCTACCAAATAATACCCGGTGCCTTCAGGGGTGCCCCCGAAGGGCCAGTGGCCGGTGGGTCGCCCGGGCAGAGCAGACGAGACTCGCCAGCACGGCTGTGAGCCGGAACGCGATGCCTGGGCCGCGGTGGTCACCGGTAATAGAGTCCCCCGGCGGAGCGCGGCCCGGAGCGCTGCGGGGGTGACACCGGGCGCCGCTGTGCCGCGGGGAGCGGCGGGGGCCGCGCTGTGCCCGCCGGTGGGTCCGCGGGGCCGGGCGGTGTGCGGGGCATGAGAGCTCGGCCCGGGCTGGGGGCGGCCGGGGGCTGCGGCGGGATGGCGGCGCCGGCCGGCGAGCGGGAGCGGCAGGAGCGGCTGCGGGAGGCGGCGGCGCTGGGGGACGCGGCGGAGGTGCAGAGGCTGGTGGAGCTGGGGGTCAGCCTCAACTCCCAGAACGAAGTGAACGGCTGGTAAGGCTCCCCCCGGCCGGCGCAGGGCTGGCTCCGCAGGTGCTGCGGAGCTAACGCTGCCGTGGGTTCGCTCCTTCACGGGAAACAGAAACCGGTTCGAATTCAGAATGAAATTAAAAGGTCGATCCGCTGCCAAGTACTCCTCCGTGTAGGTACCTCTGTTCCAAAGAGGAGAAAATGGTGATGGAGCTGATAACTGCTGGTACAAACACATGTCCCCATCCCGCCTCCCGCTTGTTTGCTGCTTCTCCGGGTCACTATGCTATAGAATCACAGACTGGTTTGGGTTGGAAGGGACCTTAAAGATCATCCAGTTCCAACGCCCCTGCCACGGGCAGGGACACTTTCCACCAGACCAGGTTACTCCAAGCCCCATCGAACCTGGCCTTGAACACTGCCAGGGAGGGGGCAGCCACAGCTTCTCTGGGCAACCTGGGCCAGGGTCTCACCACCCTCACAGGAAAGAATTTCTTCCTAATATCTAATCTCAATCTCCCCTCTTAGAGTTTAAAACCGTTCCCCCTCATCCTGTCACTACTTGCCCTTGTAAAAAGCATTTTTGGAGACTGTTTTCCGTAAGTTCAGTTCAGCCTGTGTTTACTGTGCTGTAGTGTGCTTGAAGTTTTAATTAAAAATAGGAAGAATAAAATTAGGAAAGGAGCTAGACTTTTAAAGATGAACGCTCGATCAGCAGTTTTGAGAAGCGTGGGACACTTGCAACTTGAGGTTCGAATTGTGATGATTAAAATTAGAACATGAAAATTTAAGATAACTGATTCATAAGACACTGAATTATCTTAGTAAGATAAACAGCTGCTTGTCATCAAAATGAGTTTGTATCTAAAACTGGCACCAAGAAATCTGTCATAAAATATAATAATTTAAAAAAATAATTGTCTGGTCGTTTTAAACTATGGCAATAAATGGATTTTTGCTGTTATTTAAGTTGGCTTGTAAAATTTAAATTTCTCCAGTGAGCTTCTCAGTATGTCTGATGCTAAGAGGTGCTGAGTACTTACATGTGGATGCGTGTCAGGTCCATGGTCTCTGCATGCGACCACGTGAACTGGTCAGGACGGATCCCCAAACGAGGCCAATGCTATTGAGGCTGACGTACCTTCTCTAGAAACTAAACCTGCAGGTTTTGCACTCAAAGCAAACACAGCCACACTGTCTGCGCTTTTACCCGCCACTTTGGTCCAAACTAGTTTATACCTTGGCAGTGCGCTGCTTCTGAATTCATGCAGGCTATTCCCACCGTTTCACAAGGAGGTATTTGTGAGAAGTCCAGAAAACACTGCACAGAAAAACTAAACAAACCTGGTCTGAGTGTCACGGAGCTTGTCTCAAATTCTGTGGGATCTTTGGTGTTAAAAATTCAGGAATACTCTGCTAACAAAATTATTTTATCACATTTAAAAATGGCACTTTCTCGCTGAAGTGCAGAGCCCAACCTTGGAGAGAGAATAGAGGATTTTACAATATTGCTACAAAATCTGTGTTTCTGAGGTGATATTGCTAGCACCCTTAATAGCATAGTCTATGAAGAAAAATAATATGTATACATACGCTTACATTCACGTCTCTTCAGTTAGATCTAATTCTACATAACCTTTTGCAGCAGTGACTAGTCCCATTACCTTTAATTCAGAGATACTTTCTGCCATCAAGATGCGTTAATTTTAGTAAGAAGAAATTGTAGAATTGAGTGTTTCTGGCAAGACAGGTTTATTGAAGTCAGAATATATAACAATGAACAAGGTTTTGCAAGTTACCTTGTAAAAACAAAGTGGAAAAAGCCTTTTGGAGCTGGGTTTTAAACTGAAACATTTTTCCCTTATAAGTTTGTTATTTATCTCTGCTTTATTTTATTTAATTCTTAAAAAACAACAAACAAACTTGGAGAAGGGTTAAGTGCTTTTAAGTTAAGTATTGTTAAGTATTTTTCCAGAGTTTCCTTAAGCTGGTGCTAGAGAATTAAAATACAGAAGCCAGAGAAAGGCCAAACATCGCTAGAACCTGGGATAGGGGAGAATGGTCAGGCTGTCCAGCGAGTTATAATGTGTGAGTCTACTGAGTCCCTAATACAAAGCACTAAATAAACTCGGCTTTTAGGATGTTTCTTTACTATGTCTCTCTAGGTCAGCAATTGCAAATAATAATTTTTAAAAGGTAGAAAAGCGATTAGTTTTGTGCAGAAAACTCATTGTCTGTGGATCAAAGCTTGGGAATTGCTGGTGCAGTGAACAGCAACTGGGCGAAGAACTGTGCTTACACACTATGCTGACAATATTTTAAACTTAATTTACTTTCCAAAAAGTGCAAGTCATTGTGCTGACAGCATTAATTAAAGAGTAAAAATAGCATCCTGGGGAAGTATCCCTATTAGCTCACATATACACAAGTATTTTAAGTATGACTTACTCTTGCAAAGATTAAAATAGCATACACAAGCCTTTTTATATTTATTTTTCCAGAGAAGTTAGTAGCCTAATAAATGACACATGGAAAAGATCTTGAACTTTAAAAATACTACTATGGTAACTTGGTATGAAGAGTATTAGAGCAAGGGAAAACTACATCAGCAGGTGTCACTGCAGGCTCCAAAACCAGGGTAAATTTCCAAGGGAGATTGCAGTTAAACCCTTTTTTATGTTGGACGTGCATTAGGTCTTATTCTTCTCCTAGGCAGCAAGAATGAGTGGAAATTAATCTGCTGTAATTTGGGATTTCAAACACTGTTCACATTTCCCATCTGCAGGACTTGTTTGCACTGGGCATGTAAACGGAACCATGCTCCCGTGGTGGCTTACCTGCTGCACGCCGGTGCTGACAAGGAGATCCTCACCAAGAAAGGAGAACGGCCGGCCCAACTAACGTCGAAGAGAGAGATAAGGAAGATGTTGGGAGGTAAACCTATTGGCTAGGCGATATGATCGGCAAAGACTGTAGTAAAAAGCTTTTAAAGCATGTATATTCCAATCTTTTATTTTGCCTGTGAAGATAGTGCGTTTGGGTTTTAGTAAAAACTGTGACTTCATGTCTAGAGTGTTTACTTGGTAAGAAATCAAAGTTTAAGAAAAGAGGATTACCAACAAATTCCATATCCAGCGAGTGTTTTATAAACACTGAAAAATTAGAACCTGTATTTTGAAAAATGCCGTGGTTAAACCAGTGACAGATAGATGCAGCTTCCTATTTTCAAAAGGGCAACAGAAGATCTCTCAAATCTGTATGAAGCCCTTATATGAGCAACACCTAATTTTCCTGATATTCTATGGAGCTTAGACACTGTGTTGAATAAACAGATTAGCAGCCCAGAGAAACAGCTCCTTAAAGGACACTGGCAGAGCATTTTTATCGTGTTTTGTGACTGTTGGAGCAGAGTAGGCTTTGCTGCTAGAGGTGATAAGTAGTTTGAAATGTGGTCGATTAACAACCTCTTTCCTCCTGTTTGTGTTCCCTTGTCTGTTTTTCATTATTGCCTCCCAGCTGTTGAACTGGTTCAGCTCTCCCAGTACTGCATGTTCTTTTCCCTTTATCCCGTTGTTTTTCATTGTCTTATACATTCTGAGGACGATAGGATTATACCCCTGAAGACCATGTTACAATGCACTAGCTACGGATTAAACAAATCAAACCAAACCAGAAGTATTGCAGTATTTAGAAGGAAATAACACCCCCAGAGCTACTGGAATCAGACTCTGCTTTTGTGTTTACTGTATTGCAACACCTGAGCACGGTTCTGTTTACTGTAGAAAAAAGGCATAGTGCTTCTTGTCTTTTATCCTGTGGCGCTTTTAACACTCTACTCCCTCCCCAGAGAAAAAAAAAAAAAAAAAAAGAAACCCCACAGTGCAATAGCAATACTTCCTTTTTTCCCCTCAAATCAGTCTTGGAGAATGTTGTTTTGTTTGTTTTACAGCGGAAGATGATGAACTTCCAGACTTAAAGAAAGATTCAGATCTGCCAATCATCCCTAATTATCTGGCTAACCCACCTTTCCCTTATGTTTATAACTCCATGAGTGACAGTATTCCAGATCCCTCCATGAATGGGAATATCTCACACATAGAATCACAAGATACTGATTCTTCTTCCTTACCTGATGTGGAGACTTGCACACGTGCACCTTTACAGTACGGGCACGCGGCTCCCCGGGTGGCTGAGAACGGAGGCGTGCCATCGCTGCCCAGAGCGTGTGCTGCACCGCCACGCTCAAAGCCGCTCCTTCAGAGGGGTCCAGTCTACCAGGGGCCTGTGTCTTGGAGCAGAAGTCCCCCTTCGCCAGCTGGATCAAATCAGTCCGTACTTCAGCAAGAGAACGGCTCCTGGATGGGGCCTGTGCCAACATTTCAGCCCGTTTTCTTCACAGGAGCCTTTCCACTTAATATGCAAGGTAACAGTAAACGTCTCTTCTCACTTTGTCTTAGAACTTCTGTCATCATCTTGGTCAGTGAAAACAGACTAATCAGGGTTACATGTATTCACAGCACTTGTAGGGATTTTCAGGTTCCCATGCGTAGGCATTCAGGAAACATTTGAAGGCAATTAAAGAGGCAGATATCCTGTTTCTGCTGGAACTGTTATTAAAATATTGATGAAAACATTTGCTATTTGTCTCAAATGCTATAAAAGCAGACAGATGCCAGGTTAATCTAATTCTCTAAATAGCATACTCCAAGCTTCAAATAAGGAATGTAAGTACACAGCCAGTGAGCTCAAGAGAGAACCTCACATGGCTGAATCGGCAGACCTGAGTCTTGAGGTGCACTGTGGTGTGATCTGCTGTTCCTGCAGGTAATACTGCCTGCCCAAAGAGGGAAATCTGGAAGTTCAGTTTCAGTTCAGAATTTCGTTCTTGAAATAAAAGGTGTTCTGATGCCATGAATTAGCAAGGAGAAGTTAACTGATGACCAAAAGAATCAGAAAACAAGAAAAGCAATCTTGAATTGCTCAGGAAATTGATAACCAGTATAATCTTCTACTTTTAGATTAGCTTAAATCCAGTAAGATGAGTATTCACACAAAGGTTCATATGTGCATATACGCTGTATTAGCTTTGTGATGATTTTTTTTATATAAGCTGATGAAAGTCAGTCTAATGAAAATCGTGGTCATACAAGTGCAGTTGTTTACTTTCTGAGGACTCTTGCATTGTTACAAATGATACAAACAAGGTTAATAGAATATAGAAATATTTGGAAGTTGGAAAACATATCTCTGTGCTAATTCCTTTATACATTTGCCTACTAATGTACTTTTTTATTTCCAATAGAACTGGTGCTTAAAGTTAGAATACAAAACCCTAATCTTAGAGAAAATGACTTCATTGAAATTGAACTGGACAGACAAGAACTGACCTATAAGGAACTGCTCCGAGTGAGTTGCCGTGAGCTGGGTGTTAACCCTGAGCACGTCCAGAAGATCAGAAAATTACCAAATACAATGTTAAGAAAGGTAAGAACTCTACATTTTGAAGCGCAGTAACTTATAAAAAAGATTTTTAGGTTACCATTGAAAAGGAATAATTTGTTGGGTCACCTGCATAGGCCCATGTTGCAAAGAAAAAAAAAAACAAACCCACAAAATTCTCCCTTCAACTTCCAGCACTCAGTAGTAGTTTGTGTTTTTTTTTTTTTTATAAAAAAGGTTCTCAAGCTTCTTGATCATTTCCTTTCATAAACATTTGGTCTTGAGCCCAATTAATATCTGATTTCTCTACTATATTGTTAAATTCAGTGCAATACGACTACACGACTGTGACCTGCCATCAGCATTTGAAAGGCTGCAGCACTCAGCTGAGTTCTGCTCGTTCAGTACGGACTGGGTGCAGTCCTTTCAAGACAAAGGTGTCTCGGAGTGCAGGTCTCTGAATGTAACTGTCCTGTCACCTCAGTGACATTTCCCTGTGCAGCAAACAGACCTGCTGCCCTGTTTTCCTGACTCACCGTTGACCTTTCTTTCACTCTCAAATCCCTCTAGAGCATTGTTGGCATCAGTCACGGAGCTAATCTGGTTAGTACTAGATTAATAGGCTTCACTGTACTGCATCTTCACTGACTATAAGATGATTTATTCTTTGTTAGTCAAGAAGTGGGGAAAAAAAAAAAAGACACAAGCTATTCTGTCACTTGCCAAGTTAGATTATTGTTGAAAGAACTGTTTTTATTTCCAGCCCTAATGACTTCAGCCTCTCTGGGTAGGACTGCAGGACACTTGCTGTTCCTTGAGGCGATACAAAACTAATTCTATTTAATGCTGTTTATCAGCAGAGTAGTGCTGTAGAGGGGATCAGAGCTCGAGTCTGTACTGGAGGAGGTTGTCTTCCAGTGCTCTCTGAAGACCCTGCCTAAGCCAGCTCTACAACGGGGTTGGTGGGCAGCTCCAGAGGAAGCTGTGTGCAGGACCCTCTTGGGTAGAGGCAAGAATCAGTTCCCGAGCTTCTGAGAATTACCAGAGGGGAAAAAAAGAGGAGCTGGGAGTAGCAAGCAGTAGATTGTTACAAGCGTAATTCCACTCATCACTGGCACGCACCATCAGTATTGCATTCCTTCTAAAAACAGACTTCAGTGAGTAGCTGAATAGGATCCCAGAATAGATACAAGATGCAACAGGAGGTCTGCTTTCCACATTACAGTAAAGAATGGTCATATTTATGGATAAATACATACCTTGTGTTAGTACGAGCCTGTTATTTTAACTTACCTCTGCAAAACTGAACAGATAGTTTATGACCTAACAACTTACTGCATTTATTTAAAGGACAAAGATGTTGCAAGGCTACAGGATTTCCAAGAACTGGAGCTTGTTCTAACAGTAAGCGACAAAAACTTACTTTTCAGAGTCCCAGCGATTTCTGAACAGAGTGGTTATAACAAGAAGGCATCAGAACTGACATATTAATTGTTTGAAGAATAAAACAAAAGATTTGTATCTCTTAAGATTATGTTTGATATACAGTATCTGTAAGGGCTAATGATGTGAAAAAAAAAATCTATTTTGTTAACCTTGAAATAAACTAAAGTTGTTATGCACAGTTAAAGCCTGTAGTTAATCTAAAAGTAATAAGTCTGATACAAAAGTAGCTTAACGCAAAGGAAGTATGGGTAGAACTAGCTGTTAATGCAACACTTTTTTTTTCCTTACAAAAATCTTGAAATACTGTAGAGTTAGCAGCTCTCAGGGAAAGGCTTACCTACCTTAAACTGTTCCACTAATTAATAGCAGAGGTACTCCAGCTAAAGAACCTGCCATGAAACCCTTTGTTACCATTAATGCTCACTTTTTAGATCATGTATTTTAAGTCATACCTTATTTAGAAGGGAAAAACCAGAAGGGTTTAAATCTGTGGAAGAAGCACAAAACCATGTCTAGTTTAAATACTATCAAGTGACTTATTACCTGTGATTTCTTAATCCCTGTTTACACTTTTCCCTGTTTCTCAGGTTGAAAACAAAAAGTGATAGTAATTATCCAAATCAGAAATATGCTCTCAACCAAAATCCCTTTTATTGTTGCCTGTCAATATACAGTATTGACACATGCAATTTAAAATACTATTTTTGTTACTGTACTGAAAACACATTTATCCAATCCTGCTTTAATTTCACCTTTTAAAAGCACAAAAATTGTAATTTTATTTTCATTTTACCTCTACATTCCTGAGAAAGATTGACGTTTCAAGATGCAAAGTTGCCTGTGTAAGAAGAAACTAGTGAAATGCCCAGGGTTTTCTGAGCTGATACTAAATCTTGATGTTCCTATGCAATGTATTTTCTGGTTTTTCCCCAATGACTTGTGTTTACCCGTGTTGTTTACTGAAAAATATCAATTTTCCTGTTACTAAAAATTCAGAATTAGACTACTTTAGTATGAAATTCTGGAATAAATAAATTGAAAAGTATCTAAGAGCTGGATTTTATGTAATTTTTTAGGATTTTAGTATTTAGAAGTCATCTAGAAGTCATTTGAGGAGGAGTTCTGTTCTGGTAGCCTAACTGTAAAAGCATGTAGTATGCATTAGATGAACGGCCTAACGTATGAAATATGACAGGCAAACAGGACATACCAAACTGGACTGAATTTCCCACTGTTTCTTTGTCTTCCCCCCCAGTTTCTTTGGAAACTACAGCAGCCAAAGCATTTTACTGTCGTCTTGTCTAAGAATTTCCAGCCCGAGTTAGCTGTGCCTTGTATGCGGACCTGTAAACAGGATTTGTAGGGGTCGCACGCTGAGCAGGGAGCCACCCAAACTAGCTGGGGGAAATGCTAAGGTGAGAACTGCATCGTAAGCTCTTACAGCTCCAGGTGAGTGTAGGTATCCACCACAACCTTGTCACCTTTCTCAGAGGCTGTGGCAGGTGAAGAAGTTCATTCTTCCCCTGCAGTCAGGGCACTCACCTGTATCGCAGCTCATACAAGAGGAACTGGTACCCAAATTTACCCATGCTCTCTCCTCATCCAGTGAATAGCACTTTGTGCAGGGGGAAGCAGCTTCAGCAGGAGGGGCTGAGTACACAAGAGGGAGCCCTCTCCCACTCTGCCATGTAGTCGGCTGTCCAGTGTTCCCCTGGAAGCACACATCCCTGCAAACACCCAAATTCCCTGTGTGCCAATGAACTAGGCTGAAGCTCGCTCTCCTAAGGCTAACCATAGAACATTTTGTCACAACAAAATATCCTCTTCTGTGAAGTGCTGGAGATCAAACGTAGCCTGAGTCATCAGCAATATCTATTGTTTATACCAAATTGCTGGTGGTATATTAACTTATGTAGAATGGAATAATAAAATGGTTGTTCCTCGTATCACACTTGGCCTGTGGCATTCTCCCTGGCACACAGACGGTTTAGGCATCGGCTGTCTAAACGCCAGCTAAATCCATGAAGGTACCAGGCTTAACCAGTCAGACCTGCTGGAGAAAAGCTCGGCTGTTCGGTGGATGCCTTTGTTGTTACACTGGTTATCTTGCACAGATGCTGATCGCTATCTATGCATTCAGAGGAATATTTTTATACCTTAAGCAGTTTATACACAGAAGATGCTATTAACACTCCTAACAATCTGATCGGTGTATAATCATTACATTACTGTGCATGATAAATAATTCATTACTTTGTGCTCTGCTATATGAAATGTTAATGTCGAATGCTTGGCTGCAGGTTCTTATTTCTATTTAAGAAGTATCATTTGTAAGAATTAATAAATGATTATTTTTGTCTTCTCAAAGTTTTTCTGAACTTTACTTATGGAAAAACAGGAACTTTTTCTAGCTGGGTAGGTTTCTGGAGTGCTTGGTGGAAGAAGTGAACAACTCAAGCAAAAGACCTTCTATCAGATTCTAGCAGCAAATCTTGTTTACACGCAGTACTCCCTTTATCTGAGGAGGTTTGGTTATCAATAATAAGGTAGATATTTATTTCTGCAAAACAAACCACATATTATTTCAAGTGATTAAGTGTTGAATGAGATAAATTATATACACATCTGGTCAGCATGCATGTTCAGCTTAAGTGGAGACTTACTCATAGTGACTTCATACAGAAGAGAGATACAGCAAAATTATACTACCTGTGCCAATCATGTCCCTGCAGGCTTATGTGGAGTCTACTAAATTGGTAGAAATTGTGTAGTTAATGATTTATATTAAGCTATTGTAGGTTTTAGTTTTAAATACATGTTACTTGTAATTCTTAATGCTGAAGAGGAATTTTATAATGCTAAAGTTGCCCTGGGCAGGGATACCAGAGGTCCTGGGATAGCTCAAAGCCATGAAGCCGCAGCATTCACCTCCCTTGTCCTGGGGGAAATACTGGAAGGAACAGGTTGGAACCACTTGGCGATTACACGTCATTTCTCTAGTTGTCAGCTGAGTCACTGCTCAACTGGGCCTGTCTTTCCACTTCAAAACCAATGAATCCTTATGCAGAAAACACACAAAACAGGTGTATTTTGTACCATTAATATAATTTACTAATTATAAACCCAAATACAGTACATATTGCCCTGTGATACATGTATTTTCTTGGCAAAATGTTTGGCATTCTTTGGGAAAAAAAGCATATAATAAAATACTTTATGTATATGGAAAATACTTAAAAATATAAAATTCACTTTCTGGTCCTTACAATTGTAAAATACTTTGTTCACATATCACAAGTTTAGTCTACTACAAAAACTGTTTTGTAAATTACAGTACATTCACAAGTCACTTTTGTGGCAACTTAGTAATATTAAAAAAATCCACAAACCAAAAACCCAGGGGGTTGTCTTTTCATGCTAGTCCAGCATCTTTGGCCATACTGTAGAAAATACCCTTTGATGCTATAAGGCTTGCAGGTGTATCGAATTCAGCTATGGTTCCGTTGTCTAGAACAAGAACCCTGTGCAAAACAAAAGGTGGTGGTGGGGGGAAGATACGTCAGAGAATTCCTCACAAGAAATGTGATACCCCTTTTTATCACAAAGCAGATAATGCTCTAATCTTTGCCTTGCCTTTCTTTTCCTCAATTATTTTCACACATTGAAACACAACACGTGAAAAGCCTTCTCCCTGAGCTGCTGTTTGATTTAAAAGGTACATGACAGTCACTATCTCCCATGGGGGGAAAATAAATTAAAAAAAAAAAAAGTGTCATACTGGTAGTTCTGGAATTGAAAATACAGTACCAGAAAGCCAAGGACATAAAAGCTCATGAAGTACAGTAATATATTTTTAAAGTAATTAATATGATGTGATGTTAGTGAAAAAGTTACAGCAGCTGCTAGTTAAAAAATGCTCCATAAGCTTGCTGGCAGTGCCATTAATGCAGCTGGGTAGTATCTCTTGCGCAGCTGTGCTTAGTGAATATAGAACCTGTTTCTTATGCCAAGAGAAGCAAAGTCAGGTCTGGATGTTCTAGGATTATACGGCTTAAACATCATTGCTTACATACTACCTGACAAGAGCACCTGTGTGACTGTCTAGAGATGAACCAGACCCTCTTAAGTGCTGCTTCCATACCCAGTAAACCAGTGAACTCCCCCCTACACACCATTAAGAGATTTTTACCTTGTGTAATCCATAATTGTGTTCAGCCTGTGCGCTATTGTCAGCACTGTGCAGTCTTCGAACTGGGTCCTGATCGTCATCTGGATAAGATCATCCGTCTCGAGATCAATAGCCGCTGTCGCTTCGTCCAGGATCAAGATCCGTGTCTTGCGAAGGAGCGCTCTTGCCAGACAGACGAGTTGCCTTTGCCCAACGCTGCAAGCAGAGACAGGGCTTTCACAAACGAGGCCCCACTGCTCAGAATCACTTGTCATAGAGCAGATTACTCATCAGGTAAAGTTACCGAACAAAAAAAACCCCAGTATTTAGCAAACAGGCCAGTGTGCCAGCCCTAGAGCTAATAAATACACATTGCAGCATTACTCAGCTAGCTTTAGCGTATGTGTCCACTTACTGCCTGACCCAGTACTGCCTGACCCACCAAATGCCCTCTGTCAGCTGGGGGGAACTAATGATTATAATATTTCTGGCCTGAGCTTTCAGAAACACACAGTTGCAAGAACACTGAGGGTATGCAAACTTGAAAAAAAGAAAAAAAAGTTCTGAGGCTGTAAGTCCTTTCTAACATCAAAAAAAGAATTAAAAAATATCTGGGCAGCCCACACCTCCTCCCCTGCTACAAACACACCCCAGACACAGCCTCTGCCTGAGTGTCTCTGCGGGATGAGGAAAGAGCTGAACATGCATCACATACATAATCTGGTTACACCACAATCTCAGAGGCCAACACAGCATATCAAAGCATGGCATTTTATCACCCCCATTCATGTCTTCATGGGTATTCCAAATGATAATGGAAAATAAACATTGCTAAAGTGTCAGTTTAGGCAGAGGACTTATTCAGCCCAGCAGTTATATATGTTACCATGGCATTTCCCTTCGTACCAAACCATGTTTAAGGGGCTGCCTATTCCTAATACCCCGTCATCCTGAAACTTCCTTCTTTACTGATAAGATGGGATTTTGGTTTGGGAGAAATCCTTCCCAGCAGCAAAGAAGAATCAGGTCATTTGTGGCAGAGGCAGGCAAATGTTTGAGCCTTTGTGGTTTTCTTGGAACAGGAATAGGTGGCTAAATCATTTCAGACACAACAGACTACGGTGTAAACCTGTGCTCAAGTGTTCCTCACTGTTACAGCTGAATGAAAGCTCAGTGTAGGTTTCTAATCCAAGCATCCCTTACCTAAGATTTTCTCCACCTTCTGAGCATTCGTAGTCCAACATGGATGGCTGACTGCTGACAAACCTCTTCAAATGAGACAGTTCAAGAGCTTTCCATATTTCTTCATCTGAATACTTATTAAATGGATCCAAGTTCATCCTCAATGTTCCAGAAAAGAGAACAGGATCCTGGATATAAAACCAAGTTTTATTAGATAAGTGCTTTAGCTGGTTTAAGTACAGATACTAAAATACGAGTTATTGCTTTGAAGTCTCCATTGCACTGCAGGTCGGCCACCTCCCAATCCTATCCCCTCTGAAAATACATTACAGTATACACAGGTAAAAATAAAATTCTGACTGTAAGGATGTTTTATCCTAAATCCTGTTTTATCACCCAGCATCAGCTTATAAGGTGGCAGGACAGGACCACTTCAAGTATAAATAGTTTCTTTTTCTGAAACAATTTTCTGAGTGTAACAAAGCATTTTCCTCTGTGGATAAACCATTACTTATGGTTTGCTGAGCTACTAGAGATCCTTCCTTTATTGTGATACACCAAAACAGTACCTGAGGAATAATTGTTAGCCTTGATCGAAGGTCATGGAGACCAATCTCTGAAATTTTCACACCATCGATTTTAATTTCCCCTTTTGCAGCTTCCAGGATCCTAAAGAGACAGAGCGTCATGGAGGACTTCCCTGCTCCAGTTCTGCCAACGATTCCAATCTGCAAGAAATTGCAGGTTTAACAACAAAGCAGATGGTTAAAAACAAAACAAAAGCCAACAACAACAACAAAAAAAACCAAACCCCCGAGATTCCTCCAAGAGGTTTGACACAAGATCTGAATCTCAGAAAGAATGTGACCATCCATCCCTAGAAACGCGTGCTATACGTTGTAACGTATACATTGCCATTTGATGATGTATACGTTTGAATGATATTGCCTATAAATATGTACATAGGCCTAGAGTAATCCTACATAACTTCAGGTGATTAGCTGAAGTAACACATGCTAGGAGCCCAGTCACTCAATGACAAGAAATAAAGGCTTTTCAGGGGGCAATTCAGACTTTACAGTAAGCACATGTATCTCAGTTCTAGAAGGCAGTTGCCATCCTGTCTGCTTAGTACAGGATAATTCTCTTCTCTTTCAATAACAGCCTGTTAAGTGGAGGACTTGCCCATGCTCATTGCTCAGTCACCAGCATGCAAAGCCCAGAACTTTCTATTGAAGCATGAAGAAACGAATCTTCCAAAACAAAGACAATTTCCTGATTAAGGAAGCAAAGAATGTAATTTCCTTCCATGCCAAAAATTTCACAGGGAAAGACAGAGAGTGGAAAAAGCTGGAATTCCTTTTCCCATCTGCACTGCTTCAGAAAAGCGTTCTTGTCACTGAATTTTTGTCACTTGTTCTGGTGCCTCCTACATGGTGTAGGGCAGCCTGTTGCCAACCTAACTTGGAAACTCCAGAAAGCCCCATGCAATTGGTCCTACTGCTTCCAGCCTGGAGGATGCTGGCACACCGATAGCATGGTTGTCACTGCTGGCCCCTGCAACACCAGCTTGAGTACGTCTCCACCACTGGGGCAAGTGGGCTTATAGACCCTGTCCTCTCCTACATGGTTGTCACTGGAGGCCCAGAGCAAAGTTCTAGCAAAGACATACAGTTGGTAAATCACCTTTTCTCCACCGTGCACTTGGAGATTTAAACCCTTCAGCACTAGATCCAGGCCTTTTCTGTACCTCACTGAATAATTCACGAACTCCAGCTCTCCCTTGGATGGCCAGTCTTCTGGCGGACTCTTGCCCTCAATGATCCAGGGAGCCTAAGGAAAACAGAAGCCAGAAATGCCTCATATAGGTTTAACTAAAAATAATTCAAACCCATATACAAACATTAACGTTTGTGGGTTACTAGAAATATATCTGATAAATCAAATCTCCATTATCAAATAAATTTAAAATAATGGGGGAAAAACATGGGTTCCTAAGTATCCACCCATTTTGGTCTTTGTTGTGAAGTTTACAGGTAAAAAAAGTCTGAGCATATACAGCCAAATCCTCCACGGATATAAATTAACTTTTTTTCCAGTAACTTTAATATAACACTGCCTGTTTCTTGCTAGCTCAAGCTCTGTCTTATAAGACGTATCATGCATCTTGTCTAGCTTCCTTTTAGCTTCCAGGTTAAATACTTGATCTCCAGAACCGTACACTGCAGCTCTCCTCAGATCTGCCGTTTCCTAATTCTTAGTCTCCCATCATGTACACAGGGCTAACAAAACCCAGCGTGTCCACAGAGCAGCAGATTTCCCAGCTTAGCTCCACCTGCCACTCTTAAAAGTATTTGGCAAAAAAAGGTGGATGATTGGATGATTTTCCTGGATTAGGCAGTACTGTGTTCCTGGAGACGTTCTTCTCTTGTGAGAGACAAGGACTGATTAAGCTGATTAAACAGAAATCCTATTGAAAACATGTGCACAGCCTGATAATTGTACTGCAGCTGTGCTCACTAGCAGGATCGCAGCACCAGCCATGCAGGTAGGACTATGCGTGAAACACTTCAAACCCAATGGGAGCAATATTCTCATGGTGAAACTCATCTCTGTTGTCCTATAGCCCCTCACAGTAGCAGAAAATGAGATGCTAAGCACAGACTGCATGACGGCAGCAATAATTTGGAGCTGCGATAGCATAAATTACAGTTCAGAGCGTGACATTTGTTCAGGTTAAATGATAACACTCAGAGCAGCAACTGTCTCTCAAGAGTCTAAAGAAAGACCGTGTAAATGTGTGCATTAAAATTTCACCACGCTTGTTGATGAGCGTGCTTGACGCTTGGTAGCTGACCTCTGTTTCAGTTTCTGAATACTCTTTTATTCTTTCAACAGCCACAATGTTAGTTTCAAGTTCAGAAGTCATTCGGACCATCCAATTCAGAGACAAGGTCACCTTGGAGAAGGCAAGGAACAAAATATCATCCACGGAGGAACAACAGATTTAATAATAATAACAACAAAACCAGACACTGCTATTAAGACATGGATTCACATTAATATTACGAATGGAATAATTACCTTTGCATTGGCATTAATACAGTTAGTGGGACAAGAAGTCTACAGATAACCAGGCGCTCATGTGAAGAAGCATATGCCTCCCATGGTGATTTAACAAATGGCCCTATCAAAAAAGTTGGTTGGAAGTCATTCCCCCAGTCATGGGTCTCGCTGGAAAATTGCTAACAGCAATCCTGCACGCTCATGGTATCTAAAAAGCTTCTGGCAAGAGTGAGGCTGTTAAATCTGCTAAACTGCCCACAGCTTGAGTGAGTACAGATTATCTCACCTATTTATGAATCCTACTGATCTGCCTGTGATTACCAGGACACACCGATGTTCTATGTAGCAGGCATGATGCAGCCCATGCTGCTCAAATGACCTGTTCTTGGTAGGTGCACCTGACACTTCCTGAGCTTCCTGCATGCCGCTGCTGGGGATACTGGGGTGCAGCATATCCTTGATGCTCCCCAAGTGCCCTGAAATCCTACTGCATGTGAGCTTGCTGATGGTCTGCCAGCATTCAGTGTACATCTCTACTGTTTCCAGTGTCCCACAACTCGTTATTTCCTTATTAACTTCAGCTTTAACAAGCAATTAAATTATTGATACTATATCCATACCATCTACAAAAATGCAAACCCATCAATGAACAGAAAGCTCTAATACGTACCTGTAATGCGTAAGATACTGAAAGTCCTACCAAGCCAGCATTCAGGCTGTTTTTACCAATCACAGCAAAAAGGGCAGCAAAAAGGACAATACAGTTCCCCACAAATTCAACTCGAATGCCCAGCCACCTGGTAAAAAGGCAGACGTGAGCAGAGCAGTAAATGGTTGCTTGGACCAGTTATGCAAACACAGGATTATCTATGTGGGAACAAGACGTTATATGCCTTTTTACCTGTTTGATACTATGCCAGGATAGTAACTCTTCTGATTTTCATCCACCTTCAGATCACTGATGTCTACAAAGGCCTTCACTCTTCGATAGGCTCTGATGACACTGGCCCCTGATACTGTTTCTGAGAAGTGTGAGTAGATGGGAGATCTGCTCACAGACTCCAGACGCTTCAGCTGGCGGGAGGTAGCTACGTAGAATCGCTGACATTTTTTGGAGAAAATTGAAGGGTACATGAAATATTTTCTCTTTTAATTAACAGTGAGAGATTTTTTAGATTAAGGATTTAAAGGAGATTGCTACTGATGCACTTCAACCCTCCAAAATATTCTCTATAATTAAGAAGAATGTCAAGACAGTTATATCTTTGCTTCATTCCACAACAGAGTATTAGGTAACTGCAGTTTTTACAGACTGTAAGTTGAATTTATCCATGTCCCTTTAAATTTAGTTAATACAGTCTAACAAAATGAATCAATTTGTAGGAGCCTCATTTTTCAAGAAAATGAGACATGAATTTGCACCTCCATTATCAGGTCTCTATTTATGGTCTATAAAGTAAGCTTCATTTTTGCTCAGAAGTCAATAAAATTGATGCTTTCTATTTTCAACATTTTAACACCTCACCACCTTAAAAACTTGTCAATATGTCAAATATATACACGCTTCAATATATTGAAGTGCGCTGCAGCTCTATCTCTAGCAGTAGGCTTATTTGTTTATTATTTAAAAAAAAAGGTTATGCCTATTTATTTCATGACCACATCTCACAGGATATTTCTTTTTCTGAGAGAAGTAAACAATGTTTTGTTTACATAAACATCTCATTACTTCAGATATTTCAATTTTCCCCCAAATTCATGTTGTTTTTCCTAAAAAGAAACACAAACAACGGAATAAGAGTCATTGCAATGCTAGTCAGATATTTTTCCAGTTACCTGAACAAAGAAGTACAGAATTGCAAGTGGAACTATAACCACAGCGAAGAGTGGAGTACTCGCTATAATCACAATCATCGTCGATAACGAGGTGAAGAATGTTCCGAGGAACATTAAGATGGTTGGTGGGATTACTTCATCGATGACATAGATGTCTTTTGAAAAGCGGTTGATGATTCGGCCGGTTGGGGTGGTGTCATAGAAGGACTGTGGGGTGTGAAATTTGTTCTCCAGCAGAGCAGCGTGGAGTGTCCGGGCTGCGTTAATGCCTCCCATGGCCAGGGTGAAGGAGGAGATGAGTACTATGAGGCCTAACAGGTGAAGAGGAGACATGTTAACCAGTGAACATGATGTTCCCAAGTCACAGCTCTGACTCTCTGCAGTTTCTGTCGTGCTAGAAGCTTTTTTCCTTCACTATATTCCCTGTCCACCCCTCTCTTACCATGCTCATTAGCACTACGGCATCGCGGTCACTGCTGCCCGAGGCACAGGAGCACGTCCTGTAGGATTTCACCATGCTGTCCACGGCAGACAGAGGCACAACCATCCTCCCTCTGCTTTCTGCAAGCCTACACGAAGTCCTAATGCTACAACTCCACCCCAACCCTTCAGTCTCTTCTGCACCTAAGTTTTCATGTTTTCTCTCCAAGTTACCTCTCTTAAGCTTCCGTGTCACCTGTTCAACCCTCTCCAAGGGCTTCACAACAAAATTAAGTGTTGGGCTGAGCTCAGACTTTGTAGCTCCAAGTTACGTTACTTCCCTTGCTCAGGATAGGATCTGGGGGGCAATTCTGGGCCACAGCAACTGGTGCCATGGCTTTCCCACCTAATTCCTCTTTACTAAACATTGAGACGTCATGATTTGATCTGGTCTCACCTTGCAAAAGGCCCAAGGCAGCATAGACTCCAATTCGCATGGCTGTGTTGTGCTGAGTCCCATTGATCACCGGCTCGTTAGTCCAGTCACTGAGCCACACATTGGCCCCAATAGCAGCAGCATTTTGACAGCAATATAGGAAACATATCACTAAAGAAATGACAGGGCTGACAGCCTTCACGTATTGCCAGAACACTGTTAGCTTTACCTGCAAAATCACACACCAAAGCTGGTTTGTACAACTTCCGTAATCAGGAGTTTAGGTAGAAGAAGAGAAAAAAATTCTTCATCAGAAGAACTGCTAAGTTCAAAACTGCCCAAACTCTAACACACCACAGAGAACAGTTCATCTGCCCAAGATCCACACCAGGGTGATGACTTTCAAAACAAATCAGAAACTTCTCTGAAATACTCCTTTCCTCCATTTTGAGGAACTGTATTTTATTAGTTTTGTGGGGTTTTAGTTTTTAAGACTATGCCAGAGGAAAAAAAAAAAAAAAAAGAAAAAAGAGGCTGATCAAATAGCAGCAAAGGCTGGGTAACAAGAACAGGAGCCAAGTTTTTCAGGCAAAAGCAGCAACTTGGCAGGCATATTGAGCTCAGGACTACTTTAAATGGCCTATTTAAGGAAAAGTGCTGAATATGCCTCCATTCAGGTGTCTTTACAGCAGCTTAAATGAGGTACCAAATGCTAGTGCACCCCAACAGGAACATAAACAGATGATGCTTGTGGCAAAAAGTAAAGATCCTGTCTCTAAGGTAGTGCAAAAAGGCAGAGAAGCAAAAAGAGACAGAGACTCAGGACAAAACTCAGCCTCTAAAAAAGCATAAGAAGGACTAATTGAAAGAACAAGTATTCCTGATTAGGGACTTTGAAAGCTGAAATAATCCACAGCAACAGTTAATTACACATCTGTGCCATGGAGCGTGTACATCAGACTAAACAGGACACACTGAGCCTTCTGAAGTGGAGGGAAGGAGCTTGCTTTAACAAAACCTCCCTGCTCCTATTCCATCCGCTGCTCCTTTCTGTCCTTTTATTTTACTTCTGTATTCCCATCTTCTTTTTTTTTCCCTTCTCTTTTTCTCAGTTCCTCTTTCACACCCTGGCCTTGCTCAGGGAAGAGTACTGCCCCTTTTGTACCTATGAGCATAAAATGCTCTTGGAGATGGGTGGTAGGTATCACTTCTGACAGAACAGACCTGCTGGCACACAGCAGCCAGCTGGCTTGTACTACCCACTGCTGCAGGTCATCCAATACCCAGGGCTGCAGCTGGACTCAACAGCAGCCAAACAGTTTAAAGACCAACAGTGCTGAAAGCTCTGCAAGGCAAAGTCAGGGCTGACAGAGCGCAGTGCTACGCCGTATCAGATGACTGCAGCGGGAGCTGGAAGGGATTTTTTTTTTTTCCTTTTTTCCCCTAAGTACATAGCCCTTGCCAGGTGCAGAAACCTCTGCCAAAATCCCAAATTTGAATGATCAGTAGCCACCGGATTAATGCCTAAAGCCTGCAGTTGTCATTAATACAATACATTTAACAGAACTGGATCAAATGTAAAAATAAAAATTATTTTTTCAAGCAGAAAAAAAAAATATAGAAAAAGGGAGGGGAGAATCAAACCATACCATTCCTGTTTCAGTGGTTTCAGCCTGAATAAGTTTCTCGTTAGGATTTTTTCTTGGCAGAGGAGGCTCTGCTGGCTTCTTTTCACAGACTCTTCGTTTCGTTGACATTTTGTTGGGACATTCTCCTCCCTCAGAAGATATTACACTAAGTTGCCTAGTCAAAACAAAAGACTCATTAGGAGAAAAAGGGCATCTTGTGGCAGCGCTAAGGCAAGACTGGGATGCAGCAGATTGGACTTATTCCCAGCTCTTCTCCTGAGTTCCCATGCCAGCCTCACTCACAGCTACGGGTGCTTGTACCACCCCTCTGAATGTTCAGCAATGTTCAGTGATGCCAGAAATACAGTTCCTAACAAAGGCTGTGGCAGGGCCTGGGCTCTTTGGTAAAAGCCATTAGAGGCTTCATCACAAGACAGACATTTCAAAGGTAACCCCTGAGCTTCTCTGTTTTCACATCAACAGTAGCTGGACAACATCTATGGGTATGGTTATGAAAACTTTTAAAGATTTCCAAGATTCCCAATGCAAAGGCACAATGCATAGGGTTTATTTATCATGCTACTGGTAGCAGCTTAGTGTTTGTGGGTAAATACATACAGTGGTGTTACGTGAGAACCAGAGTTCCCTTAAGAAATTGGTTCAGTTCGGATTAAAAAGAGGATTGCAGGAACAGATGTTTGATCTTCTTTGCATGTTCTTTCATATTTATTTTCAAAAGGACACTAAACCAATTTATTTATAAGAGGAAACCAAGGAAACTAAAGCCCAGACTGAGAGGCAGTATGTGACTAACATCCTTCAGATGTGTTTCACCCCAGACACAGACTATAAACACAGGAGGACCTCATGATTACCTAAGAAACTGTTTGCGGACCTCGTTCGTCACCGGTTCATTATCTGCCAGATCAGTGTGGATGCTGAGGGTGTCTTCAGCTAGCAAGACTTCTTCTTCCTCCAGTACTGCAAGACAAGATCGCATCTCAGATTTTCTGCTGAATAAAGCAGAAAGCACAGAAAAAGGTGGCTATGCAAAGCAAGAGTCATGAAAAACCATACCACAGCAGGAAAATCATAGTGCATAAACTCCCCCATAGTTTTGCTTATATCCCTTCTGTGCATCACTTTTCCTAACTAAATTGCAAAGATCTTGTGAAGCAGGTTGGCTGCCAAATGCATTTATGTCACTTTCCTTTAGCACATCAGAAATGTTAAGCAATAGTGTTACAGTTGGTTCTAGCTAAATTTACTTAAAGGGCATGCTCTAGGCACGATCTTGGGATGGGGAGTCATGTCAGGAACTCCTCAAAGCCTCTGCTGTTGCTAAAAGATGTCCTGCATGTTCCTTTCTGCCTGTCTGGAGAGAAGCAGTGCTGCAATCCATATTGGGTTTGTGTGGCAAGGTTTTGATAGTGGGGGAGCTACAGGAGTGGCTTCTGTGAGAAGCTGCTAGAAGCTTCCCCTATGTCTGACAGAGCCAATGCCAGCCGGCTCCAAGATGGACCCACCACGGGCCAAGGCCGAGCCCATCAGCGACGGTGGTAGCGCCTCTGTGATAACACTGTTAAGAAGGGGGGAAAAAAAACCAGCTGCGCAACTGCAGCTGGAGAGAGGAGTGCGAATATGTGAGAGAAACAACTCTGCAGGCACCAAGGTCAGTGAAGGAGGGGGAGGAGATGCTCCAGGCGCCTAAGCAGAGATTCCCCTGCAGCCCATGGTGAAGACCATGGTGAGGCAGGCTGTCCCCCTGCAGCCCATGGAGGTCCATGGTGGAGCAGATATCACCTGCAGCCTGTGGAGGACCCCATGCCGGAGCAGGTGGATGCTCGAAGGAGGCTGTGACTCTATGGGAAGCCCATGCTGGAGCAGGCTCCTGGCAGGACCTGTGGACCCATGGAGAGAGGAGCCCAGGCTGGAGCAGGTTTTCCGGCAGGACTTGTGACCCCATGGGGGACCCACGCTGGAGCAGTCTGTTCCTGAAGGACTGCACCCCGTGGAAGGGACTCATGCTGGAGCAGTTCGTGAAGAACTGCAGCTCGTGGGAAGGGACTCACATGGGAGAAGTTCATGGAGGACTGTCTTCCGTGGGAGGGACCCCACACTGGAGCAGGGGAAAAGCGTGAGGAGTCCTCCCCCTGAGGAGGAAGCAGCAGCAGAGACAGCGTGTGATGAACTGACTGCAACCCCCATTCCCCGTCCCCCTGTGCTGCTGACAGGGAGGAGGGGGACAATTCATGAGTGAAGCTGAGCTCAGGGAGAAGGGAGGGGTGGTGGGCAGGTGTTTTAAGATTTAGTTTTTATTTCTCATTACCCTACTGTGATTTGATTGGTAATAAATTAAATTAATTTTCCCCAAGTTGAGTCTGTTTTGCCCATGAGGGTAACTGGTGAGTGATCTCTCCCTGTCCTTATCTTGCCCCGTGAGCCTTTCATTATATCTTCTCTCCCCTGTCCAGCTGAGGAGGGGAAGTGATAGAGTGGCTTTGGTGGGCACCTGGCCCCCAGCCAAGGTCAACCTGCCACATGCCACACAGTCAAAGAGCGTGGGAACACTATCACACAGAGGAAAGATTTACCGAAATGCTTTAATCTTGTATCATTTTATCAGAATCAAACCAAGCTGAAAAGTAACCTAAGATTAAAATGTCATTTGAACTTTGCTATATGAAAAAAACAATAAGATATAAACAGAGAAGAAATACCAGATTCTGGGTAGCCCCTTTGATAGCAAGTCCAGTTTGTTCTTGGCTACTCCACTTTCCTGCTGAGCTTGACCTTGCTAATTGTAAAATAAATTCCCAACTTTAAAATCATTTCTAACACAAGAATTGCTTTTTTTTCTGGGACAAAGGATATGAAATTTTGAAAGAAATTTGTGAAAACATTTATCAATAACACACACCTGGCCATAGACAACAACTTTCAAGGTAGTGCAGAAAGGCAAATGCCAGGTTGTCATGAAGAAGCAGGGGATACTTTATATAGAAAAAATTTCTGTAATCTGGTTGACAGAAAAAGACATGTTTTAAGAAAAAGCAATACTGTACTTGTTGATTCGTCCTCTTCAATGTCTTCATCAAGTGCGTAATTTCGCAGGAATTCTGCGAAGGCCTTGTTTTGTTTCAGAAGGTCTTGGTAAGATCCCGTTTCAGAGATTTTGCCATCTACCAGGACAACGATATGGTCCACCTGAGGCAGGAAGCTGATGCCATGGGTCACCAGAATTCGGGTCTGGATAGGGGAAAAAAGAGAAAAAAACCCACATCTCAGTTGCCACTGTGGGGACTAACACTACTCAGCAAGCCAAATACTACCACATTTTTGGGAGAGGGAGTGGATTATCATGTCAAGGTGAAATGCCAGGGGAAATACACTGTCCTTGTTAGCTTGGAAATATGTACGTGAACTTCCTATGCTTCCTACTGCATGCTGATATAACCACAGAGGGAAGTAAACCAACCGAATTATCATTCCGCCTTTCCCTTGTGCTGATTTTCTTTGCAGCCCTTCCCTTTTGAGCTCTGACATAGTTTGAGAAGATCATAATGGGAGCAGAAGGGGAAGCAAAGAGATTGCAGTTTGGTTGCATACTGCCAAAGACCTCTGTAAAATCAGTAAGCTGACACAACTTCTTCACTGCGCTGCCTCCAAGTAACAACAAGCAATACTAAGCCGACAACCTTTACAAGTTTCTGCAAATGTCTTGTTTTTGGAGATCTCATAGTAGGGATTTTAAAAGACAGACCAGGTTTCAGCCTCTGCATGTTCTGACTAGATCACATCACTTCTGGGCATGCCTACATAGCAGCTCCTCACAGTCTGTGCTATGGGGAAAATGTGTCCATATTGCCAATTAAACACAGAAATTCAGGAATGATTCAGCACTCAAGCCTCAGTGGTAAAATAGCTTTCCTGTTACCCATCAGTGTTTCTGAGTTTGTGTGCATTTTTAAGAGGATCTAAATGCCAGCTTACTTTTCCTTTAAGTACCCCATCTGGACCAATAACTTTGTCAAAGATGTGCTTTGCAACATGCGAGTCCACAGCAGAAAGGGGATCATCTAATAGGTAAATGTCAGAGTTGCTGTACACTGCACGAGCGAGGCTCACTCGCTGTCTCTGGCCACCTGAGAGGTTGATGCCCTGAAGGGAAAGAGGAGAGAACAAAATATATCACACAACTCGGTTCCAACAACAGCTATGACTTTTCATGGCTCTCACCCAGTCAAACACTCAGATGCTAAATTGAAACATGAGATGCTGAAGAGAATAACTCACTCTAAGCCAGAGACAGGAACAGAACGCCTCTAAATCTGTTTGCTCACTGCCAAACTTCCACTCACCCAGCAATCTGGAGATGGAATAAGCCTCTTGCTTAATAAGCTCCTAAAGGGAACTGTTAAAATGCAAAACTACAAAAAGGAAGACCATCAACCAGAATGTAAAATGCAAACATTCAAAGGAGGGCTGCAGCACCTGGAACACCTTCCACATCTCTCATCTTACATACAAATCTATATACCCACCCCATCTCATGAAATCTATCTCAAATTTAGTGGCCTATGAAAAAAAAAAATATCTTTGTTGGTTATCACAGATGTAAAAGTTTCTCATTAAAATGAGGTGTTAAGGGATGATCGTATCACTTTTTCACTTGAAGCACACCATATGTTCCCTCTCTTTTTATCCCTACAAGAAAAGGAAGGATTAAGACAGGTGCACCTTTACAATTGGACAACAAATGGAGGATGCTCTGATCTTCCAGGGCTAGGTGTGCAATTATGCATCACAGTACAAACACACACTTAAAGTTAGGAACAAGTTCAAGTCCAACTGCCTTCCACAAAACCGCCCTGCATGTTTCAGTGTTGATTGCAGCAGGGATACCATTGTAAAGATCAAACCAAATCTGGTGCTGACTTTACAGCATTCTCTTTAGCTAGACAGAACAGGAATCACCAAGCAGGTCTGACTCAGAAAAAAAATTTACCTTCTCTCCTATCTCAGTCTGGTCTCCTCCTGGCAGCACTTCCAGGTCATTTTTTAAAGCACAGGCCTCCAGGACATTTTGGTATTTTTGTTCATTAGGCGCTTGGCCAAACAAAATGTTATCTTTCAGTGTGGCATTCTGGATCCAGGCTTGTTGAGGCACATAAGCAACAGAACCCTGGAACAAGGAATGAGAAAGGAAACCTCTGACTTGTAATAAGCAGCAATTCATGCTTACAACTCTGATTAAGATCTGCAGCACATAGATACAGCTCCTGTTTGATACACATTCGTATTATACACATATGTGTGCTAATTGCTGATGTATAGTTGGTAGAATCAGGAAAGTAATTTCCTATAAAGCACAACTGAACAGGTGAGGGCAAAACCCACGCGCAGACAAGCTGGCATAGTAGCAAACAGAATTCCCTCTCCAGCCTGATGTGCATTATCAGCAATGGCAGGCATAAGCAGCACATTTCCATACCATCGTTAACTGGCATTGTAAACAATACCAACCTTCACAGCCACTTCTCCTTCCAGCTTTTCCATTTCACCCAGGAGAGCAGACACCAGAGAAGACTTCCCACAGCCAACATGGCCAACAATGGCAACCAAAGCACCACTGGGGACCAACAGATTGATACTGTGGAGGAAACAGGCTGGAAATTAATTAAACATTAGTTTACTAAAGACATTATGGGTCTTTAAACCAGGGCTGAAATACACAGTGACAAATCAGCCTGACCTCAGCCTGACTGGATATAGTAAGCACAGCTTGGTCACTGGTCTTCTCCTCCCTTTCTTGTGTACAATCAACTGTAACCAGAACTGTAGGAGTAAATGGAAACCCAGCATTAATCTGTCTTGTTGGTTGTTAAATCAGCAGGATTGGTAGCAAGCCTTCTAAGATCCCTTGCTGTGTCACATCAGTCTGTTAGTGAGTCAAACAGGGTTAATAAGCATTTTGAAAGCAGACAATCTTCCAGAAGTCTTTTGGGTTTTGATTTTAAAACCAAGAGCAATTATATAAAAGTAGTGAGTGAATACAGTCCATCTAAAAATGCTCGAACCACTTTAGTACCATACTTCCAGTGCTTGTAAACAGTGTTCACAACGACACCAGAAAAACAAAATTTTCCCAATTAAAATTCTTTATTGTTTTCCCCACGATGTTCTTAAAGGTGCTGCTTTAGGTCCTGGTTTTGAAGGCGAACTGATATGGAAATGACTGATGAACACAGTTGCTTTGCCATCAAAGTGTCTTTCACTAATGAAATCCAGCCAAACTTCTGTTTGCACAGATCCTGATGCAGAACTAGGGCTCTGATTCTTATGCAGGTTCTGTAAAACCTAGATGGCATGAGGATTAGCTCGACGTTTTAAAGGCAGAAGAGATGCACATATGGGATGTGTGGAAACAACCTCTTCCAGAAGTCAGCCTGCAGATATTACTAGACACCTTTCAAATAGACCTCCCAAGAACCAGAAACCAGGAAGCAGGTAGATGTTGTATTACAATTGCATAAAGAAATCTTACTCTTTTAAAGATGGCTTAAGCTCCTTTCCCCAGCTGAACGTTGCATTTGTTACACTGATGGCATTGCCTGTATGACAAAAACACAGCAACAGAGAAGGCAGGAAATGTATGACACAGAATAGTATGGTGAGAGACTGGCAGACAGAGGAATCTTTATTTATGGGTGTTTCACATTACAGTTCCCTTTTCAACTGGCATGGGAAGCACAGTCTCATGACTGTGGGTCACAAGATAGGCTTGTTCAGAGTGAAAATAACTGATCGCAACTTAAGCTATAGACTGTGAGCTTACAGACCTACGGAGCTGAAAAGCTGTCCTGCTTCACCCTGCCCCAGCGAGGCTAGTCCCAGCATTTTCTGCTCAGAATCCCCATTCAACTGTCAGCACAACTTTACTTAAGAAGCCACTTTCAAGTCGGTAGGAGACCACTGAGTGCTGTTGACTTTGATGTATCAGATTAAATTTGCCTCTGCGCAGCTTTTTGCTTGTCACACTAACAAGCCACAGATCTGCAGGCTTTCTTTACCTCCTGGTGGGGTGGTGTATAACAGTAATGGCATGAAAGCCACACAGCCACCCCTCCTCCTCCTCAGTTTACTGCATCATACACCAGAGAGGTTTCAAACCACAGTATCACCAAAGTGCATTACATGAAAAACCACATTTTTTGAGACCACTTGGTTTGCTCATTTGTTTTTGGGATACTGTTCCCAACAGAAAAAATCAAAACTGTTTATAATGTTTCTGAGCATTTGTGCAGTGCAAAAGGTTTGAGCAGGTCTTGCTGTGCCTAGTCAGTGGATACACTTCATTATTCAGTGCTGTTGGCATCCAGCACATTGCAGATGCAAACTCAGGCCCAATAACTCAGCTCAAAGCTCAAAAATATAGCCAGAAACTTCTGTATTTTCCACATAGCCTGAACAACAAACATATACTTTTCAAAGAAGCAACTGTTTGTTTTTTTTTTGTAAAACCAAGATTATTGTTGTTATTTTCTTTTTGCTTTTTTCATAACTCAACCAGTCCAAAACAAATAAAAGATGTTTGTTGTATTAGCATAGTTTAGAAAAAAAAATGATGTCTTTACCTGGTGCAATCACTTTTGTTTCCACACAATTTGGATCAAGTTCATCATGACTCAGGAACTGCCGAATTCTCTTTAGGGAAACACTTGTCTAAGAAAAGAGCGTGGCGTTATTTTGTCATTCTTTTAATGGGGACTTAATGCTCTTACTACTGAAAAAGAACGCATGGAGAATGGCTTAAGCTTTCACCCCATGGGCTTCCTGAACAGTGACTCATTCTTTCCCTGCAATCAGTCTTATGCTGAAATTCAGGCTTTTAACTGTGAAATTTCTTAGACCAAGCTGAGTTCATCTGAGTGAAGCAAAATTCACACAGACGAGGTTACTCAGAAGATGTCAGGCTTTCCAGTACAGGGCAGCGGTACAGAAAGGACATTAGAAAGAAACCCAGCTAACAGGCAGATACCAGGGATCTCTGCATTCCAGAAATCAGGGACATCTGGGGTTCTTTTTGTTCAAAACGACTTATGCACCAGATCCTCCTTACCTGCGCAATGTTGCTAATGACTTGCGGAAGCATACTGAGGGGAAACTTTAAGATATTAAACAAGGAGAGGGAGACAAAAGCTTTTTCTGCATCCAGAATATTCTTCTCATCCACCGAGACATATACAGCAAATGTCGTCAATGCTACCTGAAAGCCAGAAAGTGAGTTTACTGCAAGACATATGTAGTATTGTGACATTTGAAAAAGCAATCAAGCATCGTAGGCATCTTTGAAATAAAAGTATCAACAACAAAATTGGGCAAGTTCTCCATTTCTGACCTTTTCAACATGCTTTCAGAATGACAAGTCATATGAACAAGTTGATACAAGAAAGGGCACGCGGAATAAAATAACTTTCAGATTACTAATGGCTACGTTCAGTTGAACTAGGAGATTGAAGAGGTGAACTATAGAACTTGGGTAAATAAAAACGAGCAGCAGTTATCTGGCTGTGGTTTGGCTGCATTTCCAACTCCACCCAACCAAATTTTCCCATTGTAAACTGCAGGCTAAGCAAACAAGACTAACTGATCAATAGGGAAGGGAGTAAAATCCAAGTTATTTGCTGGTTCGCTGTATGACAGGGACCATCCACTGTGGAGGGACCATCCTATGCAGTAAACTAACGGTGAGCAGGAATGGGAATGTGTATTTAAGGAAGTGCATTAACTTCAGGGAAACATGAAAGAGGCAGGATCTTGAGACCGTTAAGAGTATTTCTGCAGGGTTGGGCCTTTGATCTCGAGAACAGTTGGCTAGGAATATTTTTGACAAAGTACTTATCTGGATGTTTTTGTTCACCAAAAGCAAAACCCTTTCTGCAAAAGGGATCACAGTGCAATGAAGTAGAAAATAGAGGAAAAGAGAAAATTCAGGAAAAAGCATTTCAGAATTGGCAATGTATTTGGGCTTCATTTTTTACATTAACTCAAATCTTTTTTTTAGGTTGCAGAATAATTTAACAACTCCCTCTCTCACTAAAACAAGCAGAGCACTGTAACATGAATGGTAGAAATGAGAGCTTAAGACAGACGTTGTCCTGACTGACTCAATTAAATTTTTTTTTTTTCTCTTTTTGCTATTCACAAATATCTCTGAGGTTTCAAACTCTAGTTTCAATTTGTTATGGAAAGTACTTTGAAGTGGTTGGAAATTCTCCTGAGACAGCTATTCCCAGCTTCCACTGGCAGGCTTTATCAAGAAATACTTTAATACCGATTAACAAAAAGGCTCTAGAGAACAGCGAACTTTGCTTCAAAGCATGTGAATAATTTTTTTTAGAAGTATTTATATTTTATTCCTATGTACATTTAGCAAGCAGAAAGCCTCACATTTATCCTTCAAGGATGTACCTGTACAGCTTAGAAAGTCACACAAATTCAATTTACCAGGAATGGTGAGCTGATCCATGCAAAGGTGGACAAAGAATTGAGATAGGCAGATTTTTTCAAAACTCGCAGCTCATTCTTTCGTATCTCCAGCACTTTTTCTGAAAATGATGGTTCCCAAGCATACAGCTTCAGCACCTTTATGCCACCCAGAATCTCATTCATTAATTTAATGCGCGAGTCTTTATATCGCATTTGTTCCACCTAGGTTATTAGTAAACACAGGAGACAGAGTGTCACAGGAATGACTAGAAGAGAGCTTCCAACATGTTGTCTTACAGCTGTGATGTCCTTGGGCTATTTCTAAAGAAGTTGCAAAGGGTAATAAAATAAAGCCAGACTGTTATCAGTAAGGTTACTGTGCAAGTCTATACCTCCAAAGAAAGCAGAAATCAAAGAAAATGGCTGAAAAGCAAAGTACAAAAGCTTTCCACTCATCTTCACTGTTAGGGGTTACATTTTCAAAACCACCTTAAAGAAAGATTCAGGCACTTTGCAAAAATACTACCCTACTTCCTTCAATTTGTTCAGATTTTTTTCCTGATATGCATAGTTTTATTTCTTAGGGCATCCCTTGAAAATTGTGGTTACTCCTGGTTTATTTTTTTTCCCTATACATTAGAATACAGTGCTTCATTCAGTTACTTTAAAAAAAAAAAAATTAAAAAAAAATCCCTGCTCAGCTGTCCAGACAAAATGAAAAACTGTGTTCACACACACACACGCACACCAAGCAGCTCTGAGCATCTTATAATGGGCAAGGGAGAAAAGGAATGTTAATACTAACATGTCAGCATCCAAGAGATTTAATGGGAAGTCTGGATGTCTCTTTAAGGCACATAATAATACCACTCTGTTACTAAGGCTGTGCTTAAATGTCATAATTTATATTCGTTTTCCAACTCTTACCTTTTTTACATCAACAGCTTGATTTTTTTTTAAGTCATTGATAGGTAGCACAGCACAAGCCACTTATTAGATTTTTTCTAGCACAAAGCCAGAGGGCACTATTATATTGTTTTTTTCAGCTTTCCTTGACTAGAGATGACTAAGACTACGAAGAAATGAATAAAGGATTCTTTTACCTTAAGATACTAATTCAAGTTTAGCCCAGCTCAGTAGCAGTGAAAGTCAATGCTGGCTCTTAGCATAAAAAACAAGCTGCCAGGTTTCAGTTCCCATCTCTGAAAACAGTCATTCACAGCTTAAAGGACAGCATTTAGTTGCCCTTTCTCTAGACGCTCCTAGAAGCAGCTACCAGGTGAAGGGATATGGAGACAAAGAAACTTCTTGCTAATCCCAGAAGCTGCTCCAGTAGTATGAAGAACCACTGACTCAATGCCACACCCTTGCCTTAAGTAGCATTCAATTCACTATGGAAAAACTATATGAGAGGATGCAGTTATTAAATCTATCAGTGCAATCTTACTTATAAGTAAATTGGTGCAAATGGCAGCTCATTAATGGCCAAGACAATCACTGATGCTTTCATTTCTCATAGTACAGCTGCCAATTCAGATAACATCACCTTCTCTGCTAGTACCTTACCTGGAATGCTCTGGTTTTCATTGCTATTGCAGAGTTAAATGGGATAAGTAAAACCATCACGGCAACTCCTGCCAGCACAGAAGGCCCTAAAGTCTTGATTGAAAGAAAAAAAGTAAGTAGTTGTTGTACCCAAGAGCTGCTGTTCCCTATGGTGAGCATTAAAGCAACAGCAGGTTACAGAAAGAGAAATGAATGTTTTACATAGACATGTTGGACTCCTCCCAGTGAAGTGTTCTGATTCCACAGAACAACTGTGAGGAGGAGACAGAAAAATATGACAGCATCCACCTTGAATTATTACGTTAGTATTGGTGATAGCAGAGCACTTTGTGATTTACCTGTGAAGTGGTTCCCAGTAGGAGGGGAAAGTAAGTTTGAACTAATGCAACTACAGAGCTATTGAGCAAATGTAGAAAGGGAACAAATAAACCACACAGAAGGAATTTTCCCATTGACTTCTCTCTAACCGTAATTACTGAATTAACCCAGGACCCTCAATTAGAGTAAAAACACACAAACTGCTAGCTAACTGCTAGCTACCAGAGTTCAGCTTACTAGTGGAGCAGTAACTCATAAAGCTGCTACAACTTAATGGCTTTCAAGTCTAAATCAAATATGGTTATATTGGTGCTACTGTTTTATGCAGTAAAACAGATTAATTGCATAAAAAGATTTCAAAGATGAAAGCCAGTGCTCAAACTGAACATGGAATAAACCAGAAAAAACTTCAGTGTAGCGAAGGAAATATTATAGTTATTCCAGGTGAGATTTGTTTCATGTTGACTTGCACAAAACTTCTTTATACGGCATGATATAATCTTTATACTTGGCTTACATTTCCTATGTCCAGTGGTTTTTTTTTTGTTTGTTTGGTTTGTTTTTTTAAACCATTTCCCTCAAGCTCTCATTTGTATCAACTACTGGGAACACTGTGATGAGTCCAAGACTGATCCTATCAAAGCATGGTAGGGACAGAGGAGACATAAAGGCTATCTTTTGCTTCAAATGCCTTATCTTGCCTACCAGCTGAACAAAATAATTAAGAAACTAATCGATCATGCACACCAGTACAAGCTATTTTACTACAAGGCAGAACAATAAATTTCTAAAAAAGCAGTGGCAGATCAAATTAACAAAAAAATAATAAGCTTGCACATAATTTAGACAAATTCTGAAAAAATGTGACAATGTCTGTACCTGCCAGAGGAAATACAAAGCTAGAAATATCTGGAGTGGTGCAGACCACAACATGTTCAGGAAAGTCATCAGGTCCATGAAACGCTGGGCATCCACTGACATCAAGTTGACAATTTCTCCAACAGTAGACGAGCGCTTCGCTGAGTTTGTGATGACTAAGGACTGAGAAATAAGAGAGAATCAGGGGTTTCACAATCTTGATACGTATGGAGAAATACAGAGGAGAAATCCTGAATTATTAGCAAAACAAGGCACTCCCCGAGAATGTGCTTCTCCAACAAGAATAATTCACACCTACATCAATTCCTAATCTCCAAAGAACAAGACTTCATGAAATGGTTTGCTTGTGAGCACCTCTATCTCAAGCAGTACGGAGCATTCTGAAGAAAACCTAGCTGCATCTAATCAACTCGTAGCACAAACACGCTCTTCTCCTGGATCCCTTTTCTGAATATTTAAAGTGATATGTTGCCTGTGATACGTCTGGTGACCTACCAGTACACCCACATTAAGTTGCTGATCGCTAGAAAATTCTATAAAGTATGATAGAGGTACTCCTAAAAACTCACCAAAAAACCAAACCTTTTATATTCCAGGAGGCTATTCTTCTCCAATATGCCTGCTCTTCCCTGAGTATTTGAGAACAGAGGCCACTTGCTTGGCTATACGCTGGTGTTCCAGCCCATGAAATGCTTCCAGTCTTACCTTTCGATATATCACTCCAGTGATCCCAGTTCTCAGCCTCATCCCAGTAACAAAGCAGTACTGGAAATGCTGGTGAAGTATGAGTGTCTGCAGCACAGCACAGACAAACATCAAAGCCGCAATCAAAAATCCCCACCAGGCTGGGGCATCTTTGTTCTTAATGAAGCCGATTAATACACTGTTTTTCAGAAGATGAGGGAAGGAAAAGGAAAAAGAAACAACAATAAAAAACATGCAGCAAGTTTAATGGGACATAACACAGCTTCCCTCAGCTATGGCATCCTGCCACATCCTCTCTCTAACCACAAAAAGTAAACAGCTCGCCAGGATGCAAGCTGAGTTACGATTTCAGTCAAACAACATTGCAAAGATACAACAGCAGAACCTTAGGCTTTGCCAGTGAGAAAGCCCATTTGCAAATGAGCCCGTAGAAAACGAAATATTACAAGAAACTCTAGGTTTCCCCTGAGATCCAGCATTTAAACACATGGCTCACTGTCTGAGCTGTTAGGCAGCCCCCCAGGGCAAGCGGTGAATGATAGGACACAGTAGGACAGTGTAGTAAAGCAGGTGAAACCAGCTTCTTACCCAAATCCTTTTCAAGCAGCCTGAGTGCTTCTGCCTGGGGTGTTTTCCCACAAAAAAGCTAGATTAAAAGACATCCTCCTGGATGGATGTATAAAGAGTTCGTCACTCCTGCTTTTTTGGTAAAATGGTAGTACCATTAAACTGGTTATATCATCTTTTATTAATAAGCCATTTCTTACTACACACAGCTGCTCTCCCTGAGAGAGCTGCACACTGTCATATAGTGAACAAGCAGAACAACACGTCCAGTGTTCTCAAAAATCACATCTGTGATTTCAGGCTACTGACCAGAGTATGGAATTGTCAAAATATGGGAGGAACAGAGATTTGACTCCATGGTTCAAATAACCAAGCAGTGGGAAAATACACCTGGAAACTACAAATCAGGCCCCACAGCCTTGCGTTAGAAGCATGAGTTTGCTACATCTTTCTTCTTCCAGTCCAGACAGATCTTCTTTCTGCACTGCACCAGTCGTTCACGCTGTAAGTGGACAGCTTCAGGAACAACTCTTCCTCATAGTCCCAGCATGGGATTCAGCAATCTTTTTAGAAACATAAAACTCTTACATGCAACTTGCCAGACAGCCATGGCTTTTTCATTTGCTCTTACCACTAGCAGTGCATTTTCCAAGACTGCAGGAATTTAGACTTGAGAAGAAATTCCCCATCATATGCCTTGAGATATCACTGACAACATATCCAGGAATTTATGCAAATTTGAGAAATTCCCAGGATAGATTATACTTAATGTGTTCTCAGAAGGAAGGCAGCTGCCTCCTCTTCACTAGGGACTCTGGAAGAAGACAGACTGTAAGCTATTAAATGTCACCATACTGAG
The DNA here is from genome assembly GCF_013368605.1 of Nyctibius grandis. Lineage (NCBI taxonomy): Eukaryota > Metazoa > Chordata > Aves > Nyctibiiformes > Nyctibiidae > Nyctibius > Nyctibius grandis. Next base: position 7,286,873 of record NC_090672.1, on the reverse strand, counting down.
TTGGACCCCCTTTTTAGCAAATTTCCTAGGGGTATGTCACAAACCTCCCACAGAACAACATGATCTCAGAACACAGCTCCACATTGGCGTTATTTTAAGAGACACTCAGATAGGAGCAGGGCCCTCTCTTCTCCCCTTCCCCACATCCACACGTGGCCTCCATCCAAACTCCATTCCTCTCTCATGCATTAACACAACTATGTGCTTTTCCACTGATTTGCTAATAAAAAAAATATTGTTTGATAGAAATGCTAGTATTTCCACTGTTATTTCCTTCTTAGTTAATGATTATCTGATGAAATTCTCACTTTAAGTATAATACTAAGAGAGGAAAAAGATGTGGGGATCATGCAAATTCCTTTATGGATCAGGCTGAGCAACTGGTCCCCCTGGAGATGGGAGGTACAGGTGTTCCTTAGACAAGGAGAGTTTGAGGACATGCCACTTCAGTCAAGTTCTCTTTTTTTTGTTGTTTAATAGAACTGTAATTTTCTTTCACATGGAAATTTACTGCAACTGTGCCTCACACATTCTCATTGCTGTGCACAACTAAGAACACATGAACTTATCTAAATGGTCCAAAATCTTTCCCAGATCACAGCGGCATGGCCAAAGCACCACATACTTGAGCATCAGGCTTCATTTGTATATCAAGTCGTGCTACAGCTGCGGCCACCACCAACAAATGTGGGTATCAGATGTACAGAGACTACTAGATCCAGCAAGCAGTGCCTCACTTTGATTTCACAAATAATCCTCTAGAAATGTGGAGAAATTGCTTTAGACTGCTGCACAGAGCAACAGGTAATTTGTAATTTGAAGCTGTCTATTGGTGATGGGAGATTTACGAATCTTGCATTTCAGTGAAGCTTGCCCAATTGACAGCTTAGTCCACAATAAAGAACTCCTGTCTTACGGCATTTCAGTGGGAAGGTGGGGGAGCATACACATGCAGCACTGTGAGGGAAACTAGCTATGCATTTCAAAAATAAATACGCCGCGTCAAAGCCAAGCCTCCATAGGGATTGCACATAGAAACTACTCACACAGTAAACCAACCTTAACAGCTGAGGGTTGACGAAAGAAAGTAGGTCTTGTATCAGCTTGAAGAAGGAGCCGATTAAGAAATATGGCCCAAAGGTCCTCAACAAAGCTTTGAGAAAGGAAGGCTTTCTATTGTGCTTTTTGTCTCTGATCAGAACTTCTGCTTCCTCTGGACCGCCACCAACATGATTCAGCACATGGTTAGATTTCTTCATATACGTCACATCTTCTTTCCTAAGGGAACGAAACAAGCAATTAGAGACAACTGACAATGAGAATGTCATTGCCCTATGTGTATAGCACTGCAGTGACATCTAAAAGCCTGCTCCTTTCTTTGCTCTGCTACTGACCAACAGCAAGACCTTCAACAAGATCTAGATGCGCTCAGGGATAGGCCACTCTTGTGTAATAAGTCTTGTTTTCTTTTCTTTTTCTGTAGTACTTAGGAGGCGTACTCCATAGGCCAGACAATCAATCACCATGGGATGAGAACGTGGCCCAAAGGAGTAGGAGATGAAGGCTTGACTTCCTTTGACAGGGGACAGAGTTACCTCAAATCTCCAATTTCTTGTAAAGGAATCCTCTAACAGTTGCAATTTACCTACCACAAAAGGCACCCTCACCTAGTCCTTCTGAGGCTGTATTCGTTAGTCTGTTAGCAGCTATACTAGACCTTTAGCCTTATCTGATCACTCAGCTGCTTTCAGAGAAGTAGTCTGAATCCCTCCGGGGAGAGAGGCATTGAATCACACACCAAGCGAAGAGAGGAAGCAGGCACAGCCCTCTCAAAATAGGGAGTTTTGCATTCCTGGAAACTTGAAAGAGTACATACCATAGCACCTCCAAAGCTGGGCCATCTCCGAGATCTGGGACGCAGCTGTCCGAGGTTCTTTCAGGACAGAAACTTTGGGTTTAGGTGCCTAAATTTTACTCAGATGACAATTTAAGCATTTAAACCCTGTTTGGCTGTATCCCTTTCTTACTTTGTGCCTCTCTTTGTCCATCTGCAAAGTAAGCCAACGAAAGTGACCTCTTCTGCAAAGCTCTTTGAGACTGACTGATGAAAAATGGACCCAAGAGGTCCATGCTTTCTCTCCAGGGCTCTAGGTGGGTTTTCTAGAAGCACCTCTGGGGTTTAGGCACCTGACTTCTGTCATCCATCAATAAAGAGGGGGTGCTCTAGGAAATGATTTCCTTCATGAATTTCTCTCAAAGTGCAGCCTGGCAGCTTTTCTACCAGCAAATACTGAATTGCTGTTGTTTCTTGGGGGCTATGGGACCTGGAGAACAATTTCCTGAATATCAGCCAGGAAGGTTAAGTCCAGGTGGAGCAGGAAGGAGGAAATTAGTCTGGGGCACAAAAGCCTTATAAGAAGGGACAGATGGAAGAAAGACCCTAGAAACAGTGAAGGCTTACAAGAAGGCATTTGAAAAATAACTTATAAGTGCTACCAAGTGAGATTGGATTTATGATTCTTCATAAAGAGTGTGCAGATTTTTTGGAGCTGGCTGGCTGCAGAGTCAAATAATTCCAACAGCCTGTGAGCTTTCAAACTGATCACTGTGGCTAACAGTCCACAGGTAGAAACTTGTTCACATCCTTTCAAACAACGGCATGTGCAAATCCCAATTTCTTTGCAATAAAGTTTGAGGGCAGGGGGAGAACCTAAACCAGACAATTCCGCCCCCGCCACCCTGTCCCAGACAAGAACAAACAGTGTTGTCTTTGTCCTTCCAGATCAAACCTGGAGAGTTTATGAGCAAAGCCTTATTTTTCTGGCAACCAGGCTGTTAAACTCATTGAAGGACTTGAATAACCAAGACTACTTTGTGCTATTAAAAATTTTTATTACAGTGAGCTAACAGCAAGACAATAGTTCTCTCACAGCAAAAAAAATCCCAAAGGGAGAAAATGCACTCCTAGTGTTTACTACGGGTAGCTAGGTGAGGTCAGGTTTTGAGCAGTGTGTGGGAGTGCTCACGCCCAGTTTTTTATCAAAGCAAAAAGCATATGCCTGGTTTCCATTATTTATAGAAGGGCAGATAGTAGATGCTGATTATCTCATGGGAAAACACATAGCTTTCTCAATGGTGATGACAAGGCCCTGAATCTTCAGTTTGTCTTCATAAGCATAGTCTCTAAAATCAGAAGCTAACTAAAAATGAGGCCAAATAGATTCCAGCTCTCTCTCCTCCATCCCGCACAGCTCCTTCTCAGAAGCAACTGCACTTATCAGTAAAGTGAGCAAGTAGAGCCTTCAGCCACACATGCAAAGAGAGCAAGAGCAAAGGAAAAATACTCTTTGCATGCTTTATTATGTATAATAACAACTTAAATCCACACTGATCTCTCCTGTAACTCATTAGTAGCAAATGAGTTATTAGCAATTATTTAACAGTAATTCACAAGACAGCTGTGAAGCAAAATGTAAAAAAGGTTTAGGAACAATAGAAATGTGATAATCATTACCATAAAATAAGTTTAAAGCTTTAGCGATGCTACAGTTGCAGCTGATTAAATTTTTTAAAATAAATTACTACTAAGTACACTGCAAATATTTTCCATGACACTTTCAACATGTGTACAACTTGACACAGCATTTTTAATGTCATAAAAGCTTGCTCAGAGCAGATTTAATGAGAATAGTTAAAAAAAAAAAAAAGTATTTACAACAACGCCCAAGCAACTACCACTAATGTTATTTGACATGAAGGAATTGAGAACACCTACTTATAATTGAAGAATAAGCAAAGCCACAAAGCTTTTAGAGTTATGTGAAACCCAGCAATCTGGAGTACAGTGATTTGCTTTGTTTTTGCTCTTTTCCCCACCTTAGAATCATTAATGTAGTTGCCACAAATTTTACCTGAGCTAAATACATGCCAGAATTTATGGTTAAATTCATTGCCAACTGGCCCCAGCTTATATGAATAATTTCCAAAATGCAATGAATCCCATGACAAAACTCCAGGCACGGTTTCTGGTTTCCCAGCAAAAGTTTTCCTGGACCCTAGGCACTTCTGCACAATGGCTGTGGTCTTACTACATAAAAGCCTGGGGGAGTAAGATTTATGTCTGTGCAAAAAGACCAGAACCCAGACAATGCACGTTATTCCACACCATAAAAATAGAGACGTTAAGAAAACAAGAAAACCCCAAAGTAAAACCACAATGCACATGAACACAGAGCACTAGCGGACAAGCTGCTGGTGTTAGTCCTGGAAACCTTTCAAACTTTAGCTGCGAAGTAGAACTCTCCACATCATATTTAGTCTTGCCAAGAACCTTACAACTCTCTCCTAATATTATCACATAATAGGGTCTTTCCAATTTGGCAAGGATACGCACAGAAGAGAACAGAGGAAAGCCTCCACATGGAGAAGAAATCTCCACAATGAAAGGAAATGGAAGTGCAGGCCTCCTCCTTATTGACATTTTTCATTTGAAACACACTATTATCACATCTATTTGGTAACATTTTGGACACTAACCAGTGGGAGAAGGAAATACAGTTGAACAATAGATAATTTCTTAAGATTAGATTAGGACAGAACATGCAATAAAAAGGATATCCTCTCCAGCATGGATGTAACTATATGTAAGTTCTGACCCTCATCCCATTTCCATTAGAGACTATGAGAATTTTGCTGCTAACTTTCCAGGCAACAGGAGTAGGGTTTCAGCTCTTAAAGTGGGATCTCTTCCCCTCCTGTCTTTCACATGTTTTGAGTTTCATATCTTTACTGCTAGGAAGTGAAGAGTTGCTCACTGCTAAGAGCCTTAAGGCTAAAAATAATGTCAGGCCAAAAAAAACTCATGATGGGGATGATGAGGAATTCCTTTTGGTTTATGATGCCTGGAAGTTGTGCTCTAACATGCCTAGGAGGGATGCAATTATGGGGTTAGACATCTACCAGCTCAGTGATGAAAGCTGATCATTTTCTACAATCCAGCCAACTCAATCTCTTCTTGCTTACACATCTCAGCCCTTCTCCATATGGTAAATGGCACTACCTGCCCATGTAGATTTTAAGCACCTAGTTAAGAGGTGTGTCAGTGGTACACAAGCCCCAGAGGGCTCCTGCTTGCCTCTGCCTAGACATATATAAAATAAGCAAATTTGACTGTTAATATGAATGAAGAACAGATAGGTTGAAGAGGTAGGTGCCACTTTTAGTTGGCTCATTTTCAGGCATGAGCAGCTTATTAATGTTGAAATGACTCAGATCAATCTCTGTTTGCAGACTTGTTCGTATACTTACTGCTTGCACTCTGCTTTTTCTTTGTCCCATTCTTTACTTAGTTGTTGCACAATAATTTTTGAAGTATCATCTTCATTCAGTGACCACAAATCTTTATCTTCGAGGGGCCTTTTGTACCCAAGAATTGCCATGCTGCATATACGGAGAAAAACAGTCCAGTTCAGTTTGGCTAATAGTACTTAAAGCAGTGCTAGTAACTCTAGGACTATTAAGCTAACAAAACTAAGAAGATACATCTCCAGGGAAAGGGTGATAATTATACCTCCATCTCCCTTTTTTCCTTATATTTCTGTTTGCAATTAAGGAAAGGACGTTATGTAGTTTTGATGACATGTATTTTATTGAAAACATCACTTCAGAAAAAAAGGACAATAAAAATCAACTACCAGAAGCATTTGAATGAAACTGTGGTGTTAAATGAAAACAGTGAAGCTTTAGAAGTGAAAATAACTAAGTCTATCTGGAATAACTATCACGGGTGAACAAAATGCAAAAGTGAAGCTCATGTAAGTTAAAGGAAAATCAGATTTCTCTGAAAACTACAGTTCCTCAACTGTAAGAGGAATTTTGTAAAGGGATACAAACATCTAGTTGCCAAGAATCTCGATGGGGAAGCTGAACATTCAAAACTCTGGAAGTGTAGAAAGATCTCACTCTCACTAAAAAGAACTTTACAGGGCTGTTGCCAGGACAATAAAGTTACATGGATCTCTACACCCTCAACCACTATGGAAAAACTAGGTCTTAAACATGACCTTTGACAACTCTTCCACTTTTCTATCATGGAGTAGTAGTAAACCTGGTCTCAAATTTGCATCTTTAATACACATGCCTTTTGACAGAGGTATCAGTTTGTGGTAATCATTTGCATATATAACCCTGTTTACTTTCCCTCTTGCATGGAAAATGTCCTTATAAAAAAAACATTCACCCATGAACCTCAACAGGAAACAAAATGCATCCTCAGGAGGGTGAAAGGTTGCCACAATTAATCTTGTGGAACAGTCTTACATCTTGGTTCAGGTTATACTCCAGCATGCGGTAAGCACAACAGGGCTGTATACCCTATTAGTCACGCCACAATTGTTGCCACAACTCTTCAGAGGAGAAATTTGGGCACTACGAGCACTCTGAAAGCCATTTCTAAAAAGGCAAATGCTAGAAGTGCTGACACCACTGTGGATGAAAGAGCATCCAACATCAACTACTTACAAAGGAAAAATCTCTGTATCGCTAACTCTGTACAACACATATCATAAGTAGAGTTTGGGGCTGTCAGCTGTCCAACAGCTTGAAAAGAGAAGCTCACCTTGTAAACCACCAAAATGTCAATCTTGACAGGAAGCCTGAAGTTAACTCTGGACATGGATTCTATAGTAAAGTTATGGGGGGGGAAAATACCAAAATAAATAAAGCAAAACATTTATCATTACTTTAATAAGAAGACAGTCTATTTTGATCAGTTTTGGTATATTATATGATATATTACATCTAAGTACCTATGTCCTAATGAGACATAAAATTGATTTCTTTCATTTCCCATGTCATGCAGAACTCTTTTTATCTTTAAAAATTGCTTCATATACTGCCTTTAACTCACAGTTATATAAAGTGAAAATGAACATTTCAGAAACTATAGAATGATATTTAAGAAATGAACTCAGCTTCTCTCTCAGCTTCGTTGAAACATATATCCAATTATAGAGACCATTTTGTGAATTGGAGAAGAAATTTAACCTGTGACACCACTAATATCTTCTGTTATTAATGTTTTTCCATATCTATTCTCAACACATATAGAGCTCATTTATTAAGACAACCCTTATAGACTTTAGCTAACTCTAAATGAATGTTAAGCAAGTAGACGACCATCTCCACAAAAACCACTCTTGAAATAATTAATATTACACTTCAATGTTCATAAATGTAATTTAAAGTGCTGTGAAGCAGCAAGTAGGAGAGCTGCTTTCACTACATAGCTTCCAGTCATTACTGATGGCACATACAATGGAAAAAGGCTTCAAACCCCAATACTACTCTCCATAGCCAGTGTTTTATAAGGGGGTCACTAGCTACTGCAATCTCAGTGACAATCCAAAGCTGTTTTCAATGACAAGTATTCTCAGTGGAACTCTCAAAACATGATATAGTCTGTAAAATGCAAATAAAGCAAAGCAAAAATACTTACAGGATTTGTATTAACAGGGGAAAAAAATGGAGGCTTTTCTTTAAAACATGAAAGGATCAACTGAATGATTATCAAAGCAAAGTAGATGTAAAACGTGGTAAACCTGAACCTTTCATTTACATGGCCCTAGAGGGAAAAAGAAACACAGTAAATGATTGTTTTTAATTGTACTTCCCAGCCTCCCCAACACACACACACTCTCTGACTTTTTCACAGCTTCTTTGGCAATTCCTTTCTTCCTCTACAGTTGAATACTGCAAAGTAGTTGCTAGCAGGAATTATCTTACAAAAGCATACACATACTCTGTAAAGTGCCTAAGAACATGCTATCTCCAAGCTTTTCATTAAATTATGTCAAGTTCAAAGTGCTTATACATCTTCACTGCACGCAGACACCCTCTGGAATCAGGGCTACATGACATCCTTTTAAATTACCTCCAGGGGTTCTTGCAAGATCACGTCTTAAGCATAGGAATTGTCGACCCAGATCAGAGAACATCCATTTACTTTAATATCTTGTCACTGACAAGCAGTCAGTGTTAAATACTTTCAGAAGAAGCTGCAAAAAAACACTGTGTTGCATAATAACACTTCCATCTGCTCTAGAGATATTTCCTTTTCTGCTCACATGAGTCTGCAGTGGACTTAATACTTCTTGCTGTGAGGGTATGTCCCTTATACAGCTCTTTCATACCCTAATGTAGTTGTGAATGCTCTCATTGTTCACTTAAAGTGTTTAAACCTTAAGTGCAAGAGAAAGAATATTTGGTCCTCGCAGTTGCAAGAACGGGAGAAACGTTACCCATATCCATTCTAAGGCTCTGTACCCATAATGTTAAGTTGATTAAGGATTCAAACCTTGATAGTCCAATATTTGTACTTATTCACCACTACTACAGTTTTAAAATTGACTTTAAGTGGTGGTTGAAAGGATCTCACCAGGATTGCAGCTATTTTCTGAAGAAGTTCTGCACAGACTGTCATTTAAGGTTTAATTCAATCTCTGCTGGAATATTTACAACAGCCTGGTATAGCAAAATCCTCACTAAAAGGATAATGCTGCCAATAGGTACAAAAAAGCAAGTATAAAAAAATCACCAAACAGAATCAACACTGATTTCACTGAGGAGAAGCAATCACCTTAATTTTTTTCAAATACTCTTTTTCACTCCTAGCCTTTGACGAACTAATCACTGAAGCAATCTGCTTTGCCCTACTTAGTGAAATTTGTTTCTGTGAAAAACATAACAACTTTCTTACTGTGGGAGAACCTGCTATGTTTTCAAACAGGAATCATAACAGCCCAGGTTTCGTTCCTCTCCCTCCAACTTTCTGTTCTCTATTTATAGCCACAGTTGGAGTCAAAATGCTGTCCTCAGCACATCAGGCACTGACAAAAGAAAGCCTATGGAGCTATATAATGTGACCCAGCTGCCTAAGCAAAAAAGGAACATTACATATTAAAATCCATCATCTCCAATTACTACCCATCCCTATTTAAGCATGGCAGGGGAAGGGGGCTGGAAAAGGGAAGGAAAAAAAAAATGAAAAAAAAAAAAAAAATCTGTTCTAGTATATGTACAGTGTCGGTACAGCCCTCACGTGTCTATCCGGTTTCCAGTATAGCCTTGGGCTAAGCAAAATCTGCTTTTTGACATTGCATGAGAAATCCCAGTTCCCTTCAAGTTACACAGGTCTGAGTCAAGGCAACGGAACAGAACTTCTCTCTCTCTGGCGAAATCTGGGCTCAGATCTGACTCCAAACTCGGCGATTCACTCCCTTCACAGAGATGTTAATGCTACATTTGCTGTTCTCCAAGTGCTAACAAGGGTGGCATGTTACCTGTGCTGTTGTAGTCATGATCTTAGACCGGAAAGGCCCCACGGCACAGAGCACAGACAAAAACCAGAAGATAATGAGCACTCCAGAGGACTGAACTCCTCTCAGCCTTTCATATTGAATAAGCAACGTAGCTAACAGCTGTAAAAGTAAATACAGGAACACATGAACACAATCCTGCCCCACTGCTCGCCTTATTCACACTCTCAGTTGGCAGCTATTACAGTCATCATTGCCAACAGGACCTCTTTGAAATAAGGCCCCATCATAACTTCACAGAAGTCAATGGCAAAACCTCCTCTAAGGAAAGCAGCAAATAGCTTTATGAAATAATTTGTCTTTACTGTTTTCAGAACCTCATCTCCAGAATTCAATTTTTAAACCAGACTTTGTACCTAGGGCTAGGTACAATTAATATTAGCTACAAACATTTTAAACAAATGTAAGAGCTGTCATTTCTCCAGTCCAGATGGACACTCAAGACTTGTCTAGAAAACAAGATTAAAAAAAAAATATATCTAACCAAGGGAACGAAAAACTCAATGGGCAAAACTTTACTGCTTCATTTTTCATACAACAGCCTCAAACCTCTTTGTCATCCTAGGCAAAGCAAATTTGGTTTCTGTTTAATGGAGAAAAAACTACCAGATAAGAGACACAGTTTTACAAAGTCCAATACAATATTGAACAATGCACAAGCCATGCTCTAACATATCTCCCTGTTTAGGCAAAGTTGTATCCAAATTCTCTCCACACCTAAATCACAAGCCTGGAGAAATAGATGAGAGCAAGGTGGGAGGCAGAACAATCTCTCCATTACAAAGATTTTAATTTATACAGCTGAATCTGCATGATAGAGATATCTGTAACTGCAGCCTTTTTGGTAAGCAAAATTTGCTTCAGTAATACAAGTACTTCAAGTAATTCAGTTAAAAGAGTACAGGATAAGGCAATGAAAGCAAAGGAACCCTTCCTCCTTCGTCTGTCTAAGAAAGAGTTATTCTTATTGGTCACAATAAACAGAAACAGATACGAACCACTGTGATGCCAACGATCAATGGAGTTACAAAATAGACTGGTGGAGGCGTTCTGTTTTGCAGGAGCTCGTGGAAAGAGTAGAAGAGATCTGCCCAGCTCACGCACCACAGCAGGACACCGAACAGCTGAAAGCAGTCAAACAGAAACAGCATTTGGTAAACTCATCTCCAGGGGCAATCAGAGGGCTAGCAAAACCGTTATGATTCACCGATTCCCAGCAGGACAAAGCTGTGTAAACAGAACAACACTGCTGCGTTGATCAGCTACATTCGAGGCTAATGGAACTGTCCCACTGCACTCAAACCAAGGATCTCGTCTCAACAGCTTTCCGAGGGATTTGCAAACACAACCAGTAGAAAGACTCATGTATTTACCTTTTTTTCCCGCCATACTATTCAGTTTTGATTTGAAATACAGGCAGCATCCAGATTAAAGGCAGACATGCCCTGAAGCAGAAGCCTGGAATTTTTCTCCAGGAATAACCCCAGTTCTCTCACAGCCTATGGAAAGTGGCTTGCTTGCTTTCCTTAGATCTAGCCATTTATAAACCAGAGATGCTGTTGACACCAGCCACCTCTTAAGCACAAGATACAGATGAAATCACATAGCTATTGGGTGGGTAGAGTGGCTTGAAAAAATACCTTCTTGTGGTTACTTTCACAATGAGATGAAATTCTCACTAGACCTACTTTAAAGTCTTCGTTTTGCAGCTTTCAGTGGTTTAAAGCTTAAGTAAAGGTGAAGCAGCATAGTTTTGGCTCAACAAAGGGGTGAACTCTCTTCTGCAGAGCAATCAGCTCCTCTCTCTGCACACAAAGGTGGGCTTGCAGGATGGATTTCCTTACAGATGAGCTATCCTTTGGTATCCTTTCCTCAGAAATCTGTATGTACACGGTTGTTTTGTATAAGCAAGTTCTTCAGTTCCCCCATAAATCACAGGGAATTTTGTTCAAACACTACTGCAGCACTTGCTTGGGTACTGAACTAAACACTAACAAACTCAAAACTGCAAAGACATCTTACCGTCTTGAACCTGCTCAACACGGAAAGCACAATGTACCCTCTTTTGTTGTGCTTTAGGTAGAGGAGATAAAAGGGTAGTGCACTCCACAGATAAATGCTAGGGATCCACGCTAGGATGGTATTCTGGAAACATGGCGTCAGGTCTGGATTATCAGTGTGTATCGAAAGATTTGAATCCTGGAAAAAAAAAGAGGAGACATTTATTAATAGAGAGGCAGAAGCACTGCCAATTGGAACATATGCTTGAAGCAGTTGTATCCAAATTCTGCTGGAGTTAGCAAGTGGCCTTAGTAAAAGCTTTCCAAAAATACCTATCCCAACTACTCGTGGTTAATCTGCTATAGTAAAAGGGCTCAGTACACTTTTAAGTACTGGGCAAAACCTAGACAGACTTCTGCCCTCCTGTATCTCAGAGTCGGACATACATTTCATAGCAGACAAACCCCCTGTGTTTCTGTCTTTGCTAAGGCTTAGTTACACATGCTGATACCACGGCATTTCTCAGGCATTCCCAGCCTGGAGTGCAACTGCTAAACAAAGCTCTTGAAGCAAAATCCTCAACTTGAGAACTCACCCAGCAAGAATGTCCAGCACTGGAGAAAATGATCAGATTTAAATCAACCATATGCTGACCTCGGAAAACCCCCTCCATTTATGACCAAAATTTTGTCCCTCTTACTCATATGCCTCCAACTATAATTACTTCCCTATTCTAAACAAAGGTAAAAGAAATGTATTGTACATGCAGGCAGGGATATGGGTTTTCTTGCAAACATTGCAAGCAATGCTTTTCGTCTGTGACCTTGGACACCACAATTCACATGTGCAACCTGCACCTAGGGATTTGAATGCGCCACATGCAAACACAGTTACACAAGTTCAAACTAAAATAGAAATTTCAGTACAGTTAAGGGGAACTTGGTTGTAATCAAACCTACTGGAAATTCACAACTTGCGTTTTGCCATCTGATGTGTCACCTTAAATGTGGTAGATAAATACTTACTTGCAGGAAATGTAAAATTACTTTGTTGTACTATCATTAACATGCAGATGATAAAACTAAGATATCTGTGGTTCAAATATGCCTTATCTCTGCACTAGAATAATTTACTTGTACCTAATTATTTTGGGGTATGAGCTCTCAGTAGAAGTATGTTTCAGTTAAGCCAAGTCACTTCTCTCCACGTCTTATAAATGAATGACTGACTAGTCTGAATATGAATTCTTCAAAAGTATTTCCAGCCCTGCTTTTGTTTAGCAATACAAAAGAGCAAATGCTGAAAGCCATGGTTGATTTTAGGAGAACTGAGGAGCCACAATCTGCTAACAATCTTCTGATCTTGGTGATGATCTGTCAGAAGGGACATGCATCCCTGCAGCAATCTACCTAAACATGAAAGAGCTCATAAGTATAATGAAGCTACAAAGCCTTGGCAGGTTGCAGGGTGGTTTGGCTGAACTGTGACAAGTTTGTCACTCAGTACTTCAGCTTTGGCACAAATGAAACCTCTGGCAGTAGTGAAGGGTGGCACAAATCCATTAGATGTGCATCTAAACTGCACCCTTTAATGCGCAGGAGTTAGTGCCTCTCCAGCCGAGAAATGGGTCTTCTGGAGGCATGCAAGCACTCAGCGTGGGCCAGGGGAATAAAAACATTCCCATTTACCTCAACAGGTTTGTCCAGACCTAGGGGAAACTTCAGCCACAGATCAACAACACAGGGGCAATTACACTGCAATTCAAATACAAGATCAAAACCAAACAAAACTCCAGCCTCACACTCAAGACTATTTCGTTGTTTCCCTCCAGCGAGCAGGTCTCTGGCACCAGAAAGGAAGATAACGTTTAAGGAGCACCCATTTTTGGCTCATCATCAAAACATTTCAGCATGTCTAACGTGATAAGCTCCCCTAGCAGCTACCCTGCCTGGGGCAGGAGATGCCCTCTAGAAGTTTGGAGCTGAAGTGCTCTTTAGTTCCAAAGCAGGAGCTTATCTACTATCATTTATGCAACAAAATACTAATTTCCTCTTTAAATTACATGTGGTTTAGCAATGTCTTGAGCATTCTTGCAATTGTGTTCCTTTTGCTTGCTGGAGAAAATCCTGGAAAAGGAAAGCTGAGGAAGAGTAGCAATAACTGGGCACAGAATAAAACAAGGATTCTGTTTAAGGGAAAAGTTATTGGGGGGTGGGGAAGCACTCTTAATTTAAACCTTTCCTGTAAGACCAAAATGTCCAGAAATGGCTTTCTGTCTGACAGCAACCTAGAAACTGCCCCAGATGTCCATTAACCTCGGACTGAACACAGGCTGACTATTGTATCCAAGACACAGACTGCAGGGCTGCCAAGCCATTTAAAGGTTTTCATTAACTCTTATTTAAACAAGGCAAAGGACTTGCATTTCTGAACGTATAAATGCAGCTGGCCAGAAAACAAAATTTCTGTCCTAAAAAAACATGGAAGATTTTGAGATTCGGTTGAATTATCCCTAAGAATAAAAGCAGAACCTTTCCAAAGTTATGTGAAAGTACAAGAAGCAGCACCCACCCGATGACCAACAAGAGTCTGCTATTTCCATGGCACATGGGAAACAGGGGTCTGGGCTGAAGGAGAAACCTATGTCCGCAGTGCCAGACCTGACTACTGGCTATCTTGGGAATGTTTTCCCAGGTCCAACTCCATCCTGGACCAGATAAACGTGCTTTCCTGGAACAGATCTGTTTCTGTAAAAAGTTTCTCTTTCAACGAATGGGTGTTTTCTGAGAGCAGACTCTTGCCATCCTTGAATACAATGAAAGGGGTTCCTGTTAGAAGACACAGTACCTAAAACATTTAAGTAGTGTAATTCCATGCAAATTATTTACTCTCCTTAAGACTGGACCACAGTGGACTAATGCTGCCGTGCCACATAGACTCTGCTATGAATTATTATTATTACTTTTAAATCTGTGAATCTGAAAGTTACGCTTCTTACCACGTCTCACCAAGCTGGATCCATTTTCACACAGCTGTGAGTTCTACTTTATGGCTCTATAAATTACTACACTGACAGTATATATTCCAACATCTACTCCCACCCTAAACAACTCATTTTGAGTCAGAATATGACACGAAGTCTCGATGCAATCTATCCTGACCAAGCCAACATTGTTAAATATTGCTGAATACCCTTCAATTCAGCAGTAAAGTTATGGAACTCCACCCTTGAGAACAAACACAAGAAGCAACGGCTGGAGGGACACACCAGCTCTTTGACTCCTATCTTTAAGGCTCCTGCTTTAATCTGGCTTTGCCTTTCCATATTTTGAACTCTGTCCTGGTAAGCAGAGCAAGTTTAAATGCTTCTTGTGTCCCATTCTGGTTGAGGATGAAAATACACACCTTGGGCTGTCTGAGTTTTAAGGGTTTTCTTCAGACTTGCTACTGAAAGAGGTGTAATACGCTGACATTGGATAGCACACACGTTCCTCGGCTCATGGCTCTGTGCTGTCCTGAGAGCTGCTCACCTTCCTCTGTGCATCACGGCTCTGTCTCAGGGACCCCTTCAATGAAAGCCCACTGAAAACACTTCGCAGGCAGCTCTGTGACCCAGGGCCAGGGTGACCCATTAACAGGCATCTCAAAAGTGGAAATGCTCAGCAGCACATGTTGGGAAACATCACTTTCTCTAAGAAACTCATCCCAGGGAAACTGTAACAGTCAGCATGGCCTTCACAGCTAACATCGCTGTCAGCTCGCTTCCCCACAAGCGAGTCTTAAGGGCAGTAACCTGTGACCTCTTCCTAATCCAGACTCCCACTGTGCTCCACAGCTCCTCCAGACTGCCAAGAGCTCTGTGGCAACTGTCTGTAAGCAGCAGCATTCCCTGGATGCAGTACCATGGATCAGGTTGGAGGCTCTGCTGGTGAGATACAGCATTGCAGAAATACCAGCCTGCTGCACCAAACCCCTAGACGCACAATTTACTTAATCCTGTAACAATACTTAAATGCAATGCCAACAGCCATGGGAAAAGAAATTAGAGATGCTTGTTACATCTTCACAGCAGACAAGGGGTCCCCTGGAGTCTAAAACTTACAAATTAGTGGGTCTGTCTGTTGATCAGTTAAGGATATCATTGACATTGCACCTTGCAGCAGCTTTCAATCATATCCATCACTCCAATCTTTAGACAAACACGACCCTTGTAGCAAGGACCATCTGTGCAGTAGGACTTACATTTAGATGAGCAGTTTTAAATACATGATCTTCATTTAAGGGAAAGTGTTCAACAGGGGAAGCTCCAAGCAACATTAAATCTGCTCTAATACTCAGTACTCTCTATGACACATTCCCCTCTGGAAAAGAACACTGCTATTGAAAAGGCCATCCTTAAAACTGATAATGCCTTTAAAGGAAACAAAAGTTCAATGCAACATACCTTGGGTTTCTTGCACATCATCCCTTACAGCTTTCAAAGCAAGGGGGGAACAAACAGAAAGCCTAAAACTAGGCTGAAAAACAGGAACAGGGAAATTCCTGTCTATCCCTTTCCCAAACCCCAAGGATGATGTTGAGAGAACCTGCTGAGAAAGACCAGTTGGGGTTCTGGTCTTGGGTTTAAGTCTAAACCAACTCCTACTCCACTACAGAAATTTAAAATAAAAGTGCCTCACATTGATTTACCTGGCACACAGCTGATGCTGCAGTAATGCTCCTCAAACAGCCCGCAACAAAGCTTCCAAACCCTAGGGAAGACTAACGATATCTTTTGTAGTCTCAAGCAGTTATCCCCATTGAACGGATAAATTAATACATGTTTCTCTCTAAGTTTCTATAGCACAAAAAGAATTGGGAAAAGCACAGGAAACACAATTCATTCTTTATCTGCTGCGAAGGTAAAGGCCATTGCCTTGACGTCATTCACACTCTACCCAAGGTTAATGCATACCTTATTGCTGATTCTGTGTCAGTTATCAGCAGTTGACACATTATTTAAGATTAAAAATCAAAGTGGAAAGCTGACTAGGAAGGTACACAGAAAGAGTAAAAGACAGGGAAGTGAATAACTGAAAGTAACAATGCTTCCCTGCAGTAAATAAACATGGAAATGGTATCTCTGTAGAAGAAATTGTTAGTGAGAACTAAAATGCAGAGGTAAATCTTCCCGCCCTTCTTTTGCCCCTAAATCTGGTAGCTATCCTGCCAAGGAGTTTCACTTGCACATCCTGGCAAAAAAAAAGAAAATGAAAAAATAATTTAAAAGGATGGTTTTCTCTTGGCTATACAGCACTGCCTCCTCCCAGGCACGAGGATGGCTCTGCAGTGGCTCTGAACCACAACACCAAAAACTACTAAGGCTCAGTCTTAGCCACAGCACAGGCTTCATTTCAGCTTCTCCATGTCTCATGTCCCACTTCTAGTTGTTGTCCATCTCCTCTGCTGGTAAACTCTTTGTGGCAAATTCTAGTAATCATTTTAGAGCACAAATGCAAACAAGTGCTCTGCTCCAGGCCTCTGGAAGGCTGCCGGCTTCAAATGGCTTTTTCAGAGCGGGATCATTCATTTACGTTTCCAAAGGAACAATTTCACCCTTATGCATAGAAGGTGTAACATGTTTCATTAATCCACAGCAACTGCTGCACAACTCAATTCCTTCACGTGATTACATGAACAACCTTTTTTTTTTTTTTTTTTCTTTTTTCCCCCCCTTTTAAGGCAGGGCAAGAGATGATGACATTCTTCACTGCAACACCACAGCAATACTGCTTGGAAAAAGGGTGGGCTTGAAAGGACGTAAGCATTTATAGTACTGCATGAACCACACAGTTAACAACCAGAAATAGTATTTTTCTGTTTACAAAGCACACTGCAACAGCTATCTACATTACTGAAGGACACCATGTGGGACGCTGAACTTTCTTTTCCAGCAGTAGAAGGATCTTTAGTGGCTTATTTCAATGGATCAAATAGACCTGGCACAAGTTCATAGCCTGTATGAGCTCATTTATGGTCATGGAGTAACTAGTCACAGGTTTTTGCTTGAGTTGAAGTTTCATGGTACAAATGGTACCAACCACACAATGCACTTGAGAACTGTGGACCAGACATCTAAAAATCGATGTATGGGCTTAGTGACAGGTGTTATACAAAAGAGTAAGTTTCTCTTTCTTCTCCTTTTAGTTTTTGAGTTTTAAGATTAGAAGTTCAGAGCTTCTCTGCTGTCATGAACAAAAAGGAGGCAGGGTGAAAAAAAAGCTGGTTCCTATTCTGCCAGTGTTCACGTGACCCCAGGAAACAGAGCTTTCAGAAAAGCATCTGTAGCTTACAGCAGATAGTAAAGTAGAAGTTGACCACAGGAAATATCTGCATCTAAGACAACATACGTCTAAAGTAAAAATAAAATCCATCTACTTCAACTGTTTTAGTAGCAGTCAGTCTTCTTGCTTGGACAGAGGGACATTCATTGACTTGCAGAGGGGAAGGCATAGTGCCACCATAGAGGTATGAATGCTCATGGATCAAAAGCAGGATTGAGAGAAAAAAGAAAAACAGGAAAAAAGTCCCTGGCTATCTTTTAAAATTGATCAAAGCTATATTCTGTTGTAGAGAAAACTTTCTGGTAATTGCATCATCAAAGGCCTTTTCTGTGGCCTTGTGCAAGTACAAATAAAGGAGTGTGTTGCTGTATTTCAGCCCAGTGTGATGATGGGTGTGGGGGGAATATCCTTAATCTGAGCCATCCCATCTCCTTTCAATTGAAAGGAATTCAGTTAATTCAAGGATCATAATGAATGTAGCTCAATTAACAGAGGTAGGAATAGCTGAAACAGCTGCAAATGAGATGGTCCCTGCTTTATTTTCTCCCCTTCCCACCCTGACTCCTCCATTTTAAACTAACCCATCCGGTTGGGCTGATGTACAATAATAATAAAAGGGATTGTCACAAAAAAATTGTCATCAGTGCTGCTCTGACACTCTGCCTGCCTTGCAGGAGCTGGAACTGACAAACTGACTGCAGCGATAATGGGATTTTAGTGTCGGGTCAAGGCTGTCTTTAACATGACAGTAGCGTGGGAGTTTGGTGGGGCAGGATACAAAGGTCACCCACCATCTCAAGGACCCAAGGTTGGTCATGCTCTTCCGCTGCAGAGACACTCATTAGGGGAGCACCCAGAAGTCAAATGCAGCAGCAGGTTAGAGGGCAAGGTCAGACTCTGGGTGCTAATGAGCTTTAATGCCAAGATTAAGCCTCGTTTATCACTCACAGAACTGACCCAAGCTCACCTAACACAGACGAGCGTTACACTGTAGCTACACTCTTGGAGTTAATTTGCACAAACCCTACTCATCTCTCAGACTGCACACCTACTTATTTCAGTCATTTTTATTCCGAAAAAGAGTGACATCCACAGGCTGGCCCTAAACCACAGCAGTAGGTGCAGAGAGAAAAAGAGCTCACAAAGCACCACTACAGGTAGCATCAGTGGGAAACATCTGCTCCTAGGCCTCCCCTCATCCTCTCAGCTATTTTTCTCCTCCCTTCTTCTTAGTAAAGGTTGGCCTTCAGTGTTGTGAAGCCAAAAAATTCAGAGATAAAGAAAAGATGGGATCAGGTGACTACTGAAAAGGAATATGTTAATCACTGAAATCAAAGCAAAGGCAGAACTGTCCTGGTACACTGCTCTACCCCAAACCAACTGCCTCCACAGCTTCTATCCAACACTAACTATGTGATGGGAACTTAAAGCTTAAAACTTGATTTTTTTCCAACACCCAGGAAATCCCTATTTCTGAAAGAATCATGTTTAACTATGATCTGTACAAACACCCTACAACTGAATCTGCCCAGCCAGTGCTGGTATGAAGAGAGCAGACCCATCCTTAAAGAATTACTGTTAAGACCAGGGTGGCACAATTGCAACATGCTTCCAATAATGATGCTTCAAATATGGAAATCAGCCAGAACTTTCACACTTTGCCACAAAGAGGCTTAGACTTGGAAGTGAATTTTTGCAGGTCACCAACATGTAAGCAAGAGGTAGCAACTCTGTATCAGGACAGGAAAAAAAAAAGGGAAAAAAGAAGTAGGCAGAATAGCATTGCTGCACGTGAAGATTACCACTGGCCACAATTTTACATCTGATAGATCTTCCAGTAGTGAACTATTTCCCCCAGAAGATAGACCTTGCTTTTTCAAGGGAGATAACACATAAAAGCATAAAGTTTTTTAATGCTTTTTGTTTTACTTTGCCTGCCCTCATCTCCCCTTACTGTAATAAAAAGGTGATGTCCAGAATGTGGAGGTTTTTTCCCTTTTACTTTTCCATGTTTCCAAATGTACATAATAACAAAGGAAAATGAAAAAAATTGCATGTCTGTTAGGTGAGGGAGATTCTAGAATACAAGTCATTCAGCTAAGGGGGGGAAGGAGAGATACCAAAGGAAGAAATGAGAAGTATGCTTCTTTTTTTTTTTAATTGCACAAGTGCCAAACGTATTTCTGTACTCTGAGAAAGTTTCAGAAAGAAAAAAAAAATTATTACTTCTGAAACAACATGACTTTGACATTTGAAACAACTTCCATGAAATAGTTTTTCTTCTCCCCCTCCTTCATTTCTTATTCTGTTCTAAATCGAAACTTTATGACACTGGCACGTGACGATACTGTAAATGATCTAAGTTTTATTACATTGACTTCACCTCTCACGCTGCTGTGAGATTAGCACAGGGACAAGGTGCCAGCTCACACAGGCCCAGCACAGAATCAAGGCTGTTGGCTGTACAAAAGCCTGAACGCATTCCTGGGAAGATCTCTGGCTGCTTGCCCCTACGCTCTCCTCCAGCTCAGCCAAATAACCTGCGACTGGATAATGGCCCATCACGTTCACAGCAGCATCAGGAGACAAATGGAGCATTAGCTTACTGGAAAAATCAAAGATCCCATTTAATAGGTTTCTCAAAGGAATTTTTTTAAAATTAAATTTTAAACAGTAATAGTCTCTTCATTTTAATACATTACAAATTTACACATCTAGAAAGGAAAAGATTATATCTCCAGTGGCATAGCAATTTGCCTACCAGGTAGATTAGGCCCATCTCAAAATGCTTTATATTCTTAACTGTAGCAATTAAATAAGCTCCATTTTAAGGAGCTTCTCATGCGACTCAGATTTTGTTTCAGATATTATTTCTTTTCAGGAGGCAAACTTTATAGTATTCCTAAGTCCCAGACACTAGATCTACCAGCTACATCACTTAAGCTACAATGGTCAGAGCTGTGAGCAGGGAGGAACAGTGCTGGTTTGAAGGAAATGGCAATGACTGCCTGCCTTGAAAAACATCAACAATCACATTCGCATATTCTACTGAAATGAATGTCATTTTCATGAGCTTCATTAACTGACACTGTCATTGAAGGACTCCATAAATCCTTGATATTGGCAGCTTTCACTAGTATTAAGTTTTGCTCACAACTCTCAAATCCAGACTTTGTCTTTCCCAAACAGATTCAAATACAGTCTGTTATGCCGTTTACACACAGATGAATGACAATACATCCTCGATAATACTCCAAATCCAATAATAAATATTTATACTGCTCTTGACATTGAGAACCTGAGGCCCAAATCCTTTACCAATAGCTTCCATTCAACTCAATTCAAGAATCTTAAAATCTTGGAGGATTTGAGCTTAAGTACTTAATTGCTTTTAAGTTCAGGATACCAACACAGCTACCCTTTGAGAGAGCATAACTTCATAGATCTGATGTCTGAAGAGACCATTAAAATTACCTATTTTGATTTCCTACCTAACACAAGAAAGAACACAGATACTTGATGTGGTCTTTTGTGAAGAGGTTTATAGAAGTTGGACTCAAGTTATCTGAAGTTGGATGCAGTTAACAAAGATTATGTTGAGATCTGTATCATGTTTAAGAATCTATAAACACTGAACATTCTGTGTTTATCGCAGTGAAGCAGAAGGGGAAGCTAATATATAAAGAATAGCCAGTCTGGAGCATACCATCCTACTGCAGAAGCTCTCTTTTGCAATGACCTGCTACCACCTTTCACTTCACTCTTCCTCTGCTGGAATTAGTTTAGTTGAAAATACAATGGAATAATTGACATTTGATGTTTTGTTATTAATTTAGGGCCAAATCACATAAGTTGTGGGTTTTTTAAAATAAACTCGTACATGTGTTACAAGAAGTACATTGTTGGTCATCTTCCTTGAAAGAAACATTTCTTCCTTACTACAGCTATCGTAAGTCATCTTGAACTACAAAAAATTTAAGCCTGATACATGATGAAGCAAAACGGGAAATTATGCAGAGGGGAGACTGGTGGTACTTTGAGCCAACAGAGCAGGAAGCTGCATTTCCAGAGAGCAGCATGACTTTTAGTCCAGATCTACCAAAATTTCACCGAATGACTCAAGGTGAAGGAATGCCTGCAAACCTAAAGGTTAAAGGGGTGCTTGTATGAAACGATCTCAAAGACAAGACTGAGGTATTGTTTACTTTTCAGAGTTGCTGCAACTTCCTGGTAAATTACTCAAGAGCCTCTGAATGAAAGGAGCCAGCACTCCATGTGAGATGGGAAAAAAAAAAAAAAAAGACATGTCAGGATACCAAGACACAGGGTAGGCAAGGAAACAGCTCTGTGGGCTAAGCAGGATCAAAAGGAACAAGCCCGGATCTCATTTATAACCGACTAGAAGTTGTTGTCTGTCCTTTTCTTGTCCTCCCATTTCCTATTTATGCTGTTAAAGAAAAAAAACACCACCAAAACCACAAGCTGCTGCTTAAGCCTAGGCACTTAGTCTGTCTGTAGGCCAAGGTGTTTATATGACCCATCATCCCAACAGCACCCAAGTGCTGCAGAGCACTTCATGTTTTATCCTCACAGCTGCCATAGTGCCACTTCTTACCTAAGAGTTTCAGCCACAGAAAGACAACGTGTCTTTACACTGGAACAGAATTTGGTTTTCTAAGCTCGTGTTGTTTAGTCCCCAGGCCAAAATACTTTTGCAGCAAACTCTCCCTAGGAGATCACTCTGTTCTCTCGGAGGAACCGCTCACACTTCACTACAGTGGAGGACATACATAAGCAACAAATAAGTGATAATTCACCAGTATCTACTTCTCAAGTACAGAGATTGTGGGTCACATTAATGGGCACGCCTATCTAGCACACTTACTATCACACAGTAAATATGTGACACAATAAATAGGAGGTAATTATGGGCAATAGTAAATTACACACCTAAGGACTGCCTTGTGTGGGTACGCGCTATCGCATTCATCTCCTCCCGAAAGGCATTCAGCATGGGAACACTGCTAGGAGATATTAACAATTAGCTTTGAATTCTCAATTGAAGTAGACAGTGTTCAGATGATGAGATTGCTCATACTGCATTTTGAAAAAATCATGTTCCGGTTGTTCCTCTTTTATATATAAAATACCCTGGTTGTATTAGCGATTTGCTGATTGCAGGTTCAACAGGTAAAGCAGTAGTTGGAAGCCAGAACCTTTTATATATTTCTAATGTGACCAACAGTGTTTCCTTTAATTTCTTATTTCTAAAATGGGTTGAACAGGAAACTATTTTGTGTCTGCACAAACACAAAAAAAACCCAACCCGCCAACATTTCCAGCAAAATTCCCCACCCTGCATCAGGATGAAGAGTTGAAACCTTAACACTTTTGCTAAGCCAAAAAAATCCAAGATAAATCAATCATCTGTTAAAGTTGATACATTTCAATGTAAACATTTTCATGAGCTAGTTCTGAACTATTTTGATACTGACCTTTTAACAGAAAAGTATTGTAATTGGTTTAAACTCCAAAACAAAGAACTGTTGAAATTGCATCAGCATGTTTCCTTTCACTCTAAACAGTTTTAAAACTGACACCAGTATGTCATTCAACTTCCAAAAATATCTAGAATTTCTTTGACAAAATACAGGGAAAGAGTCTAAGTTCATAAGCTATGAAAAAGCGAACATTAATGGTTCACATTTTATCAAGTTCTTGATCTGAACTGCAAAGCTGAACACCACTAGTTTGCATGCACCGGACTGGAACTGCCTTTCACCGAGTTCTTCCTTCTTCTTCCTTCTTCAAGTGTACAGAAACCCCAACTTTTGTGGGCATATTTCAAAAAGAAGCCTCCACCTGCATTTTCTTATGGAATGGCATATTTGCACAGCAAATCATTTCAAGGTGACAGTTATCTACATGGTCATCACTCAGAATCTCTCTTATAAAATCAGTTAGTTCACTGTATACACCCCTGGTAACAGAGAAAATACCACTGGCTACCAAAATAGGGTATAAGACTCTTGGTCACTGAGTCCAGTCTGCTGGTCGCTGGGTCACACATTCCATTTCACACAATTATTGAGTATATTTTTTAAAAAGATTAAACAGATGGAAAGTTCTGACTCTAAACAATTCTGGATCATTCTGAAGAAACAGAACTTAAGACCAGCAAAACTGCCTGAACATTTTACATTAATGTATCGACAAACTGTTATCAAAAGCTTTGCCCACAAAAAGTAGCTGCACCACAAGCCTTCCTTGGGAAGCTAAGACATGCTTCTCGAGGCAGTCTATAAACTAGTGAGCAGTGTTATCTGTTTGTGCTTGTTCCTGTTCTGTAAGTGTTTATAGTAGAAATGAGAGGTGAAAATACTTGTTTGAGCAAGCTTATCTGCCAACTGTTGTAGCAGACAGCATGCAGAGCGCTTGGAAAGGAAATCTGAAACCGAACAATGTAACCAAGGAGCTTAGGAGCCTAAGTCCTCTTCTAAAAAGTAATGTTGAGACAGATTTTGAAAGATAATTAGTTATCTGAAGATGGAGCTCAGCATTAAGTCCTCATAGCCAATTGCTTGTGTCGCCCTTTAATAGCTTTCTATCAGTGCTTCATTTTCAGACATTCCTTTTCATTCCTGCTCATCTTTCTTTGAAAAAATCCCCCTTGAGCTAAATCAATATGAGAAAGGCACATGCAAAAATTGTGATTTATTGGAGGGCAGTTCCAGATTCACCATATATATGCTTAAATCCCCATGGAGTCATATGGCCTAAGGTGTCTGTCTATACAGCACAGAAGGCAAAGCAGCACGCTGTACCTTGGGGAAATACTGCACCAAGTACTTGTAACAGTTAGTGTTTACACACTTAACCATCAGAGCAGACCATGGCAGCAGTTTCCAAACTTTTCTGCTTACAAACCCAGTGCCTGCTGCAATCAGCCTTTCCAGAAGGCTGACGGCTCCAAATACTAACGTAAGTCACTGCAGTCCTCCGAGGCTTGTGACCACGCTTGGCTGCCATGAACCCCTCACTCTTTAGCAGTAACAAAGCACTTAACAGGGAGCACCTTCCCGCTCATCAGAGGGGTTCCGAAGAGCAGCAGCAACACTAAAACAGGATCCCTCAGAAGAAGGAATAGCCATGTTCATCTCTGTGAGGTTCAAGGTGGACTGAGAGCTGCAAGAAACACGGCATCGCCTGCGGGCAGGCAGGAGCTGTGGCATGGCCTGGGCTCGTGTGGGGTCCCTTGTGGGGTCTTGGTTCTGGTCTGGAGATGCTGAACGGCGAACAAGAAAGGTGCTACCGGCCCTGCTGCTGCTCCTGAGCCGGCTGCGGGAGGAGCCACGGCACCAGCCGGCTCTCGGGACGGGCTGGGGCTGGGCAGGCGAGGCAGAGCTGCAGCTCAGCCCCTCCGAAGCCGCAGGACCGAACCTTCCCTGCCCGCTCCGGCCCCTCAGACCCGGCGCGGCGAACCCCCGGGAAACCTCCCCGCGGCGGCAGAGCGGGGCACGGCGCTTCTCCTCCGCCCCGGGGCAAGCCCCGCAGCCGGCGCCGAGGAGGCTGGTCCCCGCTCCCCGCCAGCCCCTCCGCGCAGACCTCCCCGACCGACTTTCCCCTCAGCGGGGGAAGCCCGCGGGGCCGGGAGGGAGGGAGGGAGGCGGCAGGGCTGGCCGCGCTGCTTACCCAGAAGCGGGACCCGCAGAAAACCTCCATGGCCGCGGCAGGGGCGCAGAGCCTCCTCCAGGCCCACGCCGGGCACCGGACCGGGGGGAGAAGCCGGCTCCTTCCCTCTTGGGCGGGCCAGGGGCGGGGAGCGGCGGGCCCGGCGCGCCCCGTCCCGCCCTCCCCGGCAGCGGCGGGAGGCGCCAGCGCCACCGCCCCGCCGCTCGCGGCCCCTCAGGCCGGGAGACGCCGGCCGGGCCCGCGTCGCCTCGGCGGGGCCCCCTCAGAGCGTGAGGCGCCCGCCAGAAGGTCCAAGGCCTCCCCTCAGCCGGCGGGACGGCCCGGGCAGGGCAAGGGCGCCCGCCGGCCCCGCTTTGGCCGCCCCTCAAGGGCCGGGCTCCCCCGGCTGGCATCACAGAGAGGTAGAGGGGCTGCCGCAGCCCTCCTCCAGCCCTGAAGAGATGTGGCTTCTTGCTTTTCAAGGGTGACCTCCCTGTGGAAGGACCAGGCCCCCAGGAAAACATTTCCCCTCGTCAGTGTGACCCGCTGGGACAACCAGACCCTGCTCTCAGAGGGGTACGTGGGCAGTCCCCACACAGCGAGCTCAGGGACAGTCACCCAGGGTGGCTGTGCAGAGCTGGGGCATCCCCTGGATTTAGGGCTGCCCACGTCCATCCATCCATCCATCCATCCATCCATCCAGACCGCTCGCTCGGGCTAACATTAACATCTTAGAGATGCTCATTGTCTCCCTTTTAGAGAGGGGTGGAGTGTGGTTGCCTCAGCAGGACCTAAATGAGCATCACATCTCTTATCCATCAATCTGCAGCCTCTTCCTTCATGCTGATTGATTCCGCTGTAGACATGTGGTTAAACCAACAGTGCGGATCTATTTTCAAAAGGTTTCAGTCAATAAATTTCTCATATATGTGTAACTAATATATTTTGTAGTGTAGCACCTTGGACACAATCTGGATTTCACCTCCCTGTGATGCAGAAGCACTGTTTGCTTTCCTGTTGGGCAGGACTTCTCCTACAGCATTATTGACCTTCCAGCACCTGCTGTTTATCCACCCACTTGCTGTAGCATCTGGTTCAATAACACCATGTCATGCAAAGCACCCTGCTGCCACACACCTACTTAAATATTTTAAGAGTTTGAGTTTTCTTCCTCACTGGAAGGTGAGGAACCATCAGGCAGAAGGGTGGTGTTAAAAAATGATCACCAGAACAGAAAAGAGAGATGAGAAGCACAGTATTGCTGCATCCCAAAACTATTTAATCCCTAAAGAAAAAATATTCTGCTAATCTTTTATGAAGACCACTGAAGACGCTGGGGGTGATACCCACTCAGAGTACTGCCAGAGGAAGCCATGTGCTTCCCACAAACAATGCTGAGAATTAGTTTCAGACATTCACTATAATCTGGCTAAAGGGACGCGGTTCTTATTAGTGTGGGAAGATAGGATCTTGCCCAAGATAAGGTTCTTGGGTGACTGCCTACAAAATTTGAAATATCAGATTGATCCAGGCTAATCAGCACAATCACATTGCAATCCTCTCAAGGAAATACTAGAGGAGCCCTAGCCAAGTGGGTGAATGAGATCTTCTAAGGTCATCATGGGTTGTCTTTGCAAGTCTTAAATTGAAACTTTTGTTCGGTGGAATTGCACCACAATAAAAGTTTTAAGAACAGTCAGTAATAGCTAGGAGTTACTCCTTTATGGCTCTTTAAACCTCCTCTCCTGCAACAACCCTTGAGAGCAGTTGCTCCAAGAGAAGTGCTGAGGATTTGATATCTCCTGACACATGAACATGCGTCTATGTGTTTCTTGTGTCGAGGAGCAGAACTTGGTGCAGTTTGAGAACATGCCCTAAATTAAGACTGACTGACATTATAAGATGTTACAGGTACAAAGGCACCTCATGAGCAGCTACCATAGGTTGTGTGTACAGGAGGGGAGAGGTTTATTTTATCAGTGTACTGCACAGTTCCATTGACATGTGCAATATGAATTAATCCCTGATTAAATTATTGACTTCAGTGGAATTGCTCCACCATATCTGTGGAGGAGATCCTGTATTAGGGTATTTCCCTGGGTCTCACAGGACCCTAAAGCAGGGGGCCCTAAATGATTCTGCCTCTTGCTTCATGTTCCTAATTCATGGGGGGGCAGCTTCTCCCTTCAGTAGCAGTTAATGCCATTAAACAGGGAGGGTACTGGTGAGTGGGTGCCAACTGGGGTGCCAGCTCCCCTTGCATGCCCTGCCACAAGCTCAAGGGGAGCCACCAGGCAGCCAGCCTGGACCTCACCGCAGACCCTGCTGACTTGCACTGACTTTGCAATGTAATTACTGACTTCCAGGTGCTGTCTGGCAAAACAGACTAGCAGAGGGGAAAAAAATCAAAGGCAGGAATTAAGGAAATATTAAACTCAGACAGAGAAGATTGGGGGGAAGCTTAAAAGCTCCTGGGAAGGGCCATGGTAAAGGATTCTACTGATCCTGGTGCAAAGCAGAGCCTGAAGCTCCACCTCAGGCAGCTCACTTCGGTCCTGTTTCCTTTTGATGATGGGAGGGAAGATGGATGTACCTAGAACATGTCATTACTCCTGTGATGTTCCCCCAAACACAGGCTGGCTGTGCAGGAAGATGGAATGGTACCTTTGGTGTGCATGTCAGGGAGGTCATGAACTCACCTTTTCTCACCGGACGTTGATTCCGGGGAGTGGCAATATCTGATCTGGGTTCATTCGGTAATGTATTTGCATCCTCTTTTCCATGCCAGCTGCACAGTAAAGGACTTTTCACCTGCTAAAACATAGAGTGGGTCAAGTCAGCGCAATCATGAAGCGCCCACACGGCACACCCAGGGCCACACAGCAGAAGGTTAGCTATCAACTAGAGCAATTGGCTCAGGAAGGCCAGGAGGTAACGTGAGAGAGAAGCTGTTTGTGTAAGCACAGTGCCAACTATAAGCCAGGCTTCTTTCCATATCACACCTCATGCTGATTTGCAAAGCACTAAAAGCAAAATGAAGTGTGACCGACTCCTGAGGAAACCCATATAAAGAAGGACATTTAGAGTTGAGGGTTGGGGAGGGCTTGAGCATGTGCAGCTCTGGAAGTCACAGTTTTATGGTTAGTTGACTATAAATATCACCTTCTTTCTCTGCTTGGAACAGCAGAGGCTCAGCTTCCTTTCCAAGACCCGCAGAGGTGTCACATTTTACAGATGGCAAGAAAATGAGGCTGCCAGAGTGGCATTTACAGCAAGGCCCTATACATTTACTTGTAAGAAAGGGGTTGACACCTTGTTTTAACACATGTAAGATGTGGAATCGTAACAAACTCTGCTTAAAGTCAACACTGCATGAGTAGCAGCAGACTTCGGGTTTCTTCTTCTCAGTCAATGGGGTTGCATATAGGTTGCATCTCTCTTCTTGCAGGAAAGGATTTAACTTTAATTTCCTCATTTCTGGAAAGCGCAATGAGCACTTTAAAAGCCTCATGATAAAACAGATGAGGCAGTGGGCTGGGAATTCGCAGCCCCAGTTTTTACTCAGAGCTCTGCTTTTGAGTGTATATCATCTACGTGGCTTTGTAGGCAAGGAGTGGAAGGCAAGGCTCCCCTGGCTGGAAGAACAGAGGTGGCAGTTCCCTGGAAAGCCATGAGTGCTCCTGTGTTTCAATCAGCAGGAGAAGAATCCAAGACATGCTAAAAACTGCCTAGATCACCCCAAAGTGATCCTGGAGCTGCTCCAGCAGTGGGCAGCCGAACTCTGAATGCACTGGGCATCGCTTCTCACCTGCGAGATAATTCCACAAACATGCTCTCAAGTGCCTAAACAGGTTGATGAAACCCATGGCAGATGTAACACACCCCAGCTCATGGGTGGTTTAGCTGCAGAAGGAGCTTAGAGTGATGGACAAACAGCCACAGATGAGCTGCACGTGGCACTTGGGCTTCTTTGGGCTAACACCCAAACTACCCTACTTCAGCCTCTGACACAATTACTACAGCTTATCCTCTCCCCCTGCCAACTTGGTCACCCCACAAGTCCCTCTGAGCTTTAATGGGCTGGAGCCGTTCAGGGTTTCACCGCAAAATGGGCACACAGAATTCACGGTGTTTGCAGGAATCCTGCTGCAAACACTGGGTCCTACTTTTTTTTTGAATGAACGGGGAGTTGTCACCAGCCCTTGGCCATGCTGAGCTGGTGACACCTGGCAGAGCAGTTCTGCGCTGCCTTTGCGGGTATCAGCACAGCACATGCTGCCCACTGCAGTGTTTTTTCTTTGTAGAATGACTCTAGTATTAACTTCTTCCTGATTTCCCCCAGAACAGCTGGATTCTGCTTTCTGTTTCCGTAAAATAATTGTTAGCACAATAAGTAATTAAGTGGTTTAACCATCCTTTTCATTCCCCAGCTGGAGCTGCAGGGGTCTTTGGCTGCATTATTTAGAATATTAAATAGATATGGAAAGATAATCTATTCAGGACCTCTGAAAGCTTGCCAATTAAAGCACCCAGTGACTCAAGCAATAACAGAAAATGCCAGAGGACGTTGCAGGATTAGATAGTGTGTTGTAAACATATCCGAAGCATTGAATACAACATGTAAAAACGACCTTAAAGTCCAATCACGCTCAAATGCGAAAATGCCAGTGAGGCAATGGCTTTCGATGATGATGCTGACGACCACACCAAACCAAACGGAACCAGCAGGCCGTGGGGGAACTCAGGTGCAGCCTGAGCTAATGCGCACAAAAATCCTGGCTAAACCACTTCATGGCATTGCCATCTAGTGACAAGCACTCAGCCTGCGCCCGAGCAAACACCCAACCTCCGAGCACCTCGGCACAACCCACGTTAAGATGGCACAAGGCCTGCTTGGTTATCCTCCTCCTACGCTGGACCCAGCAGAGGTTAAACACCAGGTTAGAGCTCACAGGTTGTGGATGTGTTGTAGCTGCTGTGAGTGTGTGTGCAGGCTGCATGGGGCCGGTGTGGGTCAGCAGGCACAGGGAGGACTGTGTGCTGGGCTGTATATTTTCATAGAATCATAAAATCGTTTGGGTTGGAAAGGACCTTTAAGATCATTGAGTCCAACCATTAACCCAGCACTGCCAAGTCCACCACTAAACCATATCCCTCAGCGCCATGTCTACTCATCTTTTAAACCTCTCGGGGGATGGGGACTCCACCACTGCCCTGGGCAGCCTGTTCCAGTGCCTGACAACCCTTTCAGTGAAAAAATTGTCCCTGATCTCCAATCTAAACCTCCCCTGGTGCAACTTGAGGCCGTTTCCTCTCGTCCTATCACTTGTTACCTAGGAGAAGAGACCAACACCCACCTCGCTACACCCTCTTTTCAGGTAGTTGTAAAATTTTACGTGTGCTTAAAACACATACGTATGGGGAGGGACAAACATACCTCTCAAGTGCTGCCACAGCCTCTGAGATGCTGGACAGCCCTGGGACTGTCCCTGGATGGGCTGTTGTCTCCCAGGGCTTCCCACAAGCCACGCAGCCAGGGAGAGGCGATGCCAGCGAGTGTGGGCAGCAGCATGGCTTCGAGCAGCTCCTGCAAGCACCGAGCAATGTGGGTCTCTGCTATGTGGCTCCACTGGCTGGCAGGATGCTCCTGAATCTGGGAGAAATCCTTCCTCTCCTCCTCCCCTAGGAAGATATTTTTTTTTTATAAATTCAGTGGTTGAAAATCCCCACAGAAGTAGAAACTATTTTTTTTTTTTTTTTTTTTTTTTCCCCTCGCAACACCGTGCTGTTTCTGCAGCAAAGTGCTCCACGGGCGGGCAGAACTGCAGGGTCCTTGGTACCCCTTTCCGCGGTGCCCGGCGGCCCCGGTGCCGGTGGCCCGCTCCCAGCCCCCAGCCCACTAGATGGTAGCAAAAGGCTGCGCACGGAGCGCTCCCGGCCGGGCTGCCCCGGGGCTGGTGGCCCTTGCCCCCCTCTGGGCAACACAGTTCAGGCCTCTGGCCCTCCCAAAGCTTTACTGGCCTTAACCCTTTGCTCTGCGGGATCCTCACCTGCTCGTAGCTGAGCACAGCTGGTCCTTGACACCGTGCTGCTGGCAGGAAAGAGAGCCAGGCACGTTCCTTTAAATTGCTTTTTCCTACCTTATTTTTTGGGGGGTATTCTGGTACAGGTCACATCTAAGCCTTGTTCGTGTGTCTCCGTTTGTATTTCTGCAACACCTGAAATACAGAAGGCACGAACAAGCCTTTCCTATTTCTCATGCAGCTACTGGCAGGGTTTTGCAGAGCTCTGGCCGAGAGATGTGCCATGCACACAGCTCTGCAGAAAGCCGGACAGTTAGCCAAGTTCACCTAACTGTCTCAACTAAGCCAGAAACAAATTAAATTTGAAGTGCTACTCCCCTAGATGCAGCTACTATTACATAGAAAACAATCTAGTTTCACATGGCATCCAAATTACTTACCAAAGAGAATAACAAAGTAAGTGCCATGCCCAAGCTCTGGCAAGTTGAGAGCAAGCAGCCAGCCTGGGTGGGAGCCTTCTAAAAACCACAAGGAAAAACTCAGCAAAAAAGCATCACACAGGAACACTCACAAAGCAGAGCAGAAAAACAATCCCCCTCTCAAGCTGCTCTGAAATCCAGCACTAGCAAGAGAGGGATTTGCCACCCCCTATAAGGAGTTACCACAGGGCTAAACTCACCTCTCTGCAGGGAGGTGTGAAGTGGTTGAACCTGTGAACTGCTCTGCTCTCTTGGCTCAACCCGGCTTACCTTAATGCCATGCAGATCCCTCAGCCTCAGAGGGGTGGGGAGGCACATCAGTGGTTCCAGCCTGGTGGGGTTGGTCCTGCAGCCTGGGCAACGCAGATGCATTACAGAGCTCCCCTCTGGAGTCCCGCTCTCGTGGATTTGCATGGGATTTTGCACAGATCCACATTTTCTTTCTGTTTAAGGGCTAACTTACTTCCTGTCGGTTTCTACTCAGAGATGAATATGTGAGGGCCTTTATTAAATCACTCTCTAGACAACATAACCACCCTGGATGTCAGTTTAGGGTCCCTCCTGCTGCAGAGGGATCATCAAGTCATTCAAGCCCAAGTGAGAAACAGGGCTGCGCGGTGCCTGGGTCCTCCCTGGCTGCTCCCTAGAGGAGCGGAGACTTCACGTTAGGATCTAACTCATTCACTAAAGACCCCTGAAGAGTTTAGGTTCAAATGTTTCTGGTGGTACCTAAGCAGGAGCTGGGGTCTGAGCCCCCGCTGCCCTGCAGCAGGCAGTCCACAGCTCTCAGGGTGGTACCATTGCCACCAACGCCTCCTTTGCAAGGAGCTAAATGCCTGCGGAAGCGATGGAGAAGATGTTGCTGTACTTCAGGCTGGAAATCCTGAAGTTGTGAATGCGTGGAAAAGCCCAGCATCTTCCTCTTCACAGCAGCATCTTTTCATGGACAGATCAAATCTGCCCCTTCTCCTGGCAGCTCTCCATCGCCGTCCCAGCAGCCTTTGCGTCGTTAAACCACCTTCCAAGCTGTCCTCTGCCCGCGTAGCGCAACTTCAGGACCACAGCTCATGCTCTCGCTGGTAAAACAGCACACCCTGGGCGATGCGCTGGGTGGTGTCAAACCAAATTGCTTCACCAAGGGCCCACATTTCACAATCTTGCTTTCAACTTCCCATCCACTGCTGCTATACGATACCTACTCCAACTGTTTGCAATTAAAACGTGACCAAAGATCTGACCGCTCTGAATGATACAGATTATCATCAGCAACAACAAAAAAAGGGAAGTGCACAGTTGTTTTCTTTTCAAAAGCTTTTAATAGGACACATTTGTTTTTGTCATTTGTAAAGATTTACACTCATTTTTTGTCTTTTTTTCGTTTTTTTAAAAAGGAACATTTTAACCCAATTTTCCCCATGAATACCACCTTTTGTTGCCCTGACCAAAAGACCTCGTTTTGGCCTATATACCTGATACAGTATAACAATATATTAACTATTAAATGCAAAGTTCTAGAATATATACTAGGTTGTTACGAACATTGCAATGGTACTGTGCCTACTCTAGTCACCTTGTGTAATAGTGTACATGGGTTATTATAGCCAAAGGGGCAGAAAAGGGGAGACTGGGGCATCACCTAATTTACAATGGTAACGCTTTTGTTTTCCTTTTTTTTTTTTTTTCCTTTTTTTTCACCTTGAACACACCTTGTGCTGAGTGCAATCCACAGAAGCCAAAAACAGTGTATTCTTTGCCCTCCTCCAAAATATCTACAGTATAAACGGCCTGTAACCGAGCTATGAAAAATCAGTTCTATGTGCGAGGGGCTGCAAGAATGGAATTACATTTTCCCAGACATGTCTGCAATCTCTTTTTCCCCATGTGTCAGACTGGCAATAGCAGAATATCCTCCTCCCACCTGTAAATACAGTAAATCCACAGTAGTAAAGTGCTGGTGTGCTTGAATGAACTGGATAGCCATGAGACTACTTTACCATTGATAGGGGCTGAGTTTTGGGGGTAGGTGTTTTATAGGGGTACAGTTCTCGAACAGTAATAGCACTGCAATATCGTAGAACTTGAGCTTAGCTGCTTATTTCTAAACGCGACCTGGATGCAGGCTCTGAAACTAGGCTATACGTGTTGTAATACAGTAGGTCTGGCTCCAGGTTTATGAAAAGAAACTTGTAGATAAGAGCTGCTTCTGTTCCCAAGATGCTACGCAGACTTTGAACAATTTCTCTATAGATTTCTACAAAAATATAAAAAATTCTATCAACATAACCATTCTACAGAATTCCTGTGGATTTTGTACATTTTGTTTAAAAAAAGTCAAATTCTATAAAACCCCCCCAAAAGGTATTTAAAATTATCTTAAGATTATTGCACACACTGCAGTACATTTGTATTTGTCTTTCAAAAGGGCATCTAGAAAAAACTTATCCGGTTTAGAAAACAACCTATTTTACATGGATTTCTTTTCCTGAATGCATCATCATACAGTATTTTTTACTGGCTAGTCTTTACTGAATATTCACGTACGATGTAAACTTTTTGTTACTTCCACAAACCTTGTCAGTGGGCAAACCCCCAAGTACTGAAAATAGAACAGCCTTCAGGCTGCCTGTTACATTTGGAGTTGAGCATTGGATTAACATCACATCACTGTTTTGTACCATGATTTCAAGCTAAAATGTTCCATGTTTTGTTTTTTTTAAGGAAGGAACTGGATGAGTAGTATCATTCCAGCTGTACAACCACGCTCCTAATCATTAAGGAACCAGGGTTGGCAATTTTAGTGGCCTAGCTATTTTCCCAAATTATTTAGTACATATGAAAGGAAAAGCTAAGGCTCATTATGAGTGCAAAACCAGAAAGGGATTAAGAATATTTCTCAGGCTTAATACACTGTAATTTTATTATTTCCTTAAATATGATCTAGGGGGAGAACTGATGAAAGGTTTCTTTGAAATCATTGCTTTAAAGGGACTTAACTCTGGATTTGGAGTGGCATATCAAAAAGAGCGGTCTCCGTATGGGCCCACGTTGAAGAGGGGAAAATTGTCCCAGCCAAGAATTAATCTAACTGCAGTAAATAGTACAGAATGTTAATCCTCCTACTTCAAATACACTGATTGCCTGAATTCCTGCTGAAAGCCCTTACATTTCTACGGGACACGTGAATCAATAGGGATTGTTTATGGAGTAAACGTCCTCAAGTGAAAATAAAGGAGCTTAAGACCTCACATGGGATGTTAGGCATGAACAGCATCTTCTTCTTGGGTGTATACTTGAAGCTAATGCAGATCGATGCAGTCATAACAGTCTAATCTCTGCATGGATAAAAGGCTGTACATCAGCATGGAGTGATTTGAAAAGATCAGTAGTTCTCAAAAATTTACAAACTCCCGACTGACAGAATTAGCACAAATCCTCCTCTCGCTTGCGCTGGTTTAAAGACACGATCCAGGAAAGCCTTATCCATGTAGGCAGTCTTAAACCTGTGACTATTCACACACTTCAGAGCATGCCTGCAGAGTCTTACTGAGCCTACATCTTAATGTGATTTCATGGAGGTTGAGTGAAGTTAAGGTCTGGTTTCCATCAGTCTCGGTGTTGAACCGGGCCAACCTGTCGCGATTTTCAGGCTGTGCTGTCCAGTTTTACACATTGCTTTTTGCAGAGGGCGTTAGCACAGAAGTAAACAGGTAATTTCTGAGATGACTGACATTAAGGACATGTTATGAAGTAAGGACATGAATTCCATTTTAATCTACTTTGTACCATGATGTTGCTGCTTAAGGCTTTTGATAGATTGGAAAATAAAATTACAGTCAGGGTCGTGTAAATTAACTCGAGCAGTGATAGCAAAAAAACTGACTTTCTAAACAGAAAATCAAAGTCATTTCAGGACGTACAGACTTTCTTACATGTATGCTGTAAAATAACTTGCAGTGGGCCATGATTCTGTAGAACACATAAGCATATGATTTTAATTTTCAAGAATTACTTAAAACACAATCAACCTCAAGGCAGTTTAAGCAAGAGCTTCACTTTAAACATGTGCTTAAGCCCACTGATGTGTCGTGTCTGCACCAAATTCACCCACCACAAACCTTAACCATGGCCTTACTCTCCCTTCTGCACGAGTGCACCAAGGAGGAGCCCCACTGCAAACAGTGCGCTTACGGAGGTGTAAAACGCCACAAAAGAAACAGTCTGTCTTGGAGACACTGGAAAAACATCTCAGAAGTGACCACGGGCTTTTCTTGCCTCAGTTTCCTAGGCATATATGAAAATTAGCCATGATTTAGGGAGTCACTAGTGGGTGATCTATAACATCCTTTCGTAATTCAGTATTCTGTACAGCTAAACGGCTCTACATTCACCATCCTCAGACACACATCAGCGTGTTGTACCTTCCTGGGTTTGTGCACCTGCTTTTGCTCTGGAGGTCGATTTTATGCAAGATTGGAATATTATTTTGTTAAAAAAATGCCACTGCATTTCTATACTACCCAAACGACCTTTTTTTCCCAGAATATTATTGAAGTCCAAGGGGAAAAATAAATTATATTAAATAATTCTTATTTACTGCTGACTGTGGGATACATTTCCTCTGTAATGCACTAACTGGCTACATTTTGTGCTTTGCAAAAAAATGAAACTCAAACAAAATGAAACCCAAACAAAACAAAAAAAAAGAGAAGGGATTAAATATATATTTTTTTAGGTTAAAATATTCATAAAAACCAACTTTATCTCAGAAATATTCTGAGATACATAAAATATAAGAAAATTAAACGAGTCTTTAGTCACAAAATGTACTACATCCCGCAATACTAGATTCAATTAATTTAATAAAATATAATATACATATAGATTCTGCACATTGTATTGCTTTTACCTAAGCAGAACATATGCTTAAGTAAGCGTGATATAGGTTAACCACTCTTTTAACCAGCTGGTTCTTTAATCTTTCTTTGGAAATTTTTTACCCAGTGCCATTTTGGAATACAGAGTTTTTTAACTTTTTTTTTGTCTATTACATGAAAGGAAGAAAACATTTGGCACCAACAGAAAAATAACTCAGGGGTCCATTTCCGTTTGATCAAAGGAAAAGCTAGGAAGTGTCAACAAGTCTTTCTTTGGGGTAGGAGATGTTGACATACTATCTGGAAGCAACGAATCCCCTATATCCATCGAATCCTTGGACTCACAAGATGGAGCACGCCGTCTCAAGCAAACGTCTCCGCTGGCAGGTGAGATGCTGTGAGGTCCTCTAGGTAGCAAACTCTGTCCATCGGGTGGATCTATAGATATACATGGAGGGCTCAGTTTTTTCTTCTGCCGTGTTCCTTGCAAGCCTTCCATTTCACTTACCACCTGGCTTATGAAGCCAGAAGAGCTAGATGTGGAATGGTGCTGAGGGCTGTTTTCCATTGAACAAATTTCTATTGAATGTCTCCTTTGATCATCTAACCAAGAGGGTGGTTTTTTTAGAAGACCCTGGGTGTCTACACTGTGGTATTTCTTCAGGTCCTTCAATGTAACGTTGCCGGTATTGCCTACGTTCCTCTTAGGAGTGAGAGGCTGAGCCTCTGAACAGGCACTCGAGGCTGTACAAGTTTCTGAAGTGAAAGGCTCCGAGGAGCTGCTTATTTCAGATACTTCTTGGTCCATTGAATCTCCAGGTGCCTCCTGATACGAGTCTGCACAAGCACACAATGCTGGTGCCTGCTTTGAAATATTATACTGATTGTGGGAATGCTGCTGCGTATGAACGCTTGCCCGGCTCCATGCAGCCAACTCTTGAGCTTCTGAGGGCGTCAGAGCCAATGACGGGTCCTCCTTGGGCACAGCGGGGACATTTGGGTCAGAAAGTTCACTCACCTCGGTGTGGAGATTCTCCTTGCTATCCAAAGAGTCGTTCCTTATAGCCATCTGTATCGGAGCGCAAAGGGATCAGGGAGGAGGGGAGTTGCCAGATGAGAGAGACAGACCAAACAAGGGTTAGTACAAGCAAGGCACAACGTTCACAGGGCACTCAACGCTGCTGAGATGCCTCAGCACAGACCTACTGACTCCTGTAACTGGACCTGGGCCATTGGTTCTAGCAATTCCCATGCTTCAGTGATCTGTGGGTTTGTCCCTGTGTAAGTGACAGCAGAATTTGGCCCTTCACTCTTCATAAATGGTTGACCTTTAGCTTTCTCCTGTAAGGATGGAGGGCTGCAAAACCAGAATGCCCCCACCCAAACTTAGACATACTCCTGTTATGCAAAGGATGAGGGTCTACAGCAAACCCCTTTACAATTTTAGCAGCCCAGGTACGAGTGGAAGAGGGAAGATGTGCAAGTGAGCCTGTGTATTCCCTTCTCTAGCTCAGGTGATGCTGAGGGCGTGGAGCAGGGTCCCCAGAGCCAGCGATGCCAGAGGAACCACGCTCTGCACCAGCATCAGGGCAACAGCCTGTCCCTGGCTTTGGTCCCCAGGCTGGAGCCATGATTCTGCACCATCTTACGGCAGGGGAGCTGGAAAAGCTGGAGTTCGAAGCTGGACTAATAATAATGTGTAATTATTTCAGCTTATTCTGATGCTTGAGTTCAGGCTTCCTAAGGCACATTTTGCCTTGGCTGTCATGAGCCGTATGCAGCATCGGTGCCTGCTGGCAGAGAGAACCTATGGCATGTTTTGAAGGCTTTGTCTTTTCACTGCACTGCATCCCTTGTCAAAAGGGTTTATAAATCAGCCCATTAACTGGCCCTTAAAGGCAGAGTCTCAGTTTGAGAAGACTCTTAAATGATCTTAAAGATTAAAAACTTCACAGAGAAATTTGGAAGAAATGCGTACAGCTGGTCTCAGTCCTTTAGAGAAGCGTAAGGAGATGAAATTCCTCATGCTAAGGAATGCTTTTGTGATGAATTGCCCCAAAATGATCTTAGAATTTATATAAAAATTGTCCCACAAGGATCGTTTGAGCGAAATGATCTCTATTCAGGCAAAGCTCTCATCAGCTGCAGTATACACATGTGTGCGCGCAGAAACACAAGAGTCTTCTGCTACATCTGCACATTGGGCTCCATTTGTCGTCTGTGAGAGTTGAGAGAATATTTAATACAGCAAATGATTTTGTCCAATGTTGGTGAATCCTTTCTAGTTAAAATTTTACAGCATAATACCAGCAACTAACCACAGCCAAGAGCGGAGCTAATTCTGGTCTCCTCAATGCCAACAGTTTTAGTGAGCGTTTGGGAGAAGAAATCATGTTCATATCCTAAGAAGAGACACAGACCACAAAAATGTAGAATACAGAAGCAAAAAGTAATTATTGTCATTACTTTTGCTTGTACACCAACCTGTGTTGCACACAGTGACAGTATTAGTCACCACCAGCTCTTTCTTTCCCTAGGATACAGGCATCTTTGGTCGTTGTTAGTAGTTATTGTTTGTACAAATGTTTTACTGGTTTGTTTCAAAATAAAAGGACCCTCTGCCATCCCATTGGGGTGTACACCTGTAGGAGCCACAGCTTGGTGTGGGCTACACCTTGGATACACAGTCCCGGAACCAGTAAATCAATAGAGTTTTAATTTCAGGTAGAATTCCCCTGGAGAAAAGCTTTTGTGCAATACACTGCCAAGGAGCGTACTCCTCAGCAGGGAATGTTCTCTCAAAGCATCTGATCCACTCATCTTCATCTGCGAGTGTATCGCTAAGTGTCAGACTTCCCGGAGTCTAAACTGCGCATTACTGTGGGGACTGTGTCCGCTCTCCAGCAATCTGGAGGGAAAGGGAGGTTAAACACACAGGTCTTAATGATGGAGGAAAGTGCACGGACCAGGTATGTGGTGGACAAGATTTATCTATGCACAAATTTAGGATAGGAGAGAGGACAAGGGGGAAGGGAAAGGAAAGAAAGAAAAGAAAGAAAAGAAAACAAATCAGAATTACATGCAATATATGCAACAATAAGGGAAAGTGGGTGTGCAAACCAAGATGCTTTGCTAGTTTGGGCTATCGAGATGTGCTAGTAAAAAAATTAGTGGTGGCAATAAAAGGAGCCAAGCAGAGAGTTCTTGAGCAAGCAGAAGTGCATGGGGTGTAAAGGGAATTTTGCCTCTTTAAGGACTGTTTCACAGTGTCTGGCCATCTAGATTGCAATTAACAGTAACAGCAATTCTGCCCTGGTGCCAGGAACAACCTGAGCCACCATTAGCCACATTGGGAGCTCCTTGCTACTCGGGAGCATGCCCAAGGCAGCACCTCAGTAGCCTTCAGAGGGA
The DNA here is from genome assembly GCF_013368605.1 of Nyctibius grandis. Taxonomy (NCBI): domain Eukaryota; kingdom Metazoa; phylum Chordata; class Aves; order Nyctibiiformes; family Nyctibiidae; genus Nyctibius; species Nyctibius grandis. Next base: position 7,246,717 of record NC_090672.1, on the reverse strand, counting down.
TCTGTCTGGCCCATGGACCATATCTGCTCACTGTCCCAAAGCTTTTCTCTTTCTGAAGTGTCACTCCAAGAATATGCTCATGTCACTGCATGAGCAGAGAGAGGAGGGAGGGGAATAAATTAGCTTAAACATATAAAAAGGTTTAGAAAAAGAAGCCTTCAAAGATATGAACAAAATTAGGCTGAGGGAGATGGCTAACATGGTAATTTATTCTAGATAGATCAGTTCAAAAGGATGGGTCTCTTATTCATTAGAAAGCAAGAGAGAGCGGTTATGAACTGGAATCATGACATCAATTAATTTCCCCATTAGCGGTGATTGGGGTAGCTGGCCAGCCCTGTGCAAACGAATACATGCTAGGAATTTCTTATGTCAATTTAGTATTACAGACTAATGTAATTGTTAACCTTGCTACTTCACATTCATTTTTAGAGCTTAATGAATCAACTGTCTAATTTGTCAATGTTGATTAAAAGATGAAAGAAATGGGAATATTTTCATGCAGGAAAGAAATTGCTTTTGAAAAAACAGAACTGCTCTATTTTGTGTATATAAAATCAGGCATGAAACTAGTGCAGAAAGCAGAGTTTGGGAATCAGACATGCCTCTGGTCCTGGTCCAGCTGCACAATGAAATATGCTTAAAAATGTGAGAATGAAGCACAAGCTTAAGTATTTTACTAAAAAAAGATTAATTTCAACTTATGCTTCCAATCAACCAGACTGGAGTCTTTGATTAGATCTCTTAGATCTTTGGTTGAATCAGGATGCCAGGCAAAAAAACAGAGATAAAACCAGTTGCAAAATAAAATGTGTTCTGTTTTGCTTATACTCAAACCTTTCAAAAGCACGTAAGAGATTCAAAAGGATCTTAATTTTCAATTCTCACTGTAAAAACAGTATGCTTTCCACAATCATTTTGCATACAAGATACCCAGCTTCCTTTAAACGGTTTTCCCCTTTTGAGAAACCAGAGGAGCGAGGGGAAGGGTGGCCTGGGATGGAGTCTGCAGTCACTGCGTCCTTTCAAGCACTGAGAAAATCACAGCAGTTAAGAATTAGTTCCTTAACCCCAACGAGCCCCTGGGGAGCATTTGGCTGCATTTATGAAGAGGACTGAAAAAAATAAAGTGCTAACAACATGGAGAACATTTAGGCATGTTGCCAAAGGAGATGATACTCATCATGCACATTCTTTGGAGACTCCTGAATGGCTTTCAGATCAAAATCCATCAACCTTTTTGTTATTTCTGTAGGAGAATTACAGTTCTCCGGAGGTTTCTCTGTGAATCCCTCCTTGAATTTAAAGTATGGTTAACCTGGAAACAGGACAATATAAAACCTCAGCAGGTTCATGGTCATAAGTCTGCTTACCTGTCTGCGGAGCAGCCGTTCAGCAGAAGGAGAGTGCACCTGCTGGGAAACCCGGGGTTTGCTCTCCCTCACCAAATGGTCATGAGCTCTTACGTGGTGAAAATGGTCTTTTGGAATTTGCAGGAGAGAGCTGGTGTCTGCTGGCTGTGACTGCACTGATGCCTTTGAACCTTGCAAGAGGGAGAAGAGACAAGAAATGTGACATACGCATCTGGGGATTGCGTCCCTGTCTCAATGACCTTTCAGAGAAAACTGCTCCGCTGCACCTTGGACCAGACAGGATGGTAAAAACCACTGAATTCAGCAACTGGCTCTCCATGATTGGGAAAAAACTCCCACGTACTAATAAATTATTCCAAAATTGTCTATTATTTCATTTTTCTTGGCATTTTCCCCTGATGCAACTGGGACTAGCTCCCGTTAAGAATAGAAGATCATGAACTATACGCTCATCTGGAGTGGCAATTTCTACATCCCTGCTTTAAGGCCAATAACTTTGCAGGCAACCACACATCTTAGCACCGCAAGGATCTGACTTTGAAAGACTCTAGAAAAGAATGTCTCCATACCTAAGCGTGTGCGGAGACTGACTGCTGGGATCTCAAAACCAGCATGCACGCTGGAAACGAAGCGAAAGGGAATGGCACCTGGCAGCTTTCAAGGCTACTTTTACAAAGCATCCCAGGAGAAGGAAACACATACTCTCCAACCTCTTTCTGACCCTTTGTGGTTGCTGGCTACTTCTTCTAAAAGGTTTGAAACTCTGCGTGCTCCCCCCACCCCCCCCAACAGGCTCAACATTTTTCAAAACAATTCATTTAACCTGGACCGCATCCCAGAGAATCTCATTTGTCCTGGAATCTTTCCCAGAACAACAGCCCCATTACGAAGGAGTATTCAAACAAATACCTCCTGCAAGTGCCAGTGTTTCTGACAACAAAACCTTTCTCAGCTTGAAATATTATGGCTTAGTTGTGGTGATTTATTAGAGGCGCCTGGCACCTTTTGCTATCTTCACAGCACTTTATAATATTACAAACTAAACAGGTAAGGGGTGACCTCGCCCACCCTGAAAAGCAGTGACATTGTAGGCGGAACAGGACAATGATGCATACGCCAAGATTTGGGCACCTTACCCACCTCTGAGCACTTTGGCCCGCTTAAGACGATTGGAATTTCACCAGCAGGAGAAAAACACAAAAGGTTTATTTGCTTAATGTGGTTATGAATAAGACATCAGCATTACCTTTCCAAAATACATCTCAGTGGAGCAGTTTTTCCTGTGGATTTACAAGGGTGCAATGCCTGCCCCCACCCCAAGCCAGGGCTGTCAGATGGGGCTGTTCAGTTCTCCAAGCTGGGAACTGGGAACTGCAATCTTGAAGAAAGAAGGGACTCGGAAATTACCCACTTTTTGGTCAAGTTGATGTAGTTTTTGCTCAAGACAGGACAAAGGTATCTGAATTAAGGGTCAAAAATGAAGCACTGGAAAGTCCCTCTATAGCCAACAGGATTCTTTTGTAGGGATTATAAACAAGATTATAACTCCAAGGAATTTCTTGGGTGTTACAGAGACCCATAAATTCTAGCTTTGCTGAAGGTAATGGGAGTTTTGCAATTGACTTCAGTGGGATCTGACCAGGATTTTAGCTGCATCTTTTGCATTATGTGCAAACAGGTTCTTCAAAGACAGCTCTTGACCTTGAAAATTTCGTATTATGGCAGTGATTTCTCACAACTCCAGATTCATCTTCCTCCGTTGTGTCCGCATTTCTTTTCCTGCCATTCAACAGTTGCTATTCATCCAAATTCTTATTACTATGCAAATTTCAACATCTTATTTCTAATCTGTTCAAATCTCCTACCATTCTGAACAGTGCTGAAATTATGTTCTGCTTAGAGGCTTTCAAATGACAATGCTTGTAAAAACTTCTCTGTCTTATCTGTGACAAATGTCTAAAATGATGGCACGTACAGAAGAATTAAAGACAGCTACATTCACTTACCAGCAGAAGGTAACCCCTAGCAGACAGAGTAAATGAAAGCACATTGATAAGCACCAGGAGGCAGCTGCAAGTACAGGTCCAGAGGCGCAGGTAGAGAGAGAGCCCCTGTTATCTGCAATATGCTGTATCTAAGAATATCTCTGAATTTAGCTCTAAGGCGTATATCCCAACCACGCACACTGGGAAGGAGAATTCTACACTCTCTCGTTTTTCCATTCAGCACATTTATGTTCATTTTACAGGCATTTAGAGACACCATTTTCCCTTCTTTCACAGATGTTCCCATATAGAGCTTCCAAAACCTGCTAGAATAGGTACTGCTGCAAAAAAACAGACATGAGTAAATATTTTTCTGCTGGGATTTTTGCTCTGGGGCCATAGCTAGCTCAGATGAGACGGATGGAGCCCAGGCTCTATGGACTGTAACTCTTGAGGAGCCAGGCAGGGGGACGATCAGCGCTAAGCCAGGCCAAATGCTCACTGTCCCCTTGCCAAAAAGCTCAGGGGAAGGGAGTTATCTTTAACAGCCTGGACTTTGTAAGTTGTGGAGGGTCTTTGCAAAGCCATTTCACAGGTCTGAACATCAACACCTCACTGGAAACCCATGGCAATTTGCTGCCTCCTATTTATTAGCTTGGAAAATCCCAGTTACTACTATACTGGAAAATCCTGCTCTTGTTCCAGCTGACAGATGTGTACCTGACTGGGACTTGTGATGTGCCGGATTCCTCTCGCCCAGGGAGGAAGGGCAGGGGCTGGAGTATGGCGGCTGGAACATGTAGCTGTCATTTGGCAAAGAGTGGGTGCGCCCCACCGAAGTCTTTCTCACGCTCAGCAAGTCCTTGCTGGGAGACAGGGTCAGCATGTTGTCTTTGGAGCGGAGATCAGCCTACAGGGAAAAAAACAGTGAGGAAGGAAGACATCACAGCGTGGGAAGAGGAGAAGTGCCCGGAAACTCTAGCGACAGCCATTGCAATCAGTATGGCACGATGGGCATGCACATCGTCATATGTACAAGTTGCACGAATGGATCTACCAGGAAGCTATACCCCTCCTTTTGTATTGTCAATAAATTGTCACACAGAATGAACCACAGATACAAAGGAAGCAACACTATAGTAGTAAACCATGACTATTTCAGGGATATGCAAAGGTGGCATCATGTCTCAAGGCCAGCAAAGGTCACATGCTTTGCATAACTTTGATCCTCTGCAATAACAGTAAAGCTTTCTCTATGTGCCCTCATCAGCAAGTCAGACTTTTGCAAAGGTGAGTAGTTTCCTCTTCTAACAATAACAAAAAACCCACAACAAATATGAAAATGAGTTTACAGAAAATATTCTCTATTCTGGCTCCCAGCACAATTTTATTAGTTTTTATTCTCCCATAATGAATAACTAAACCCATTTTATTGAAAGGGATATCTAAACCTACTGCTTCAGGGTTAAAGCCATTCTCTAATTAGAAGGGATCTAGTGCGAGTGAGGGTTATTGTATATATGTTGACTGTGGAGTTTTTACAGCCAAAGAGTCTCTTGGAATGGGCAGCACCAGAGGCAGTATCGAATGAAGTGGATTCAGGTCTGATTTCATAAGGAAATATCTCCATCCCAGAAACGTTCTTGGGTGTTATTCTGTTGGACAGTTTTAGCAAAAAAAGAAGCAAAGTCAACTTCCCTGGATATTTCTAATGAAAAATTATTTCATCTTTAAAAGGTCTCCATTGAAAACCACAGAAATAAGATGTGACATTGTAGTCCAATACAGTATATCACTGATCATTTTTTGAAAACTTTAAATCTTATTTTCTGACAAATCTTCCCTTCATTCAGTGCATTACAGGTTTTCTGAAATCAACACTGAGATTTTTTTTCCCAATTTTATCCTTCAGTCATAAAACCAAAATTTCACTACAGCATTTGGTTTCCACAAGAAACGCGATGAGATTAAAAGGAATTTACAAAAAGGGAAAAAAAAGGAGGAAAAAAGAAGAAAAGGAAAAAAAAAGGAAGACCACTGTTGTAAATTTAATGAAGGAAATGGATCTGCAGTGTCATGCAGCATTAGTTTCAGTCCTCAGGAACCTGCCAATTTGGATATAGCCTGAATACAGCCTAGATAAGAGAGACTGAAGTCTCCTGATATAGCTCAGGGAAGGAGAAAGAAACCTGTGCTGGTAAAGCTGAGACTTTGGGTTTTGGGAACCTCTGTTCCTCCCCTCCCTGCCTTCCCCTTCCCAGCAGTATGCTTATGCTATTTACTGTTCCTATTATTTAGCTTAAAGCAAAAAAGATGGCCTGAAACCTGAGATTTCAAATTCAAAACCATTTGGATCCAAACATGAGAAGTTGGATTCGAGATCCCATCCAAACCCAACCTTTAATGAACCTTTAGGTTCATTGACAGGATCCAATACCACAGTGGGCTCGTTTCCACTTCCTGATCATCTCAGGGGAAATCTCGTGAGTCAACTTCATGAAAACCATTTAAAATGGCTGCAAAATGATCTTCCAAGTCCAGCTCACAAACAGAGCAGTGGGAGCACGTGACTTTTTGGTTTACTGGTAGTTTCAAAAAACATGTTTTGGCTTGACTGAAAATCAAATTTGAGTTTTCCATGAACCAAAAAAAAAATCCCAACTCAAATCTATTTTGAGTCAACCAAAGCATTCTAAGATATTTTTCAACTAAAGCTGTGTCTAAATGAAGTATAAAAATATTGCATTTAGAAAAGATTTCAATGAAAGCTTGCAGTTTTTCAGGAGTTTGGGAAATTGTTTTGACCAAAACACTTTGTTGGTATTGAAATAAATTCACAAAACACTTTGTTCAATCTGGTTTTGCTTTTTTTTTTTTTTTTTTGAGAAAAACCATCTCTCTTGGCTATACCTTTGAGACTTTGCTATGCTGTCAAACATGTTTATCTAATCTGATTCAAAACTAGAAGGGCTCTCTCCTCAGTCCAGCTCTCCAGACTAATTTTGAAACAAAACATCCCATACAAAATGTTAAATGTGGCTTACAAAAATCTTTTGCACGTGATGCCATGAAGCATGATGGGAAATATTGTCACGGTTTAAGAGATGTTTCCCAACTAAGTGCTAATTAAGATGGCAATCGACTAGAATGGCAGATAATTTATCAACAACACAAACATCCAAAGGCAGGTACATGAACAACAACAAAGAAAACAAGAATGATCCAAAAATGTTGGAAGAGGAGTTATGTCTGTTGTACAGCAGAAAAAAAGCACTTGACCGCTACACAGCTAAAAATGTCTAATGTTTCAAAGAGGAGATGGTTAAGGCAGGGTTCAAAATACTGGTTATTTCATTCAGAAAGACACAAAATAGTCCAAATTTTTTTTCCCCCAGCGAGATGACTGTTAGTAAGAATTCACAAAACAAGCAGCATCTCGGAGAGATCCCCATCTGATATTTGTAAAATAAACAGTCTGGCACCAATCATGTAAAAAGCCTTTTGGTGCCTGTGTTCATAAAGACAAAAACCCATTACAGACCAAAGGGCTGTAGATGACCCTCAGTAGAGGACACATGAGTCATTACCTCAGGGGTGTCTCTTCCACGCAGCATCACTGATTTGCTTCAGATGGGGAGGAAATTTCAACCTTGACGCTTTCCAAAGCATTCTTTTACTATTTATTTTACTTGTAGAAAACACATTGTTTTTACATAAGATGCTAAAGGACAAATAGAAAGAAATACTTGTTCCTCACAAGAAGCCAAGTTTGTGGACAAGAGTGATAACAACCCAAGACCTAATGGCATTAAGGACAATGTCCTGTTCAGGGGAAAGGTTGGTGCTGTTTGGAAATGGGCTTGAACACAAAATGCCATTAGGGAGGTGTAGAGAGGTGGAAGCAGTATTTTGAACCCTGTAAACATCAGACTATACAGCGACCAGTGTATGTACATTGCTTTCCAGAGCATTAAGTAAGAGTGTGTTAATATCATCAGGAAAAGAGTCATCCGTCAGAGCTAAGGACCAGGACTTTTCAGAGAGAATATCTGACGTCAGAGACAGAGCCTCCATCTCAGCTAGAGGGATCTAAAGGGAGAGATGATTAAGCATAAGAAACCAGGAAACAAATCTTTAGGAAAAGAAAAAAAAAAGTTATCATAATCTAAATACTTCTAGACACTAAAGTAATATCCCTGCAGTGGGAGATGCTACATCATGCACATTGTTACCAGGGACAGAATGTTAAAGAAATGAAATATAACAAATAAATTAAAAAAAAAAAGAATGGGACATTCATACTTAAATGCTTACGAGTGAACTGGGAGGGAGTTTAAAACCATACACTAATGCTAGCATTGTATTTTGTTGTTCTCCTGTCTAGATGAAGAAGCAAAAGTAACATTACTTTCATACTAAAGATATTTATCCTCCCGGCTATGATCAAATACAAGAGGTTTCAAGATCTTCTGACTTCTCTGAAGTTGTTCCTACCCCAATAACTATGCCATTTTCTTGGCTTCTGAGCTTATCTAGTTGAGTCCCCAAAGATTCCCCAACACCAAAATCATTTTGCAGGTGGGGTATGGAGCATGCCTTTCCCTGTGCTCCAGGGAGGGTACGGGGACCTCCCCCTCCCCGAGAGGCAGGTGGGACTATAGTTAACTTCCTAATAGCTAAATGGGGACAGGGAGAAACTTAAGGCTTAAATTAAAGTCTGGAAAGGTCAGTGAGAGCCTTCCTGATGACTTCAGTGGGTTTTGTCCTGCCAAAGAGCCTCCAGTGCCTGGGTAAGCACCAATAACTGTCCTACTAAAAGAACCGCCTGCGCCTTCCAGCCCCGCAATGCCACCGCGGCCCTGGCCCCCGACAGCCTCCTCCGGCTCTGAGCAAACCTGAGCTGGGAATAGGTGTTGCACTGCCACATCCCCCCTGAAGGCATTCAAGTAATGGATAAACATCTTGACCAAAATACTGATGAAGATCTCTCCCTAGACACAGAGCCCGTTTTATAAGAGCCATGAAACATCACTTCAGGTTTTGGAGAAACAGGGGACTGCAGCATCTTCCCCAGAGCAGCATCGCTGCTGCCAGGCAGCGGAAGGAGGGATGTTTGTCCTGAAAAGCAGGCTCAGCCCTCCCCAGATCCCCACCCTGGGTACATGTCTGAGGCTGGTGCCCACGGGGGACAGCATTTCATCAGGTAACTTACAGACCTGGGTCACGCTTGCAGGAGTCTCCTGGTCTGGACAAGTCCCAGGTGCTTCCTTTTCGTTTCTCACTGTGCATTTTTTTCCCCTATCCTCTATGCTTGAAAAGCCTTTCAACAGCAATACATCTTCCAAGAGAAACCACAGAGGCCCAAATCTGTTGCATTTAAGTTGTCAAAGGGCTGGATTTTCTCTGTCCTAGAAATGGCATCAGTGGGGTGAAATAAACCCAGTGATGAGTGAACCTTGAGAGGCTCAAAACTTCAGCTGAGATAAGCAAGAGTCGGGCTCCTCTCATCTACCCCTGGGTTTGATACCTCCCCTAACACGGTCATCTGCTGGCAATGGATGAGAGAGATGCTTTGGAGGAGCTCCTGATTTCATATGAGGCTCCCCAAAAAAGCATCGCTGCAAAGGCTGCCAGCATGAGGATGGTGATCAGTAACGGGGATCCATCAACCAGAGCCTGGGCGTGCGGGGAAAGGCTGTGCTGGAGCGTGGTGGACATCAGCAGCTCCTGCCTCATGGAGCTGCTCTGCTGGGAGCTGCTATTAATCAGGCTGCTTTCAGCAAGTCCCAGGGCTGCTCTAAATTCCTGACTTGCCTGAGAACATGACAAATGGTGTGAACAGAAAAGCCAAAATGTAAACAAAACATCACCCCCTCTTCAGCCTCCCCTCTCCCAAAATTGAGTTTGAAGCCGTCAAAACATTTTTTTTTTTGGACGCGTTCAACTGATTTACACAGGTTTTAATTACAGGAGGGAAAAAATAAAATAGCTTAAATTTTGAAAGAAAAAAGCCATTGCAAACTGGAATGTTATATTTTTTCATTATAAAAATGTCAAAACAAAACCTTTTTTTTTTTTTTTTTTGCTACAGCAGCACTTTCTGGTGAAAAATGTTATGACAAAAAATTTCCAACCAACTCTCACTGAGTTTCATCCTGACCCTCTGCCTTCCCCGCCAAAGCTACCGTCTCTATTCCTCTGGCATTTCTTAGAGGCAACCACTCCCTATAGCTTAATGGACCTCGATCTGGAAAGCGATACGCAGCAATCAGAGGGAGACGTGTTATCCTGCTATATAAAGATCTGCAGTAGGATTTCATTTTACCTAAGCTTGTTCCTTTTCCCTAATGAACCACCGAGTTGGATAATTTAGAGTGTCAGTGAGCTCATAAATAAGCACACTGATTTAACAAGAAAACTTCAGCTATTTTTAGCCAGAAAGGGAAAAAAAAAATAGATCAAGAAACATGGAATTTGCTCAATTCCAACTGCAGGAAAAAATAGGTATGCTTGAATAATGATTATGGTCACTGCTGTGATTTAGGGAAAATATTTGCTCTAAAGAATAACACGCTTGAGAAAGTAGGTATTTTATTCTAAGAAGTAAATGAACTGATTTTAAACAAGTATTACAGCCCTTGTTCGAGAAAGCACTGGAGCACACGATTACTTAAGTACATCGTTAAGGGCTGCCTCGCCTTCTAAATTCAGTTTAGATCAGGGATGAGGATCTACTATACAATGACCCACTTGCAAGAAGCCTCTTTAGGTAAATCATTCGAAACTGGATTTTCATGCAGTGTAAGTAGGCACGAAATGTAGAGATCATTTTATGATCCCCAGCAGCTCAGGCTCTGCTCTGGGAAAACCTCACACCCTACTCCAGGCTCTGCAGACGTGTCCTGGCACTGGCACAGAGCCCTGGTTAGGAGCAGGAAGCCAAATACAAGAACCCCACTGAAGGATGGAGATGGGGTTTTGTACGTTTTTCCCTACAACACTCGTGAACAGCAAATCGCAATGAAAAACTTACTGTGTTGAAGAGGGAAACTGAGAGCCTGTACTCTTCCTCTTGCATTGATATACAACATCACAAACAAACATAGTATCTCAACTCCCACAGAACAAGCCAAAATTACTTACGCTTCAAAATCCCTGTGACTACATTTTATATAAAGGACTTTAATTCTCTATTAAAGGTCTTGTTCAAATCGAGTTTGGATGGAGACTTTGCAGGAAATGAGGAATATTAACCTGGTTCTCAGAGTTGTAATATTCAGGAGCTGGGAGGGCATAATGATGGCACACAGAGCCTGACAGGTTGTCCATCAGCTTCAGCTCTCCTTCCAGAGATTCCTGGATCAGCAGTGATATGGTATCAAACAAGTGCCTTTCCTAGGAGGGGTGGTGTATAGCATGCAGAAAGGTAGAGCAAGCCAAAAAGAGAGAGGAAAAAAGTGAGGGATAGAGAGAGAAAAAAAAAGGACAGTGTATAAAACCCAACAAACAAAAAGGGAAAAAAAACAGAATAGAAAGGGGGGGTGAAGACAGAAACATTCAGGGACAACAGCAGTAACAGAAACAACAGGACAGGAGAGGTGAGGCAGGAGAGGAGAGAGAACAGTGCAGTAATATCACGGTGAGCAGTGACAGCTTTCTCAGACATTACTAGAGGTGGGGCCGACGCCGGCTGCCCCCGGACCATGGTGCTCCCGTGCAGGGCCCTCCTCGGGGACAATTCTTGCTCCCGGCAAACATGACCAGGTTACTCCTGGGATCTGAGCTGTATAATGGGGCCTGCACAGCAGCATCTTGATACTTGGTGCTGTGAACTTCTACAGGACAATACTGCTGTAGGGTTTCTATACCCGTTGTCCACATTTTTGAGCAAGAGGACCTAATACTTGACACCTAAATCCATACCCAGAAGGCACATAAATTAAAATAACCTGACTTGAAGAGAAGCTGAGCATCCTGTCCATGAAAGCTGCAGATACCCAGGATGGACACATGTCAGGTCACTAATTCATATGCCAGACATGGGTTGAGGTGCCTCAGATATCCTGGCCAACTTCAAACCAGCTGGCCGCAGCACAGACAACGGGAGTTCGTACAGAGCAGGTCTGGCTTTTGCAGGCAGCATGGGAGCAATTTAAGGGTTGCACCTTTCATGTAGGGCATGCCTACTACACACAATGAAATGAGGACCGTCGCTACAGTCAAACAGCACACAGTGCAAAAATCCTGGGGAACAGGCAAGCAAAAGAGCATGCTGACCACACGCCCTTGCAGGGTAGTGTCCTGGGAATTGTATTCCTCTGCTGTCGTGCTCAAGCATCACATTTGTCCTGAAGATTTTGGCTGAGAGAATAAATAGCATAAAATCTCCCGGGGGTTTTTGAGGCTTCTGTTTGAGTGAAAGAGCAAGAAACACACTCTGGAGGTTATGACTAGAATAAGCCCTTTCCAAAGCCACCTTCAGAGAGGGCAGGTTTAACAGACTGAAGAGCCAAGGGTACCCTCCCCACTGATTTGTCTTGCAGTTTCGCAATTTCTCTCCTTGCCAGTGTGAGGACTGATGCAGGACAACAGTGCTGAGGACAGTTTGCCAGTACTCTGCTTAACACGTACACCAGCAGCTGGGACGTGTTGTTTCTTCCTAGAGGACGTAGTGAGCCTGGATTTCCCCATATTGCCCTGAACTCCTTTTTCCTGTGCCAAAGAGCAGCTTTGGACTCCATCTCAGACATCAGTGACTCCTAATGGCACCAGAAATTTCCAGTAGCTCAGGAACTGAAACAAAGCTTAAGTAGGGATTTACTCTTTTTCACCCTTGGACTAAAGATCATAAATGACTTTTTCATGCATTAGAATACTCATTAGTCCACCTCAGGCAGAGGCCAAGATCTGCTGTTGTGAAATCATGATGTAATAAAAGCTAACGAGGTCTGTATAGAGTTTAACCCAATTTGCAATCAGCTAAGACTAAAAAAAAAGGCTGCACCGTTTTTCTTGTATAATTCCAGTTCAGTTCACTCCCGAAGGACCTGTCTGGGTCTTGACCTCACCTCTCTCATTCCTCAAACTGAGTCTTCATCCAGAAACTGTGCTTTAGAGAGACTTGTTGCAGCTCGTAGCAGCTACCACATTATAGCCCTGCTCCGGCACTGCTCCTGCCGGTGGGAGTTCTGCCACCAGTTCTGGTGAGCTCAGGTTTGAGTCCCCTCCGGATTATTCTATTTTTAAAATAATCTTTTCTTACAAGATTGATTGTGAGAATGGATTTTAAATTGAGTTACATAAAGCAAATTTAACACTTAAGCAAAGATTAACCAAATTTTATTCCTCTTTTATGTTGTGGTTCATGGTCTGCATTAGAAAAGCAAACACATTATGCTCATGATTTGCTATCACAAAGGACCTAGCCCAAACTTTGGATGAGAGCAAATTCGGAGCTAGCTGTGAACTTGGTGGCTTGGGCACATCTCCAGAACAAATTGCAAAGCTCTCTACCTCTGAACAGATGCATCAAGGTGGTCTGGAGACCTGCCTAGGGTCTCTTCCCTGGAGCATCGGTTCCCACACCACATAACAATCAGTCAGCAGACAGCAAGGAATACAAGCCCTGGACATATGGTACACGCGCTCCTTCGTTACCGACTCGTGCATGTCTTCCCCTAGCAAATATGCAGGTCAAGCCCTCTTCACCCTCCAACTGAGATTCTCACCATAGAGTAAACTAATGAGAGCTGAGAATCCACCTTGACTTGCATGGGATTGGTACATCCTCGGGGGCTCTCAGGTTTCTCTCCACTGGCGCTGCCTGCCCATGGAAAGACGTCCGAGGGGCTGTGTTGGCCGGGGGTGATTGTCTTCATTTCCATCTCCAGTTCTGCTTCAAGCTCTGCCTCCTCTTTAGCCTCCTTGTTGCTCTCCTCCAAGTGCTTCATGAGCACGGCGATCACCACGTTCACCAGGACAAACTGGGCCGTCAGCACGAAGGAGACGAAGTAGATGGGTGAAATGACAGTGTTGTAACAGGTTGACTCCTGGTCACAGTCTCGCAGCGTGTCCTGGAAACAGGGGGGAAACGATGAAGTGATGTGAAGAGGTTCCAGCATGGACCTCGGTCTGCCAGCTGGTCATCTGGTTGCGATGGGTTCTCCCTTCATGCAGAAAACTGAGAAGACTGGGCAAAATCCATGTCTAGAATGGCAAAATACTTGTCAGTAAGACCTTATGTTTTCTGTTAGTCAGCACAAGCAAGCTCAGAGGAAATAGTCCTTGGTGTGTGTGACAACAGACATCGACACCCTGCTGCTCCGAAAGGAAAGGCTGTTTTACCAGGTTAGAAAACAAATACATAAGAGTGTGGCAGACAGATCCAGGGCAAAGCAGGGTGCAGCTACAACCCACCAGCTGTCCCACAGCAGCTGGGCTCGCAGAGAGAGTCTTTCCTCAAGTTCTCACCCTGTCATTAAGAGTTTGGCCCCCTTACACTCACCACAGGCTACAAATGGACAGAGAAGTTATTTCTTCGGCCTAGCTAGCACCCTGTGTGTTCATAGACCAGATTTCTTCACAATAGCATGCCTTTATTGCTGTCCCCTAAGAGAGACTCTCTTTCAGAAACCCAGGTTTTCTCAGAAAAAAAAAACACAACCCACAACAAAGTAATACCAACAACAGTAATAGCAACTGGAGGCTTAAGGAAAAAATAAAACCAATGCATATTGCTGAGCTGAACTTGTCCTACTTGAGAGATGAGTCCCTTTATTTTTTTCCCCTCTTTTTAAGTTGCTCTCTCAGGGTAAAAAAGGAAATATTTGGAGCATGCCAGGAGCCTGCAACCATAGGCACTGCATTGCTGGGAGGAGGGAACAGAAATGTTAGAGACTTTGCCCGGTGCATGGATTAAGAGGTCAGCTCACGGCAGGACGTCAGTGTCCTGGCTGAGCATCGTTACCACTCTGGAGCAGAGTGGAGAGATTCTAATTAAGCAACTATAGGCAATACTCATTTTCCATGGGTCTCTTACCTTCATTATCCCATTCCAGTTGTCTCCTGTGGATACTCGGAAGAGAGTGAGAAAGGCCATCCCAAAGTTTCTGAAGGTGGCGTGCCGTCCCAGCCCCTCGCAGGGGTGCGTGTCGTCACACTCTGCGGGACCAAGCACAGCCGTGAGACCCCCGCTCGCACACCGCTCCCACCCCTTCCACCGGCACGGGAAGACTCACCGAGGTCTCCAAACAGCTCCACCCCAAGAGCTGCAAATATGAAAAACAACAACATGAAGAGAAGACCCAGATTCCCCACCTGGAAAGAGAAAAAGAAATGGGGGGGGAAAAAAAACACACAAAAAAAAGAACATTCATTGATTTTTTTTGTTCCAGACCTGTTTCTTGCTGTATTCTTTAATCCAAAACTTAAATTGCTTCAGGGGAAAAATGACCTCAATGTGAGGACTGTATCTCAGACTGTGCTTCGGAGGGGAAATGGGATTCTCTAATGACAGTAAAGATAAAATGATTAGCATTCCTCTGCAGTAGGAAATTAGCTCTGGGCCTGAGGAGATCTAGTTTGATACGGCAGTGGGTTACCTGCGGCAGCGCTTGCATCACGGTGTCCAAGAGGGCTCTCATCCCTACAGCCATCTTCAGCAACTTCAACACTGTGGAAAACACGTTTGTAATATGGTAACGGCAGCGTTAGCACAGGGGCACAAACTCAGTCCCACTCCCAGGAGCCACAGGTTATAGGAAGAGAAATGTGAAATCACGTCAAGTGTTCGCCATTAGCTGCTATAGTCCCTCGCCTTTGACATCGCTCCTGGGTGACTGGATACTATTAAAGCCCCGTGAATAGCAGCATCACCTATCCTTAGACTTGGAGGAAGCGTTACCGTTCTGCCTGGCTTTTCCTTTCCCCACTTTACCTGTGTTGGACCCATCTCCTTTTTCCTCTGGTTGTCGTGAGCAGTTACTTTCCCACTTCCATAGGCTACCCACTCTCATACACGATTCGCTGAGGAACTGATTTACACATCTCTTCCAGAAGGCTGCATTTCCAATTGGAAACCGCATGTATTTTTAATTCTGAAATGGATCCAATGCACAGGAAAACCACTTTTCCCCCCACCCTTGAGACACAGCAGCATTTCATTTCCCCTCCCGTTCCTTCTTTGCTTAGGTGAGGGCTGCAATCAGAGCAATTATGCCTCAGAGCACATTGCCCTTCAGGAGGGCCTGGGAGCACTTTATGAAGGCCCTGAGCACTCACATTTTACATCTTCATCATTTGGCCCTGAGACCTCCCTGTTCTGAAAGATCAGGCCCTGAAGAAGCTGGCTTCCCAACTCGGGCACGTGTCGCTACAAGTCTGAGGGGACAGATGGATGCAAAGTGACAAGACATGCTTTGTCACCATGTGGTGAGATGTAAAGTCCCACGGGAAATTACATTTATTAGATGCTTGTCTTTTAAAGCCAACGTACTCGAGCTTGTGTTCTTTAATCCCCATGAGAGATGACTTTGATTTGACTAGCATATTTTTTCCAGGTACATCTCTGGGAGTTACAGCCACAGCTATTTCTCCTTTATTTCTTAGCTCTAAGCTCCCCTCTTAAGATAGAAACACATGGTCAGTTGGCTCAGCTTTTTGGCTCCTTGCAAGTATTTTCCCCCATTGTTCTTTTATTTTTTTGCAGCCTATTGATGCCAGAACTATGCACATCATGTTGGGGATGTGCCCCAGAACCATTTCCCAGTGCTTAATTCTCTCCTGGAGGGGACCTTGCACCTCAAACACAAGTCAATTCTGCTTTATTCGTCTCACCTCGAGCAATCCTGAGAACCCTCATGATTCGGATAATAGTGGGGTTAATCGGTAGTGAAGCGTTCACCTCGATCTCTTCCAAAGTGATGCCCATGATAGACAGGAGCACAATTGCCAGATCTAATTGGTTCCATCTGGAGACAATACAAAATGAAGCTTAACATTTACTAAGAAGCTGGCAAGGGAAGGTAGCTTGTTTCACACGAATTCCAGTCATTTCAATGGTTCTAGCACTCAAATGAATCTGCAGCATTTTTCTGAGGGTATTATACAAAAGCAGTTATGTTATGAAATCATTATAACTAATGCATCTCATTAGAAAATCAGCCAGTTCCAAAGATATTCTTGACTGAAGGGAAACAGAAACAAAAGCTGGGCAGTTTTCTACCCAGAGGCTGCAGACCTCAGGGGAGACACTGCAGTATCTGTCCGGCCACTTCTAGACACGACACTCGTGGACTTCAGTGTGAGATCTGCCCTAGAAAGAACTGGACCCTGCATCCAGTCCTTGCAACAAAAATCACACTGGGCAAAGGAAAGACGCCAAGGATTCATGACGGGTCAGAGAGAGGCGTAATCCCAGCGCAGACACCCAAAACGTGGGGAGAGGGCTGGAGCCATCCCCTGGCTGCTGAAGGGCTCATGTCAAGTCCTGCTTAGCACCAGCACTCTTGATATTAACATTGAAAGAGGCAAAAATGTGAGGAGAAAGATTCACCAAGGACATAAAATCCATATTTGTGAGGTAAGAGAGTGAAAATCTAGAAAAAGAAGCAATTTCATCTGCTGCTCTGCATCTGCATAAAAAGAGGTCCAGTTTCTCTTTCATTTCCACTCAGGACCAGATTCTCTCTCTTGGCATAAATTTTGTCACTTCACCAGGTCCTCTTGATTATATGGACACACAACCGGTGTGAGAAGAGGACCAGCCGCTCGGTGTGAGACTCGCTCCTATTTTGTCCACTCCCAAGGGCCAAAGTGGTGCAATCACAGTCCTTGACATGCACAATCCTTTCTCCAACTCATATCCCAAGGCTCCACCTAACCAGGTTTCAATCAGTCACACCAAAAAGCATTCAAACGTGTCAGACTGACATCACAGGGAAGAGCAGCAGGGTCCAGGACACTGAATTTGGGCAGCTGTCTCCAGAAACCTGCTGCGGTCCCCGTGGTCAAGGTGGAGCTTTTGTTACCTGTCTTGGAAGAAGCGACGAAACCCAAAGGCGATAAGCTTGAAAACAGACTCCAGGACAAAGATAACGGTGAAGATGTAATTGCAAATCTTCAGGGCTTCATCAAGAACCTGGGACATGGACACAGGACCGAGGTTAGAGGGCTTTGCTGCCTGCAAACCTGCCCTCCTCTTCTTTCACCAGTTACTTATTTCCAAACTACAGACAAAAGGCTCCAACCATCATCTGTCTCCGATGACAAACGTCCCAGGGAAAAGTCCCAGGACTTTAGGGAGTGCACAGGCTGCATTTCTGCCTGGCCCCAACCCAGATGATACAAATCCCAGGAGGGGCTGACACAAACCCAAGGCACAACTCAAACGCCACGGCAGTGACACAGCCCCAGCTGGGATCGCTTGAGTGAGTGGTAAGAGCTGCTGCATTTGCAGGTGTCAGCAGTGCAAAACCCCTCGTGCTCTTAGCAGAAAGTTGAATTTCATCCCACTTGCTCGTTTGTGCACTGCTGCAAGAGCCGTGGGCTGGCCGGGACTGTGAAGCGCTGGCCAAATGGCTTCTTTGTGACAGCCTGTCATTTACTCCTCACCTTGAGCTTTTGGCAAGGAGCAGGGGAGAGGGATGGCATGCCAGCAGGAGCGAGCGCCTCGGGTTTTCCTCTGCCCACCCTTCCTTCTGCAAGTGTCACAGCCTGGCCATTAACTACAGGTGCCTCCTGGCTGGGACAACTCCTGCACAATCAGGCATTAAGCCACATCAGACATTATTTCATCCCAAAAGTCCTGCCTGTGAAGGTGCACTGCAGTAGCAGCATCCTGCACGGCCTCTTAAGTAATGTCCATCAAATGGGATGGTAATTACTGTGTCCAGAACACTGTTAGGGAACGTGGGAGATGGCAACAGAGTGCTCTCAGACCAAAAATAAGGCTTGCTGACCCCTGTGTGGGAGAAATTATAGTAGAGGGAATTTAAGCCACACGCTCTGCCTTCATGCTACAGTTTAGCTTCAGGCATCCACGGACAAAAACCACCTCACCTGCCCAAGAAGTACAAGTCCAGCCACCAAAGGAAGTTGGGGCTCCGAACGAGCCTCCCTGTCATACTGTAGGGGACACGGGCTCTGCCAGCAAACGAGCATATTTATTTAGCAGGTTTTGCCCAGTAGCTCTTTGCTTGAACCACCTCTACACACACGGCAGCCCCTCCTCTAAGTAGGGAGGGCAGCCACAGCATCTCTGGCTGGGATCCCATCCACGGGGCATCCTGGGGTATGCCACCACCAACCCCTTTCAGCACCAATGTGCTGAGAAATCGTTAGTTTGGATATAAAGCTCTCTAGTACGTTTAGCCTTTTAAATATCTGCAAGATCCCGGCCATCAGTCACCCAGACCAGAGCGATTTTGGGGCCCTGATGAAGCAAGACTCTCAAGCGTGCGCATGGCTCTAACGGTGCTGTCATCTCGGCACAGCCCAAGCTTGGAGTTATTACCCAGATGCTGCATACCAGAGGCTTAGAGACAAAATGTGATTTTCCTAAAGAAAATTAAAAACAAAAGCCTGCCCAACATTTTTATAATACAAGAGAAAATGTAGCTGCAAGACGACTGCGGTAAGACGCGCGCCCTAGAGCGATTCCAATAGAGGCTCCTTGGCCAACAACCTTTTTCATCACCAAATGACAATCACGCAATGAGCCTTCCAGGGTATTTAAAGGTGACCTGAACAGAAAAAAATAAATTGGGCTCGTGCCCTTTCACAGTTGGCTCCTTTATGATAGGCTGGAGGATATTTTTCCCCTCGCTTGCATGTCTTAGTTGTTTGGGTTTTTTTACATTAAGTATTCAAGTCCTGTCTAGTCTTAAAGAATATTTCCTCCTATTGTGTGTTATATTTATTCATTCTGCAAGTGGCTAATAAAAATAAGTTCAAGTTATATGGCAAAGGCAGCTATTTCCATTTCATTCTTACGCACAAGAGACTTGACATCCCAGGACAGGTTGTTTTTATTTTCAGAGTATGACAAAGACCCAGGAACTTAGCGCACTAATATATTAAAATGTATTTTAAAGATCAGCATGGAATCCAGTGCCTGTGAAAATTGGGCCCTATGGGACATTGGGGATTTAGAAGAAACTGTGCAAAAAGAAACATTTCACAAATTCTACTATTTTTTTTTTCCTTTTCCTCCCTTTTTTTGGTGGAAAACCTAAGTCAAACAGAAGATTTCAATGACGATCTCATCCAGCAAACCAAACAAACCTGCTCCCATCCTCATTTTCAAAGCAGTCCATTTGCGTTTAATTTGAAGGAAAAGTTGCAACAGGATCCAGGTACAAAAAGCCATAGTTTGAGCTGGAAGCCAGATGCAGGATGGGTACACGCGCTCCATGGGGCAAAGGGACAACTCAGGCAGGGTGAATGGGGGCCCCGAGGTCTAACAGCGAAACTGGCCTTAACTCTGCCCATCAGAACATCCCACCACGGCTCCGCATGTACCCCCACCGCTTTTCCCCCCCTCTGTCCCAGTACCTTTGGCTGCTGGTAGTGCTCCATGGCCATGGTGATTACGTTGAGGCCGATCACTCCAGTGATGAACAAATCCAGGTAGTGGCTGGTGCACATCTGGTGGATCAGGAGGCGGAAGCGGGAGTAATCCGAATAGTAGGGCTTACACTGTGCTTCTGCAGCGGGGAGGAGGAGAGCGGAGAGGCACGTCAAGTCATTTCTCTGCGTCTTTCTGAAGTCAATGCACCCTCACTTTCCGACTCCAAAGATGATAAATTCTAGACCCATTACAGCAACATGCTGTCTTTTTTTTTTTTTCTTTTTTCTTGCTGGCATGTTCCCATTTTTAATACACAGCAGGGCTCCCGTCATCTTACATCCATTAACCATCTTCAGTAGGACATGCGCTGTACTCAGCCTTATGGCATCAGGGACAAGGTGAGCTGGGACTATTGTGCTGCTAAAGAATGTTTTCCCTGTAGGGAAACTTAAATTAAATTTAAATTAAAACAACAATTTTTGTTTCTGCTGATCTTAAAAACCCCCAAAGTATCTGAAAGCCCAGTTAGCGGTCAGATATTGGGGACAGATTTTGTTAACAATGGCTTAAAAACACAGGCCATTGAGTTAGTGGTGGTCTTCGAAAGAGAAGTAATTCAGTCACATTATGTTCTTTGCAATAAACTGTAGAGAGAACAAAATTCAACACTTTGGCTGTCAGAGCCCTGAAAAATGGTCCATAAAAATACCAAGAAAAACTGATCAGTCAGCCTTAGCGATTAGAAAACAATGATCCACTATTTACACAAGATTATCAAAATACAGATTTCACTGTTCAACTCATTCCCGTGTTCGGCTGCCTCAGGGATGACACATGCTCTTTAGACCCCGAGTGTTTCTAGAGATAAACTCATTTAACTCACCTAATCTCTAATGAGGAAATGCCAAGGCTGAGTATATAATTCAGTACAATTTTCAAGGAGGCATTATAATGCAGATTGAAGTAGAAAGGACTGTCTTGAATATGTCAGAGTATAACATTACTCTCATAATTAGATGATCAACTAGTTATGAAAACTATTGAGCTGTTAAGAATTACATGACTTGATATTTAGTGCTGTTGAGCAAATGTACAGTTTGATACATTATTCCAAGCAAAAAAGTTGGGCAGAATGAAGCCACGAAGCACAGGTTTGGATTGCCCTCAGGGAAAACTAATTTTAGAAGATTAAATTTTGCCTGGAAATAGAATTCACTTTGTCAATAGGCAATGACATTGCAATCAGACCCATAGATTTAATGGTTTCCTGTGCTCCCTGCTTCATAACAGGATCCTGAAAAAGCAGAGCAGTTTTGTTTTTGCCATAGAGACAGACCTTTCCCTTACAGCCCAGGGACCAGAGAGACAAATCACTCAGCAGTTTTATTCTGTAGGGTTTTGGAATGCCCAAAATTCCACTTCAGTGTCACCAAATGAAAGGCAGTATTAATATTCACTTTCTGATCTGCAGTGTGCTTTAGGTGATCGCTACCTGAGTGCTAAAGCACGATATTGATGAAAAGGTCTATATAATGAATTTTCATGCTCAATCTATTGAGTGCTTACAAAAAAGCAGACTGGTAGCTGCTGACTCACTCATAAGACTTTGTCAGATATCTCAGAATCTGCATAAATCTCCATAACGTCAAGATATCTCGATCACATTATGCTAAATTATGAGTAGCAAATTAACTAAAATGTTTGAATACAATTAGGTTAGGAATAGGACCTATTTTTATGAACCAACTTATCATCTCAGAAAGAAACACCATCGTAATTGGATCACTTACTTCTTCTACATTTATGTATAATTCACATTCAAAAAGAAAAATGTCAATGTTTCTGCCTTTTCTTGCAGTGGATTTACTTATGAATAATTACACTGGAATTCAAATTTTTCTTAGCTTTGATTGACAGGTAATTCCAAATCCTACAGAATAGCACCGACGCCGTTAGAATAGAGAGAGAGGATTTCGAGAGAGGTTGTAAAATATCTCCTGTGCAGGGCTCCTGCACCTGGATTAGCCAGTGCACGACCTTATAAGCAGGGTTGCTAGTTGTTCCTATACCTGCCCAGGCCCTCCGCCTTTGCACCCCCCTCTCCCAAACCCCAAAGCTCCTTTTCACCTTTCCCAGCACATTCCCCCACAACCAAACATCTCTGGCTGCTGCTTGCGCAGATGCGCTTGCAGCCTTAGAAAATTACCATTAGTAACCATTTCATCCTTCCTTGTTAACTTTCTTAAGAGGGGATTTGTCAACCCTGTTTATGAATCGTGCCACCACTCGCTCTCACCGGTCGCCGCATGCCGGCCATGCGTATTAGTGCAAGACAGATATTACCGTGAGATGAACCACACGCAAGCTGGCATGCTGTCCGAGGACTACAGCTACTGTGTCTAGGTGGGCAGGGAACTTTCTGAACACATAAACCATGTTCTTGCTATTGTATAAACACCATTTATTGACCCCGACCTGCGCAGTTCTGCAGAGAAGTTGGGTGATGCTCATGTATAATCATCCAGGTGCAAAGCCCGTGCCCCCTATCACACAGTATCGTCTCTAATTATTGCAGTAAAGATCTAAACAATACCAACATCTTGGGAAATACAGACATCTGTTAAACTCCGGGTGGTGAACTTCACAACTAACACAACACCACATTACTGTACTGTTACAATACACTGTGTCAAGAACAACAAGAGCTCTGGGTTAGTCTCGGTTATTACTGGAAAGGTTAACTTGGCTTCCCGGCACACATGGCGTTAAAGGAAAGAGGAGGAGAGCAAATAACAAAAGAACTGGCAGAATGAGAATGCGAGAAGATGGGGAGATACAGCAAAAGCCCACTACGAGGCACCGGGCTGGTAAACAGGGTGTAAATCAAGCTGCTTCACCATGGCTGGAGGCCAGGAGTGGGGGAGAGGGAGAAGTGGCTCAAATTTAGATATTGTTACACTGGAGAAAATCAGCTCACACAGTGGGTCCCGAGCAATCTCCTCCTAACCCAGGTAGGAAGGAGATTGGGCAGCTGGTTGAGAGCTGGTTTGGGAGAGTCCCACCTGCCCGCTCATCCTGGGCCATGGTGGTCTAAGGGGACTGCGCCAGCAAGGGGAGCGGGTGCCTGGCGGGGGGTGGGGCAGTCTGTTTTAATTTATCGTTTTTATGGGCTCTCAACTTGTTGTCCAAGCAGATATTCTGTGCTTCTCTTGGCATCATCCTGCAGGATTATAATTGGTCCCCTTGACAAGGGCTGGGAGGCAGAGCACGGCAGCCCCAGGCAGCTCCAACCTCCGTCCTGGTGTAGCCAAACTCATCGCCGTCCTCTCCTGCCCCTTTGGACAGGCAGGGACCATTGCTGTTGCAGGGTAAACGTTTCCCATTCCTAAGCCTGCTCCAACTTCTCCCTTCGTCTTCAGCGACCACAGCCCGGGTTTGGGACATTAAGCCCCGTGCCGCTGTTGGTCTGAGAGCTCCAGGACGTGACCTGCAAAATGGCAGCAGTGACCAGCAAAGCAGCGCTGGAGGCACCACTGGCTTTACCAGGCAGTGCCGCTGGAGCTCCCCGCACGGCCCAGGGCTCGGCCGGTCCCTGCCAGCATCGCGGGAGATGGGGCCGGGGCCGTTCTCTTCCCATCAACTGCATTTCCTTTGGGGGGGAATCAGGCTGGGCATGTGGCTCTGAAATATCTCCGAATAGCGGCCGCCTCCCAATATAGCCCTGTCAAGAGAGAAATTGCCACTTTCCCCGAGGTGGCTTTCGAGGCGGAGGTGCGTGGGCACAGGAAATTGGAATTCACGACAGTGGGACTATTCCATTACTGTCTCCTCCAGCTTCTTCCTTCTCCTATAATAAGGGAATTAACTACTTTGCAGGTCTGAGTATATCAGGAGGACAGCGGCAAACCAGTGAGCAATGAGCCCGTGACGCAGCTGGATTTACAAACTGTATCAAGAATATTTTGAAGTTAAAAAGTAGTTTGCACTGAAGGAACTTTTTTTTTTTAATTTAAACACAGCATTTTACTTGGCTTTTATTGTACTGAATGGATTTATTAAAAAAAGAAAAAGCAAAATGGAAAATGATAAATTATTTCCACTGAGAAGATTCCAGTTGTGATAGAATGTAGACTCCAAAAAAAAAAGGAAAAATAAAATTATAATATCTCACTAAGCACCAGGCAGCAGCACACACACGCACACAATACTCCATCTTATCTTCACAGAAAGAGAAAAGAAGCCCTCTGTAAGTGCAGAGTTTGGGGTCACAACTCCAGATTTCTCATTGAACTCCAGGAGGTTTGTCTGCAGCACCTGGGACTGATTCCCTAATATCCCCAACAGTCAGGTTCAGAAATAAAACCTTTCTATTCCCTCACACCAGTGCCTGAAGAGCAGCACGGCACATTCACTACCACTAGATCCAAAGAAGAGACAACAAAAGGAAACACAAAGCACAGACCTGACAATTGCACACATTTAAAGGCAAACTCTAAGAGTCTTTCTGAGCCTGCGTGGGGTAACGGAGGGGTTTGGAATGAGTTCAATGCCTTAAAACAAAATAAAATAAGACAGCCTTGATGTAGCTCTGTAGGATCAGGAGAGGAGTCACAACCAAATAAAAAGAAGAAAAAATAAACAGACCCCCCCCAACCCAGTGACAACACCCCCCTCGTGCTGCCCCTGTTTCGCAGGAGAGGACAGGAGGCCAACCAAGAAGAGCAAGAATGAAGGTAAAGAAATAAAAATACCAGGAAAGGCAATGGGAAGGAGATTCGGGATTTATTAAAGCATGTTGTGATAACTTCCAACAAGGCCTTAGAAATATAAGGTAAGAACCTTGGCCTCCCTGAGTTATCCTCCGCACAGAAAGCCAATAGCCCTCACCTTGCAACTTATTTAATCAAAACTCCCTGCAATATGTGAGAGATGGATGGAGCCCTGCTCCCATCCTAAGCAGAGGGAGCTTGTTCACAGGTGAGAGTTTTAATGGTACAATTTTCCTAGCATATTATTTTTGTCGAAAATTACAGCTATATTTGTTTCTATGTTGGTGTCTCTTTAATTATTCAGGCTAATATTCTTAAGTTATGAATTAAACAAAATGCTTGCCAGATCAAAGCTTCTCCTAAAGATAAAAAGAGCAAGGGACAGATTTGCAGCCCTGAGCACCATCCTGGTGAGGGGGGACGGGAAGGGGAGATGTGAGCGAGCCCTGGTCGGGGTGGCCAGGTCAAACCCCCAGCAGTGCTCAGCCCAGCTGCTCCATCCCCACCAGCCCCCGAAGGCTTTGAGGTGGCATCTTTATTTCTCTTAATTCACACAATGCCTCATGGATCGAGCAACTCAATCAATACAAAGAATTTACAAGCTGGGCAGCACAACGGCTAAACCCCATGTCCACGCTGAGGGCTGATCTCTCCATTAAAGCACTGAAGCTCTTCACTATCCTGAATTTTACCCTGCTGAAAAAATCCTGTGCCTCCCTGAAGCGCAGCGTTCATGGAGCAATGAGCAGGCTGGAGAAATAACGAAATAACCTCCCCAAGTGAGACTGCCTGCCTTCCAGAAACACTCCTGCAAATTATTCAGTGACTCCTAAGCTGGTGGCTGGAAAGCTAGAATAAACAATAAAGGACCCATTTCACAGTCCAGTCATTATTCTCTAAGAAAAAAAAAAAAAAGAAAAGGAGAAAAAAAAAGCCATGAAAAGTCTGACAGTGTCTTAATGAAAACCAGAAAAAAAAAATACCAAAGAACATAACATGATCAAGGGGTAAATTAAGGGTTTGCAAGTGTCAGTCCTGAGCCAGGTCTGCAGACCCGCAGTTCAGAATGATATGCGTGTGCCATGAAGTAAGCAAACGAGCTTTGCACCACACACACGGTTTAGTGGGATGCCTCACAGCAGCGGTGGCCAGCCGTTAGTGACACAGCACTGCCATTCAAGTGGGACGAGACGTGCCGACTTCCCAGTACCTTGCACTGCACTGGCTGAGCTCTCCATTAATACATCATCCAGCATTAGATCTAAAAGAATGAAATGGCATTAATCACCTGGCAGGACACACAGCAAGACTTCCCTTCCCCTTCAGAGGTCCCTGTGGCTCTCAGGCTCTCCATTGCCTCTACCGGGAATGTTTCCTTGCGGGATCCTCTCCTTGTGCCTCATGGAGGGTGGGGTGAGGTACGCGGGCTCATCATGAAAAAGGAAGGGCTCTTGTGCCTCTCCCACATACACAGGTGGAAGCCCAAGAGATCCCAGAACCCCCTCGCTTGACCATGATGAAGGAGAAGACACTTCTGAGGGACAGACTTTGTACATATCCTGCTGGGCGAGCGCACCTTACAGTGACCACTCCTGCATCTGCCTACATCTCACCGAGCTGGCATCTCACGTGCTTTTCTGGTTTTCAGATGTCCGATTGGGTAAATGCATTTGAAGAGTCTACAATCAAAAATGAGTGTGCAACCAGTTAGATGTCTATGTCTGTCTATGTCTGACATCCACAGGTTGGTTTGGGCATCTGGGCACACTCAGGAAGCCCAGCTGAAAGGAACCCCCATGCAGTTGCTGGCATAATCATAGTCTTGGTATAATCTGCAAGTTCCCACCATGCAGAATGAAGCTAAGCAATGACATCTGTTGCCTCCGAGGGCAAAGCTGGACACGGTCAATTAAAACCAACGTTTCACTGAATGTGAATTGGGAAAACTGTTCTGAAGCGATTTGGAGGGCTTCATACTTTGCTCTTGAAAGGTTTTTATGGCGATTGAATACTCAGCAATATTTGATCCTCAGTAAAATGGCTGTTTATTGCCTCTTTAATTAGGCATTTCATAGGACTGAATGAATAACTACATCTCCAAGGATGGTTTGTGATTCCTTCCCGCTGGGAAATTGCCCAGACTTACGTCTTTTCTTCATCTAGCTCCTCTAGCATTATAAATAAGGGCATTAATAATAACTAAACATCTATTTTTCTTCTACACAAATGACTGCTTTCCAAAATGGCAACTTTAAATAGGGATCTTTCTATCCAGCCTTTAAAAACATTTTCTAACTCATCAGTCTGAAACTGTGTTTGGGAACTCGGACTGACCAAAAGAGCTTTCTAGGCATGTCCTTGATGTGAAAAACAAACCCCAATTCTTTCCATCTGTATCCCACTTAACTGAGAACAGTCTAACGTGTCCTCCACCGCTCTTGAGGGAAGCCTCCATCTTTCCACTGACCATCGAGGAAGCCAGGCTCTCGGCATAAACCAAAGTTTGATGTCCAGAGGCTGGTGTGATACATCCTAGTGGTTACAAAACCTGTGAAGCTCATGGGACTCAAAGATGTGACCAAAGGAAAGTGGTGGGTAAATGCTGAACTGAGAGAGGCTGAGACATCATTGCAGTACGTGGTTGCATAATTAAGCCTGTCACAGCTATTAAACACCGCTTAGACTATTAAAAAAAAATAAAACAGACTTAATATTACCAGTTTTCAGAACACGCGCCTGTTCAGACAGCCTCTTAAACAGTACTGAAGTCTGTCAAAGATAGAGGAGAGATGTGAAAGGGGACACAGAGAGAGCAGCAGGCAGACTGACGAGGGAGGGAAAGCGTGAGGCCATGGACACAAAGGGCAACGGAGAAAGTTCAGTCAGAAGAGAGAGCATGCGAGAAGAAGAGTACCTCCGACCTGTGGCCTCTGGCTGACGTTTTTTACTTATTCATCCAAATTAAAAGAAAAAAAGACTAAAAGACAAATGTCAGGTTGGAGACTTTTGGCAGAGTGGAGGTCTAGCCTCCTTTCACCTGTAAAGCCTTCTCTAGGCAGGGCTGCAAGCTTGTATATCCAGTTTGGTTCAATTTGCATCAGTGGTATTTTATCTAGTCAGTTACTCTCCTCAACTGCTTTTTTTTTTTCTAATCTGTATTTCTCAAGCAAATGCATTGATATGTTTCTCTAAGGAGTTTTTAAGCATTACTAGAGTGAGATGGCTCCATTATTTTATTACACTCTTGAATAGCAGTGGTGCTACTGTGCCAATAAATAAACCTGCTTGATAAATGGGACAGGTAACATCACTGTGGCATTACAAGGCTGTAATAAACCAAATAGTGAATCCAGTTATCAGCAACAGTGCTCATGACTCAGAAGATTTATGGTGCCATCCGGCACTGCTGATCTTTGCAGTTGTCACTATTTGTGTAACACTGAGCTCTGCTATCCAAGAAGCTCCAGCTCCTGATTATTATTGTATTTTAATTTAAATAACCTCCAATGGAAAGGTCATTGCAAATCATGCAGCCATTAAAAAGGCTTCCATGGCTCCTTGCTCAGCCTAAAACGACACTATTTCCTTCATGCAAATTTTATAGCTGGACATGCTTTTGGGAGAAGAATGATCACCAGACGCGAGGCAGGGAGGGGAGGGAGGAGGGGATCATGAGGAAGGTCAAGCAGGACTCAGAAAGATGTGGAAAGACTACCGACCAGCCATCTGTTTCTCCTTACTCCTTCTCTTTTTCTCCAGCCGGCGAAGCCTCTTCTCCTCCCGCCTCTTGGCTTCTTCCTCCTCCTGGTGCTGCCGACACTTGTGGAAATTCTCCACCACCACCCCCACGAACATGTTGAGGACAAAGAAGGCCACGATCAGCAGGAAGGAAATGAAGTAAAGGAGCATCCACGGGTTGTAGTTCATGACTGGCTGCAAAGTGGAGGAAGGCAAATGTCAACTGAGCCTCAGAAAAAAAAATGGGAGCAAATTGATACAGCTGCCCCACCCACAAAACCCGTGGGTGCCCCTTTCAGGCAGCTCAGTGTGCTCTGCTCTTCCTGAAAGTTAGAGCCCTCCGAGACATTTTAATTGAACACTCCCAAAACACAAAGCATGTTGAGGACAGAAGAACCACCTCTGTTCTGCCAACAGCAGGACAGCAGCATCCTTTGCAGCTATTGTAAGTCCCTTACTGAAAACCCATACCTACACAAAGCACTTCTTTTCTCCTGAAACGTCCAAATTGCCTAACAAGTCAAACCATTCTTTGATAGGTGTGGTTCTCCTAATGCTAGTTACACCAATCGTGTTGCAAAGTCTGTATGGAAAAGGCTAGGTCTAAATCCAGACTTTTCACTTGACTCCTTGACACGCCTCAGGACTCGGCTTAAATGGCTCCCTCGATCCCAACCCCATAACCCCGTTTGACTGTGGAAGCCAACAGCACTTTGCAAAGCAATAGCTGAAACATGCGACCTTTGACAACTCATTCCTTACAGCTCTGCTAGAGCACCTACCTGCTGGTCAACTCCCACAGCATCTAAGCCATCGTACATGATATCCACCCACCCATCCTTGGAGGCCAGAACAAAGAGAGACATCAGGGCCTAGAAATACATGGGAAAAAAAAGTTAGACATAGTTGCACTAAAGCTCTTTTACCTGTAACATTTTACTCCTCTTTGTCCTTTCCTGTCTGGGGATTATCATTACCTGTCTGATAATGGGACACTGATGCCCAGGGTTTCTTCTGGCAGCAAAAACCTATCAATGTCAGTGCCCAGTTCAGCAGTGAGCACTAATTCAGAAACCACAAAGCCGAACACAAAAGCAGCTTCATTTCCACCCTCCAGGTCTCTACTGCTCCTGACTAATTAGTCCTTACCATGCTGCTAAAATAAGGCTGTGTTGCAGAGATGGTTGAAAGTGTCCAGCTCTATTAGACAAGCCCTTCTGCAAGATATATTTGGTTTGTTATGTAGCAGTGAAGCAATTAAGTACTCTACGAAGCCACATGTGCTTGTTCTGTTCCGAAAAGGAGTGTATGCCTGCTTGGAAACACTACCTTTGGGATTTACAGAGACAGAATGCTGTGTATGTGAACTGAATATCTACTGTGACTGGTAGTGCCCTGTAAGAAAATCCCATGGGATAATAATGCACAGGTTTTAAGTCAAGGAGGCAAAGGAGCAAAGAAGCAGATTACCATTCTATTAATACCTGGCCGAGATTATCAAAATTATACTTGTGCCGGACCCATTTGTAGCTTGCTTCTGTACAATCCGATTTATTTGTGATGTTTCTGGTGTCCTCCCCCTGGCAGACAAAAAACTTGCCTTTGAAAAGCTGCAAAACACGCAAAGAAGAGAGGAACTGTAAAGGTTCGGTCCGCAGGATTTCTCTGCAGATGATGGGCATTTCTCCTGGGGTATTCCGCACTGCCCACGCTGACTGGAGAAGTTAAGTGAAATGGCCTCATTCGTGCTGGTTATTAAGTGCGAGCAGCCTGTATAATATGCACCTAATGAGCAAATGCATGATTTCACGTCGTTTAGGACACCCACCTCATGCATTAGGTTGTCTGGTTCAGTGATCTGAGACTAGCCTAAAGGCCTTTGCTTCTGGGTCGCCAGCTCAAGTGTAGCCCCAACTAATGGCCCAGACCAGCTAATGGCTTCTTACCACACGTGGAATGACTCCGGCGACTCTCAGCCCAGTTAACGATGCTGGTTTCAAGAGTCACCGACAAATTAAGTGTAACGAGGGCCCTCTGTCAGCAGAGAAAAGGTGGCACTGAAGAGGCACAGTGATGGACTAAGCTCTGCTCTTACAGGTCACAAGGGGACACGTCAGAGAGGAGCTGAGCTGCTGCGAGTGACGTTGGGCTCTTGCTGAATCAAGACTGCTGTCAGTCCAGCTCCAGCCCCTCACCCTGAATGCTGCTCTCCAGCTGTCACTAAGCTCTGCAGTCTGTGCAGCCGTCTCTGAAATTATTCCTTGTGCAGAGCTTAAGGAGTCAAGCCCGTCTGGTGCTAGGTACCTGATCCCGAGCTTATTTCCCTTGGTGTAAACCAGGAGAGACACAACTCCTGGGGAGTCAACTCCTGATTTACACCTGCACGAGGAACACGAGCCTCCACGTGCTTAATTCTAGACCTGGTGCTTCCCGTGCACAGAACAGAGAGTGGCAGGGGATGATTACTGCTTCAGACAGGGTGATTGATGTTGGCAGGATGGATGGTATCAGAGCCTGGGAGACATCCAACAAATCTGGTTTTATTTGCTGACAGAAGCTATTGACATTACTGTTTTTGGGGAAAATGGCAACCTGCTCTCCAGGCTCCTTAAAACACCACTGGGTATACAGAGAAAAGACACTGATGGTTTTTGATCTGTTGTTCTAGACAAATATCAGTAAAAATAAGAGTGAACAAGATAAACCCACGCATTACTCCATGGGTTTCCTTCAGAAATCAACAGCAGAAGGATGTTCTCTAGGCATGCAAAATTAATCACCACTCAACGCAGTCATAAAACTTCTGGAGGTAGGAAGAGAAGTATTCCCTGATCTTTCCATGGAGAAACACTATCCGTGGGTAAGGCAGGCTGGGGAGATACAGCCTTCACAGAGAAAAGTTTTAATTAAGCAGGAAGGTAAACGACTGGTTTTAATATATTGTCTACAAATATAACTTCTCCAGGAGCTGGACTGTAATGCCACTCAGGTGGGAGCAGTAACACAGCTACTAATGGGCTTTGGAAATACAAAGCCCAATTTGCAAAAATGCTCATCCCTGTCAGTGCTTCAGATTTTAGCACTTCCGAAAGTGAAAGACCCGGTGTTTCCTACTGTACTTGTTTTTTCTATTTCTTGTGTCTTATTAATGACTATTCACGCGTGGGCAAGCTCTACAACAAAAACAGTCTTGCTAAGAGTAAATACCGTTCAAATTGTGGACCTCAGGGTTTTAACAGCATTAAAAACCTCTGGTTTGATCCCCAGTTTATATTTACCTGGGAAAACCAACTGTAACTTTGGGAGATCATCTTTGTATAGAAAATAGCTAAGGCTCTCGTCTTACACCTAATTAGACATAAATATTAACCGAGAATTTTGCATCCTGAATACAGGATCAGTCTTGCTTGTATCTACCACTTAAGCACATCAATAGTCATGACAGTTTAACGTCAGACTGCAAGTCACTAGGGAAAGCAATCACAATTAGCCGGGAGGAAATTCAAAGAGCATACTGCAAGTTTTGTTGTTTGGCATAAATTTTCCTGTGTCTGAGTTTTATATTGTTTTACGGGACATGCTTAGTTTTATGAGTCTGTTTAGTATAATGGATGGATGTTGTTGTACTGTAATGCTAAGCCAATCTAGCTGCTGAGATGGTTATGGATGGCATGATTTTCTTCTCTGTTTATTTTCAATGCTGTATTTATTATTTAAACAGTATATTAGTATAAAATATTATATAAGACACCTTTCCAAAACAGAGCCAAACAGAGCTGCTTTCCAAAGCTGGCTGTGACAGATCAGAAAAACTTCAGAAAGAAATAAGTGTTATGTCAGAATATTTATATGAAACAATCTTTTCTTCTCAGGTAATGAGAACCCAATTGCATTGGAAACTGTCACTTTCCCCCCAGGTTCCTGCACTCCTGCAAGGACTGAGGATATTGTCAGCAGAGCTGGCAGGAAGCAGACTCAGAAATCTCTATTTCAGTTACACAGGCTGTCAGAATCTGAATGAATCTCCAGGTCAAGGTCTCTCTGGACTTTACAAACCAACAATTTCAGCTTTGAGAGTTTCTATTTCCCCATTGATTTATACCTAGAAGAAAGGTGGAGGGGAGATGTCCCCATGTTATCTCCCAAATGGAACAGGAATGGGATTTAACAGTTTCCCTGAGCAGAGTTTTTCTGGTGGTACATGTCATGCCTCAGGCCTGACCCTTCTGTGGTGTGGCCAGGGGAAGAAAGTGGAGAAAGTGGTGAGGGGACTCACCTGAACTCCCAGGATCCCAAAGATTATGAAAAAGGCACAGCAGATGACCACGATGTTCCCAATGGGCTTCAGGGATGACATGAGAGTCTCCACCACCAGCTTCAGTCCTTGGGCTCGACTAATGACTCTGTGGGGGCAAGTAAGCACAAAAGCTATGTTAGTCCTGTTCTTGCCCTGTGATAGAAGATGTGGAGAAAACAGCATTAGGGAATTTTTTAGAACGGCAAATAACTCAAAAATCATGATGGAAGAAGCAATTCTGGAAGATTGACTTGTGAGATTGTGGAGGTGTTTGAGGCAAAGGGGTTTTAATCTAACCCACTACTTATTCTTGATCTGTTTGCTGATCAGCATCTTCTAGTTACCATTCACTATAATATATTCAAGCCTTGGCATTTTCCTTTTCCTGTCATTTGGTCCAAAGAGTTCTCTAGGTTTCCAGCCTTGATCACACCTTCCCTGGGATCCAGCCTCTTGATTTGGGCCATCCACAAACACACACCTCTTTGCAGTCCTGGACAGGCTACAGGCATAAAGATGTATATACACCCCTCAGTACCATCAGTGCCCCTGCTTTATACCCGCTCTATAACCTCAGATGCTGAACCAGTGGTGTCCTCTAAGTGAAACTTCACCAGCAGGACCTTGGGCATCTAACCTTATTTCTGTAGCTCCTCTCTGTCTGGTACCGCACAAAATTTCATAACTGAGAATTAGATCATATGAGAAGATTGGGGAAGAATAATGTGGACATCATGACTGAAGCAGGTAAAAAAAAAAAGGAGAAACTGTACTATACTCTCAAGGACAACACTACAATGAAAGGAAAAGGCTTGTGTGATTTAGGGAAGCCATCTCACCATGCTGGGCAAGATGGATGAGGTATTCAGGCTCACAGACCTGAAGGTGGAGAGCTGGGGAGCCGAGCAAGGCATCTGAAGAGGTTGCATGCCTCCCTCCTCTTGGTGCCAACTGGAATTAAGCATTTCACTATCCTTGTAAATCAATTTGTACTGATGCCACAGAAACTGCGCTTTCCCAAGGCAGAAAGAGCTGTCTGCTGTGTAAGTTGGGGGGAGGGAAGTGCCTGTGCACTTCTGGGTACCGGCTGGTAACTCCTTTGAACACTTGGCATTCAAAAGTGCCACAAACTGCCCCACCTTCTTGTTTCTGCCTGGTTCTCTCCTTTGCCATGAGAGCCCTCTCACTGCCTCTCCCGTTTCACCCCAACTCTGGCTGCACCATCTGAAGCAGAGCTTGGAGTTTTGTTGCCTGGAGAGAATCCAAGTTCTTCTCCTCTCTCCGCCGCCCCGGGCTGTGGTGCTCCCAGCAGAGGTCCCCATGGACACATCCACATGCCCAACATGCATGGCCGTAGCTGGGACCTCAGCCAAACCTGCACCAACCCTCTCCTGCCCCAGAGCAGACAGGTTTAGCAAACTGCAAAGCTCAGTGCACAGGCACCAAGTCTTTCAAAAACTGTTGGCTTTAAACAGTATCCTGAAAATCTAAAAATTATTTCCCTTTTTTCTGGTTAAATATTTACTCGAAATGCCAAGGGTAACTCATCAATTATCATTTTTAAAAAGAAACAGACAGTGGTATTTTTATCCACTCCTTTACCAGTGAAACACAAAAGGCAGATGCTGCTGTGAGATGCACCAAGGGACAGTGTGGACCCCATGCAGCCGTGGCAGCATGGAGACTGGTTGGTGTGGGCTGCCAAAACTGCCCATGTGAATTACCCCAGGCTGAGGTGCTCGCTGGGGCAGCTATGCTGCTGCCGCCACGTTGTACCTGTGCCGAGGCCAAGAGCCAAGCCGAGGCCAGCCAGCAGAGGAGGCTGGACAGCAGGTTAGTGTGCTCGGCTCAATGAGCTGGTTAATCCAGCCTAACGGGCAGCATCCACAGGGCAAAGGCTCTGCCCACTCCACCTGAGCACACAAAACAAGCATTGGGACGGGCAGTCTAAGGCTGAATTGCTCTTACGGATCCTCAGATGGTCCAAAGACCTCACCATCCCTCACATATTACCCTCACACAGTCCTGCGCGAAATACAACTGCCAAACTACAGATGGGAAACTGAGGCCTGGGAGGACCAGAAGCAATGTTCTCAGAAGTATGCAGGCACCTCATTTCCAATGATTTCAATAGAAATTAGGTACTTTGGTGCCTGTAGGGATCCTGACTTAGGTATTCTGCCCAGTGTCACACAGGATGGAACCGAAATCAGGTCTTCTAAATAGAACTTACTGGAGCATCCTTAAATTTTGGGGAACAAGGAAGAAATTTAGTCTCCGGAGTCTAAAATTGATAATATTCTCCAACACTTATTAAGAAAGTCTATTCTTGAAATAATAAAGTGATTTCCCTTGTGAGATACTATTTGGCATCCAGCAGAGAGAGAAAATAGGAGGTTACTCATCTGACTTTACAAAGTCATGTGCGTTGAGAAAAAAAGGGCTGAGAAACTGCAGCATTTGGCTGCTCTCAGAGTTTTGATCAACCAGGGAATTCCTCGAATGAGAATGCATGAGGGCAAAGGCTGCCACTAGTTTAGCTCCGTGCCAATGCTGTTTCCAGCCCTACAGGGAGAGAAGACTTTGAAAAGATTTTGAAAAATAATAGTTCTTACTAATGAAAACCTTCAGACCTTGGAGCTGCCTCAGACTAAGGGCCTGATCCAACATGAAGGCAAGTCCGTGCAAAGACTCTTGCTGCTCTCTGAGAGTCTGATAACACTCTAAGAAGTGCCAACGAAATCCTCAGCATTTCCAGCTTATTAGTGTCACCTCCAATATGTCAACATACAGCACCCCCGTGCCTCATCAATATTGCCCAAGGTCCTGCCGATATCAGGTTGTAAACTCATGTTATCTGACCCACCATTCCTGCAATTTATTGCTGAAGGATGCAGCTGATTTGGAGCCCTCCAGGCATGCCAGAGCTGTAGACTCGCCGAGGTTGCATTCAGGACAATTCCAGTCTGCATTAGGCATATGACAAATGGGGAAATTGAAATGAGACTTTTTTGGTTTTCTTTTCAATGTGAAGAAATGTTAATCCCTTGAGTTCCTCCTGGTTCTGCTGGTCTCAGCCTTCCCAGACCCCTGGTGTGAAACACTCCAAACCCACTGCCAGCCTCACCCCAGCTGGATCACATTTACTAACGTTAACTCTGCTAGTCTGATCAGAGCTCCCATAAGAAGGAGCACTTACATGAAGTAGCAGATCAACATTAATGAAGACCTTCCTCCACAGATTAAAAAAAAATTAGCAAAGGTGATAATATGATAGATAGAAGAGAGTCTATGAAATGGCTATTTCATCCTGCAATGGTATGAAAAGTGAATAATTTATCCCTCTGCTTTGGAAGTCAAAGCCCAGGCTCTGTAGAGAGTAAAACAGTACTGAAGTTCATCCACATTAATTCTGAATACATTTTCAATTTTGATTTCTCTTGTATCTTAAGCTACAACACTTGATCCCAACAACAGCAGGTTGAACACATTAGGAAGGAATGTTATTGTATAAGCAATCCCTCTACTGGCTGAAACATCAGAGGGTCATGGAAACGTCTTTAAATGTCACTCCTTTGTTGATATATTTTTGGAATTCTGGTCATAAAGCTGGGCTCAAATCCTCATGGATTCAATTTGGAGGCTGATAATCAATCATGCAATCAAAAGCCCATGACTGGCACACAGGCCAGTTTTTTTAATGCCTGTGCAAAAGGCACAAGCACGCGTGGTTTCGCGTGCTGCATAAAGCAACAGGCTATTTTCACAGCATAAAATAAGAGACAGAATGAGAGAGGTCTTTTGCAAGAAGAACCCTTTCAGACCATCAACCAGAAAAGCCAACACAGAGACGACAAGGGCTGTGAGTTGTGACACGCACAGCCGTGGCTTGGCTTCTCACAGAGGGTGTCCTCCCTGCAGCCCTGTCCCTGAGTGCCCCCAGAAGAGGAGGACAGAAGGAGCCGGGTTAGCTCCTCTGTGGTGGGGTCAGAGCATTCGCTTTGGTCTCTGCCCTACGCTTTCCTGGAAAGGAAACACATTGGCTTGGTCTCCGCAGGGGACTTGACCTGGATGCAGGGACTGGAGCCACAGTGTGCAAAGACCTCAGGTCACCTGTCCCAGCTATGATCCCATGTCGATCCAGCTGCACATCCCAGGCAGTGACGACGTGATCCCTGAGACACGCGGTGCAGCCCGCAGCAAAGGCAGAGCGGGCAGCTGTGGGCAGAGGCGTGCTCAGGGCAGCCCAGATGTGCATCGCAGAGGCAGATGGGTTTCCACATGCGGAGATTTATGACTTACTGAAAAGCCCCCAGTTCGATGGCTGCTTTTTCATTTCCTACAAATCTAATTACAGGGGAATAGAACTGATTGTGAACATATTTAGGGAATGGGCTTGTTGCTGTCTTTTTACATTTCCTTTGTAGTAGAAAGCAGTATGTTGGCTGAAAACATTCACACGCTCTCTTGAGAAAACATATCAAATGCCAACAGGAATGGAATAGCAATGGAAGAGCCTAATCCTGCACACACTCCAGATGGCAGGTCTTCTGCCAGCCTGCAGTTACTCAGTGGATTATTCCCCAGAACTGCAGACTACTTGTGCACATAGGTGACTGCAGAGAAAAGCTCTAGTAAATGAAGACCTATAGATCTACAAAGAAGCATACAGGGCATTTACTAGGTCAGACAGGTAACTCTGGCAGCGCTCAGCACAACCCAAGACAGGTGACTCTAGTAGGGCTCAGCACAACCCAAGCCTCTTCCCCTAGATCCGATATAACCACACCACCTCAAGAGAGATACTTGCATCCCACAGTTCAGAGATGGGAAATCAATCCTTCTTTCACCTAGAGCTATCCAGATTATTTTGTAGGTTTTCTTAACATGGGTCAATAATCACCCAAAACAGAAGAGCAGAGCAGATCTACCGAACCAGCAGTCTGGCAGAAACTGCCCCCAGAAACTACAGTTGACATGTAGATGCTGGGGTACACATGAAGAGGAAAAAAAGTCTGAATTGGAGTCACGTAGGAAGACAGTCTAGTCATATGGTCAGGGAGCTGAACCCCACCAATGGCGCTGTCTGCCCAGATAAAAATGATTAAAGCCGTTCACATCCTAAAACTCACCAGGCACAACGTACACATAGCCCAATTTAACAGAATGTCTTTCATAGCTGCTGAGAATATTTGAAAGATATATGTATAGGCATGGCCATTGTTGTTTAGACGTATTATTCACACAAGGGGTAGTAAACCAACATCTTCTGTCAGAAGCAGGGTCCTATTTTTCTGTCCTGAAAGAGAAAATCCTGACTCAAAGCAAACCTTTTATGAAGGAAGCAGCAGTAAGATATGACAGGCACACAAAGATGCTTTGAGCAGGAAGGTTTATTAGCTGCTGCATAACAAGAGCAGCAACAATGGTATTAAAGAGCGACTGCATTTAGCATGGAGAGAAACCTTCGTGCCTTGGGGTACAGGACAAAACAGATGCCTGTTTGGAAGAGGCTGGTCCTTGGGCAAGTTCTTGTCAAAGGGGTGCCTGCCCCTGGAGCATGGGATACTGCCTGCTGTCAGAGATGGGGGACCAAGTTAGCAGGGCAATTGCTTTCATCAATTTTCAAAATAAATGTCTCTGTAAAATTAATGGGGAATGAGAGGAAAAAAAGCTTCTTTGCATTCTAGGTTAAGCAACAGTTTAGTCTCTGCTTCCTTAAAAATGATCTGCCACCTGCTACTAATTTCCTTCTTTGTTACGAAAGCCATTGACTGCCTGAAGGAAAGGGGGAGAAGAAGCTGTTAAGCTGCACTTTACACAGAGCAAATGAGAACACAAATAGCAGGGGATGTGTGTTTTAATGAGCAAA
Organism: Nyctibius grandis; assembly: GCF_013368605.1. NCBI lineage: Eukaryota > Metazoa > Chordata > Aves > Nyctibiiformes > Nyctibiidae > Nyctibius > Nyctibius grandis. The sequence goes on along the minus strand of NC_090672.1, from coordinate 7,208,116 downwards.
AGAGGCATTGATCAGCTTACTACTGCACTTGGGGCTGGTCCCAAAACACAGCGAGCGCCTGGAGCTCCGTGCGGCTCTGCAGGACCTGCGGACACTCATTGTCTGTGGAGCAGCAGGAGGCTGGGCACAACGCTGGTGACAGACGCCGTGCCCTTGCCTTGCCCATCCCTTCCCTTGCACAAATGCTGCTGCCTGTGGGAGAGGCTCAGCTCCCCCTTTGGCACGCACACCCTACACTCTTTTAGGTCTTCCTCATCCTCTGCTTACCTTAAGGGCCGCAGTGTCCTCAGCAGTCTCAAAACCCGTAGCATCCCCAGGATTTTCGTGCCGCTGTCTGACACCATCGAGACCAGGATGTCGATGACAGAGATGAGAACCAGCACCCCATCCAGCACGTTCCAGCTGCTTTTCAAGTAGGCTCTCTCCCCAAAACACAAGCCTAGTGCCACCACCTGCCCAGACACCAAGTTGCAAGAAATTATGACTATCACATCCAATATGCTTCTTCCAGTTAGCAACCTGCTGAGAATGCGTTATTTACAGATACAAGTTTGTGAGTCCATTTGCTTCCCAGTATAGAAGCCTAATTAGACAAATCAGCAAAGTGTTATATTGCAAGAACAGTAAAAATACCTCTGCAGAAACATCCCAGATTGTCCCTTACAGCTGATATATTTTTAATGCAGCTAAACCTAGCTGCACAAAACTGTTCCTAATGTGTTTAGCTCTAGCATTAAAAGTTTGATCATATTTTATTCCTACAGACTGCTGGAGTAAAGGTTCAGAGTGGCTGACCCAAAGCAATCATTTACATGCCTTGCAAATAAAGAAACTAGAGAAACTTTCCAAAGAAAGAGCAATTTTCTGTGAGATGATTATGAATTCCACAAGAGAGATTTACAGCAATGGGTTTCTGAGCTTCCTGCCTGAAATCCAGCAAAGTGTTTCAATGTTCTTAAGTCTCTCCCTCCTCAGGAAAGCACATAGCTGCTTCGATTGTTGAGGACAATTGGTTGAAAACAATGGGACTTACATGCATGGTTGAAGTTAAGCATGTGCTCAAGAGCTTTGCTGAATAGGGAAGGATTGCTGAATTGAAGCATCCCATTGCTCATATAATGCTGTAAATCAAAAGCAACTTCAATGAAATTGTTCTGATGTAAAACACGCTCAGAATAAGGCATGTGGTGGGTATTTGAATATGATTCAAAAGAGGAAAATATAAACCTCTCTTGTAGCTGGTAGACCTAGAGGTTTTGCAAGTCCACTGTAATAAAATATCACTACTATAATACAGGCACACTTATCCTCCAGCTACATTTACCTTAACTGTCATCTCAGTCAGGAAGATAACTGTAAAGATGTAGTTGGAGAGCGTTAGGAAAATCCGTTCCTATAAAAAAGAAAATGAGAGACAATGTTTTATAGCCTGCTCTCTGCAGCTGTACATCTCCCTGTGCAAATTTGGGCAGTTGCTAACTGTTCTCCAGCTTCTGTGCTGAAACAAGGCTCAGACTGTTTGCCTCCAAAGAGGGGAAAATCCAAATATTTAGACAGTAACACATCGCACGGTTCAGCACCACCAGCACCCGGGTCTGTGTCAGCACCATGGACAGGGGCAGCCACCAGCACTGCCCCCAAATCCCCCCATCTGCCCCCAAATCCCCCACCTGCCCCCAAATTCTGCCCCCCCTCAGCTGAAACAGGGACATCTCCCTCCCGTGGAGCATGCTTGACAAAACTCTACCTGCCCCTCACCTGCGGACGTCACCGCACAGTGCAAATATCACTGAGCTCCCGATTCGCCTAGAAATTAAGTCAATATTAGAGTGGCTGTGCTGCAAGGCAAGCAGGACCCATGGGACGCCGAAGTGCAGCTGGCATGAGTTGTCATAGCTCCACCAAAGTCAGTGAAGCTCTGGGGGTTTACGCCAGCTGAGACCTGTCCCCAAAAGGTTGATTCACTTGCCCAAAGCCACAGGCTAGACCTGGGCATGAAGCCCAACAGTCTCATCTCTCAGTCCCCTGCACTATCCACCAGACCATGCAGTCCTCACTGCCACCACTCTGCAATAGCAGCTAGTGATTACAGATGAGACCATGGACTGGTTCCCTATCTGTAGTTAGCAGAAACCTTTCTTTTTAATGATGATCATTAAATAAATTACACTTTTCCCTAATCCCCGAACAATCTCTGATTGCCTGTACTGAGAAATGGACAGCAGAAGGCGGAGGCTGGAGGAAAGATGATGCGTCTGCACGTCTGCATGTGCGCATACAATTGAACCAGCCCCAGTTCTGCTAATAACGCTTTTGGATTTATTTCTGCCTCTCCCTACAGAGCAGTCCTGTAAGAGATGCAGATCTCTCGCTCAAAATGAGATGCAATTTAAACAAGACAAAACACCTTGGCAACTCTCTCACTTGCCAGATCATGATTTACTGAAAGTGACTCAGGAACCACAGAGCAGCTTGTTTCCATACTGGGTCCATAATTAATTAGGTCCTAGACCTGCACTGTGATTGCCTGAGCTGTGATAGGAAACATCTCCGGCCGTTAGCTGACTGCCACACAAAAGACTGCTGTAGGGGGTAGGCAGTGTGCAGGAGAAAGAAGGTAGGGACCTGCTTGTGGAGCTGGAGATAAAACAGCAATAGCATGGAGGAGAAACTGAGGATATTACATTCCTCTCTGGCAAGCGTGTGGCTATTTTGAAGGATAATCTCCCCTGCCCATGTTGCGCACTCTGCAATGGGGAGTGCGTGTTGGCTAGCAACAGCATCCCCTGTTCAGATAAGCCAGCTGAAACTGGGACAGGGAAAGAGAACTCGCTTGAAGCAGCTAGAAAATCCACAGCTCATAGAAGCAAAGTACAATTATTTTAAACAACTCAAGCTAAACTAACTCTCTTGGTTTCCAGATGAGAGCCCCATCAGCACAGGAAGGGCCCGTGCACTCCTCTTGCCTCCCCTGCTCCCTGCCCCACCGCTCAGCATCCCCCTTCTCCCTGCTGCACCCAGACCGTGGTCCGGCTCAGCTCCAGCCCTGGATGAACCCTTTTGGTTCCCTTGGTTATAACCTGATGCTGATGAACCTCACACCAGTCCCTGTCTCCTTTCCTCTCTGCACTCTTCCAATGTCCAGGGACACCACAGCTCATCCTCCTCCTCTCATATACGAAGTACTGGTTTTCCGTGCTACAGCTCTTTGCTGTGGACTCCCCTGACCCACGCATGTCACCCATTCCTTTCATCTCTGTGCAACTACAGTTCCTTTTGGAGCCAGCCTGGGTGAATGGTGACTCTCAGAGGAAACAGCAAGTGGCTCCAAAGAAGTATTTGGGATTTCAAGGGACATTCGCAGGGTGCCCCATTTGGGGAACAGCAGGGTGACAGCCTCCTGCTAGATCAGCAGGAGTCCTGCCCTCTTCTTGTAGCTGCGAGTTGGTGCACCACAACTGCGTGATAACCAAAAGAAAAAAAATGGATTTAGGGGAGGGACCACTGGGCAAACTATTTCAGTAAGGAGGGCTACTAGGGAAAGCTTCAAATGGGCACAGAGCAACAAAGACTCCAGTTTTAAGGTCTTACATTGAAGATCCACAAAAAATGAACAGCCTGACCCACCTACACCAACAAAACAAGGTTCTATATGGTTGCGATATGAGCAGTCTTTTGCAATACATCAGCAAGAGCCCAGCGTATCTCTCAGCCACAATCTATGCTAAAATAAAAGAGCAATAGGATGATTCTGCCCCTCTGACTGATGGATGTTGGTGCTGTGAGAGTCTGGTTTGAGAAATCCTTATGTAGTCTATTAAAACAAAATGGTTCAGGGAAATGGCATTACAGTGCATGTATCAATTCAGTTTTGCTTGTGTCACAACAAAGCTGATACACAAAGAGGAGGGAAGAGTACGAAATGAACAGTTTCCCCCATTCCCTTCGCACCACACATACATGCCCATGAAGAACAGATGGAAGAAACGAACATTGTGTTGAGAGAGGAAAAGTGTTTGAAGGTTTATCAGACGAGACTGAGACAGATGTCATGTGTTAAAACCTCGATCGTACTTGCAGAAATGGGATATTTGATATATTGCAGGCCATGAGCTCTGCTCTTGTACTTTGAAAGGACACTGGGTAGGGACCAGGAGAGTAGCTGTACCTAATTCAAAGGATACACAGGGTGTGTTGGCAGCTTCCAAAGCTTTTCTTTTTAAAAAGAGAAAGAAAGTGAGACCAAGTGCACAGCAGTGGGGTCCAAGCCAGTGTCAGCTCCATGAGGAGCACAGGAAAAGTTTAACCTTGGAAACTCACAGCACTGTGAGGCTCGATTTTGGGTCGTTCCATGGCAATGGTAATGCAGTTCAGGAAAATGATCACCAAGACGATATGATCAAACATCTTGTGCGTGATGATTTTATTGCACATCAGACGGAATCTGCGGAAAAAGAAGAAAAAAGAAAAAAAAAAAAAGAGGGGACACAGACTCTATTAATGCTTGACTGGTTGGGGAGAAATGCAGCAGCTCGACACATGGCAGGGGAATTGAGCGCTCCGTCTGCAAAGCAGATGAGCTACAATCTCCCAATCCCCTCCCTGGCAGAGCCGCATGCTGCAGGCAGATCGGGGTATGAATAGAAAAGGATCCAAGGTACAGAAATGGGCCACAAATTTCAAGCCCTGGTAACGTCCATAGGGCACTTTGGGTCACTGGAAATGGAGCAGCTGCTTCCACAACTCGGACACGCGGCCAGGTTTGGATCTGACCCCCTACCTGGTCTGTAGTGCTCAGGTTGAGTTTAAATAAAGGAAGAAACACTCCCAACAAGCCCGTAAGGGTTGAGCGCACGCGGAACAAAGGGACAGAAGCTATTTATTGTGACAGATGGCTGTACACTGATCCAGGATTTATAATACCATATTACATTTCCCAAAGTCTGTTTCTGAAAATCTCTCTAATCTTTGTATGAATGAACTCGAATGCTGCCCAGGGCCCACCAGCTCAAACACGGGAAACCCTCGCTGAGCGTGGGTTAATGTCCAGAGGAACACGGAGAGCACTGAGCCCAGCTGGCCGAGGCACGGCTGGGCATGGGGAAGGGCAGAGCTGGGGGCCCACGGGTGAGGAAGGGGTGTTTTCTGGGGGTTGTTAGGAGAGGGAGGAAGGGAAGGGGGAGGACAGAGAAGTCCAGGCTGAGAGGCAGGTTTAGGAGGTCAAGGAGTGTCCTTTGCTGTCTTGTAAGTGTGCACTGGAGGCAAATTCAGATTTATCTGCCTAATGCAGCACCTTTCCCCCTGCTTCAAGCACTCCATGCTCCATCGAGTGAAAAACTTGCAGAGCGCCGGCATCGCTGACGAAGCAAATGATGAACTTGACCCTGGGCTATGGGTGTCTACAAGATACTCCTATGCCAGGGCCATGCCCACCCCAGAGCAGCTCTCTATGACCCCCACGTAGTACTGGAGCAGGGGAAGCACTGGGAGTTTTGAGGACTGACATATAGAGACCCAATCTGGGATACATGGGCAGAGCGAGCCATCGTAGGGAGGGCATCCGTGCTCAGCGTGCCGCCCCGGCTCGAGCACAGCCACCTTACCTTGAGTGAGGAGCAAAGATGTAGATGGACCAGGAGTCTCTCTCTTTGCAGCAGGTGGGGAGATGTGCCCGTACCCACGCCTTCATGTGGTCCCTTTTGCTCTAGGAGGAAAATGTACAGCAGAAACATACCAGGAGGAAAACACAGAGAGAACTGTTAAAAAAATAAACTCCCCAGAACTTCCAAGGGAAGGATTCAGGGCAATTTTTCACTCAACACATATCTCCAAGTGCTCAGTAAAGCTGAAATAAAATGACCTCCGAAAGAAAGGCCCTGCTGGGCAGAGGAAGGAGCTCTGGCAGCCGGGCAAGGGCTGTGCTGGCCCTGCAACCTCGCAGGGTTTGGTCTTGCTTCTTCTTCCACACAGTAACTGCATCTGGCACACAGTTAGCCAAGAGGACTAACACAGTAAATAAAACCTTTGCCCAGAGGACTGATAACCCACTCCGAGCAGCCTCAGTCCCTCCAGATACCCATCAGTTGCTTGCCTGAATCTTCTAAGCTTTTTGGGGTATTTTTGTCGGGTTTTTGTCATCTGGAGTTTTTTTAAGAATATATAATGCTTATGTCAGAGATTATAAGGAGAGCAGAGGGAGGGATTCCTGGGGCTTGCTGGGCCAAGTTCTATGTCTGTGCACCACTGGGAAGCTGAAGAAATCGTTTGGGATCTGAGTTTTGGTCCAGGAATGTAACGGCGAGCATCTGCCTCTCATTCAGCATGAACAGATTAGAAGGGAGATTATGAAGCCAGAAGGGAACATTGTGGCCAGCCTGACCTTCTGCATGAACACGGGCCATCCGACTCCCGCAAATTAATTCCTACTTGAAACCACAGTGCATCCTCAGCCATGCGTACTTATGCTTTAGACCGCCTGCAAAGTCATTTAAGGTCAGGAGGGCAGATTGTAAAAGCCTTGGCCAACAGGTCAACTAAAGACATGAAAAATTGGATACTGAGGGGAAGCCTCGTCCCAGCTGCAACAGCCTCCGGATTAGGTCCTGTTGCCTTCTCACCCACAGGTCTCCGAGGGGAGGGCAGGATCTTTAATCCAATTGACATTGCAGCGCTAGCATCTTGTGCACAGACAGCCGGCAGAAGCCAGACGAACATCTCACCCACCATGCCGGGGCTTTCCCAGCCCTTCCAAATCGAAGCACCAGAAGATAAATCCACAGACCGGTGTGTGCAATGTCACTGCAGTGTTTTGTGTTTACAGACACGTAAAAATGAATCCTTGCTCTTTCGCTACCCTTATTTTCCTGCTACCACCTGGGCTTGGATGTGCACACACGTGGGAACGTGGCTGCAGGAGCGCCCGGACCCCAGGGCTGAGGCACTTTTATTTATTTCACCCTAGCAACAGGGAGGGGGATTCATTTGGAGCCAAACTCTTAGAAACTGGAGGTACTCTGGGCTGTAAAAATGGAATTTGTTAGGGTAATTGAGTGGAATGGAGGAAGTGCTTTCTGTTCCTATACGCACTCAGCCAGGGGTCTCATTAGCAATGGGTAATAGCTAGTGTAGTGTCAGTTTTAACGAAAGCGCTTGGTGACAACCTGAACCCTTCAGAAAATGAAAACCACCTCGTAAAAATAACAAGAAAAGTCTGAATAACAACAAAAAAGCTAGATCTTTCTACCTCTCTCCTTCAGCCGTCCGTCCTTCCCTCCGTCCTTCCCTCCCCTTCGACGCAAACGCAGGCCACGCCACGGCACACCAGTAGCTTTTGGCCATGTCTTGGCTGTTCTCGCATCCCTTTTCCAACTCCAGCCAAGGAATCAGAACTGCTCCCTTCTCTCTAAACTGTATTTAATAGAGCGTGCATCCTTGGGGCTGGGTTATCCCTTGGAGCAGCCTAGTTAGCTTAATTATCCATAGATTTAACAAAGGTAAATAAATGGATAAAAATCAGGTGTCTGCTCAAAGTTGCAGTGAGAAGAGCGATTGCTACTCCAGCCTCTGGACATGGAGTAATAGCTACGACTTGGTCCAGTTCATTTTTGCGAGCTGGAAGGTTTCCAGAAGTATCTATTATTCAAAGCAGTTCTGGTATTTATCATGGGGATTTGTAGTGAATGGTAATGCGTCAGCAGCACAGAATGCTTCTTTGTATTCCTTTTGTCCAATTTTAATGCCAAAGATATTTTGGGGTTTGGCTAATTGTTGCAGATTGCAGTTCATGGGCTAAATCAGATAACAAAGGCAAAAAGTGATCTTCCATCATGTCCCTCTATTCAGCGTGGTAGAGTAAGGGCAAGCACGAGGGCTCGGCCGGGGCCAGCTCAGCCAGGGCTGCTCTGTACAGGGCCAAGTACATCCACAGAAATCTAAAGTCAAAGGAATTACTCCAGATTTCCACTGGTGGAACAGCGCAGTTCAGTTAATTTGAGCCAAATGTAAGGTATTTGTGAAATAAAACCTGAGCATTTCCAGCCTAAGTCCCATCAAACGCTTTCTCCGCAAGGTCCAGACACGCACCAACTGCCTACAATCAGGCTGATTGCTGCTTAAGTCTGCTTTATGTTCAAAGTGATACATCAATTACATGGCTTAAATCCTATCCATTTGTTCATAAACACACCTGGACAGGATGAATAAAGACTGGGGGTGGAGGGGGGAGAAGAAAACTACTTTTTAATTCAGGTGCCAGTAACTTAGACAAAACCTCCCTGGGTAGGACCACCCAAACTCCCCCGCCAGCATGCAGGCAGGGGCCAGGACATGGTGTGATGGAACTTGCTGGGTGCTGCCTTCACCCCGTGGCACGCTAATGGGGCCCTCCAATCCCACAGCAATGAGAGCTGCTGAGGAATGTGTGGCTTTTTTTTTTTTTTTTTTTAGGACTTTCAGACATTAATGTACTTTTGAGGGCAGGATGAAAGGCGGTTGGCATTAAAAGATGACTGATGCACTCCTCGGAGTAAGGGAGCGGCTTAGATTTATAAAAGATTTATTATAAGGATGGGGAGGAACTGCTGAAAAACGCTATACAAGTGGCAACAGACCTCCAGGCAAGCTGGAAGCTGCATGGAGGTGCTCAGGACCTGATTATTTAATTTAAAATATGGAGCAGGGACAGGCTGAGAGGGTTTGGGAGCAGCTGGACTGCACACCACAGAAAAAAAGTGCAATAGGCAAAGGGGAAAGGAGCTGCCATTGCAGCATGCAATGGGGATTATGGGAGGAGGGGACACATTTGGTTGCAGATTCAATATTTTTCTCACTTTCTGCTCTGAGCGCTCAGCAATTTGGGTAGAAAAGCATCCAAAAGCATCCAAAATCCAGCAGATGTGAACAGATAACGTGTCTTGTCTATGATCTATGAACAAAGACTTCGCAGCAGATCCTGGTCTCAGTCACAGCCACACGAACCCAACCAGGCAGCACATCGCTCTCTCCGTGAAGTTTCCCCTTGCCTGCATTCACGCAACGAAGAACAGATTTCAGCCCCCTGATTTCATACTTCTGGGGAGAAGAGCTATCAGGGGCCTGAGTCTGGCCCCTCGGAGGGATGTAAATTCAGAATAAACTCATTGAAGGCAGCGGAGCGGCACTAATATAACGGGAGCCTGGGAGATCCAAACGCAGCCTTTGCGCTTGCTTTCATTTCTGCGCAGAGGCAATCAAAACCAGCCAGCAAGGAGAGACGTGAAGCTTTGTTGCAGAAGGGCATATTTAGGATTACTTTGATCTGAATAACAGTTGAGTTCTTCTTTTGTTGGTGGAGGAGTTTTGGATTTTATTTTTTCCATTTAACAAATAATTACTTTTTTTTTATGACTTTGTCAAGGCTAATTTAGGGCAAAGCATCCCCCCAAATGTCAGGAGGGAATCACAAAGGGAAGCTCCGCAACCTGGGGGCTCACTTTGCTAATCTAAGCAATATTTTCCAATCCATCTGGTTTAGTGATTTGCAGTGAAGACATATTTCGGAGCATGGGGAAAGGCACCAGCCAGCTGTGGATGTCCCAGCTGCTGAGTGTGGCTATACCATGAGCTGGGGCATGATTTAATGACCTTATTTTGTTTATTCTTTCCCTAGATATTTGCTTCAGAATGTTCCATGGAAGAGGATTGAAGGACCTTTGCTCTAAACCTGCGTGGTCAGACCTTAGCACACAGAAGACAACGACATTTGGTTTATACTAAAAGCAGCAGTAATAAAGATTAAAAACATGCATCTTATTCAAAATCTGTCATCAGCACTGGCTGGGGCTGTGGGACGGGAGAGGAGGGACTTGTCCCATCACACAATGTCCAGCACAAGGGGAGCTGCTGGCTTCTGATCTGGCAGGGGAAAAGGAAGGGACCCGCGGGATGTTTGGACCAGGTGAGCTGGAAAAAGACGCAGATGTTGGAGCATGAAAAAAAAATCCCTAGTTAGCGATAAAGAGCATGGACTCTTGATCACTTTTAACAGTGCTTTTTCAAAAAATAATTACTGCTCCTTTTCTTAAAAATTTAATTTATTTTATGGAGGTTAAAAATCAGGTTAAGACAATCAGCAGAAATCCCAGGCTAAGGATCCATGCTGGAGACGTAATGGGATAATGGCTTTTTTTAAAGGCGGTTCACGGCTGAGTGACTCCATTCTGCCAGCACTAACTCTCTTTCTCCTCCTGTTCCTTCTCTGGAGTCACCGCTGCCTTTCGCATCCCTTCACATGCTCCAAATTCCATTTTCAGTCAACAAACTCAGTGAAATACAGTAAAATCATGTTCACAAGCTGCAGCTTTCCTGTTTCAGTACAACCCTGGTTACCATCACATGGCTCTACCCAAAACTCATCCACTTCACCAACAGAAACCGAGTTACCCTCAGGATGACACACGACACCACCGCATTTTTAAGCCTGAGAACAAGGTAAAGTGAAACAAAGAGGTAATCTAGGAAGAGCAGAAAACATCCCAAAACTCCCCAAAACTGTCCCGAGGACATCCCAACGGGACAGTCCCCGTGAGCATCCTGCCACCCAGCTCAAGCCCCCTCTCTGCTAGCCATGCAAGAACCTTGGAAAAGCAGACAAATCCATAATATTTCCTAAATGGTACTTTTCAGGCCCATGAAAGAGAGATGCTTATTGGCCTAATGCCTCTTCATATGGAAATTAATGCAAAGCCTTTGAAATTACCACTGTCTCTACAGGACTAATGCTTCCATGGGAATGGGGAGCCAAACCCTGCCCTTTGGTTGCCTGTTGATGTCAATAGAAATTGTCTGCTGCTGTGCCTGGGGGCAAAAAGTTGAATAATGGTTGGAGAGAGGAGAAAGTTACTTGGTTTGTTTTTTTGTTGTTTTTTTTTTTTTTAAAAAAAAACTCAAACAAAACAGAAAAGCATATATTTCCAAGAGATAGCCTTTGCTCTGCACCTTTTAGTGGAAACTGGCAAGTTTTGCCCTGATGTCTCTATCATGAACCATCTGATACTGCACTGAAATACTTAATATGATGCCAACCCCATTTCTGATAGCACCCACAGCCCAGAGACCTTCTAGGGCTCTTCTGGGTGACTCTCCGTCTGGTCTGGTGGTGATGGTGAGACCTGGTCCCTGCAACGGGCCGTTGCTTCGCACTCACTTGTGCACTCCTGAGAGAGGTACAAGCATCACTTTAACAAGGAAAAAAGCCCAAAATGAGCGCTTGGCATTTCCTTACCATGTTGCCTTCATCATCGCCGTCATCACAGTCCTGTCGGGGGTCATCCAGGTGGAGCTGGTGCAGCAGCAGACCCGGAGAGGTCTTCCCGTTGCAGTCCTGGTGCTCAGAGGTGGAGGTCCGGCTGCTGTGCATGCTGCTGGTCCGGTACAGGGAAGGCACCTGCAGAGTATCCTGGAGGTCGAAGGAGCCTTTTGTTTCCAGTGACTCCATGCGATGAGGCAAAGAGCCGTTGAAGCTGCCGGCTCGGCTGGAGTGCTCCTCATCCGAGCTCTCCCCTTCCTCCGAGCTCTCCTTCCCCTCTCCGGAGAGGAGGGATCTGCGCTCGCCGCTCTGACTCCGACGCTTGAGGCTGGGGGCTCGGCCGATGCTGTTCCAGCTGGAGCGGCGGCTGTTCCAGCTGCTGCTGGCACTCCAGGGGCTGTGCGGGGAGCTGCGGGCGCTGGGCTGCGGGAAGGACAGGGAGACCATCAGCCCCGCGCCACTCACCCCACGCCGGGCTGCTGCTGCGCCAGCTGGGGCAGATGGATGGACAGACAGTCCCGTAAGCCCAACAGACACCCGCTCAGCATCTGCAGGAGGAGGTGACATGAGTACCGGGGACTTGAGCTCATAGGCAGCAGGGTCCATGGAGATGCCACTGGCCCGGCGGGACTCGTAGCCCTGTGCTGCATCTCCAAACATGGTGCTCTTGGGCATGGGCATCGGTGTGGCAGCGGTGTGTATGATGAGCGGTGGGGTCAGGCTCTTCTTCAGCTCCGGGTGGTTGCTCAGGGCCATCACTGGAAGACATAAGTGGGTTTTAGATGTCACACCTTGAGGGGCACATCTACAACCTGCTCCCAGGCAGGCAAAGCAGCCACGCAGGGAGGGCTCTCCTCCAAGCATCAAGAGGATGGGGGTCAAAAAGCCCTTCTGGAGAGCTGAGAGCCCATCCTTTAGCCTGCAGGGGAGCAGTGGGATGTAAACCAGGAATGGGATCAGGTGCCAACAGGATCAGGTACCAACGAGAGAAGAGAGCAGATGCACATTGTCATCTGCTGCCCCTCAACCCTTGATTACCAACACCCATCTGTTCCAACCCTGGGAACTTCCTGCCCGTGCCGGGCTCCCTCCATCCTCCTTCTCTGTGGCTCCTCTGCCTGTGCCCCTGCAGAGAGACCCCAAAAGCCCAGACCTTGGGCTCAGTGGGGAGTTTACGGCCTGAATACCACCATGTCTCTCTCTGCATCCCACAATCCAGCCCCACCCCCGAAGCCTGCTGGCCTCGGTCAAGTGTGCCACGGCTTGGACTATGCCGTTCTCTCTAGGAGAGCTCTTCCCTCTGGGACACATTGTTTTCAGAGCAAAGCGAGGTTTCTGCAGAAAAGCCCGTCCTCCCGGGGTTGTTACTCACAGGCTGGATTCGACAAGTTTTTCTTAAGTCCTCCCTCCTCTTCCAGGCTGCGGGGGAAGAGATCCCCCTCGGAATCGGACTTGGAAGCATCACCCTGGAGCAAAACAGAGGGCTTCAGCAAGGAGGGCGAAGGGCCACAGTGCATGGACACCCCTCTGAAAAAACGGATTCCCATCTCCAACACCACACCTACAGATCCACGGAATTTCGTACCACGATGCAACATCACCTTTCACAAAATGACGCATGCACATATTTATACCACAGACTAATTAACCTCCTACGAGGAAAATAGACTGCCTCTGGCTCCAAACACGGTCCCAGAAAGGGATCAGAAAAAAACCCTATTGCTTAATTTGTGCTGCTGGAATTGCACACTGGGCAAGTATTAGGGAAGGACAGATATCCGATGAGCAATTTTGGGACAAAAATTGACCCTACGCATCTCTCTTAATTATACACTATGGCTTAAAACTCCCTGTGTGTGGCTCTTTCTAGTGATGCTTTGATGAAACAATCCAGGATTCAGAAGGGGCACAAGGGACCCCGACTCTCCAATGCAGCTGATGGGCATGTGCCGATGGACGCCCCACCAGTGCAGAGAGGATCCAGGTGGCAGAACCTGATAGCGACTGCCATGGGTGGCTGTTCCCCTCCCAGCTGCACCACACAACAGAAGCAGAAGTTCTGGTGATTTACGCTGTATCGTTTTGTGTTTTTAAATCCTGCTGCATTATTTTGAACACCGGGGGTTGAGCAAGAGCTGCCCGCTTTGACACGGGTCTGTCCTTGGGAGAAGAGAGAAGAGGTTTACCATTGCTCGCAGTGTGGTGCCCGGGCTCTCACTCGGTCTCGCGGCACGGACCCGATTAGGGACGTCCCTGTGCGCCCCCCTGATTCTGTCCATTGGCACTGCAGAAAGGCGCTTAGGGTGTGGTATAGTCAGGATACACCCGACGGGCAATGGTGCTCGCCAGAACGACGCCCATCCAAAAGAGGAGGATTCGCGGCTGAAACCACTGCTCTGGCAAAGGACACCAAGCCCCGTCGCGATGTATGTCAGGAGGGAGGAGAGATGGGAAGGGAGGGAGGATGCTGGGATGAAAGAAGCCAAGCAGACCCTCACTTCAGCTGGGAGAGACCAGGAGCCCCAGAAAACCCCACCAAGGCTAAGCTGCGTCCCCAGGAGCCCTGGCCAGCGCTGCGGAGGTTTGGTGCTCGGGTACCGCTTCGTTGTAAAAACCCAGACAGGGCCCCAGCATGGGATGGGGGGAAGTGATGGCATCCGACACAAGGTCCAGTGCCCTGCAACCTCTTTGTTCAGCAAAACCCCAGAGGGATGAGCCCTAATACTCCCACCATGGGGTCCCTAAACAGGGGATTTCTCACTAAGAGGATTTTTTCCAGGCACACTGGACACTCCCAGACACATATTTTTAAGGCAAAAGAGCACGTGATGTGAAGTGTTGGCTCATAACTTCCCCTCGTGAGGATTCAGGGCTTCTGTGCTATTCAGGGAAGCCCCTCCTGCAGGACGCAGACTGGGAAGGTCAGGAATGCACCTTGCAAGGGGGAGCAGTAAAGTCGGGCTGGCCTGAACTTCACTGGAGTCAAAACGGTGCCTCTGTACGAACAGGGGCTCCAGCTGGCTCCAGGTACGCTCCCGGCTCAGCCTGTCTGCAGGCCTGCCAGGAATTACTCATTCTCCCTAATGGCTTATTAAAAAGGAATAAATAATGGGAAGAATTTTACATGATTTGTATTCCTGGTGTGCTCTTTAACAGCCCAAAGGAAAGTTTTAGGGTGCACGATGAGATGTGTGCCAAGATGGAAAAGCAGCGCTACGTGGGGACTTCCCACCCCCGTCCCCAGCACCAAACCCCACATCTGGAGGGCAGAAAGCATCCCCTCCGAAACACCACGTGCCAGACTCAGTATGGTGCAGGCAAGCATCTCGCAGCCAGGGCCGCTGCCCGTTACCTGTTCTTGCACTCCCAGTTTGCCTTTCTGGATAGAAAAGTGGTTATAAGAGAACAGGGAGTTAAAATCCTTTTGGGAAACGAGGGTATGTCAAGATGGACCAGACAGTACAACGGCTAAACCAGCCTGTACCGAAGGGGACTGACACACTGGGATATGATGGGAAACGGCTTTTGCGCTGTGGGAAAGGCCAGACTTCTCAGAGAGGACAGAAAGGGAAGGGATGGGTGAAGGGAAAGATGAGGTTGGCAGAAGAGTAAGGTTTGGGGTGTGCTGCACTTCGGAGATCCACGGCTTCCTCAGACCTGAACGGGACCATTTCACATCCTGACCTGCGCTGGAACATGGCATCTCGCCGGCAATCCCAGCATCCCAGCCAGCCCTTCTGGGACACACCACAGCACAGCTGCCACCGTCCTACCCCGTCCTGCCGAGCACGGGGCTCCCACACACACATGTCCACAAACAGGCTTGATTCCAGGTCTCTTTGCTCCCGGGCACCTCCCTCCGCCTAAGGTGATGGAGGGAGCGCTTGGCAGGCGTGTCCAGCAGTCAGCATCACCACCCGCATCCCTAGGGAGGTCCCCTGGATGTGACTGTGCTGTGGAGGGGCTGTGACAGCCCCATGGGGAGCCTTCCCCAGGACAGGCGTTCAGGAAGGGGTCAGCAAGAGCCAGGGCTGGAGCCACATCAGCCACCCTGAAGCACCCACCTTAATTTACCTGGGTCCCCCAGAGAAGGAAGGGACTTAAAATCAAGGCTGACTAGACAATGAGGATGACAGAAAAGAAAGGGGAAAAAACCACAACCCCAAAACACCCAAACAAACCCCAAAAGAATGATAGCTACTACGATGAGAACAGCACCACGGCGTGTGACCAGGCACCATGAGAGAGACAACCACGGCGGGCGGTGGGATGTGCTGTGTACGTACCCCCGAGGAGTCGACAGGCAGCTGAATACAGCTTAACTGCCCACTCGCATCTTCGCGCTTGGAGATCTCCTGAAGGAGAAACGGGGGGAGGGAAGGGGGAGGAAGGGGAAGGAGGGGTTCAATTGTCACAGTTTCAACAGTGGGACTGAGAGGGGAAACAAAAGACACACGAGAAAAGGCAGGGAATGGGAAGGGGAGAAGGGCAGCGTGCGGCCGCGATGGAGAGCGGGGCTGGGGCACCCACTGCTCGACGCAGGGAGGGGGTGGAAGATCTCAGATGGAGCGAAGCCCTTCGAACGGACCAGCCTTACCTTTAAATTAAGTGTTTCAAACAGAGCTTGCTTCAGCTCCTGAGTGATAATTGTGCTAATGAAACACCAGCTAATTATTGAAAACATGATTATTATTTTTTTTCGCAGCTGCATAATAGGATCTTTATTTATTATGCCTTCATTAAGCAGCAATGGAAGCCTTTAATGAATGTTTGATTAACACAATATCAGTCATCTTACAGCCAGGTGAAATACCTAAGTTAAGGAAAACCACTAGAACCTGCTGCGAGTTCAGATTCCTCCTCGCCCCCATTAGTGGAGACACCCATTTAAATCAGCGGGGTGCCCAAACACGGCAGGAGTCTGTGGGCAGAGGGGTACAGCCCCATCCTGGGGAGGCTTTGCCACACGAGTGGCTCCAGCATCTCTTCACAGCACCAGAAGCCGGTCTTTCCCTACCCACTCGGAAAGCATACATCATTTTTGACCTCATTGTGTTTCCCCTTCCTCAGGGGTCGCTCTTCCAATGCTCCTCAGCACACTTTGGGCAGCGTGGCCGTGCCTGGTCCCGTCCCGTGGGGCTGCAGGAGGTTACACACTGCAGCACGAGGGCACAGGTTGTCCCACTGGCTGAACTTCTTGCCCACAGGGCAATGGATCTTTCCTCCGGTTGCTAAGTGGGATGCAAAACTCGTCCCACTCTAGGCTGGGATGAAGAGTTTAAGAAAGACTGATCAACTTCGGGATCTGGATGGGCCAACAGTGTCTTGCTAGTGATGTAATGGACACTTAATTTAAAGTCTTGGGTTGTAAACAGAGACATGGAAAAACCATCAAAAGAGAAAACATGGAAACACTTTTCCTTCACAAGGAAAATCCCACTGAAACTGATAGGAATGCAAAGGGTAAGGGATGCAAGAAAAACACTATCCAAAACCCCTGTGGGTGGGAGAAGGGCCTGATCCCTCTGGTTGAGGCCCATAAGAAGTCAAAGTCCTGGTTTCACCAAGGATGCTACATCCAGAGAGCAGGTAACATCCTCCTGCAGAGGAAAGGATGGATGTGCTGGAGGAGGGTCCAGGGAAGGAAGGGCGGCACGAAGGAGGGGAAGGAACAAACCCACGAGCGAGGGCAGCCAGGGACAAGGGGACATGAAACCGGAAGGATTACCAATGGAAGAATACACTTTGGAGATAAGATTATTAGGAAGTCCCTTGGGAGAAGAGCTTTATGCCTGACAAAGAGGAGTCATCGCTTGCTTCAGAGAGAAGTCCCTCAGGGCAGGGACCCGAGAGGTCAGGCAGCAATTTCAAACCAGCAGCTCGATCAAACGGAGTCCCCTGCTCACCTTCTCCGCACTAACGCCAGGCTTGAGTTAAATCAGAGAACACACGGTCAAAAATAACCACGTTGCATAAAGTCCTGCGGGCCCCTCTTGCAAGAGAGAGGCAGGTTACCAAATAAAAAAGAAAAGGGGGGAAAAAAAAAAAAAGAAACTCAACCCTGCAAAATCTATTGCTCCGTATTTAAAGTTTGGAACAGGTCCTTTTTGTTTCTCAACTGCTTATATACATCTGCTGCCTAGCAACTGGGGCTGCAAAGCCATGCACTAAAATTAACGAGGTGCTTGCAGATTGAGGAAAGGCACTCAAGGACCAGAGAGATAAAGGCAGCAGCTCTGGGATTGTGTTTCAGCCCAGAAATCTGAAGGAGAATGGAAAAAAAACCCAACAAACCCAACTCAGAAGAAGGGTCAAGTGCAATCACAGGAGGGAGATGCTGGGGTTTGTTTGCAGTGAGAGATGATCTCTTTATTAATTCTGCTTAGGAGAGGATCCTTTGTGTGCTGGCTAGCAGAAACCAGAATAAGATCTGTTTGCAAAGCTACACACCAGCAAAGCTGAGTAAACATAAACCAGCAAGGCCAGACCTGGCTTCTGACCTCCAGCAGACATTTGCTCCCCGTCTGCCACGGGAAACTTGGGCTGAGCCTAGGGATCTCTTGATCCCATTGCAATTTACTGGAGGAACGTGGAGAACTCGGAATAACAAAGATGTGGAAGATTATTATTAAAATGCCATCATCAAAGCCTGGGATATAAAATAGCACTGTAATCAGAGCCACAAATTACAGAAATCTGGTGTGAGTTCACTGAAATTGCTGCGGTTGGGCAGAAGGAGCCCGAGAGGGTTTGATCTTTGGAGGCTGCGCTGGGTCCTGGTCCCTGCGCTCGCCTCTCGATACTGGTGTGAGCATCACTGGCTTCAGACTGTCCCAGAGCTTTCCTGGATGAGAAGTTACTCCCCAATTTATGCTGTTAAGGTTTGGTTTGTTTGTTTTTTGTTTTTTGTTTTTTTTTTCACTCTGCAGTTAAAGCACATTTGAAGCTTACGTGGAAATCCTGGAGCTGGCTTAGATGAGCCCAGCGCTGCCCCGGCAGAGGAGAAGCAGGGGCAGGCGATGGGGCAGCCCTGCTGCAAAAACCAGCTGAAAGCAAATCTGGGGGGATGCTGCAGGCGGTTCCTCGGACTCCAGGGAAGACGAACCCTCAAGGACATGCCGACTGGAATAAAATTGCAGTGCGTGAAGCCAGGGCATGAATTCACGGGGAGTTCGCCGTGGTACCAGCTGGCCGCAAAGCGAGCGCGGGATAAGCTGCTGCCCAGGGAAACAGGCGCGGGCGGCTGGGTGTGCAGGAGCGGGGGCATGCCGGCGGGCGAGCACGGGGATGCTCTAGCATGAAAAACCAGGCTGAGCCAAGGACCAGAGGTGTCAGCCTCCCCCAAGGACCAGGGCTTGGAAAAGGGGCTGCTGCATTTAAAGGCTGTGTCCTTTTCTTTACGGAGCGGGTGCAGCAGGTGATCTCCCACTTTGGTGACCTTCAGAGAATCAATTTGCTGGGCTGAACAAAGGTTTGGTTTCGAAGCCGTCATCACAAACAGACAAGGAGCTTTTTACCTCTTCTCGCTCAGGCAAGGGAACATTGTGCTATTCAGGAGAACCTGGCAGTGACCTCCCCTTTGGCTGAGAGGTGGGGGGCGTTACAGACAGAAACAGCTACAACAATAACAATTAAAAAAGAAAAGCACCAACATGGAGAGAGATGATACAAAAAATAATAAAAAAAAATTCTTCTTGCTATCTCCTGGTACGTTTCCATTAATTTAACTCTAAACTGTGCTCCAAAAATAATAATAGAAATGGCTCTGTGCATAGTTGTTCATAGGGTGGCAGGACATTATGATACACAAGCAACAAATCTTAAATAATATTTAGTCACCCCAGAATGCTTATAAAAATCAGAGACAGCGTTTAAAATCACAGCCTATACAAACAGATCCCAGGGAGCAGGTTTAGGTTATCTTTACCTCTCCAACCCCCTGGGCAGGGTGTAAAGGTCCCCTCCCCTTACTGATGTTCTTGGACAGTTGGACAATTTTTGCAGAGAGCGGGTGGGCATCGCAGGTCCCTCACTCTGGAGCTCACTTGCTCTGAGTTGGACAGTTAGGAAGGCAGTAGGATGAAAAAAAAGGTTGAGTTCAAATCTAAGTGTCCCCCTGCCCTTCCATAAAAGCCTCCAGCAATCCGGGATGTCTCATGGAAGTTCCCAGCCCAAGGAAGCAGCTGACAGAGACCAGAAATCAGGTACTTTAAAATGTGCAGAGCATTGCAGGGCTGGAAATGGCAAGAGCTCCATGAACACATACCATCAGAAAAGATAATCGTGTCACTAATCTCTTACCAGCCTGCATAAGTTTTCAGGAGGGGCTTTTAACCTGGCTGACAAACACAGTGAGAACTGTTTCAAAGACACTGTCACAGCAGCGATCCCATCCGCAGTGCCTGACTCACCGCTGAATTCCCACTCCTGCATTAATGCTAACAATGCTTTTAATTTAAGCCCTTCGTTTAGAGGACTTGCTGTATTAAATTGCACCGTGGCTAAGGAAAAGAAGGCAGGAAAAAAAAAAAAAAAGAATCACAGAATCATTTTGGTTGGAAAGGACCTTTAAGATCATCAAGTCCCACCGTTAACCTACCACTACCAAGTCCACCACTAAACCATGTCCCTAAGCACCACATCTACATCTACAGAAAGATGACCTAATATTTTCCCCCACTATTTTCATGTACCACTCTTGTAAAAGTATTGCTGTCCATCTCAGAAATCAAATTCCAGGATATGGAGGCCCTGAAGTTTTAGAAGAAAGCAAAGGCACGAGCAGGAGGACATTACCTCTGTCTGGAAACCCTCTACCAGGATGGCCACCAGCAGGTTAAAGAGAACGTAATTCCCAAATGTCATGAGAGCGATGAAGTAGAGAGCAGCCCAGGAGGAGGTCGATGCCATGCCGTTGTAAAGGACCTTGTTCCAGTCTTCCTGGGTCAAAATCTGCAGAGGAAGGGTATCATGGATGGAGATACCAGAGGCTTATGTGCTGTTTTGCCCAAGCCTGGCTGGGTATCTGTGCTCTGGATGGGCCAGACAAGCACCCAGCTTTTGGGGTATCTGCCATAGCTATGACCGCAGGAGGACAAATTGGGTCCAAGCCACCTTCTGAGCCAGAGAAGAGACAGGACCGAAGCGACTGTGACTCCCATGCTACCAGTAAGGACCCTGCCCAAACCCCCCCGACTCCCACCCGCACCAAGGGACACGTTCAGCCGTAAGGGAGTGCAGTAACGCGTGGGTCGGACCTTTCCTTTGGTCGGCCATAACAGCTAAAAGTCCTTCATAAATCCTGCAGTTACAGAGGTCAGAGCTGCTAGAACAAAAATCTGCACGTATCAATTACGAGCTTAAACGGGATTCTGTTCTTAGTCAAAATACCATTGCAAATGGTCCCGACCTCCTCCTCTCCATGTCCACCTTCTGTGCTTACTCTCACCCACCCAGCCCATACCCTGCAAATGCAAGAGCCTCCCACCTCAGCAGCCCCTCCTCATTAGCTTTATCCTTGAAAATAGTCTGAAACCTTCTGTGGTTTTGGGACCTCTCCCTTCCATGGCAAAGG
This sequence comes from Nyctibius grandis, assembly GCF_013368605.1. Lineage (NCBI taxonomy): Eukaryota > Metazoa > Chordata > Aves > Nyctibiiformes > Nyctibiidae > Nyctibius > Nyctibius grandis. The sequence goes on along the minus strand of NC_090672.1, from coordinate 7,187,258 downwards.
GAGAGCTTCACTAAGCTCTGTCAGATGCTTTGGAAAACAACCCCAGCCCCTGTGGCCCCAAAACGCACAGGAGTTTTGGCATTTTCCATTTTGTACCTGGAAAACGGTGACGATGGCCCAGAGCAAGGAGTCGAAGTTCTTCCTGTCGGGCAGCGTGTCGCCGTCTCGCTCCGAAGCAAACTTACAGCCAAAGAGGTGCATTCCCAGGATGCTGCACAGGAGGGAAAGGAGGGGCTCAACAGGAAACAACATTGGTCTCCTCTTAAAAACTAATCCTCATACAGGAGGGCTGACTGTGTCTCCTGATTTCACTTGGGCAATTCTTTTATTTTTTTTTTTTTTTAAAGATGAATCATTCCTTCCCTGAAAAATATGCCTCGAGATCACGCAAACCAGTTGTGAATTTGGGTCAAATCTGTCAAAGAGTTTCAACCAAAAAGTACGCCCGCTCCTTCTTTTTCTTCTGCTTTGTTTGTGGTTTTTTTTTAAGTCAAAACATTTTGTTTCATCATTTTCTAAACAAAATGTTTTGACTTTCTGTTTTGCAATGACACATTTTTAGCAAAATATACTTGAATTGGATTAGGAAGACAGAAAGGGTTTCTGTGAAATGCCTGAATGAGACATATCAAGGGGACCCAAACCAGCTTTTTCAATTTTGACAGGAAAACAAAATACCTTTCATTTGAGATTGATACTAAAAGGATAATTTGTTTTCCCCTGCTCTCGGACAGTAACCTGAATACTAAAATTATTTACAGCTCTACTGAGCACCATGGCTACAAATGGTGGCTTTGGAGTGAAACTTCTCACTGAGAGAAGGGACATTATTCCATGAAAGGGACCAGCTTTCTTCAGCCTTCCCAGTGCCTGGATTCCTAGAACACCAGAGCTGCCCGTTACAGGGAGACAGGTTCTTCTCAAAATCTAGACCAAAATCCAAAAATTCAGGGCTACGCCAAGCCTATTTCTAACATTTCCACTGCAGAACCTCACTTCTCAGAAGAAGAGGCCATGCAAGAGCACAAGCACCGCCATGGCTGCCTTTAATTTAGGAACATCACCCTCTCCTTGGCAATATTTTTAGCACCAGGCTTTCTGTTAGTCAGTGAGTAATGGGACTGCTGTCTTGGGGTGATGTCAAGGAATCATCCAGCTGAAAGATTTTCCTTGTAAATCATCTTGCAAAGACAGATGTCTCGTTTGGCCAGAGTTAAGAGAATTTAGTCAGGGCAGCAAGCCATCGCCAGCGCTGGCCAGCAATGCTGTTTCTGGGACTGTTCAGCTCAGCCGTGCTCTGGTATGGACTCTTACGTCTCCTCACCTCGCCATGAGATCCCACCTAAAAAAATCCCAGAGCAACCTCAGGACTGGGAATTGGAAACACTCACCTAAAGATGAAGATGAAGAGCATCAGCAACATGCAGAACGTGGCCACGTTGTCCATGGTCTTCATGAGGACTACAAGTTGGCGCTGGAGGGCTGGCATGAAGCGGACCAGCTTCAAAACTCGCATGAGCCGAAAGGTCCGCAGGACCGAGAGCCCCCCGCCTTGCTGGCCCACTATCTCCCACACACTGAGGGAGGGAAAAAAAATGTCATTGCAGGATGAGAAGACAAAGCCTAACGCAAAGGCATGAGGAGAGGAAGCAAAGGGAGGGTGAAATTCAGAGAGAAGAGGGATGGAAAGCGGGCAGAGATGCACTGCCAATGTCCTGGTGAGCTGGTCTCCATCCAGGCTTGCAAAGAGCAGAGCCCCACTAGAGTGTCAAAGCCACGCCTGCAAATCAGTGGCTGCAGCTGCAGGGGCAATTACAGCCTTTGCACATGCCAAAAAACCAGACAGCTACTTAATCGGGCACTGCTTCTACCATTTGGATCCGAGACTTCCCCAGGACATTGGGACTGATCGTTTTCTGCTTGGACCTCTCTCTAAAATGATCATAAAATAACCCCAAGATACATATTAGCAATTGTGTCTAAGTGCATTAATTTAAACAGGGAAGTACAAAGTGTCATAGGAAGGTATTTATGCCCACTCTCCATTACATTCTGTTTAATTAAACAGCCAAATGAGGGGAAACACGCATAAAGCAAGCTCTAGGTTTGTACCTAATCACCACGATGATGCCATCAAAGATGTTGTATGGATTCTTAATGTAGCCAAAAGGACCATAAACGAGGACTTTCAACAGCATCTCCAGGGCAAAGAGGCTTGTGAAGACTATGTTGCTGATCTCCAGGGCGTTGGTAAGCTCCTCTGGCTGGAGAAAGAAGAGGAGGAAAGGGACATGGTAAGGAGCACATCTCCATTTGCTAGGCACATCCAAAATTACACCTGGAAATACAAGCGCCAATACCACAAGGGCAGGAATACCGACGCTAACGGTGTAGCGAGAAAATGGTAATAGCTCACTCAAAGCCCAGGAGAGAGAAGAAAAATACTATCAGAGTATTTAAGGTCTATATACACCCATTGTAAATTGAGCAGGTAAATCCAGAAGTGGACTTCACGTTAATCGCAGCTTTAGTACCACCTCAGGAGGTTTCTGTGGAAGTGGCGTGTACCGAGCCTCAACGCTTTCACATCCTCCAAACCAATTCTCCTTATGCAGAAGGGAAATTTGGACCATTTTCTCACATAAATATCCTTTTAGGGCCTGTCTTTTTATTTACTATCTCATCAAATGATTTAAGCTAAGATTTCCAAATGCAGAGATTTGAGGTGTTATTACTGGAATGGCTCAAAAAACCTCATTATCAGGAAGCCCCGAACACTGTGACTGAGGAAGGGCCCGATCGTGGCAACTCAGACTGGCAATCTAAGACTAGAGGTATGAAAAAAGCCAAACAGACTTCCTGTTATCTTAGACCTAAATTAATACCTTTCATGTTTATCTAGCATATTTCACGGAGGGTTCCCAACAATGCCTGCAGACACCCAGCGCTGCGCTTTCCCAGGCGGGTGGGCGGGCATTATTGGAAAACATATGGCAGAAGACAAAAACCGGTGGTGTAGTCTGTTTAGGATCAGTCAGCAGCAAAGACAGGAGCTGAATCTGCAGTACCAGATCCCTTCTCCCCATTTAACCCCAACACATGGCCGCAACTGCGTGTTTCTACTTAAGGGCTTCATTAAAATCGAGAGACAGCATCCTGCTGGCAGACGGCCACAGGGTTGTGTCGGCAGCGCTGAGGTGCCCCGCAGGGCAGTGGGCTGGCACAGTTCACAAAACACCTTACGCACACCGGGTGCTGGATTCTTCTCAGGGGTAGTTTGGCATTTAACTCACTTGGATACTTTTTCTAAATCCCCACGTCACCACCCGTGGCTTTAGATGCCTGAACACCATGGTGGGTTACGGCCAGATGTGCAGGTTCACGGCAGCTACACCACAAGCAGAAGCTAACGTGCAATGCGTGCTGCTGACTGCTCCCACCACTTACATCCAACACCTTCATGGCTGGCCAAAAACTTCCTACAACAGACCAGGAGCTGCCATGCCACGGCACATGCTGCAGCACAAGCTGTAGGGTTTGACATGAGGTGACCCAACCCCAACCCAACACCATGGGAGCTGGGAGAGGGGATGGCTCAGGGGCAGGGTCAACACTTGATCAATTGTGTTTCAGAGCCCTAAGAATCTACAGCAACCAAAGGCTTCACAGATATACACCGGCAAATAAACAGATAAGCCCATGTGGGCATGCAACTCTCTCTTTCTCAGGGTTGAAGTCTCCAGGCACAGATGGCCAAGCCCTTGCAGCTCAAGTTCCTCCAACTCAGTGTGATGGTAGATGGGGACCCAAATTGGTCTGATATTAGCTCAGTGTGGTAGTGTAATCCTTGGGGACTTGCAATGATACCGGTGGGAGCTTGTGATAACACAGCAATGGTCAGAGGATAGCAAAGGGGGCAACAGCAACATTGAAAAGAAAAAGTAATAAAAAAGAAAAAAAGGGATGTTGAACACTTCCTATACACCTCAATCATCCTCGCTGGGGAACGGATCCCTTGGCTAGAGTTTGCCAGACTCACTGGACGTACAGCCCAAATCGCCTCCTCGCTGATCTAGAGCTAAAACACAAATGCTCCAGCTCCTGATATTAAACGCAGCTCTGGTTTAAAATCATCTACCTATGGGAACACTCAGACACAAAGTAATAAATAGGCCGAGAACTTATACATCAAGCTGCACCTCAGGACAATTTCAAATAGCTGAAAGTCTACATTAGTCACAGAAAAAATGCCAACTCACTCATGAGTGCCCCAGCACCGAGGCAGGCTGTGCTGTTATCGTTACCGCAGCGATTCTGCTGGAAAGGAAACGTGTTCCTGGAAGCTTTCCTCCTCATCCATCAGCACCGCTAACCCGGGCCCTGAAGGCTGATTTCCACCCTCTGTTCCCCCTCTGTGACTGTGCTGCCGAATCTAACTGGCCCCACAGGCACAACCCCGTTAAGTCCCTTGATGCGTGAGCAGCGCCCGGCACCTCCCGCAGCTGCGGCATCCCTTCCCCGCGGGGCTGACACAGGAAACCCAGCCAGCCCCGGCAGGGACATCGTTAATAGCGTGGATTAATGAAACTTTGCACTTCGCGAGCACCTTCTGGTTGGAGGTTATCGGGATGTATAAATCCAGATGGGAGGCACTGGCAGGGCACAGCTGGGTGATGTGGAGAGCGATGTGGGGAGCCATGGGGGGAACAGTGTTTACGCTGCAACTCTCCCAGGACCCCCAGCACCCACGGGAAGGGCTGTGACCGCCCCCATCCCATGACACATCTCTCCCACCCCACCTGGCTCATGAGAGCCCCAAATACCCCGGCACCGGTGCGGGAGGGCTATGGGTCAGCCCGTGCAGCGTGGTGATGCTCAGCACCCACAGCAGCACCAGATCCTTCCATCTCCCCCTGCTTCACCCCAAAAAAGCCGCCTGGCCCCCCACTCCTTCTCACTTCCCTCGCAGGAAACAGTTTCTAATATCTGAGACATTGGGTGCCCATAATAAAAAAGAAAGAGTGGGGTCTCCTGAACAAGAGGTGAGAATTAATATCCAAAAATCTAAGATTAATGGCCAAAATGGGTTGAAAGAGGAAGGGAAATCTTCCCTTTCACCCGGCCAGGAGAAGAGGAGGGTGTCCAGGGCAGCCTGGAGCTCTGCCAGGGGAAGGCGAGGTGAGCGTCTGCTGGAAGCACACAACGGCCAGACCCGGCTGACATCGAGGAGTTATTTTGCTTCAGGAAACAACCCATCCCTAGACAGCTGAGACGGGGTGATGCAAATTACTCAGAAGATTTCTGCAGCCGGCTCCTGCTCGGGGGGTCCCCAGGGCAGCTCATGAGCCCCCTGCAAGAGCTCTGCTTCGCTTTCAAGGGACACATCGCTACAGTCAGTCCATGGGGCACCCGCCTGAACCCCTGCCACGAGCACCACAGGGAATTGTTTATGAAAGTAGAGGTGGCCTGAGATTGTGATCCTGCCTAAGGGGATCACAGCCAGGCAGTGGGGATTCAAACACTTCTGAGAATGCCAGCTATGGGGTTTCCATGCAGCCATAAATGTATGTTGATAATAAGACTGTTTATGCGATGCTTCTGCTCTAGAGAAATCACAAACATGTCTGAGGCATCTTTCCTTAGACATCATTACAATACAGCAGGAAAGTGGCTTTTCTCTCCTGTGGGAATAGAAATTGTCCTCCCATCCCAAACAGGAATGCAGAGTTTCAGAACTGATGAACTGAAACACTTTGTTCCCAAAATTTTGAAAGCTCTCCCCTCCATTTCAGTCCCTATCCCCTTATTCATTTGCTCTGTACCATAAATCAACTCAAAATAAAAAAACACATAAATAAAAGTCAGCATGAAAAAGAACATGGGAGTTTTTGTCCCCCAACTGTTCAAACGGACGTTTCAAATACTTCAGACAATGTATTTCAATGAATATTTTTTTGAAGCCAGCTCACTGAAACCACTCCCCTCCCACAAACAGCTTCAAGTTTGATAAACTGCCATTTTCTGACAATAACTGTCTAATCAAAACAATATCGACCAGCTCTAGACATAATGTACCTGGGAGAGTCACCGACTCCTGGCACACAACCAGCCGCACGGGTCCTTGCCGGGTGTGGAGGAAAAGAGCCAGTAAAATCAAGCAGCTTTCCCCTCTGAGGGCCACAAGACAACTGGGGCAGGTAACATCCTTCCTTTGACTAAAGGGTATATTTGGAAAACAAACCCCTCCAGGACCCCCCCTGCAAAGGGCATTTTGCAGGGAAGCAGAGCCTGAGGTGCAGATCCCGGGGTTTCTTTGCAGCACAAAGCCTCCTGCCCACCACCCCGATTACAGCACATCTGCCACAGCCTCGGCTTCCCCATTAAGAGAAGTGTCTGCTAATTCTCTCATCAGTAGCAGCAGTGACTAATTAAAAGGAAAGCATCCTATGATTAAACGAGCAACACCCAGAAAGAGTGAGATACAAGCGCAATTCAGCTGTGGCACCAAACACAAGCTCTCCTGATGAGTCTTTGGTAAATACTGAATTTTGTTTCCAGGACACCTCGCCTTGCTGGACACCCAGACGTGGTGTCCTGGATAAATCATTCCCTGTTAGCTCTCTGTTTGTGCAGTGTCGATTTGTTGATGTACCAAAGAGCACATTGACAAGCTCTGGCAGCACATAAAATAGGAGCCGACAGCACAGCGTCTCTCATAAACACCACGCGGCAAGTGAAGGCGGCGAGGAGGAGGCGAGCCACGGGCACCCGCCCAGACGTAACCCTGCCTGGCAGGGTGCAAACCGTGGCACCGAGGAGGAGATGCTCCCTGCACCCTGCCTGGAGGTTTCAGGCAGGGCTGCCTGGCACTGCCGTGGGGGGCAGGAGGAGGCAAGGGAAGATGTCCCCAGCTACTGAATGTTGCCTCAAAGGGTATCTCAGAGTTGGATCAGCACCTTGCCCTTTTTCAGCATTCAGAAATAGGCTGTATTGCATTTCTTTAGGTTTTTTTTTCTTTTTTTAAATTGAGTAGAAGCTCACAAGCGAGGTTTCCAATGGCAGAAGGGACATGCTCCATTTCCACTGCGCACAAGACAGTGGCACACACCGCTCCTTCCTGTGCACGAGGGTTCAAGGTGTCTGCTGAGCAAGCAAGGCTGCAGGCAATGAGTGGGGAAAAAGGTGAGGACAGGGGCTGGGGTCATTAAAAGCACAAGCCCCGGGGTCTGTGCTCCTCAATTCCTGAAAGACAAACCCTGCTGCATGAGGAAGCGCAGCCAAGTGCCCTGGCAGATGGTGCACAGAGCTTACAAGGCTTCTACTCCTGCCTTCCTCCAGCCATGACCCATATAAGGCACAGGCATGGCACAGGCTCTTCATCATCACCAGACCTGCACCCAGTGCCATGGGCATGTCTGGCATGGATCCGTCCATCCCCATTTCCCCCTCGCCCAGGCAGCGAGCTCCAGGCTGCGGCCAAGCCTGGTCTTGCCCAGCCGCTGCCCCTGGGTATGTCAGCACAAAAGAGCAGGAGCACCCCAGGGTCTTTCCTCTCTATCATCTTGCTAACAATAAAATAAAACAGAAAAAACACTGTCTTGCCACAGCACAGAGGGAGGGATGGGGTAACCAGCCAGGAGGCAGATCCCTCCTGATCCCGAGGGCTCTGCTTCTGCGAGTGGATCCAGAAGACCAGGAAAACTTCTAACCCATTCAAACGGCTGCAGAATAAACCCCTTCTGAAATCATTTCCATGGCAACTAAGGAAAAATAACACAGAAAGAAAATACCAACCTCAGCTATTTCACAGGAAACACCAACAACATTTTACTGACTCATCACTTGCAGATTTTTAATATATATACATAAGAAAAAACCCAAACGGGTCACACAAAGACGCGATTTTTCAATCTGACACCGCCCCATTAAGACCCTCTCCACTCTCCGCGTGGGTGCAGACACGCACCGGGTCCACCTCGAAATGGGAGCCAGACCACAAGTCGTGGGACAAAACACAAGAAATCCTGACGAACGGAAGCAGCTATTAATTAACAGAATGAGGTGCCTTTTTTCTGCCCTCTCGCATGCCCGATTCCCCATCATTTATAGCTCATGGCTGTGCCCTCAGTCAACCAACGAGCCTTCTCCATGCCCTGCCCTCATTGCACCCACGTTATTTCCCCTGCCTTGAGTAGCTGCTGAGCCACGGCCATCCGAAAAACCACTTTGGTTCCCCTCGGTAAATCCAGCTCCTCTTAGCTCCAGAGCTGCTTGCTACTTCATAAACAGAAACTCAATCCACGCATATTTTCAGTGATGACATTCATTGTCTTTGGGGCTCCTTAAAAGGCATCAGACTTTAGCTATTGTCCTGGGTCCAGCGGCGCAAACCTGAGCTGTGTTTAATCAGAGCCCGATAGATCGATCGGCTTTCTCTACTCATCCTTTGCCAAACTGGTTAAAGAAAACAATTCAGAAAGTAGCAGGATTGCAGCAGTTTTTGCTCTGCTCCTCCTGGGGCTGGAGACACGGAAAGGGCAGCGTGCTCGCTGCTCAGCGGGCTGGAGGAGGACTGCTGGGAAGTTCAGGATTTATAGGCATTTATTAAAAGGAAATGACTTTGACAGACAAGCGAACAAGTCCAGTTTCATTCCATCACTGCATGGGAAAGGAGGATTTTGTTACGGGCTGAATGGAGGCTGCATATTTCATGCCACGGCAAGTAATGCTGTAAGAAAGGGAGGAAAGCAGCTTTCATTTCAGAGAAATTGGAGCTGTCTGCACAGGAGGGACTCCCCTTCCGCCACCACTGCTAATGTCCTCACCTTCCACCCGTTCTTCCCCGTTCCAATTAAGAAATGTCCCTTCCCACTCCACACCTGCAGAAGGAAGGAGCTGAGTCCCATGGACATGGTGCCTTCTGGTGCAAGACCTCCCTCTCCACCACATCCTTGTTGAGCAGCCATGGCCAACACCGAATTCCCCGGCTCCAACTGCCCGTATGAGGCCATGTCTCCATGCACCTCTGCCTCCTGTCCACCCCGAGCCTGGGGTGCAAATGAGGGGACGAGCCCCGAACGTGTTAGAGAACCTCATCAACCAACCCTGAAGACACTTGCCATGAACTATCCCTGTCCAGGACCATAAGCAGGACCTGCAGACCATGCTCTCCTCCCCCAAGCCCTGGGGCTGGGCTCTCTTTACCACTTGCAGGAGGCAGAGCAGACAGTCTTTCCTGAACTCCTTATCTCTCTCAGCTTGAGATTTCTGGATGAATATTATCCCAGAAAATGCAAGAAAAACATGAACTGGCTCATTCCTCTGCCCAGGTTTCGAAGGAGCTTAAGCTGAACAAAAGCTGCATTTCCACTTGGTCACACCTTGTAAGTAACTTGAGATTTAAAGCCCTCTATTTCTAGTTAATCTAAACCAAGTTTGAAACTTATCTCCCCATTAGTACTTGAGAAGGTACCAGGGGGAGGAAGGAAATAAAAAAAGGAGAAAGAAAAAGGCTGTCGCTGTACGGCTCCTGCACAGTTCTGCTGAACCTGGGTTTCTGATGCTGGCAACACTATCTCTAATGCTGACAGACGTCCACGGGGGAAAAGCTGGTCGTTTCCTAACATCAGCAAAAAAACAATTATAACAAAGAGCTGAAATCCAGCAGAGACGAGGGGAAAAGCGCTCAGCTCCTGTCCCCGCTCCCGATGGGGGCTGAGCGGGGTGGGAAGGGGCTCTGGGAGGACACGGGTGGCAGCAGGGGAGAGTCATGGGCACCAACAGCATCGGGACCAACCTCTACCAGGAGAATAGGGGAAAAATTTGACTGATCCCTGGGAAATCACCAACAATCAGGAGCGCGTACAGACGAAAGCATTTGCTGGTGCAAGCTGAGGATGCTCCAAAAGCTTTATCTGAGTTTGCTGGCTCCCACCCAATGGGAACAACGACAATAATCAAAGAAGGAGCAGAAAGAAATGGCTGGCTATCTGCAGAGAGCAGCGATTTCTCATCCGCACGGGGATGAAGCGAGTTTTGAAAGCACACATCATTTTCCCATTTCACCACGCCAGAGTCTCTTCTCAACGCTGCCTGAGCAGAGATAACACGAGGGTACGGATGGCAGCTGAAACAACAACTGTAATGATAGGATCTAAGACAGCCTGAGTATTTCCAGCCTCTGAACTAAATTAACAGGAAAAGATTGACACTTAGAGCTCCCCATCCAGGGAGCTGAAGAAAACTAGTAGATGTCAAGGAATCCTCATAGGCTCATGCCTAAAGCATGCAGAGAACTGAATTATCTGATAAAAACTCCATACACTTTCCAGTTGCATGAAATCTCATTTAATTTTCAAGTCATATAGTCTCCAGAACCAGAATAAAGTCTGCTTTATAGGCACAGCCCATTTTTTAATTACTGTGAGGGCCATGGCACCCCTATATTTTCCATGGCACTCTGGAAGAGCTTTGTGAGTCAAAGAAAACACAAGAGTTCCTCCTACCAGACCTCATAAACCCTTCAAATCACTGAGAAGCAGAAGAACCTTCGAGGTCCATAGAAAGCATTACCCCCCATAACAAACAGAGAGCTGGTTTTGAAGTCAGTGATCCTAGTGATTAGCAGCTCTGATGACTTCCATTAGCGTTGACTTGGCTCCTCCAGTCTCCAACAACAAATCGTTAATAAGAGTAATTTCTGCTTAAGCAGGAGCTAATTGAATACAGCACGTGCAAATCTATAGGGCACCTCATTTTCCTACTGTGGGAGCACCCTATGCAGTTGTAGCGCTGAGAAATTAAGTTGACGCTAGCTCCAAGCCCTGCGTTGGGCAAAGCCAGAAGACGCCGAGGGAGGGAAAGCCTCGCCGCTCTGCCAAAGCTTTGATCACTTGGCTAAGAGTAGCTGGCACAGGGCTAGAGAGCTGTGTAATGGAGTTAAATAGAGACACAGGATACGCACCAAAGTGGAAGTGGAGATATCTCTAGGAAGGGAATAGGGTGCATGAACGCAGGGCCTTGTAAGCTCCTGGGAAGAGCCTGGGGCAGATGGAGGTTGTCCATGGAAAGGCTGTCTCACTGGTTTAAGGGATGCACACACATGCCTAAGTGCCCTCCTGAATCAAAGCCTAATGAATCAGATTCATACAGGGAGGCATGAAATTAGAAATTTCACCACAGAGAAAAGTCAGGCTGTGCTATTAAGGCCACGGTTGGAGTGAATCAGCTGGGGTGCAGGGTTAAGGGGGTACAGCACTGGTCTGCATCGGTGTGTGATGCAGAGAGCCCCTGGTGCAGCACCAGCTGCTGCCTGGATGTGGGACGGCTCTTTGATTCCCTGCACTCACAGGAAGCAATTCAAAAGAGGCGCAAGAGATACAAAAATATTTTACAGAAAAAGGATTCCCTGCCTTCCTGACCTGGCGGCCTGACACAAATCCACACACATGAAAGAAATAAAAATTCAAATGTCCTGGATTGACCTGACATGGAGCCGTAGAGGTCAGAGCAGACATGGTGTTGCCCACAACTGCCCTACACAGCCAGGCGAGGGTGAGCCAGGCAGCAGGCTCCTTGCGGAGCTACAGCTCATCCCCGGATCCTCCACAGCCTCCTTGGGAGGTGAACAAGCACTTGACAAGATGTAATTTTGGGACATAAGGATGTCGAAGGAGTAGCCTCCATATGCCCAACGAATCTGCAGCTGTCCTCCACCACTCCTGTGGACAGCAGCAAAACTTGGCTTGAAGCTGGTGGAGATTAGGATGCTCTTGACCACCAAGTGCTGGGAGCAAAGTGCTTCTGATCCCCAAGACGCCCTTATTTCTTCAGGCTGAGATCACAAATGGATCCAGCCCTGCTGCCCTCCAGCCTGCCCAGGACTTTGGACACTAGAACAGACTCGAGCACCCCAAGACCTGGGGCACCAGCCTACCAAATCCCCACTGCCCAGCTCTGTTACACCACTTCTCCATGGAGCAATCAAATTTTCCTCTCACATGGAGAAATCAACCAGTGAGTGTCAGGACAGCTAATAATTTTCAGTTACCTTCTTCCTTGCACACTGAATTCAGGCAGAAGCAGAAGTACACAAATACCATTTGGGTGACTATTATTAATGCTTGAACCTGGAGCCTAATGGTTCCTCCATGCTGGCAGGTTTTCTAACGCTGCTGCAGTTACTGACCCTTCACATCCCCTCTTGATCATCCTGGATACCTGCAAATTTCACGTCCTTTGACGCTGATTAAGACGACTGCCATGTCCTCCAGCCCCGGCTGTTTACATAAATAGACATTTTAATGCATTTTGCCAGCAAGCTTTCCTTGGACGCTTTGGCACAGATGGTTGCTATTTCCATGCTGCAGCGGCTATTAGATCCTAATGTTACTGGTGACAACTTTACATCATCTGTACCGTGTACACTCCGGGCCCCTGCAGAGGGATGCACTAGGAATTCAGCTTGAGATACTACCACAGGCTTAGGCTGCTGCTGCCTTCTGCAGATGGAGTTGCAGACCTTGGTTTGAGGCACTGCTGCTTTGTGGGTCCCCCCCACACCATGCTGTAGCTGGGGGTACTCCACTAGTTATCCTCCTGTGAGGGGGATGTCAAGCATCACCTCTTCCCACTTCCCTGAAGAATTGCCTCCCATGGATGATGAGCTTTTCTCCTTGGGTGCTGTCCCAGAGAGTCATTCACCCTTGTCACCTCACCAATTTGCTTTTAAAAAATAACAAAAAGTTCTCTACAGGTCTGAACCAATTTCCTCTTCCTTCCTTCAGAAACACCAGAGTTTTGGATCAATCTAGATCCAAGTCCCCACAAGCTCCAGCCATGGATTTGATCTGACTGCAGCTTTGGGGAGGCCAATGCAGGACTCTCCAGTCTCCTCCTTGTTATGTTAACAATGGCAAAACACCGCAGAGACGGCGGCTGAAATTCAAGCGCTATTTAAACAAACGAATATGTAGGGTATAGTTCATACAGTGCGAGTTCAGACAAGGAAAATGGGAACAGCCAGGCAGCTCAATGCGAAACAGATTTTAAAAACAAAAATAAAACCCCAAAGCCCTTCCTCAAGGAAGCCCTTGCTGAATTCTTTCCCCTGCTGAGGAGTCCAACATCACGCCTTGTACTAAAGCCTTTGCATTTCACTCCAAGGAAGGACTTGGAGGAAAAAAATAAAGCAGCACATTGTGGAACAGAGCCTGGCTTGCAGCCAGGGCTGGGGGGAAAGCAGCACAGAAACCCTCTGGTTTAGCAGCACGTTTTACTCCTGCTCTATGGCAGAAGCAGCTTTTGCAGAGCCCTAGCCGTTTGAACCCGCAGCACTGCGGAGTCTGAGCCTCCCTAAGGCGAATCAGTCAATTGGTTCAACAGTGTATTTAAAATCCCCCGGAGTCTACCTTTAAATCACCTTTATGTTCCTCTACCCAAAGCTAATAGTTTCTACCTGCATTTTGCTTCATCTCCGTAGAAAAACAAGCTATTTAGCAGTCACATTAATAATCTGCAGCAATCTGGCTGTCATTTCCCTGATGGAAATTTTCACACTGCTGCCCAGCAGCCGCGACACGGTGAGCGTTACGTGCACCTCAAACTGCTCTGCTTCCTCCCACTGAACCCAGCAGTCATGGGAAAGGCAAGAGTCAGAGCTGGACGTGTGGGGAGGATGGGCAGAAAATGCAGAGTTAAGCCCAGTCACGTGTACCTACGGCTCACACACGTGCAGGAACCATGTGGAAGCAACCTGATGCTGAGCGAGAAAGTCAGCAAGCTCATGTCAGAAGGAGCTTAGAGGAAACCCAGCTCCTGAACCACCAGCCATATGATGGTAAAATATTTTCTGACAATGACTTTACTGGGAAGGTGGTCTATGGAGAGGAACTTCAAGATGGAAGGTTCTAAGGTAGGAGATGAACTCCTGGGCACACAAACTACCTTTGTTATGTGCATCCAGCGCCCCTGGCCATAGGTGCTCAGTCTGGCCAGGCTGACTGACGGGAGAATGCAAACAAACAGCAAGAGGTGGGGGTCAGTGTTTTCAACACACAATTTCCACTCATTTTCATGTGCCTTCAAAGAATCACTTTCATCCTAAATATCCCAACCCAGCCTTCGCTGGTTGATGAGTCTGTTAAACAAGTGACTGAAAGACTGTTTCAGTCTTCTAGGCTTCTTCCATGGAGAAATGCAGGTCTCTCCAGGATGCCTGTCCCACGGTGAGATGCAAAGCCTTCAGAGGAGCATACTGCTCTCCCCTGGCTATAATGAGGACCTCAGCTGATCAGCTTCTGTCTTGAAGTCCAGGATGCTCTGGTGGTCCCGGAGCTGCTGAATCCCACCCAACATTGCTGGGGACAGATGGGAGGGCAGAAGCCTTCTTCCTCCTTGAGTAACCACCAGCCCATCCTTCCTCTCACAGAGTAGCTGCTAGTGCATCCTCTCCCCTCTGGCAAGGTGCTGGTAAACAACACGAGGCTTTTGACATGGCACCATAAAACATGTCCTGAAAGTATTTATCCTAATATAGCCCCATAAGCCCAGGGTGGCCTCATGTGAAAAGCCCAGGAGGTAAATATTCATTAAATAAGCAGAGAGCTTAATATAGAAAGTCACAGAGTCAAGTACTCCTCAAGCCCCCTCACATCTTTGCAAACAATCAGCCAATGAAGATAAATTTGGCAAGGTTGATCACTTGCACTTTTAGGAAAGGCTCTTCTAAAAGAAAAAAAAAAAATCACGTTTCAGTGTTTATAATCTTTGCGGAAAGGTCTGGTCCAGCATTTCTCTCCTCTAATTCCTGCTCTCATAACTGTCAGATTATGAAACTGCAGACTACTAAGCCTCCCGAGTCTAGAGAAAAAACACCTCTCTGCTCTCTGCCGCCACTTTGAGCAGATGAACTAATAAAAACAAGCTCCGCTATTCACTCCAAATGCCTGGGAGAAAGGAATCTGGAACAGTAGTAGCTTCAAAATACCGTCAAAGGAAGCAACCACCCACAGCGTCTGGAGTCCCCCCATGCTTATCAGCTCCCTTCACCTTGTTACCCAAAAACCACAGCAAAAACCTGCCTCTTCCCATCCAGCTGGGACGCACCAGGCCAGCACCCCGCTGCCCTATTTCCTCTGAGACAAAGAATTAAGGAGATGTGTTGCCTTTAGGGTCTTTGATGATGGGAGCTTACTCAGCCACCCATCCCGGTGGGACGGTCGCCCCCCGTACACGCACAGGAGCCTGCACCAGCATCTCCCAAAGATGCTCCTGATAAAGGGCAACAAGCTTTGACAATCCACCTCTTGGACAGTCGCAGCAAAGACATGGCAGATCTGCTTTCACCTCTCAGACAAAGGAGGAATATAACTGTTCACTGGTTTCCTGAGCCACCTCCCCCCAGGTTCTTAGGAGATAATCTTCCCGATATTATTAAATAAAGGCGGAATCACTCAAGCTTCCCTGCAGAGCTCCCACCAAGGGCAGCACACAAAGGTGAAACCTGCAGGACTTCAGAGCGCGTTGCTGTTTAATGTGTACTGAAAACAACGGTTACCCAGCCAGATTGTATCAGGATGTCAGGGAGAAGGTGCTGGTTGGAAGGGACACATTTAGCACAGCCACGTCGCCCTAGCGCTCAGTCATTGAGGCATTAATGCCACGGGAGGACATGGGAATTTGGAGCCAGTCTGCAGCCACCACCGCTGCCACTGGGAACTGTGGGAGAAACGCCTCTGTGTGCAACTGCGAGCGACTCTGCAAATCCAAAACGTGCCAGGAAGGGAGAAAAGTAAACAGGCACGACTCGACATGCAAGGGAGTTCCCAGCAAAGGCTGGCGCTGGGACAGGGGTGGCCGTGTCTGTCTGGGAGGGGAGAGCTCCGGCGTCCCACGAGAAGCACTATGCCGCACTGCCCAGCGGGAGCCCTCGAGCTTTGGAGGGGTACACCACAAGGTTTTGCATCCCCACTAATAAATTCTTCACCCCAAATCCAAATGAAGTGCGCGCCTGCGGCACCAAGCCATGGCGCAGGACTGAGGGCACCGCGCCAGGCACACCACCGGCAGCAGCCCCAAAACCTACACGAGACCAGACCACGCAACAGCCTCTCTAGAAGCAGAGCTCTTGTCATCCTTAGGGAGACATTTCAAGAGGAACGTGGCAACTCCTTTTCTTAATGACTATACACAGGGAAAAGCTCTGCTAGGTGACAAGTGTGCGAGAGGCTGGAGTAGATGCAGCCTCTTGCCTGCAAGGACTCCGATAATCAAGCAGAGGAATAGCCAGCAGTGAGTCTATTTTGGACTCGGCGTGCTGCTGCTGGAGCGTTCACCGGGGAAGCAAAGGCATTTGTTACCTCCTCTCCAGGGACCACAAATTCAATAGACTTCCCTGCCTGCAGCTGCACCGACCCCAGAGCCCACGGCAGTGCTGCCAGGACTGCCAGGCTGGCACAGACCCAGCGGCGAACGGCTGCTCCCTCTCCTTGGCCCTCGTGGCACAGAAACCAGCAACGTGTGGTGCTGCCCACGTGCCAGCAGTCTCAGCATGGTGCCGAGCATCCCTGGTGGGGTCCGGATGCAGGAGCTCACACAGCCCAGTACCAGCCAGGACGATCGCTGCCTGCAAGCTGGACGCAGGCTCAGAGGAGAAAAATCAGCCCTGCTCTGTCCTGGGACCCTTCCTACAGCACCCCAATACCTCTCGCCCCAAACCATCCCACCAGCAGCCGGATTCAGACCCATACCACCTCCCACATCCCTGCTGCGCCGAGAGCCAGAGGACAGCACTCACCTGCTCGTGGTACTCGATCCCCATGCTGAGCGTGTTGATGAGAATGGCCACCATGATCCCACGGCCAAAATATTTGCTGTCCACAATCTTGCGGAAGGTCTCGCACACCACGTGCCAGAAGGCCAGCACCCGGCTTGCTCTCCTGGCCCGGGCTCTGCCCCGCTGCGGGTCCCGCTGGTCGCTGTAGTGGGCATCCTGCGTGAACTCGTAGACCCCCTCGCTGTCCGAGTCGGCCGTCTCGTTGTCCGTCAGCTCGGCCTCGTTCGCCAGCGCCTTGAGGCAGTAAGGGCAGCTCTCAGGGTTGCAGGAGCCACCGTCCAGCTTCGTGCAGGGGCTGGAGATCTTGCAGGAGCTTTGGCAGGGACCTGAAATGCCAACGGGGTAGGGCAGTGCATCAGCTGGGATGAGGGGGCCGTGGGGGGATGCAGGAGCAAAGCCCCAGCCCTGTTAGCACAAAACCGTTGCCCTCAACACAACAGGCATTTCCTAAGGGGAAAAGGGCTCACACTGGGTTAAAGAGCCCTAGGCAATCCCCAAGCGCCTTCTCCCCAGTGACAAAGTCCTCTCTGCCACCAGCCCAGGACCCCTAACCCACCTCCTTGTACCTTTGGCCATTACAGCTCGGAGAAAGCAATCAGCTCCCCCGGCCCTGGCATGCTCCGGGCTGTAATCAGTGGGAATGCCGCTGCCAGCAGCCTCCTCTCCTGCTCCTGCTGTGTGCTGATGCTCCAAAATCACCAGCTTCTTCCTCCACATGCTGCCCCCAACAGCAGCTCCCAGCTGCCAGGTGGCTCCTGGGTGACAACACCAGCGGGGTATTCCCCAAAAATCCCATCAGCTGGCTGCCAGGGAGAGGCTCTCTGCAAAGCACGCTCCTGACTCCGGCGCAGCAGCACGCAGCTGAACCCAACACTGAACCATCTCAGAGCTCAGCTCTGTGTATTTAGTCTCCAGGCCGGTCTGGGCTGGGGGCAGGACTTGGTCTCTTCACCGCACAGCTCCTGGCTGGAAAGGTCAGTGCTGCTGTGGTGGGGTGGACACAGCATCGACTGCCCGGGAAGGCTTGGCCAGAAACAATTCTTGGAGGCTGGGAGGGTTTGGACTAGGCTGGCTCAAGCTCCCAAACCTCAGGGTGTGGAGGGGGAAAGAGCATCTTGCAGTGAAGGTATGAAAGGCTCTGTTACAGGCTTCCTGCAAATCACTCCAGGTGGATTTTTAATACTCGGCACCTGCGATTTCCACTGAGCACTCGTGCAAAGCAGACACCCGACCTCCCCAAGCCTCGGGTCCCCCGGGGAGCAGAGCTACAGGGAGGGTGTGCTGGGGCTGGGGTCTTTTAGATCTGGAAGGCATCCACCCCAAGCCCAGCAGTGGGCAATGCAGTCACCTCCAACCCCCACGTTTTAACAAGGAAGGGACTGGGCCATTTCAAAGCAGCCAGGCTGGGCTCCAGCTCTGCTCGGTGTCACTGAGCCTGGTTCTAGCTGATTTGGGGAGTTTGAGGATTTGGGGAGCGTTCCCTGTAATTGCAGAATTAACTGGGAGGAGATGGGGATGGGAAGGAAGATGGGTTCATTAAAACATTCACTTCCCTTGGATTTTTGCAAACTAAGTCTGAGAGGTTGAAACTTCTCTCCTGGTTTTGGCTATAAGATGCATCAGGTAGAAGTCAGAAGATTCACGTCGGCCTCACCTGGAAAGCCATCGCCTTTCTCCGTAACGTGGACCGAAAAGAACCCTGCGAAGATTCAGAAAGAGAAAGAAATTAGGTCGTAGCTCGTATTCCTGCAAGGCAACCCCAGACCGACGTCCAGCCCCAGGCTCACCCGTGCTCTGCGTCTCCAGCAGCTTGTGCATGGTGCTGTACGGCCCGGGCGGGATGTTGAGGCTTGTCAATGTGCTGCTCCCGGCACCAACTGCCACCTCCCCCAAGCTCTTCTCTTTCAGCATCTCATGGGAGGTACTGGGGTGCACTGTGGGGTACACCTTGCTGCCCACAATGTTCTTGGGGATCCCCTCCGGGCTTGGCAAGCCAAGGCCCGGCTGCGGGAGGGATGACCGGCAGCGCACCGGCTCGAAGTGGCAGTCGGCGTGGTAGATGCTGTGCACAGACTCGGTGTTGCTGGGAGCAGCGCTGGGGGCCCCGTGGGGGTTCGGTGCTGAGGGGGGGAGCATCAGCCGGTTGGTCCCGTTGTGGAGCGAGCTGGTCTCCACATCGCTGATCTCCGGGCTGGCGCGAGGTGCCCGCAGGTTCCCATTGCCCAGGTGATAGTGGTGGTGGTGGTGGTGATGGTGGTGGATGAGGTGGTGCACAGAGGACCTCTTCCTGCTCCGGTGCTTCCTGGCATGCCGGTCAGCCCCTGCCTTGCTCGCGGGCCTGGTGAGGAAGCCCATCCTCACACCCGCCACCCGGTAGACCTCCACGAGCTGCTTGCTGCCTTTACGGGCGATGTAAACCAGGTACTTGAGGAGCTCGTCGTAGCAGCTGCCTGGCTCCGAGAAGCTGGCGAGGGTGCTGGCGTTGGACAGGTAGCGCACCCGCTGCTCCTTCATCAGCTGGCTCTCACGCTGCTTCGTCTCTGAGAACTGCGTGGCTATCACCACCAGGCAGAGGTTGATCATGAAGAAGGAGCCCACCTAAGGGGACAGGAGCCATCAGCCACCTCGGGGTGGCCGTGCCCCCCACATAGCCCTGCCTCAGCCCATGCCCTGGTGCAAGGACTGGGGGGGCAAACCCCAGCCAGCCCCATCCCCTGCGTCACCCAGTGGGGACAACTGGTCGGGACCGCAGCGGTGCTGACTCACCCCCCGAGCCCCCGCCTCGGGGACTCCCACGCCAGCGCTCCACGGAGGACGTCAGAGATCAAAGACGAGAGATTATTTTGACAAAAAGCTTTTGCTCTTTTAAGATGGTGTTTTTCTCTCTCTGCAGACAGCGGTTGTAATTATCACAATTAGTGGCATTACGATGAATGCGCTGAGCCTTCCTGATAGGAGTGGTTTTGCTGGCAGTGTGTGGGCAGCTTGCGAGCAGATCCCTTTCCCCCGCTAACGGGATTTGCGGGTGACTGTTACGCAAGGGCATCAGCAGTCTGTACCCACAGCTTGGAGCTTTTATGTCCAACCAGGGTTTCATGGGGTTCTGCCTTCTGCAGAGCCCAGCCTGGATCACAGAGAATTACTGACGTGCTAACGGGCTATCACACGCTGCTAACGTTACCCACACGGTATCTGGAAAAGTACTGCTCGCCCTGCCTCTCTGTTGTTTTGGGGATGCTGAGAGCGAGGGATTGTGTCTTTTTTTGGGGGAAGCTAATAGATGAACCAGAAAAAGCATCATGGACTAAACGACCTCCTACCTTCTCATCAGGGTTTGAGTCCTGGTTTGATGAGAAGCAGAAATCCACACAATGGCCTAATGGAAGATGTGCAGCTATTTTGCTGGACTTAGTCCAATTAGAGAGGAAGAAAGGGACTCATCTCACTTATCTCAGATACATCTGAGTGAGGCACCTAATGATCCTTTAGAGTCAAGAGAGAAATAGGCCCATCAAGTCTGCAATGCATCTAATTTATTTTGGATGTCTACCTTCAGAGGAGATGAATCACCCCTTTAAAGCACCTATTTTCCTCTCTTGACGATAAAGGGAGTCTAGACAACGAGCTCAGCCAGTCACAGTAGACAATTCTGCTTGCATAGATGAAGCCCACCATGGAGCCCACCCCACAAAAACTCTTTGTTGGCTCCTTTGTGGGTGGTCTCGGATGATGCTGTGAAGTGTGGGTGGGCTGTGGGCAGTAATCTCTTCCCTCCTTTCTTAATGTGCTCTCTGAAGTTTGGGACTGTTTTCCTGAAATGTCCCCTCTGCACTGAGGACCCAGACAGCTGGGTTCTTCGACGGGGGAATTTCTGGGCAGCCTCCTCCCCTTCCAGAGCTCAAAACCTGACTGTGGGAAATTTGTCTACTTTAAAACTTGAATTCAAGGTGGCAACTAAGAGAGAGGACCTTGGAGCACAAGGAGAGAAACAGCAGCAACAGCAGCAACAGAAGTGTATCTGCCATAGCTTAAGCGCATCTTTCTTTCCTTCATGCAATGTCGTATTGAAGTTGCGTGTCTTCCAGCAGGCTGGTTTCCACCCCTCCTACGTGGCACCAGCTTTTATATTCACTGTATTATCTGCCCTATTCCTCTGTGTCACTCCACTCTGCCCTCTCCAAATGCCAGGAGATCCCCCATGTTGCCCTAAGGCCACTCACAATGATCAGGAGGATGAAGTAGATGAAGTTGTAGAAGGAGTGTGCGTCCATGACAAAGTACATGATGTCCACCCAGCCTTCCAGTGTGATGACCTGGTGGAGACAGGAAGGGAAAACAAACCTGTCAAAGCTCAGTTGCAACACCAAGTGCACAAGCAACGTTTCTCCTGGCTGGGTCACTTCTGACACCCCATAGCTAGTCTTGGTGCAGTACAAGACATGGAGGAGACAAATCCTGCTCCCTCCAATGCCAATAGCAGGTTGCCAGCTGCCCAGGCTAAATCCAGCCCTTCATTCCAGCTGGACCTAAGGCCCACTACTGCATTTTGGAGCGGGAAGAGCAGGCTCTAGGCTCTGCTCCACATCAGGATGGTCTTACTGCACACACACAGGATTTGGAGGCTGGGGTTTCGTCCATGCATGTGAGATGGAAGCATCTTCAAAGAAGACATTGAATTGTATCCCTGACTTTTTGAGCACCCATGCACTACTACATTGGTGCTTGCTGGTGCAAAATAGCCCCCAGGAGTGCGATTACGCAGTCCCTGGGAACATGTTGCGGGGCATGACCGGCTGCTCCCCACTTCGTGACAGTTTGCACACAGGGCTCACCTGAAATATCGCGATCCAGGCGTAGCCAATGTTATCGAAGTTGATGGCTCCCTTGAAGGGGTTGTGTTCCCCAGCAGAGCAGTTGGTGTAATACTGGTTCCAATTGACACAGGACGTGTTGGTGGTGTCATTGTAGGAGTAATAATCCAGGGTGCACTCGAGACCCTCTTCCCTCCGCGTTGGGATACTCCGGCAGTAGCGCATCCCGTTCTCCCGGGGCTGGGAGCAGATGAAAGGGTTCTCGTCTTCGTTCTCTGTCTGGTAGTATCGCTCCAAATCCACCGTGTAGGGGCTGAAAGAGTCCAGACAGGGCTGGGGTTGGCACACCGATTGCAGGCAATCTGGCAAGGTAACAACTGTAACAGCAAAGTCCATCATCCACTATTCTATACCCTAAAGCTTTTTTTTAAAAAAAGAGATGCCCTTGGACTTCCTGCAGTCCCACTGGGTAAGATGTCCCTAACTGGGCTTTGGGAAACTGAGGCAGTGTACTCGCCACTCAGTAACCCCTCTGATGATATTACTAGGGGTAACTCCATCTGGAAGTGCTCTGGCTTTGACTTTAGGGGACTAAGAATGGGATTCAGCCCCGCAGGGCTTCTCTGAAATGCCCTTGCTGCAGTGAGATGGAAATCAGTCAGCTTAAGCTCCTGTATCTCCTGTCCTGGAGATGCTGCGAATGGCTTGGGGAGACTCTACGTACAAGGACCTCCCAAGCTTCCAAAAAAACGAGAGACATGGCCTTCATCTGCATTTCACAGTGCCTCTTCAGCCCATAGATAAGCTCTAAATTCCCTCTGAGGGTGGCCTTACCACAGCAAACCAGGCAAAAAAGCTCTTCAGGGAGATGAAACAACCCATGGCCAGCCAGAAACTGGCTTCTACCTCTGCACACAGCTATCTCCTTAATGCTGCCAGGACTCCCACTAAAGCTTGCAAAGATATTTTTAAGCCTAGTTCAGCCCGGTTAATTCCTGCAGAATTGCCTTTAATACCCTCAAAGCTTATCTAAACCTCTGGAATTCTGGCTCAATTAAACAGCACCCAAACCTATGGCTCTATTGGATTTACTCAGTGGTGAAGCAGTCCCTCTGCTCTGCTGCCATTTACTTAGCAGGGACGTGCCCTGGTAACGACTCTCCCAACTGCCCTTTGAAGGCATGACCGACAAGAGGGGTGGCAGTTGATTAAGAGAAGGGTGGGAGAGGATAAAAGGTGCCAGCCTAGCCACAGCAATGTCATCATGATTCTTCTGTGTGCAGGTGAGAGGCTCTGGGCTTGTAGGACTCCTCCATCCAGGTGTGGATCCAGCCAGATCCACTCTGAGTCAACATTTGGAAGTGATCCACAGAAAGGTGACAGAGTTTTGGAGCCTTTTGTTTTGGAGTTGATAACCCCTAATGACAAGCGAGAAGCCTGGCAGGTTGGCATCTTCCCCTGGTTCTGGGCTCATGGCACTATTTGCACTGCGGTTGCCATATGTGAAGACAACCAGGTAACTGACCACCAGCCTGGAGCACCGAAGCTCAGCAGAGCAGCCATCAAGGGCTTGCAGTCACCTGTCGTTCTCCTAGCATTCAAAGGGAGAGAGGCGGTGGAAAAAAGCAGGTGAAGTAGGAGAACAGGTATGGAAATGCTGGTCCGAAAGAGGCTGACAGCTTCCAGATATTTCAACCACTTCTACATCTGGCAAGCTGGCTGGCCGGGAAACTGGGTGCTACAAAACCCCATTTGATCCTCTTGGCCTTAAAATTCAAGGATCTGTGAAAAATAACACTTTGGGATGGGGACTATCTCTTGCTCTGAGACTGAAAAGGATCTAGCATCCTGAAATGTATGGTACCTCCATCAGCCTTCCCAGGGTTTAGGTGGGACTACAAACACCCTACCAATAAACACCACCAGCTCCTGAACAGGATTCAGACCTCAACGTCTTGACAAATGCAGAAAAGGTCCCACGTTAAGGATAGGCTGAATTTACAAATCCTGAACTCTTATTCTCAGGTTTTTTTGGAGGCTCTTATCAATCAGAGAGGTTCCCAAGTGACAGCTGAGGGTTAAGGACAGCCCTGCAGGACTCAAATGGCAAATTGTCACAGACCGCTATGTTCCAGCCGTGCACGTCTGGGCAGGAGTTGTGGCGGCATGCAGGAGCAGGGAGCATTTACAGAAGACCAGGGCTTTTTAATGGAGGATATCCTTGTCTCCTGGAGGGATAGACTTGCCCGAGCTGGAGAAACGCTTCTGCTGCCTGTGCAGACTCACATGCTGAAGTTCTCAGGGAGGAAGCAGCGGTTCCTGAGCAAACCTGCCCACAGCTGGACTCCCACAATGCCGAAGATGAAGAAGACGAAGAAACAGAGGAGGAGGACGTTCCCCAGCATGGGCAGCGTGTCCAAAAGAAGCGTCACCAGGATGCGCATACCTGAGGCGAAGAGGAAGAGTTGACACTGAATTTTCTTATTCCAGCTATATCCCTCCTGACCCTTTTCCCTTCCATCCATATTTTTTCTTCCACTGACAGCCGCTGCCTTCCCAACCACTGTCCTTGTCACCCACACATGGCTTGCAAACTCCCACAGCTCCCCAGTCCCCTCTGGTTTCCCCCCAGAGCCCCTGGGATACCCCCTTTCATCCGTGCCTTGCTCCTGAGCACATGACCTACCTTCCCTTCTCCTCTCCCTCCCTTCACTCCTTATCTCAAGTCTTCTTCTCCTCCTAAAGTTTTCCAGCAATTACATCTCTCCTTTCCTCCCTGAGACCAAACTCTGACGTTCTCCCTTGCTCAGTCATATTTCTTTCCCCACTCTGTATATATTAAAATTCCCTTCCCTCCCTAATTCCCCTCATTTACCCTAAATCCCTTCTCTCCCTTAAAATACAGGACTCTCTCTGGCAGTTAATTCTCACAAGTTCAGGAACAGCCAGTTCTGTAACAAAGACAAATTGATGGTGACTTCAACTTGACATTTACACACAAAAAAATTGATTTCATCTGACATCTCTGTAATATTCTGCTCATCTCTCGCTCTCCTCCTTTCCCCATCTTCTGCATTCTCTCACTTGCTTATATTGATTTTCATTTAAAGGAAGCTTTACTGTTGCACCCTTTACTTTGATACTTCAAGACGACTTTTTTCTCTCTTCCTGATGCTCGCACCTCCTCTATCAGGGTTTTTCTTCTACTCCTCTACTGGGCAACAACCACTTTGCATCAATTCCTAATTAACTGAAATGACTTTCTGTGGTTACTGCATTTATCATCATACAAAGCTCTTTTTTCCCTTTTCCCACCTTACATTTCTATCCTACTGTAACTACGTTGCAGAGAAGCCAAGATAAATTACCCGGGATTTCAAAATACATTAAGTGAATTACATCCCCAGTTAGACAGTGGTGGATAAATTCAGCCATCCATCAGTTCAGCAGGGGGGGATAAAAAAAACATTGCAAACAGGACTCTGAAGCTACCGTAATGATTGAAACAGCAGCAGCAGCAAAGCCAGATTAAGTTCAAGAGTCAGGACCAGAAAAATAGAGCCCAGGCACCTCCAGCATGGGCAGACAGAAATGAAGCTGATGATTAGTTCTCATCAAGGCACTGGGCTACTTCAGATAGGGGAGTTCAGACTTGGATTCAATTTGTCTAAAATGGTGCTGGATTCGAGACTCAGGACTGTAGGACCAGGAAAACAGCATTTCTGATGCAGTTGTACTTACACTTATCACACCCGATCCATTCAGCATCCAAGAGGGACAGAGCTCAGCACCTCTCGCAGCGCTCTGGGCTTTGCCCAGCACCGTGCAGCAGGAACGGCTCCGTGGGCAGTTTGGTTGGGTTTGCGATGGCCAAAGCCTCTCCAAGCACAGGGCTGGGTTGCCATTGCCTGCCGCGATGCAGGAGCAGGCAATGCCACCTGTTGCTGTTCAAGGGAGGTCTGAGATCCTCATGCATTACCTGAACAACCAGCACTGAATAGCCACCTCCCATCCCACCCAGGCTTGCTTCGGAGGTGTTGGGGTTTTTGGCTGTATGGATTAGCTCTGGGGAGCAGCGCAAGAGATGCTCCAAGAGGAGGCTCCTCAGCACCTCCTGGGGAGCTGCCTTCAGGCACAACAAGATTTCCTTGCCTCAGTTTCTCCAGGAAAGGATGGGGTAGTGCAGGGAGGGTAGGAGCAGCACAGCTCAGACCCCTCTGCCTGTATTGCCTGGCAAAGACTGTTGGCTCAGTCAATCCCTATCACCTGCATCCCTTCACCTTAGCAGCCTCCTAAAACCCTCTTCAGATGAGAAAGGCAGGCATCTGAGGACAGTTCTGGATCTCTTATTGACTGGTGGCTCATCTCTGATGCCACAGGTGTCAAAAGGAATACTATTTAAAGTAGGAGAGTGACAGGCACTGGAAAGAGGAGAGTGGTGGTAGGACCTAGCACTACCAGGCTTGGGTGAGTATTTGAGCTGCAATGTAGGATGGGAAGCATCTGCGTTTGCTCTTCCATCTTTGGGGCACAGATATAAAGAACTTGCATCAGTTGAGAGGAATAAGGATCCGACTTACTGGGGACCCTGTTAATGGCCCTGAGCGGTCGCAGGACGCGGACGGTGCGGACCGCTGAGAAGCTGACGTTCTGCAGGTCCAGGGAATACTCCAGCATCCTGCGAAAGACACGAACGCGGAGGAACGTCAAGGATCTTCTGGAGGAATGTTAGATTATCAAACATTGCAAATCAAACATTATATGCCAACCACTCACAGAGGGACTTGTTACTGCATCTCTCCCATCAGGAAAGTTTGCCAGAGGAATTAATTAAGGGTTGTTTGTGTATCAGAATAAAGTAAATGAATGAGAACATGATACACCAGCTCGCACGGCCACAGATCTTCTCTCTCATCTGCTTTGGTTACTGTTTTTGCACAGGTCCAGGGCAGAAGCTTCTGAAAGTCCCTGCACACTCCAGGAGGACAATTTCCAGACACAGCCCTGTTTTTGACAGCAATTGTACAGATACTCTAATGAATCTGGGTTCACTGTGCTGAGCACCACCAAAACCCTGAAAAGCAGAGGAGCATCCCCTGGTGCAGACCCTTTCCACAGGGCACAGGAGGAGCACAGCATGGGACATGGAGCTACGCTAGCTCTACCCAGCAGAGATCGTTGGCAGGTGGGACTCAGCTGGATGGGCAAACACACAAATCAAAACCAATGGCACTTGTAGACAGCAAATGGGGCAAACATGGACCAAGGAAGCTCCCGGTGCTCCTACGCTGTGCCTGGTGGGGTTATTTCACAGCTCGGGACACTGAGGTGCAACCTTCACATGACTTAGTCTGAGAGTGCACTTGAACTGCTGCAAGTCTCTGGGGTCCCCCAGAACTGTCTCGCTCTGCTCATGGCACCTCTGCTCAAGCACAGCGGGGCCATCAGTCACATCACCACCAGGACTTTGCTCTCCAGCCGTAGGAAAACACAAGATCTCTGCCCAGAAGCATTCTTGGAGAGGCAGAGCCAGGCAAAGGCAAGGAAGAGGACCACGAGGCTCCCCGCACAGCCAGGCTCCCGCTGTCACAGGCAACCGCAGGTTATTAATCTCTTCCAAAAATTATCAAGTTCCATCTCAAAGCTAGTTGGGTGGTTCACTCCCTTCAACTCTGACGCTTAGAAGCCTGACTTGCAGCCTAAATTTATTCAGGACAAGCTCCTATCCATTTGTTCTTATGGCAGTGCTGTCTTTTAAGTAGCTTCTGTAGCTGTTCTTTGTCGCTGGTGTTTACCCACCTGACGTGTTTACAGAGGACAAATCACATCTCCTCTCAGCCTTGATTTTGCAAAGCCAAACAAACCAAGCTCTTCCAGCCCCATCTCACAGACAGGCTCCCTGCTTCCCAGTCACAACCTCTCTCCACACCTGCCTTGGCCTGAATTAATCTTACCTGATTAGACATCAAGCTTCTGGAGGAGGCCTTGACGGCACCTTGCACAAAGGCATCAGTGCTGCCCCCTCCCTCCCCGCTGGAAATCCCACAGGATCCATCAGTGCCGTGTTAGCTTTGCCATGGCTGTAGCACGCTGGAGGTTTCTGCTCCTTCTGTGATCAGCCAAACCCACTCTGCTCCCTCCCAGCCAGTGGCAGGCGAGGAGCACCCAGGGTGGAGAAGACCACCTCTTTCTAGCCCCCAAATGCAGGACTCCACGCTTGATGCGGTGACACTTTTTCCGATTTCTCTTGATAGGCTCTAATGAGGATGATGATGATCAAACAACATCTAAGATCAAAATAACCTCAACCTATTCCTCTGTATTTAGCTGACACACACAGCCATGGGACGGTCCCAGAATATGAACGTTGGACAGACACATATGGATGCTACAAGTTTGTTCTCATCGTTTGACCGGAGAGGAAGGCAGCATGTCCACGAAAGCCCACCTGGCCCCAGTGACAAAACCAGCCCCTTCCTCGGTGCGCTGGACTCACCGCATTGGGTGAGCTTTGGCTGCAGTAAGGAGAAGGGCAATAATTTCCCTGGTCTTTAATGGTTCTCAAGTTTCACTCGCTGTTTGAAAATAAGATACGGTTTGCAGGATTTGGGTAAAAAGCCCAAGTCAAACATACAGCTTTTCTTTCATCCATTACTAAAACAGAGGCTACCAGCAAAATTCAGAGCAGCATATGGTTATTTACACCAAGACAAACAATTTCCTAGTTAATGACAGCTCCAGACTCACTGCCAGAGATGCGTGTGCTTGTAATCTGCAAAGGGCGCGTTGTAAAATGCATTTAGATTTAACATATTAAAGAACAATTATAAGGCCAAATTTAAAAACCCAACCAAACAACAACCCACTAGCTTGAGCAAACACTTGAACACCAAGACCAAGAGCAGGTAGGCGCTCTCCCACCTCTGCTGCCGGGCACTGCTACCAGCACCAGCGTTACAGCACCGCAAGCTCAGCCCCAGACCTAGACTGCAGGATTCACACGTTGCTGATAACTAAGAGCTCAAGAGCCCTGAGAGAATCCAGTATTGGGGGAAAGTAACTGGGTAAAAAATCAGTCACTAAAGAGCAAATCCAATGAGAATCCCACCACTTCCCAGCTCATGGGTCACTTCCCAAGGCAAGGGGATGCATGGGAGGAATCAATCCACGTCCCTGGCAAGGCAAGATGCCCAGGGAGAGCGCATGTCAGGATGTCACCAACTGGCGAGGTGACAGGTGCATTTACCGGCACATATAACATTTACGCATTGAAAATCTGCAGCGTAAAAAGCCTCCAATGAAGCTTCAACTCAAACGTCATTTCTGTTCAAAGGGGAAAGCGCGATGCCTGTCAGCGGCTCTGCCACGGACCCGGGGGCCCCACCATGGTAAAGGCTCAGAAAAAATCTCAGCATTAAACAGGATGGATTCACAGCAAATGCTGAGACTCGTCAGAGCCATCAGCAACCCCCGATCGCTGGAGTTACTCAGAAGGAAAGCGGAAATCTTTAGGACTGTCTAAGAATAAAAGCGGAGCATCTGCAAACCCAGACGTACAATGGGCTGGGGGCGGGATGCAGGGAGAGAGCTGATGCAAACCTTTGGCAAACACTCCTCCAAGAAGGAAAACTCCTGGCACTCAACAGACAGACACAAGGGATGGTTCGGGATGGACCAGGCATCAGAAATTCATTCCTGTTCTGCCTGAGATAGTGAGACTTGGAGCACGGTGGGGTTTCTTTCATATAAACCCCAAAGCATTAGAAAGGATCTCGTAAGCACAGCGTGAGGCAGCACCCCTGCCTGCGGTGAAGGGCTCGCAGAAGCAATGCTCACAAGCATCACAGCAGGGGTTGAAGGGGCTCTCCTCACCCAGCGAGACTCTAACAGAGCACGGAAATGCCGGCAAAGCCCTTCCCACACCTACCCAGCATTGTCTCTCCGACCCACCTTGCTCTCAGCCCTGGCTCCGCTCCCAGTCCCGGGATCACGCCTGCTCAGGAAGGAGGAGACGGTGTGAAGACCCATCAGAGCTGCGGAGTTTGTGCTGAGGGCGCTTTCTGAGGAAAACTTGGGCTCTCCCCTTTCACAGCCGGGTGTGGGGATGCTGGTACAGCCAGGGGATGTGACCAAGGTCACACGCAGGGGCACAGAGCAGCTCACTGCCGGCAGGAGTTAGGCTCTGATTTATTCCGCGTTAAAAGGTTTCCAAAACTGGGCTTATAGGCACCCTTTATCTACAAAGCGCAGCAATCAGTGGGTGATATTAAGCCATCAGTGTTGGAAAAGACAAGGGGAAATTATTTAGGCAGCATTGTAGCTTCAGAAAGCTGGAATGACCTTTCCTCCCAGCCCTCGCTGCCTTTGCCATGCTCCGCATTTGCTCAGGCGCTGCTTTTCAAGCCTCGCGAGTCTCACAGCATTCGTGGGCGTTGCTTAATTTTAAAAATACTCATTTTAATCAAGCTGAATGGAATAAAAAGAGTAGCACCGGAGGGACCAGGAGCCCTGCAGCCTGCTGGGTCTGGCCGCACAGAGGTACGATGTGTCCCAGCCAGGACACTTGGCGAATGAGGCTTTTGAAGCAGCAGCAAGTTCAGCTAAAGAACTGCAAGAAACTAAAGAAATTCTCTTTTAAAAAGTCCTAAAACGTCAAAAAACAAGGCTTTTCACAGGGGGGTTTGAGTCAGCTCGGCTGCGAGGGAGGCTGCTCAGGGGTTTCTTTTACCCAGCAGGTTTCTGTGAGTCAAGGACGTGCCTTGCTTGGGGTGCTCTGCTCCGAGCGCTGCAAAGGCTGGGGCAAGGTGGCACAGAGCAGAAAGCACGTGCAGCCGGGGGCTTCGCCGGCCCTGAGGTCTCGGCTGCTCTTCGTCCTCCCAAAAGTCACTTAAAGCATCAAATTGCAAAGCTTGACCCCAGATTTTGAACCTCTGGAGGTTTGTGATCACAAGTATCAGCTTGATGTGGTTCTGCCACCTCTGCTCAGAGCAAAGAGCACCTAATTTGGGATGAGCCAGGACGCAGGCTCACGGCTTCCAGGATGCTCGCACCCACCCCAGACAGCACCGGCGAGGGGCAGGCTCCTGGGAGAGGGTTTGGTGCAGCGTTCACTGCAGCTCTAAGGGCCTGCGGCTGCGATTGCACATTGGGTAATTACGTGTGTAAATCGGCCACTTACACGGGCAATTACCTCACGGCACTCACGGTGTCCAGGCAGCGCAGAGGGCACCGCGCATCCACATCTCCAAGGTGCTGCTCCTCAGCTCGAGAGGGATCGATACAGGCAGGCAGATGGGTTGAAAAAGCAACATTCATCCCTGCCTATTATTTTTTTTTTAAGGGATGAAAGGACTAATACATGGGGAAAGAAAAGCCTTTGCCCGCAGTCACAGCGGGAGGCTGCAGCAGGGACCCCCACGAGCAGCCCCACACCAGTGCTTTCTTCCTCACGTCTGAACTGGGGAGCTGGAACAGCCCCTTCATCAGCCTTGTACGGCAAAAGTGCCCTTCAGGAGAGCTCTGCCTGCTTGGGAAGCGACCCGGCGCTGCGAGGTGAAGGCCACGCGCCGCAGCTTCACCCAACGCACCCAGCAGGAACCCAGCTCCGGGTGCTGCAGCCACAGGATCCCTGCTCCCCGCGGGGACCGCTGCGGCAGCATCGCCCTTATCCTGATTTCTGAGCTAAAAAGCTTTTCAGAAACCATCTGGTTTCAGATGGATGGAGCAGGGGACTGCGGCATCCCTTTCTCTCCCAGGTACCTATGAATACAGCAAAGCTTCCTGCAGCATATTTCATCCCTGAAATTCAGCACGCAAAACCAGGAGGGAGCAAGACACCCTTAAGGGTTGTTTATGAAGGCTTCAGCGGAGCCAAGTCTTTAATACAGCCTTCAACAGAGGGAGGAAAAAATGATAACAAACATTAGAAGAAGTGTTCAGGAAGCAAAGAGAAAAAGAAATGGTGTCTCTGTTTCTAAAGACAGCAGCTTGCCAACCACCTCCAGCCCCGTCTCGTCTCACATTGTAAACCAAATATTCCAGAAGTGTTTAAGTTTCCTACAAAGTCTTCTAAGAGGCCCGTCACAATGAGCAAAGCACAAACAGGACTCTGCAGACTTGGCCAAACAACGGACAGAGCCCAGAGTAACACCAGACCCGCACAACTCAGACACGGGACGATGCACGGCCCTGCTCGGAGGGGAGCAGAGACGTGGGCATGGACCCAGAGCCCTGCCCAACCCTGTGTCTGGGGACGGCACAGAGGAACCCTGTAAGCTCCTACAGCACCAAATTATCCCTATTTAAAGCTTCTCTCCTTGGAAAATAATTAACTATGGGGGGGTTTTTGTTGTTTTATTTTTTTTTTTTGATAAGGATGGTTTAAAGCACAGCTCAGTCCAGATGCAGAGGTTCAGGGAAGTCCTCATCTGAGCAAAGTCAAAACTAAGCTGATGTCCTGCAAGCTGGTGGGACTGCAGCAAAGCGGCTGGGGACGGGGATGGCTCCAGCTGAGAGCGGGTAGATCTCAGTCTGTGGCTGTCCCTCCTCCTGCAGCCTGATGGGAGAAGAGGTCCCTGCACCCTGCCTGCAGGAGAGGGAGGCCGATCGGGCGCTGGGCCCCGCAGCAGCCAGGGAGACGGCGAGTCAGGGCACACCTCCATCCCACAGCTCCGGTTCACCAGCCCGAGCCTCAGACAGCACTAAACTGTAAATGTTCCTGCATATTTTTGGATGTAAACAAGCGTTCATCCTCGATACTTCAGTGTCTTACGCTGGGAGAGGTTGAAATCATATCGAACCGTCTTTAGAGGGCGAGAGCTGGCTTGCGACGCCCGTTAACCTTCAAGTGTTCTCTTAAAAGCAAACTCCCCAAATCCTCCTCTTTAAAATAACACAACATAATTATGTCATTCATCACTTTTTTTTTCTTCCCTTTTCCCCGTGCAACTGTGTAACCTACAGCCAAAGCCATGCTTCACTAAGCTGAGTTTTCGTAACACAGCTCTATTCTCATCTCCAGCAAGTTTTACTGTAATTACAGAGATGTGTTGCAGACATTACACGCTCTACAATTAGCGCTAATTGCATTACATTGTCACAAAGAAGTCATTTACTCTCCATGAGCTCATGAGATTGGTCTGTACAGTTTAACAGAGCTGAGAAGTACTTAATGGCGTGCCATGAAAGTGGCCGGCAGCGAAGCAGGAGCAAGCGCAGCCCTCTCAAGCCCTCTGCAAGCAGCAGATTTGGGGCAAATACACACAAAAAGGTTTCTCTGCGATCTCAACCCCCAGCAGGTCCAGAAACTTCTCAAGGAATGGGGAGGATGAAATACTAAAAGTTTGAGGGTTTTTTTTGGAAGCCTCTCCTAGGTTGGTGGTGGTGGGGAAGGGTTTTTATGGATGGGGTGCCCATGGGATCGTGCAGCACATCCCATGTACGCCTACACGATGCACCTTCCCCACCCAGTGCCCCACAGACATGGTTTGCTGCTTCTCCTCTCCCCCCACCATCACTTTCTACAGCCCATTGACAGGGAGAGCAGGAGCCTGGGGACCTGCTGGGCACTGGGGAGCCCGCGCTGTCCTGCTGCTTCCCTCTTCCCATGTCTTGCATGAAAACGGGGAGGCAAAAAGCGGGAAGGCAGAAGAAGAGCTGCTTCATTGTGGTCAGCAAGACCACACGGAAACGTCAGTTTGGGGGTCTCTTCCCCTGTCATTTCACTGGGGAACCTGGTTGAAGCCCTTACGTGAGACCTACATAAAAATGGGATGTGCTTTATCAGGTATCTAGCAAATACAGTGGGGATTTGAACATCGCCCCAGCGCACACTCTCCTCCATGGCCACAGCTCGGCTCTGGCCTCATTCCCCACATCGCTCACCTGCTCGGGCACAAGATGCCTCCGCGTCAAGCTCAGCTCATCCCTTGCTCCCATGCTCTGCTGTTAGCACCATGGTCTGGATGCTCATCGGGGTAATTTGCCCCATGTGGGAACCACAGAGCTGCACTCAGGGGCTACTGGAGGAATTTCCCTCCATCTGGTTGGGATCTGACCCTGCAGTGCTTTTTCCGCTTACCCTTACAGTGTTTTTTACCTACGCCTCGAGTCTAGTAATGGGCTCGAGTCCCTTATTTTTTCCTCTGCTACAGCCCGTTCCTGCAGCCCCTTTGGCTTTCCTTGGCACTTGGTGCTGCCAGGGATGGCTAAAAGCCCCTCCTGGATGGCAGAGATGCTCAAGCAGGATGCAGCACCCTGGGATGGATGGGCGAGGGCTGGAGGAGGGCACGAGGGCATGAAAGGGAGCAGGGAAAGCAGGCGCTGGGGGAGGAGAGGCTCCGCTTTGCATTTAAATCCAGTTCGATCCTTTGTCGGCTGAATTGGTTTTGACGGGGCCCAGATGGGAACAGCTCATGCACATGAAGGAAAGAGCCATCACTTAGCGAGAGGCAAAGCCGAGCTGGCAGGAGTCACGGGAGCGGTCAAGCTGCAAGGCTGCAAAACCTCTGCAACAGCTCAACGTCTCCGCGCATCGGGGCCGTGGGACGGCGGCTCAGAGGGGAGGTCGGTGCCACCCTCCACGCTCTGCCCGGGAAGGAGGCAGCTCTCACACACCCAAACACCCGTCCAGGTGAAGTAGGTGGGCAGGAGATTTGATGTTTGCTTTAGCAAAGTGCAGCTATATTTTGGCATGGGAATTAGGACTATCTCTGCTGATGTCCCTCTAGACCAAGGCTCCGTCATGGTGAGGTCTCCATAGAAGCACATCAAGGATAACTCAAACTCCAAAGACTTTGCAAGCTGAACAGGCAAGGCCAGGGCCGGGCTGGGAGGGGAATGCAGCAGCACTCGGGGGTGGCAGAGCTGAAGCAGCCCAGCACCCACCACCACACCTCCCCGAGCCTCCCCAATATCTGCCCTTGCTTGGGTCTGGTTCTTCATCACACTTAATTCTAGTATCAGAAATAATAAAGAGCCAATCGGACCCAGGGTCCCACCTTGTCCAACGGCCCGTCGCTGCAGCCCCTAATGCTGCTCAGACACTTCAGGAGGAACTTTGAGCCGACTTCTAACCTGAGGAGCCAGAGGCTGGAAAGCACAAGCTTGTGGCCTCCTGCAGAGATGGGTTTACAGGGACAGTTACATCTCTTGGCCTTTCTGCCCTCCATCTCCACCTCCAGTCTGGGTCTTGAGCCTTGCTACATCTTTTGGCCTCTGCAGCACGCTGTGGCAATAAGTTTCCCAAGCCAAGAACGCACCGGGAGACCTGGCACCTCCTTATTGGTTTTACTGGGCCACTGTTTCAGTTCTCCCAGCTGCCTGGCAGAGGTGCGTGCCACAACCCTATGGGGCTGGTGATGGACCATAAGCAAAGCCCACCAAGGTGTTGCCCCTTCTTGGGGCACATCAAACCCATGCCAGGTAAACAGCCCGGCTGGGAGGGTCCCCTGCTCCTTTCCAGGAAAATCCAGTAAATTTGATCTCTAGCTCCATCAAAAGAGGAAAAAAATCATTGTTTTCCCAAAGGTCTTTGAGCTCTTGGAGCGGGGAGGGGAGGCGAGGGCCGGCAAGCGATTAGTGTGTCAAAGAAACTCAGCTTGCTGGCTGGGGGCCAGGGGCTTTTCATGTGGATTTCCAGCCTCTGCCAGGAGACTTTCAGGTGCTGGAAGAGCCTTTAATTCAAACCAGGTGCCTCGCAAAGGAAAACACTCAAAAAGACGAACTTGGTTTCTTTCCCGCAATGAAAAAATAAGTATAATAATGAGGGCAGTCACGCACATTTCACTGAACCATCCTCCCCAGCATGCTGCTCCGCGCTCCCAACCGCCTGCTCCACCATCACCTCGCCTGATGGAAACCAAAACCACCAGCGGGGCTGGAGAGAGGAGAGTTGAGGCCAGCACCCAGCAAGGAGCCCCAGGGCACAGGCTGGCCAAAATCCACTGCAAACAGCTTTGTCACCTTGCCCTGCTCTCTCCATGAGCTGAGCATCAGCTCTCCTGCGAGCTATGGAGAGAACCTGAGGGACTTCTGTGGTCTGGGTGGTGATCCCCACTGCAGAGCCCGGATGGACAACGTCAACAGCACCAAGGCCCAGCAAGGCCCCAGCCTTCAATGCTGCAAACCAGCCGCTCCCCCAAATCGTCAGCTTGCCAAGTGATGCCACGAAGGACAACAGAGAGGCACGGGGAGAGGGGGACCCGCCGTGCTGGGCTTACCCTGCGATGACAATGAAGAAGTCCAGGCGGTTCCATGTGTCTCCCAAGTAGCACTTCTTCCCAAAAATCCCCAGCGCAATCATCTTGATGATCATTTCCACGGCGAAGAAGGCAAAGATGAAATCATCAAAGCTCTGCAAAAGAAAGGAAACGAGAAGGGATGCTCCTGCAGCACTGCACACTTGCGCCAGGGAAGGGAATTAGAGACCTGAGTCTAACAAGGTCTCCTCTTTCACCACCAGGAGCTAAAATCCCTGGGCAGAGGCAGCGCTGAAAGCAGCCTCATGTCTTCCCCCAACACAGAGTGGCCAGCAGCACCCACGGTGCTCAGATAAAGGGACAAGTATATTTTGGGCTCTGCTTTCACTGTAAACTAGATGGTTAACCCTCCCCAAGCACTCCAAGCAAGCCTTGGCTATGTTAGGGCCGGCACAGCCTGGCAGAGGCTTTGCCTGATTACACCGTGTGTTCACATCCAAGCACAAAAATCAGCCTTTTTTAAGCGCTGGCAGGACAGCCAGCGCAGGCAGGACCCAGCCATCCCGGGGCATGAGGCCACCTCCACCGCAGCTCAGTCCTTCCCACTCCCCATCACCCCAGGGCCACCGTTAAGCTAAAAGCAGGGGCCGGGCCGTACCTGGAGGATCCTGCAGCGCGGCGAGTCGCAGGCGATGTCCTCGCAGGGGTGGAACATGCCCAGCGTCACGCAGTTGAGCAGGATCACCAGCATGCTCACCCTCTCGAACCACCTGCACGGCACCCCGTCAAGGAAGCAACGGACCCAGCCGAGCAGCCGCCGCTGAACCACCAAGGCTATCCTGCTCTCTAAGGCCAGGCGCACGCCAGCTCCTCTAGGTTAGGCTTTATCGGTTTTGCCTGCAAAGCCTCCCTGCTCTTCAGATACCTGCACGGCAAACCCACAGCGTGTCGTCCCCACGCCGACATCAGTGCCTACAGCTACCGTGAAAACCGCTATAAAATGAAAGTTTCATGGCAAGAGTGCTGAGTGCTGATGTGATGGATTAAAAAATTAAATTAAAAGAACGATATCAAGTTTTAGGAAAAAACCCTGAACCACACCGTTAATTTCCTCTCCTGGCATTTTACAGAAAAGCACTTTAACATTACAATTTTCTATTAACCATGTCACAGCTTATCCCAGGGGCGTCTCCCTGAAGTCACTGGTTGAACTTTTCATTCCCAGTCCAAATTAAGACTGTCAAAATCATTAACCAACTGCCTAAAAGCCTTTAAGACTGTGAGGGCCAGCAGAGCCCATCCCCTAGCCTGACTTGGTGCAATTTTAAAGAGCTGAGCTGCCAGGACAGACTTTGGATGCTGTTCCTTTCGGGGCAGAATAAAGTGCATTGCTGCAGCAAATCCTCACAGGGATGCTTCAAACCTCGCCCCCAATTTCTGCATCACTTTGGGGGCATTTCCAGCCAGCTCCCGACTGCCTGGGGCAGAGAGGTGTGAAATCCAGTGGCCGGTGCAATGCGGTGCCGGGGTTATCTTCCAGCCTAGCATGGAAAACACCCCATGGACTGCCACAACCCGCAGGCACTCGGGGCCACGCTCCTGCCTGGGCACAGGCAGCAGCTCCCAGGCTGTGGGAAAATAATCGTGGCCCTTGTGAGACGAGAGCTTTCGCTGCAGCGCGGCAGCGAGTGGTGTTGGGGAGCCCGCGCTGTAGCGTTATCTGGCTGGGGGAGCAGGAGGGAGGATGAATCTGCAGGTACGTCCCCGCCGGGCGCAGGGGGCTGGGGCTGGCACCTCCTGCCACCCATCCCGGGCGAACCCCTGGGCAGTCACACGGGGCTGAGTCATGGCTTGGTCGTCGGCAAATCTGGAGCCTTTAATTGGAAGAAATGTTTACAAGATATCGGGATAGACGTTGCGACTGTCGGGTTGGGGCTACGGGCTGGAATATTTAGCCCAAATATAGCGCTGCGGGGGCAGGCGTGGAGGGGGCAGCGGCTGCGGGGGATCCCAGGCGTTCCCCAGCTTGGGGGGCTGGAAAGCATCCCTCTGCAGAGCCAGCCGCATCCACGAGGAACTGCAAAGCCCTTGAGAACATAAAGAATTAAAAAAAACCCTCTAAGATCCCAAATGGGTAACAGAATGAGCATGTGTCTGCAAGTGCTGTGCGAGATATTCAGCAGGGAAGAGAGGAGGCTCGGGAGCAGCCTGCTTGGTTGGGTCCAAACCTGCAGAGACAGACAGATGCTTCCCCAGACAGGCAAAGCTTTGTGCAAATTCTTTCATGGTGGTGGAGAAGACCCTGTACTGGGCCTGGCTCTCCTCCACAGGCTTCATCTCAGCTGGGCATCAAGACTTGGGTGATGCTTTTCCCACAGCAGGCAGCTGCCTGGTGCTGGCTGGGGACTACAAGCTCCTGAGCAAGCAGAGACGGGCACACAACCATGATGTGCACCCGCTTGGAGCCACTTCCCATCTCACCTCCACCCTCTCCAAGACCTAGAGCAGCCCTAACACCCACACAGGGCAGCTGAGCAGATCCAAGCTCATCGCAGCCCCGTGTCCAGCACAAAGGGCTGAGCGGTGGCTGAAATAAGAGGAACAGCATGGGATGGTACTGAGTGCACCCTCTCAGTCCTCCTCTGGCAAAGCCACAGGTACCCCTCGATGCTCGTTAGCGTGCCAGCACCGGCACCAGCAAGTGATTGCAAGCAGAGGGTAGCCAGGAGATGGCAGCCTCCCAAGATGCCACAACATGCTGCACGTGGGGCACGAGGTGCAGCCAGGAGGAAGATGTGGGGACCAGCGCCAGAGTTGCACCCACCAAAGGGTCCCCCGCAGTGCAGGCAGCCCGGCAGCGGCCCTCACCTGCATGCGACACTCCACTGCCCAGAGCCCCAGCACCCTCCATCTTGGCATGGGTGCTGGCACAGGCTTGGCCCCCCCATGCTGCCCTCCGCAGCGAGGCGATGGCCAACACCCCCACATCCCATTCCCTGCAGTGAGGTGATGGCAAACACCCCCACACCCCGTCCCCCCCACAGAGGCAATGGCAAACACCCCCACATCCCATTCCCTGAACAAGTTGATGGTAAACACCCCCACATCCCATTCCCTGCAGCGAGGCGATGGCGAACACTCCCACATCCCATTCCCTGCAAAAGGTGATGACAAACACCCCCACATCCCGTCCCCCCCACAGAGGCAATGGCAAACACCCCCACATCCCGTCCCCCCCACAGAGGCAATGGCAAACACCCCCACATCCCGTCCCCCCCACAGAGGCGATGGCAGACACCCCCACATCGCGTCCCCCCCACAGAGGCGATGGCAGACACCCCCACATCGCGTCCCCCCCAGCTCTGCCTGTGCCCCCAGCCCAGGGCTGGTCCCTGCCCTCCCACCCCAACCCCCCTTGCAGGAATAAACACCCCACAGGCAGGAAAACAGCCTGGGAAAGCGGGGGGACCTGGGGAGTGGGAGGGGATTTTATTTGCTGATGGCAGGTTTTTTTTCCCCAGCTTTACCCACAACCCCACTTATCACCACATCACTCCCTCAAGCAAATACATTTCAGTTCAATATAACACTTCACCCTGATTAAATATTCCTGGGATGGGGACCCTGGTGCTGCCGAGGGTGGTATGTTAATGTGCAGCTGATAGATCAGAAGGTTGGGGGGGGTTATTTTATTTTTTTGCCTTTTTTTTTTTTCCAGCTGAATGAAACTTCAAGCTCTTTCTTCTGCTAATGGGATTTTCAGAGGCACACAAAGTGCTGATGGCTACGGCTTTGTACCGACCCTCCTTTGAGCCGAGAGGCTGACAAAGGGAAACTCTTCAATTAGCAAAAGTAGAAGGTGCTTTATTGAACACAGCCGAGCAGCGAAGGGGCAAAGGGGCTTTGGGGAGCACCAGAGCCCACGCTGGTCCTCGGCCAGCGGCTGGGGCGAGGAGGAGGAGGAAAAGGCTTGGGGCAGCGGTGCTGAGCTGAGCCCACAGACCACTTTACGTGAGATAAATCCTCACTGGGAGTGGAGATAAATACTCAGGTGTCAGAGAGAGTCCTTGGTTTTCAGGGTCACCTGCTCACCCCAGCTTATTCTTAAAAATCCACATTTTTACCATCAACTTGGCCAAGACAGCCAGCCAAAACGCTCACTGATTCTTTTCAATTAAAAAAAAAAAAAAAAAAACTGTTTCTGCCACACAGAAATATCCAGTAACGCTTTTGTTGTAACCTGACTCTTAAAATTCATAAGACAGCACCGAAAAAAAAGGAAAATATCCAGCCGTCACTCACTTGTTACGAGCAGGAGCCTTTGCACGGAGCAAGAGCCCTCAGCCCCCTTCCCACCACGAGCGATCCCCGCGCTACCTGCCCGTGCGCGGCAGAGCCTGACCTTTCGTAATTAAGAGGCAAGAGCCCCAGATTCAATTAGCCAGCACTACCCAGCTTAATATAATCAAAAGAGAACGATATTGCATTACGCTTGCTCTGATTTGGTTGCGGAAGTTTGGATCAAATTCACCAGCGAGTGAATTAAATGGGAAGAAGCTGCTCAAGGGCAGCAGGAACCAAGAGGACAGCGGTCGCGATGCTCGGTCCCACCAGCAGCCCGGGCTCTCTCCGCTGAGCGGAGCACATCCCTCGATCCCAGTGCGACCTTCGGCTTGGAGATGGGGCAAGTGGGCAGCATCGCCCATCCACAGAGAGGGGGGTCCCTTCGCCGGGGGGGAACAGGCATCACCGCCAACAGCCGAGCCCGGTACGGAGGGCAGCGCTTGGTGATGCTTTACAGGGACACGTGCTCTTCCATGGGATTGATATTAATCTTCCCTTGGGGCTCTGCTGCTCCCAGGCAGCTTCTGCCATTCTTCCTCTCCTCCGCCCCTGCATCCCTCTGTCTCCTCTCCAGCCCCATCCCTCACACCCTCCGCCAGCTCTCCCTGGGCAGCACCAGTGCTCCAGCAAAGCAGCAATGTGCTGCCCTCCAGCCATCGCCAGGAGATTGGGGTGGGGCCATCACAGCGGGACGGGGAGAGGGGCTCTGTGGGCAAGGTGGGGACCAGTGCCCAGGCAGCCCTGCAGCACCGGGGGCTGCCAGCTTGTATCCTGCAATAAAACCCAACCACAGAAATGCATCGAACTGCCGGGATCTGGCCAGGTGATACCTCAGCTCTGCTCTGCTGCCTGTTTTCTGGGGCAAAGAGAGGTCTTTTGCACGCATGGACCATGGCCACAGCCACGATCGGGTCCCCCATCACCACCCACAGCCTCTTCTCTTGTGCCAGGCAAAGCCTTCTCTCTCCGGGACGGCGGCTGGTGTTTGACAAACGTGCCGAAAGCGCTGGCGAGGCCTGGAAATTTTTGTGCAAATGCAATGTGAAAACTGGGTTGAAATGACAGCCTTCCCCTGCAGTGTCACTGAGTCCCACCAGCTTAGGAGTGACACCGGGATAAGCTGCAGACGTTAATGAGAGCGGAGTTTTAGGCTCCATTCATATCATCAATTCCAGAAATAGCCCCTTTGACAGGAGCATAATGGGACTTCCAGGGTCTGGCCTTTGGGGGGGCGGGAGGAGGCAGGGACTAAAATCCTAAAACATTAATTCAGGCCGTTTGCAAGGGAAGTTAAAAGTCCTCAGAATTAATCTCCCTCACGGATGAAAATAATAACCCCTTCCCAGCTTCGCCTCCGGCTGCACCAGGCCACCAGGAAAAGGCTCTTCATGTCATGCCCGGTTGAAAGGTTATAGGATTCCCATCCCAACCCTGGATGTTTAATTGGATTTTTTTCTTTTTCCTCCCATATTCCTCCAAAAGCAAAACCAGCACCCCGCTTTTAGCACTTCACCCAACGCACCCAGAGGTGCTCTCAGAGCATCTTTACCCGGTGAACCCGCTTGCCTGGCTCATGCTGAGCAAGGGCAGGGACCTGCCCCGCTGTGACCCTGACACAGTCTCTACCCCACGGGTTTCCCCTCCCCAGGTGCTTTTCCAGGCGCGGGACCTCCCCTCCCTCGGGGGAACTCAACACCGAGATGAAGTGGGGAAGATGCGGCAGGTTTCCAGCCCTTCCCGCAGCGTTGCGGCACCGCGCTGACAGCAAAACTGGTTCTTCCCAGCGTGGGTGGACGACCCTCTGCGGGCAGGGCAGCCCCGGGCACGCTCGTCGCACACGTGTGATGGGGCACACGCATCTCCTGCCCCACGGTCCACAGGGATTCACGCCAGGCGAACCCGTTCCTGGACAGCAAAGCCCAAGGCACGCGGTGGGGCTGCACCAAAGGGGTTTAAAAATTCAAACGTTACTCAGAGCATTTACATGACATGCTCGGCGCCTGCCCTGTCCCGGGTCACTGCATCTGGCAGCCCGAGGACACGCTGCTGGGAGCTGGCACGACCCCGATATCCCCGGCTACAGGCTCTGAGCTGGGCAAAAAGCCAGGCGAGGAGCATCCCTGCCTTGTCACTGCTCTGCAGCTCTTCAAAACCGCTTTCCCCACAGCATAGACAGACCCAGGAGGTTATTTTAATTCATGCAGCTTCACAATTAAACCTGGGAAACCAAAACAGGGCGATTATTCATGCCAGTGTTTTTGGAAATTTCATCTCTCATTTCTTTTCCCTTGCAGATCTCCAAGGGGACACACTGGCAGCCACTTCCCTCTGCCATGAAGCGGCCGCGCTCGGCTCCCGTCTCGCCAGTGGCGCGGGGCCACGGCCACACAACGGTCCCCAAAGGCCCTATAATGCACAACGGCAGCTGTAAAGCCCAAAAGTAGAGGGAAAAGGGGATTTTGCGGAGTAATGACCTTAATAATCTTTTCATTTTTCTCCCAAAGATTTCAAAACCGCCCTGTCGCCTGCAGGCAGGAGATGCTCTCCTCTGCCTCGGAAACGCAGCCGCCTCTCAAGGGGGATGTAGGATTTGCTCGGCAGCGCGGAGGAACCCTGCTCAGCCGCCCAGGT
The DNA here is from genome assembly GCF_013368605.1 of Nyctibius grandis. Classification (NCBI taxonomy): domain Eukaryota; kingdom Metazoa; phylum Chordata; class Aves; order Nyctibiiformes; family Nyctibiidae; genus Nyctibius; species Nyctibius grandis. Next base: position 7,144,440 of record NC_090672.1, on the reverse strand, counting down.
GATGAAGCGAAGAATGATGCTGTATTTAGAGGGGATGAAGCGTGATAAAAAATAGATGTTTTGTCACAAAAAAAAAAATCCTGACGAGGTTCTTATTTGCTTTACTCTTTCGGAATTGTTTCCCCACAACCTTTTAGATTTGTACTTTAAGGGTTTTTTCCCAGCAACCAAAAGGGTTTAAAATCTTATTGCTAAAGAGAGAGAGAAAAAAAAAAAGAAGATTAAAAAAATCCTGCAAGCTGAGTGTCTTGCATAATCTCCAAACTTCAGGAGCTGGAGCTTTTAAGAAAAGCCCTACATATCGCTTGCAATTAACTCTTGAACTGGGAGCTGGGAGGGCTCAGCCGCTGGCAGGATGGGGGCTTTAAAAAACTAAACTAAAATAAAAATCCAAGCCAGAGCACTTCAGGCTTCTCATCCCAGTCCTTCCTTCCTCCTCACACCTCTCTCGACATCACAGAGCAGAGACCACAAAACCAGCCCCAAACTGGCCTCGTGCAAAGGGCAGGGGCTGGGGCAGCATGCGGCCCCCAGCCCCTGGGCGAGCAGGACGGGTCGGGGTGGAAACCTCGTGGGGCTGGAGCTCACCCGCTATTTCACCAGCTGATGCCAACCGCTGGGACCCCGACCCTCGCTGCCCCGCACCACCCAAAGGGAAGAGCCGAGAAGCAGCCACGAAGCCTCACTGCCCAGACCTAGCCCAGCAGAAACCCCAGCTCCCCCCGACCTCCCTTCTCCCTCTGCTCCTGTCACCGGTTTAGCACCTTCTGCTGACATTTGGGTGGCTCGAGGACGGGCTCTCCTCCCCCTCGCCCCACCAAAGCGGGGCTGCGGAGGTGGGAGTGTGCCCCGGCGCACACATGCCTGTCCCCATCCTCCTCCCAGCCACCGCCTCCCATGACGGAGCCCCAGGGATGTGCTCCTTCCCTCCCTCCCTCCCTCCCAGCCGCTCACGCGTGGCATTAACGAAGATGTCGTTGTGAGCACTAAAATCCTTCCTAATGGACTCCTCCTCCGCAGGAGGGACCCGGGGTTACCGATTAAAACACACTAAATATGCCAAAGCCATTGCTGGTGCTCAATAATATATTTAAGACCTTTTTTCCCACCACGCCTTATGAAGTGCACAGTGGATGGACACTTAACCCCCAAACAGATATATTTTTAAACTCGCTCACTGTAAACTGTCCCTTAACAGCTCCTGCCCTTAAAGCTCGCTGGGGCTGGCTGCTCCCCGCGCCGTACCCACAGGACCCAGCCGTGCCACCGCCTCGACACGCACAGCCCAGCCGTGGTCTGGGCGGGAGGAAAACCCACAGAAACCCAGGTCAATGCTGCAACACGGGCAGATGTGTCTTCCCCTCATGCTCACGCAGACAAGCACCTCGTGTAGAGTTGTCAGAGGCTCCTCTGTCTCACTGAGACTCGGGATATTTGGGATACTATGAAGTTTCCACCATCCCTGATTCTTGCTGCATTACTCAAGACAAAGCCTGTTATGCAAGGCTTCCTAAACAAGTTACGGTGAAACCTTTGTAACATCCTACACCGACACGTAGTTGGGATATGTCACATATTTGTCTTATTTTGTTCCTTCTTTGTCCTTTTTTTAGTCTCTTTCTACTTTTCCCCCCTTGGAAGTACGCTGGTTCCCATGGTAACAGTGATGTTATGGGTATGGACAGAGCTTCAGTGACGTCCACGAGTTTAGTATAAAAGCAGATTTATGTAACAGTTGGTGAAAGGAAGGAACTGAAGGGATGGCTCTGTGTGGCCACGCGTGTGGCATCGGGGCTGCCGTGCCAGGGACGCTGCATTGGTCAGGCGGGGGGAAAGAATGAGAGGGCAGGGCAGAGAGGAGGAGATCCCAGACACACAGGAAGGTGGATTAGAATAAAACTTGCCCTAAACATACATATATATATATATATATAAACATTTTTAATCTATCTATATTTATTTACATTTTTATATTTATATATGTATATTCATGTATTTCCTTGCAGAGCATCTCTCGCCCTTCACTGCTGGAGCAGAGGGCAGATGGGGGACCAGGGTACCGACCCCGGACACAGGGGTACCGACCTCCTCCCTGCGCTCGCCCCGGAGCTGCAGGAGGGCAGCCGGGTCCTCGCTGCTGCCCCAGCCCCAGAAGCTGACCAGGACAGAGGCCACAGAGCAGTGAGCCTGCTCGGGCACCAGCAGACAGTGCCTGCCTCCTCGGCCAGGGAAGGAGATCCCCTCCGAGCCAGACCTCCCCAAACGGGGAAGGGGAGCATCTCCGGGAGGCTCCTGCAGGCTTCAAAGCCTGAGCAAAACAGGCACGTTTCCTCTTTTTCACAAGCCTGTGATTTAAATCCCTTCCTAGGGCAGCGCACAGATGGAGGGGATGTCTCTCCTCCTCCTCCTCCATCGGTCCCCAAGAAAGCCTGAACGTCTTCCAAAACGAGACACTGCCATGCCCAGAGACACGCCACCTCGAATCCCGCCTCTCCCTGCAGAGGCTTTGCTGGCAGGCACCGCGCGGAGCCAAAACCCCCCAAAAATCAATGTACTAATACAGGCAGAGAAGCGACAGGCTGATTACAGCCCCGCTCCATCCCAGGGACGTGCTGGTGAGAACAAGCCTGTGCTAATTATCCTGGCAGCTCCTCCGCTTCCCTTATGATCCCCGACGCGCTCCGGGAAGCCTCGACAGGCTCTCTGCTCCTGCCACCACTGGGTTAATCCCCCTTGGCCAGGAAAACCCTGTGCCCATCCCTGCGGAGCCAAAATATTCCCTTTGGAGCCAAAATATTCCCTATGGAGGCAAAATATTCCCTGTGAGCATCAGCACCCCACCCAACGCAGGTGATGCGGGTTCCCTGCCTCCCTCCGCACCCCTCTCCCTTGGGGACCGCTCTGTCCCCCCCAGCCACATCCCGCTGGTGGATGGACTGCAGCCCCCCAGCATGAGCTCGAATCCAACCACAGTCTATTAAAAATACACCAGGCGAGTACATGAAAGCTTCATCCAGGGCAGGGGATGCAGGCAGCTGCAGCCAGGAGCACAGGAGACGGGACAGCTCTGCAGGGGCAATGGCAGCCGCTGATTAATTCAGCGCTTCCCCAATCGCCCCAACAAGCGGGCGGCAGGACGGCACTGGGACGCGGTAACCGAGCGAGGACGACAAAACCCAGGAGAGGCGGCAATGACAGCCCGTCCTCTCCTTGGCCGCAGCGATCCCGGCTGCAGCTGGAGCTCGGGCAGAGCAGAGGGAATTCCCTCAGCTGAGCGAGGGCCAGGGGAAGCCTCGGAGGGAAGAGCTGTTAGCGAGGAGCTGGGATGCGAGCGAGCTAAACAAACCAGCTCCATCTCCAGCCGAGATGCACGGCCGGTTTCTACACCGATGCCTCTCCCACAGCCCATTCCCGTCCACCCGCAGACACCCGGGCGATGGATGCTCAGGGGTGGGATTTGAGAGATGGGGAAATCGGGGCATGGGGCAGGAGGGACACACCAGAGCGAACCCTCCCGCAGCGGCGGAGCATCCTGCCCTATGCACAGCCCAGCCCTCGCCCGGCAGGCTCTGCGGCTGCGGACCCACAAAGTCATCACCAAGACCTCCAGAAAGGTGAGCGGCCACGGGGGCATTCCGAAGTGCCCTGCCATCTGCCCTGGTCCACCGAGCAGGGAAACCCGTCCACCGCGCCGAGGCAAACTAAATCTGAGGCCTTCAGAGAAGCTCAGACACTGGGTTTTGCCCATTTGTGCTCTACAGAGGGGCAGGTTGGGGCTCAGTGGAGGAAAAGGGGAGACACAGCATGATTCCTGGCTGCACCAGCTCCAGGGTGAGCCGAAAGCACCCAGCTCCCACCCACACCTGCCACAGCTGGGCCCTTCTCTTTCCCAGCCCAGTACTTTAATGGCAGAAGGGTACGAGCTCAAAGCCCCTGAGGAAACCTGGCCAAGCCTTGCAAAAAGCTCAGAGGACAAATCCAAGGACAAACCCAGCACCATTTTAACCCTACGGACTGAGACAGGGCAGAAGGGCTGGAGGAACCAGTATCGCTGCTTCTGAAGGATGCAAACGGCTTAACACCAGTTAAAGCAGAATTGGGGGGCCGCAAACCACGTATCCCCACACCTTCTCCCTTCCCCTTCCCTGGTGCCAGTGCCCTGCCCTGACCTGGGGACACCAGCCAGGGGGGGTTCCAGGAGCTTCTTGGGGCAGTGCCTTTGCTGTGATAGAAAGGATAACCAAAGCTATAACCTCCTTTGGGACAAACCCTTCTCCAGGCACCAGTGGGAGCCGTGCCTGACCCCCAGAGAACCGAGCCCTTTCCACCTACTGGTCTGCATCACCCAACACCAGGTATAACCTTCCACGCAAAGCTTTGCTGAAGAAATACAGCTTTGGGGCGATAAACTACCCGCAGATTTTGTTTATGTTTTCTGACCTGGCTTCATGCTGGGGAAAAAAAAAAATATATTAAACAATTATGTTTACAAAGTCTCAATATGATGACAATTTTCCAACTGGCCTGCTTCAACGTTTCACTTGGAAACTGAGCCAACGTTTCCTTTCTAAAAAAAACCATCAACGTAAAGTACAATATTTTGTTGCAGGTTAAGCACTTAATTAGACAGGAACCATCTTACACGCTTCAGATTTTAAAGTCTACAATAAAAAAAAAGAAAAATAGTGTTTTTTCAGTGTAAGCAGCGCAGAGCGTTCACAGCAGGGATGAGCGTTAAGGAGGACATTTTGCAGGTGGGGAAATGGAGGTCAAGGCCACCCTGGCCCCAAACCCCCTGCCTTTTCCCCCTTATAGAAGGGGTTGCTCCTGCCTGTGGCCACGCAGGGAGGGAGCAGCTGGCTCAAGACTGCAGCGGGAGATGCTCGAGGACGGCATCTCCGGGAGATGCTCGAGCCACGAGCTGTGCCCGTGTGCCCAACTCCGTTCTTGAGGTGTCTACAAGTGACGTTCGTCTGCGTGAACTGAAACATCTTGACACCACGTCAAAATGCCGCAGTGACTAAATGTGACTAAAAGCCATCACGGGCACAGGGTTTATGGGGACGGACGGGGTACAGCGAGCTGGTCTCCCTGGGGCAGAGCCGTTGTGGGAAGAGGGAGCCAGAGCAGGCTGGGGGGCTTGGGCAAGGCTTGCTTGGTCTAACTGCTCCCTGCATGCAAATCCACAGCCAGGAACTCATTAATTAGCATCTCGCTGGCAGAGTAGGAGGAGGGAGATGGCAGAGGGAGGAAGAGGCAGGAAGATAGGGTAGAGAGAGTGCTCAGCATGCCCTGCTGCAGAGCAGGGCTCTGCCACAGCACTGCCACAAATGCTGTAGGAGATGCCACCTCAAAACGCCTCCCAGCTTCATGCCTCCAAATAGCTGCAGCCCAGCCCAAAACGGGGCGAGAGCAGCTCAAAAGCAGGTCCCACCCCACACGCTCAAGCCCAAGCCCTGGGCTGAGCTGGGACACGATGCCCTACACACGCCACATCCCACTGCCTGCTGCTACTGCCCAAAAAACCAAAAGTAGACACGGAGAGAAGATGCACAAGCCCGAGGAGCAGGCAGGGGCTCCACAGCAGGGTTTACATGATGGCAGTTAGATGAAATATCTCAAGTCCTAGGAAAAGCCACCAAAACAAGGCTTTTTTGTAAAGTTGAAGGAGCATCATATGGAATCTGCTTGCAGAGATGGCACAGCCCCCCTGGTTTCCCCTCCCCAGGTGAGTACAAGAGGAGGTGATGGCAAGGACAGCGATGCCAGGGGACCTGCATGCCGCACTGCCAGAGAAGGGCCTGGAGCAGCTGAGTTTGTGCCCACATCCCGCACCCCCGTAACGCCCTCCTGCCCCCCCAGGCACCCTGGGTGCTGCTGGAGGTAGCCCAGGTTTATGCTCTGCATGATCCTGGCATTCCCAGGGCACACAGGCCAGTCCAGCCTCCTCTCCAGGCGAGGAAAGCCGAGGAGGAGGGGGCGGCATGGCTGGCAGCGAGGGCAGCTGCCCACCCTCCCACCAGGCAGGGCACGGGCTCCTGAGCTGCCCGGGGGTCTGGGGCATCGTGCCAGCTTGGTGCTTTCAGCTTCAGTCACAGCGTGTTGGCGTCTCCTTGGAGAGAGGGGAGCAAGAGCAGACGGGGTGTGCACGGGGCTGGCTGCCTGGCAGTGGCAGGGAAGGGGTCAGGAGGGGACACGGCACCGCTGCACAGAGCGGACACCGGCCGGGGATGCTCGCCCTGCTCCCAGTGTGTGCAGATCCTTCCGGGGATCCCAAAGTGCAGCTAACCCAGTGAGGGAGCTTTTTCTCCCAAGGATCAGTAGAGAAGCTCTCCAGGGTGCAGGGCACAGTGGTACGTGAGCGCGCAGGGCAGCACCCATAGGGCTGAGGGGTGCAGGGCCACCCAAGGGTGGGTGCTGAGGACCCGCGGTACCATGGGCAGGGATCCGGCCAGCTCCCTCCCCGCAGCGTGACTCAAGGGGGAGTCTGTTAAACACAAACCACCCCATTTAATTAGCGTCAGGCTTCAACAGCAGCTGACAAAAGCCAGGAGGCTCAGAGAGCGGATGGCATGTCAGCCACGATAGCTCGGAGAGACCTGGCGCAGCAGCGAGGGCCTGACTCTGACAGCGTGACTTCCCCGTCCCTTCCAAACCTCATCTTCACTGAGACGGCTGGGAACGAGGTTGGTTTGAGCCCATTTGGGTGGAAATTGTCACTTTGGGGGTCCGTGTCCCACAGTGAGCCCTGACGAGGGACTGTGTGCTTTCGGAGCAGATAACCTGACCCTCACTCATCAGTGACCACCAGGCTAGGATGGAGGTGGGAAACGCTCCGGTACACAGCCCCCAGTAAGCAGCTCCTCATCCTTTCCTCTTGAAAACCTTTATTAAACTAAATCCAGCCCCGGCAGCAAGGTGAGCCCTGCTCCCGCAGCTGGATCTGGCCCCACACACTGCTGTGTCCTGGCACAGCCCCAGGCTGCTCTGGAAAAGCCCCAGCCAGGACATTTGGCCACTTTGGGAGCCTTAAACCAAATGATTTCTAACATTTCTGATCTCTCCAAAAGCTTCATGAAAAATGCACTGAAAACCCCAGGTTCCCAATCTCCCGCACATCACCTGAGCCTCATTCGCTTTGGCTTGGGAAAAGCAACAAAGACAACCTCTGGCAACCAAAATACCCTCGGAGTCATTCGGTCCCAGCCCATTCGATCACCTCCTCACTGGAAACCCACAGGGATATGGGGAAAAGCCCCACACCCTCGCAGAAAAGCCGCCGGCAGCGCGAGCGATGGCAGGCTGGGGAGAAGCCCAGCCGGAGCCCTGCGGCAGCACTAACCCCAGCACCACTTGCTGCAGAGCTGCGCCAACCCACAACCAGTTTAAAAGTCAGAGGCTCCTGATATTCAGCCATCCCCCATCCCAGCATATAATTATGGGTTCACGGTGCAAAATTCACCCGCAAGGCTTACCAGGCAGGAGAGAGAACATGGTACAAAGCCAGCCCTTTGGTTTGGCACACCAGAAACACGATGGTCATCGCTCAGATCCAGCTCTGGACTCAAATAGCAGATTTTTTTTAATTTTTTTTTCCCTTTTTGCCCCCCTCTCTGGATGTGACTCATCCTTAGGCGGCATCTCCTGCCAGCGCGCTGCTCCCGATGAGCTGCTATTGATTTACTCCATGTGCGGACAAGCTTATTGGGGAATAAGGGCACCTTGTTCCTGTTCCAGGATCCACGTGTCTCCGCACATGGAGTTAATTAAGAGCGAGCTCCATGTGGAGGCAAGCCCTCATCAAGCCCCAGCACCTAACGAAGGCACACAGCCCACCGCAGCCCGGTCCCGGCGCCTTCCACGTCCCCCACCCCAGGGCCCGGGTGATGCTCGGCGGGTGTGAATGGAGTGGTGGGGTTGGGGTGCCGGCCCCGAGGAAGCGCCCCATGCTGTTACCCCTGCCCATACACAAAACGGGCCCCCCAAAGCCTTTCACAGGGCAGCTCCTCCCAGCCAGCATCGCGCTGCAGCAGGCGGCTGTAATGGGAGCAAAGCGCGCTTTAAAAATTAATGTGGAACAAAAGAATTTCCACAAAATAAAAATTGCAGTTTCTTTTCCATTAATAACATATTACAAGCCTCGCTAAAGTGGCTGCAGGCTCCAGCTCTTGCCCTTTGCTGTCCTGTCTCCCTCTCCATCACAGCCTCGCCGGCCCCTCCGCTCCCCCTGCACTTTTCACTGTTGTTTTCTGTGGTGAAAGCTCCCTGAAACGGCCCACAAAGCCCAAACTTCCCCATCTCAGCCCATCACTGGTAACTCTCTCTGATCCCGTGTGATTTCATCATCTGCCCTTTAATGCAAAATGGATGTTCTAATTCTAACTAATAAAGTGAAAAACAAGAAGCCGAAAATAAAGCCATCAGGCACGGGACCAATCTGTGTTTGTCTTCTTCCTAATTCCATTATTGCTCTGAAACGAGCTCTAGATATTACTGCTCCCTCATTAACAGCTGCTCCCGTTTCCCTCTGAACCCCGGAGACCAGGCCCTAACGAACCCTGCAGCCAGAAGAAGGGGTTTTTAACCACAACAGCAGCAACACGCACAGAAACTCGGATTAGAGCATCTCACAGTGCTGATATTTCTCAAGGAAGACATTTGGGCCGAGGATGAGGAGGTGCAGAAGCGCGTGCATGCGTGGAGCTGAGCGGGACACGGATGCTTTCAGACACTCACAATCCATTTACACCTCATAAAATTCTCATTGCTTCTGCCTGGAACAAGTGCAGTGACCGTACAACCCTTATTAAGAAGGCCGGGACACGCTGCAGCAGCCGGCTGGAGTCACTGCCACGGCACGGGCAGCGTGGGGCCTGCACGCTACGGGAGCGCTCGGTGCTCGCGAGGGAAGCGCTTGCTTACAACCAGGGGTGGAAAATGCCTCATTTTGTGGTGTAGGAGGTTTTAGGGTGATTTTGGTCTCCTCTGCACCACTGCAAGGTCTGACCAAACCGAGTCCCTCGAGGCTCTGTCCTTCCCGGTGTCCCCGTACAGGGCAGCACTCTCAGACGTCCCCGCTCCTCTTACCAAGTGCTGAGCGAAAGCAAAGCAGCCCCGGGGCCTCTCGGTGGATGTTTCCAAGTGGGACGGCCCAGAGAAACCTCCCCAGCACCGAGCCCCTTCCCTCAGCTCAGTGCTACGGGCAGAGCCACCGTCCAGGCGCTGCCCGGAGCATCGCTGCGGGCAGGGGCTGCAAGGTTTCAGGGGACAGGGAACACCCCAGCACCTCCTTTCCCCACGTGCACGCCGTGCTGAGGGGCCAGGGGCTCCCATGGCCCCCCCAGCCCTGCGCCTGCTCCCACACTCCTGCCTTTGGCTGCGAACAGTCGCTCCAACCGCGCTCAAATGCTCCGGGGACGGCGCGCGCTGCCAGCAGATACATTAGCGAGAGCAAAGCCACTGAGGGGAAGGAGATCGGCTTTGTGCATCTTGCCAGGCTGCTTTTCTCCTGCCTTCCCTCTCGGCAGCTGTAAATAAGGAGGACTGATCCGGATTAGAGGTTACTGTCCTGATCAAGGGTACTTCTGCACGTCCTAATTAATTTTCCCCTGAGGTGGCCTTTCCCCCACCACGTGCTGCACGCGTGATCCCCGAGTGCCAGTGGGCCACAAGGTGCCTTTCGGGCATCCTGGGGAGGTGACATCTCTAAATGTCAAAGAGCAAAAGCAGGTGGGTTTCCCATGAGAGCAGCCACCTCCGAGGGGAACCGCTCCCTGCCGAGCGCAGGAGGGCCAGGCAGCCCAGCCGCTCGCCTCCGCCGGGACTGCTCCTGCCTCCCGGCAATGCCATGGACTGACGGAAACCAGGAGGGAACAAAAAACCAGGCACAGGGCCACCAGGCAGCAAGGGGAAAGCAAAATGTAAAAGCCTGGGGTGCCTTTCCCCCTCCGGCACTGCCAGGTGCTCAGCACCCTGCTCCCACCGTGGACAAATACTGACCCATCACGCTGCCTGTACCACGGTTCCCCGTGACCCCGCCAACGCTGGCACCGCATGATGCCAGTGGGAACAGGAGGAGCTGGATTCATGCTTCACCTCTGTCCCATCACCCCGCAAGCTCCATCCCAAAGTGATGTGGATTTGGGATGGAGGAATCTTGTGGGCATCTTCCAGTCCTGGACATGCTCAGCCCAACCAGCCCTCTTCAGAGGGAGGTGATTTTGTAGGAGGACAAGCCAGGCACAAACCCAAAATAACGCAAGCTCTGGCACGCGAAGAAGATGATGCAGGTGCTGTGGCTGGGACCAGCCCTCAGTCCCTGGAAACGTTCACTGCAATTCTCGCTCACCCAATTTCACAGACAGACCCTGAGCACAGAGGAGGGGTTGGTGTCGTATCCACATAATTAAAATTATAATTTGTTCTTGCCCGGAGCAGAGGAGCACAAGCAACCTCTGGTCCGTACGTGGAGGCAAAACATGAAGACATATATTTTGCCCCCTCTGTGCATCGCCACCCTGCCCACGGCTGCCGGCACATCCCCGGGGCCGGGCTGGCACAGCATCGCCATGTAGGTCCCCGCTGCCCCTGCGAGGACTCAGGGGAGCAGCTGCCCAGCCTGTCCAGGCATTTCGGAAACAGGTCCCACTTCCCACCGCAACCCACCAGCTCGTGCCTGTCCCCAGCTTGTTCAGCTTTAGGATGCCTGCTAAGCCCACCTAATTCAAAGCTCAACTTCTGCGAGCGCTTCACCGCTTATTCCTGGTGAGACTGACACGAGGGACCTGGCTCAGCTGAGAAGGCAAGACAGCGTTTTCCTTTCAAGGGATTTTTGCTTTACATTTGGGCAGCAGGAGCCGACTGGGGCACCAGCAGGACGGGGAGCAGCAAGCAGCAGCGTCAGCCTCGCCACTTACTACGAAGGACGATGGTCCACGCGCTGCCGAAAGCATCCCGACCCGAGCTGTACACAGCTCGGCTGCTCGCGTTAACGCGGGTGCTTTGTCCACCTCGCTTTCCTCTTCCCCTTCACCACTGTTTATGGCTAAATAAAAGTCAGAGGTTGGGGTGCAATAACGGGGCTGAAAAGCCTGGATCTGCTTTTGCTTTCCACACCTGGAGGGATCCAGCCCCCGGCCCCCAGCACTACCAAGGGCACCGAACACACCTGCCTACAACAAGGCTGCCCCAAACAGAAACTCTTCATGTTTCTCTTAAGTTCAAAGAAATTCAGATAAATTCCCTCTCGTTAGCCTCACCATCTGCTCCTAGATCTTAGCAAGGCTCACGGTGGCGGTGCCAAATTCAGGGAAAGAGGGTCCCTCTCCAGACCCAGGCCACCTCTGCAGACCTCCAGAGCCAGTCCTATTCCAGGTTTTACCCAGCAGTCTATTAAAATCAAGCCCTTTATTTAGGTGCTTAGATCTGGACTTCAAATGGCTAAAATTAGCCAGGAAAGTTGCACTTTTCTGGCTTTCTCCTCCCATGCCTCAGTTTCTAAAACCAGGGAAGAGAAGAACAATTATTTCTTTCCAACCCTTTCCAGAGCACTTGGAGATCTGCGGGTGACAGCGCGATTCGGTACAGACGTATTCATTATTCTTCCCCTCCATGGAGCAGCGTTAAATCTTTCTCCATATAAAGTCATTTTCTAAATTAGGTAAAGACGGTGAGTTTTGCACTGAGCACATGTGGATATTTTTATAAAATGTTTAAAACTTCTTGTCTGACTTTGCCTTCCCTTGAAGGACACCGTACCGAATTAAACCCTTCTGTGACCCCGTTTCATTTCACCCTCGAGGACTTCTCAAGTAAGACTTTGCCAAAAAGTAACATTAGCGAGTTCGCTTCATCACGGATAATAAACGGCAAAGTTTGGGTTCACGCGCTGCTTGGGCTTAGGGGGAAGAGAGGGGCTGGGGATGCTCTGGGACAGCCCCCAAAGGGTTTAACACATCGGTTTTGCTACCCAGAACCAGACAGGCGAGTCCACACGAGTCCCGCAGGAGCTGCTGTCACAGACAGAGCCTCCAGCTCGCCTCTGGTTTCCATCCCTGCCTCGTTTCACACAGCTGGAAACGCTGCCAAAGCGGCCACGCGGCCACCGGCTCCGCTCCCCGAAACACGTAACACATTGGCGGGTCCCAGGCTGCTCCCCGCCGAGGACCGGGTGCCCCCACATCTGCCCTGGGTCAGGGCTGGGGACAGGCCCCCTCCCGCAGAGGATGCGACTGCAAGGTTAACCCTTGAGGAGCACTCAAAGAGGGGATTTTTCCCTGGAGAAGGGGATTATATCGTCAGTAGCTGCACAGAGATGGGATAGATCAGCCCTTTGCCACCAGCCCTCCCCAGGGAAATGCAGCCCCTGTGGGGAGCCAAGGCTGGGGTGCCTGGCCCTGAGGAGTGGGTGCAGGGGGGAACCCAGCCCCCAGCATGCACCCAGCACGGCTCTGCATCAGGGAAACAATGGAGCTGGGGGTGAGGAGAGGGCCCAAAAACCAGGAGGACAGAAATGAGAAGGGGGACGCAGCAGCAGACCCACTGGATGCCAGCTGGGAGCAGGGAAGCGTTGCTGCCAGGTGCCCGCCCTCCCCCTCCGGCTTCACTGTGGGGTGCAGAGCTGAGACCCGAAGCACGGACAGATCCCGAGCCCCGACAGCAAACACAGGAAAGGTCACCCCTGCTCAGGCCCAGCAAGCTCAAGCAAAACCGCCGCTGCGTCAACAGGGAAGAGCTTTGAGCCGAACCAAAACAAGACATCGATGCCAAGAAACGTGCTTGCGCGGGAGTTCGTGAGGGTTTGGTGCCTCAGCTGTCGCGGGCTGGAAGAGGAGGTCACGGGGGATGCTGTGTCACCAAACAGCTTCGGACTTTCGGATGGCAAACCAGCCCCTTTGGCTCTCCCTGAAAAGCTGCCGTGCCAGGAACACGCTCAGCAGAGCCTGGGCACGGGGCAGCATCCTCCTCCCACCCTACCCCCCACCTGTCCCCAGGAGCAAGGGGAGCCAGCCATGCCACGGGAGCCCCCGGAGGCTTCGAAGGGGGGAAGTGGCCCCAGATGTGCCCACCGGCAGCGGAGATGCCGGCATGCGGGGTGGGAACCCCTCTGACCCCTACCAGGGGAACAAACGGCTGCAGCGACAATAAAAGCAACCGGGTGGGATGCACGGGAGCCGTGACCGCACGCTCCTCCCTCCCCACAGCCATCGGGACCTCTGAGCAGAGCCCCGCTCTGCCGCCCACCCCTCGCCCCCGCAGCGCCCGCTTGGCACCGCTGTGCTTTCGGGGCTTCCCGCAGTGCCCCCGCTCCGTCTGGGAACGGCCACAAAATGGGACCCAACACACAAAGGCAGTCACAACACTGGACCTGATGCACGAGGAGGAAGGGACCTGCAGACCCCCAAGGGACACAGCACAGGGACAGCGGGGATGGAGGATGTCCTAGTGTCAGGCCAGCACTAGCCCTGACATCCAAATGCCAAAGCAGAAGTTTCTTATCCTCCGAAACAACTTCCTGAGCTTAAATTTCTGTTATTTTTAACCTCGCTGATGCATTATAAATATCCATTGGGGCCGGCGCTCGCCTCCCAAGCCAGCCACTGCGGGTCCGTGCTCCAGCTGGGGCAAACTTTATGGCTTTACTTTTCCGAGAGCCGATCTGAAACCTTGGAGGGGAGCCAGAGAAAGGCCTGACCCGCGGGGAGAGGCCGAGGGAACCGGAGCTGCCCCGCAGGGCTGGGAGGCACTGGGACAGTCCCCGGCCGGAGGGGAACGGGTCCCTGGGAATTAGCCGCGCGTGGGTGGATGTTTCCCGGGAAAGCTGGGCTTCTCCCCCGGAGAGCATCCCGAAAACGTCCCGGTGCGCTCACGTGCACATCTTAGTCCTCCTCACCCACATTTCCCACCACGTCAGGTCCCAGCCAGCCGCCCGGCTCCCCAGGGACGGAGCCGACAGGCAGCAGCGCGGGTGCTGACGGGGCTGCAGGGCTCCGGATGCTCGCAGGGCTCCATGTCACTGTCACGGCCCCGAGCAGAGCTCCTCGGGGTCTGTGTGGCACGGGGCAAAACCCAGGGGCTGGGCACCAAATCGGTGAGAAGGGATGATGGGGAAAGCGTGAGAGATGCTCACGCCTGGGGACAGCCACCCACACCACGGGTCACGCTAAGGGAACAGCATCTTCCCCAGCACCTACAGCACACGTGAGGCAGCCAGCGCGCAGGGAGGGACAGGCAAGTCTCTGCTCCCTCCAGCACCCACAGCTGGGGCCAAGCGGAGCCCCCGGGCAGGCGCAGGCTGCTGCGGGGTGCCAGCTTCCACTGCCATTTTCCTATCCCCTATCCATGCGCCAAAGGTCACTCCAGCATCCTGGGCCATTGTTCTCACAGCCTGCAAGAAAGAGATTAAAACCTGCCCGCTCGGCAGACGTGAATGGCAGAGGAATAAAAAAAAAAAACAAAAAACAAAAAACAAAAAAACAAGAAGAGCTTTTATTCCAGCTACTCCAAGGCGTGATGCCAGCCTGGCTCCGTGGGGCTCCCAGCATGGTCCCCACCGCGCTGCGGCCGCATCCCTCCCAGTCCAAAGGGTCCCCGCACGGGCAGGCTGGGGGAGAGGCAGACTTTTCATTAGCAGCTTGGAAACTTTTCCTAGTGGAAGGTTCCCCAAAGCGCCGGGAATTTCGGCCCTGAGCTGTTTGCTTTCCATATTTCTGCAGATTTCACTTGTGGTTCACAGGAATTCAGGCACAATTAGAGCTGCTGCCACTCACCCGCCGGAGCCCAGCGCGGCAGCACCGGGACCCACTGACCGGCCGGCCGGGGAAACCACCTGCCCTAAAACCCGGGCAGAGGCAACAGGCTCTGCCCCACACCCCTTCCTCACACAGAGGTGACGGCCAAGGCCAAGAGCTTCCCAGGGAAACCTTGGGGGACACAGGCTCCCACCACCAAGCCAGGAGAGACACATCTCCCAGGACCATTCTGGCAGAGAAAATAACATCCTCTCCCTCCAAACCCTTCCTCACGGTGGGAAGATTTGGCCCAGAAAATGTGCTGTTGAACAACCACATCCCATTCCATCCTCCACTGGCACGCACCCCCACAGCCCTCAGACCCATCAGCTCTGACCCCGCCTGATTAATTAGCTCTAAAGGATAATGGGAACAGAATGGAAAAAAGGTCAAATCTTGATGATTGGCCAGTCCTGGGAGGATGCTGCATGCGAGGGGAGAATCCCTCACCTTTGCTCCCACCTTGCATGGGGTTTTGCCCTCCTCCAGCAGCCTTCCCTTCCACACTCCCCATCCCAGGATGCCTTCGGAGGGGACAGCACAGCTTGTATTTCCCACAGGATGGAGGAGGCTGCTCTTCTCTACGGAAACCTGCACTTTCAGCGTGTATTTTTAAGGATGGACCGCAGCCCAAGGCTTGGGACGCAGCATCCTCTTAGGTTATTGTTTCTGCTGCATCCCCAGCCAGTCTGCAGCCCCCATCACCTCCAGACCTGCAGTGGGGACTCTGCCCTGCAACACAGCCCGAAATACCTTAGGGGATGGGTCCAGACCCCCTGCGCTGCCAAGAGTTTGTACCCAAGCAGGACTGAGTGGAACAGGGCCCCAGCTGGCCTCGGTCCTGCTCCAGGAAGGCTCATGAGCAAGTCAGTCCCCCAGACACTGGAAAGGACAGACCCAAACCCACACCCTGGAAAAGGCATCGAGCGCGGGGCAGTTTGCATCCCAACACGGCAGAGCTGGACTGCGCGGTGGGTTTGCAGAGCGCTCGCTCCGAGAAGAGCGGCTCTGGCCACGCCAGCATCGCCTGCCCCATCCCATGGGGCTGGGAACGGGAGAGCAGCAGCCATTGCCAACCACAGCCAGGGAGAGCCGAGCAGCCCAGCGCGCATCACCAGGCTCGCTCCATCCCCCCCACTTCCCACAGGATGCTCTGTGCTGCGGGAACGGCGGCGGTGAGAAAAATCAGGGACCGGCCACAGAAAAAATCTGAATTTAAAAAAAAAAAAAAAGGAAAACACAACAAAACTACAGCTGCTCCTGGCAAAGCCCTGGTTCTCAGAGCCACATCTCACCCCGTCAGGGGTCAGCAACCCCTAGGGCGAGCTACGTGTCCGAATCAAAGGCAGGCGCCGTCAGAGCGATCCAGATCACAAGCAAAGGGCTGTTTGCAAATAAACCGAGCGAGCCCGAGCTCACCAGCGGAAACGGCGGGGCAGGAATGTTCTCTGGGTTGGGAAGGTTGGGATCTGCTGGTGGGCAGTCTGAGGAAGGAATGCGGTGACGTTCATCCAGCTAATAAATTAGCGAGATGAATTATTCAGGATGAATTATTCGCCTGGCTCTCCATCCCTGCGAGGAGCTGAGAGCTCAGCCCAGCGCGGGACGCGGGCGGGAGCCAGAAACCCTGGGGTGAGGCATTTGCTGCCGACGCTTCCAGGAAGGGCTCAGTGCAGCGGTGATGGGCTTGGGCACATTTCACCCTGGCGATGGAGCGAGAGGAGAAACAATGGAGGCTGGGGATGTCGTGCCGGGGGCCACACACATGTTCCCATGACGGGTGACAGCCCTGACAGTCCCTGCCCAGGGCACGGCTCCTTTGGGTCACTGGGGGTGCAGGGTCAGAGCGGGGACTGGCCAGGGTGGGCAGAGCACCCTGCATTCGCTCTGCCACCTCGGTGTCCCCCTCCGAGGCCATACCTGCTGTCCCACTGTCCCCCCAAAGTGGGGCCATCCCCACCGGTGACACACAGGCACTTCCACAGGCACTGCGTGCCCTCCAAGGCACCCTGCAGACCCGAAACCCCACCTTTGCTTGGCCATTTAGGGGGAGGCGGGGTCCTACATACCCCATCACCCTACAGACTGCCACCCCCCCACCTCCCCCTGGGACCCCCGGGATTTCTGCCAGCAGTGCCCTCACAGGGCTGCCACCGCCTCCCCAACATCACACCTCAGCATAACGACTTCCTAATCAGCAGCACCACAACGTGCAAGATGATGGGCTGGTGCGATGCAACCAGGACACGACGATGCACAGCTCAATCGCAGTTAAACACAAACGGGTGTTGCTGCACCCTGCCCAGGGCACCCACTCGCCCCTCAGCTCATTGTTTTTTTGGGGTCCCTCAAACCAGAGCTGCCCCATGGGGGAGCGAACGACAAAGCCTGAGACTCTGCGGCCACATGAGCGGGATCGCTGCGCTCCACACGCCATGAAACCCCCCTCGTAACGCTGCGGTCCCGCACCTGAAGCTGCGATGTAAACCCCGAGCACGCCCCGAGTGATGCGGGGAGCGTGCGGGGAGCACAACCACTGCCAACGCGCCTTCCCGCGCCCCCGCTCCCAGCCCCATCACGTTTCTTTCCCTTTTTAACTCACTGTCGCTCCCAGGGAGCGGTTTCCTGGGCAGTGACGTGACCCCGCTCCCCCGAGAGGCACGGCCGTCGCTGGGATTCATTCTCAGGGTTATAAAACCCTGGGCCACGCTGGGAACCCAGTGGCGGGGGGCGAAGGGCAGCAGCTGCCCCCGTCGGGGTCCAGCATCCCATAAGCCTTTCACCCCAGAGGCGATGGGGAGGAAGAAGAGGGAGACAGTGATGTCCCGTTCCCCCACCACAGCAGCAAAGGGAAAGGTGCCCATCGCAGGGGCTGCTCCAGGTCCATGGGTGCTGGTAGGAGGAGGAGGAGGGTCCCAAAGCCATGGGACAAGCTGCAAAGCCCACACAACGCCCCTGCCCCGCCGTTACCAAAACCCAGAGCGGTGCCCTCGGCAGGTCGCCCCTGCAGACCACAAACCCACCCGCTGGTTATTATCAGAAGCCAGCGAGACATTAAATCCAAACCCAAAGCGATGGCTCCATGGTCAGGGCCACACTGGGGTGGCCGGCCAAGGGGCTGCCCCGGGACCGAGCCAGGACCAGCCCTGCTCTGCACCTTCAAACACCTCAACACCGCAAAGAGAGGCAGCGGCCCCAGCCCAAGCCCCCAGCAAACCCCGAGCAGGGCCCAGGGGAAGGCGGCCGCAGAGGAGCCCATCCCGCTGCTGCAGGGTCCGGCTGGAGAGATGCTGGGTGGCCGAGAGCGGGGGGCAGGCGGGCGTGCTGCCGTGGGGGGCCGCAAACAACACCCCGGTTTACGAGGCCCCAGGGACTGGGGAGGCTGTTAGGTTACCAAATCCCCATCCACCCAGGGAAACAGCAGGTGCTGAGGAAGAGAGATACAGTATTTATACGTGTATATACATAGTTTAATGAGTAAAATACAAAAATTGTCTGTATGAGCAAGAGGAAGGTCATGAGTGGTGGGAGAGAAGCCAGAGAGCTGCCAGTTCCTAATATTCATTTCACATCATCAGTCAGGGATAACACTCCCCCCTGCAATACCCACACTACTGATGGGGAAACTGAGGCAGGACAGACCTTTGGGGTTTCCTGAGCCCCCTGCAGCCCCAAACCCCCAGGAGCTGCCAGGGCAAAGATGAATCCCATGAGATACCTGCCCCAAATATCACTCGCTGGCAGGGAGGCTTTCTGGTGGGACTGCCTGAGGGATGCGAGACAGAGGGCCAAGCCAGCACTGCCAGCCCCCCCAACCTGCTTTCATGGGGCTCCCCCAGCTGAGCCGCGTGGACCTTGCAGGGGGGCAGCAGCAGGATGGGGGACATGAAACCACCCAATGCCCGCCCCGTGGTAGTGGGATCACAGAGCTGGCTCTGCCCCAAAGGGACCACCCCAGGAATGGTCCCCCCCTCCCTGCCACCACCCCCAGGCAGAAGTGAGCACCCCATGGGGCTCAGCACCACCCCTCCGTGCCCCCCAGGACCCATGGGGAGGTAAAGCGGGTCCGTCAGCCTTCCAGTTGGACTTTCCATTGCACATCTTCTGCTCCCCGGGTGAGCAAGAGGCTCGCGGGGCACGTCCTCCCTGAGGCCGGCATCCCAGAGCGGCTCCCAGCGCCGGCTGCTCCCCCAGGGAGGAAGAGAAGAGTTGGGGCTGGGGAAGAAGAAGGGCGTGTGTGGAGGGAACAGCATGAGAAAGCCAACCCACTGCCAGCCGTGCCAAGTTGTGCAACGCTCGAAATGTCACCACGGGTTCCTCTTTTGTTCCCCCGGCCCCAAGCAGGGAAGCAGGGCTGGACCTCCCCTGCCCTCTCCTCATTTCATTTCTAGCAGAGCCAAAGCCTCTCGGGTGCCCCAGCAGCATCCCCAGCTCAGCCCACCGGTGCCAATGGTGCATGTTAGCAGAGAGCGCTCGGGCCAAAGGGACCGTGCCCAGCCCTCGGGGTCACACAGCGAGGAGCCATCCCCTCTGGCAGCCGCTGCGATCCCTCCCTGCCCTGCCTTCCCGGCTCCCTCCCTCTCTCCAAGATAAATATTTTGGCTTTTTCCTCCTCCCAGGCAGCAGCGCTCAGCCACTCCGTGTATTTCAGCAGGCATCACCAGGGCGGCAGCAGCCCCATCCCACACCCACCCACGGCAGCGGCGATGCTCGCAATGCCTCCAGGCATCCCCCAACCGCACCAGCATGTGCACAGGGCCCTGTCCCCCTCCTCAGCCCCACCACTGACCCAGCATTAAATACGACACCCCAAACTGGGGCCGGCTAGGCGGTGCACAGCAGGCCCAGCCCCGGTATCCGCACGGCAGCCCTCCTCAGAAGGCAAACCCAGGCGGAACCGCGCCAGCTTGATTAGAGAGGAGGGAGGTAAGCGGCTGTAAACCAGAGAGGAGCCTCGTTAAAGCGGTTACGCAACAATTTCTTAATCAACCGAGGCTGCTCTGCAGAGCGCGGCCAACGCCGCCGGTCGGGGTTTGGCCGGTGCCTGGGCTCAGGGTGTGGGGGTGGGCACAGGGTGGGTGCAGGCAGTAGTCGCACAGGGATGTGATGCAAAGCGACAAGTGTTTACCCTCCGCTCTCCACAAACACGCGTGTGTTGGGTCTCCGCAGCCCTCCCCAGCCCATCGCCGGTGGCTCCTCCACCCGCGGAGGATGCTGAGCCCAAAACCTCTGCGGCAGTGAGGGAAGCGGGGTGCATGGCCCCCTGCTCGGCCACGGCACCGCAGGAGCGTTTCCCCCCAGTAAGGAATCAACCTCGGTAATTTTAGAACATGCCAGTTTGCCAAAGCTCCCGCCGCGCCTCCAGCGCCAGCCCGCGAGCTCCGCGCTCTCCCCAGCCTGGATTTGGGCAGGCGTGGGCCAGCCAGGAGGAGCGAGGAGCGCCCGGCGCTGCCAGCTCGCCCAGCCAGCTGCTCCCCCGGCTGTCCCGGCAGCTGGAGTCGTGGGAACACACCAGGAATCGCTAGAAAAGCATGAAAACATAAATCACACTCCCCCCATGCACAGCTCGGGATGGAGGCAAGGGGAAGGCGCCGTCTGAGCCGTTTCTAAACGTGCTGGGTTGGTGCTGGGCTCACAGCTCAAAGGGAGATGACGGCCAAGGACACCGCGGGCACCTCCGAGAGCCACGCTTGGCTCCCCGGGAGCCAGCCAGGGCACAGTTAAACTCACATTCGAGCCTTGACATCCCTCCAGCACCAGCCGCCTGCCCATGCTGTCACACGTGGAGTAGGACAGCAGGACGCATCCTGCACCCACCCCACCACCCTCGTATCCGACAGCCTCTTCACCATCGTGCTCTGGTCGTAGGGCACTGCTGGTTGCGAGGGAGGAGGAGGAGGAGGAAGCTCCCACCGACACTCATGGCCAGCATAGGTGCTTTTTTTCTACTTATTTTATAAACAAAATAAAATCCACATATTTAACAGTGACGAGGTATTTCAAGCCACACGCGTTAGCACCTGCTGCGAGCATCTCCGAAAGCACCGCTCATTCATCCCGTCTGCCCATGCGCCCTTGGCAGCGACAGCGGGAGGGGTGGGGGAGGGCCCCGGGATCTGCGTCACCCCGCAGGGAACTGGCATGGGGACACCAGCACCAACCTCCTGTCCCCTGGGCGAGGTGAGATGCAATGGGAAGGACACCAGCCCCCTGCCCCACCAGGCAGCATAACTCCTTGCAGAGACCTGACGCACTCATCTCCCCCACCACTGCCCAAGCAGGGCAGGATCAGGCCCCGTGGGAGCTGCCAACAGCGTTTTCCCCTTCCCTCTCCTCCAGCCCAGCTGCAGCGCAGGGCTGTGGGAGGTGGGAACGAGGCAGCGAAAGGTATCGAACGTGGCACCAAACCCGGCCATAAATAATCTCCCGAGCGCAGCCAGGTTTTACAGCCTTTCCCCCACCTTCCTCCGGCAAACCTGGGAGCGTCCTGGATTCCTAACCTGGAAACGGAGCAAGACGGTGGAAATAGCTACTTTCTCCCTTTCCTGAAAAGATGGGAACAAAAAGCAGCAATATTGGGGCAAGCCTCAGCCTCACCCGGTCCCACAGGCAGCACTGGCCACAGGGCAGGGATGGTGTGACCCATGGGGGCATGGACCGCGACCCCTCCACCCCTTTCCCACTCCAGGAAAATTTCACCTCATGATTAAGACACGGGATTGCCAAAAAGATCCTGCCTCGCATCACTTTTCCTGTACGCCTGGAGGCAAATCATCTCATCAGCCACACGCATCAGCTCAGCATATAAAATTCGTGGAATAACAACAACACTGATTTCTCCCCTCCTCCTCCCCGCTGTGCTGTTGGGAGCGCAGACTCCCCGGGACGACATCGGCTGCCTGAGCCCACCGCGGTGCCCACGGCACCAGCATGTGCTGCTGCTTGAGACTGCTGTCCTCGGGAGATAGTCCAGGCCAGAAATGCCGTAGCCAGCGCTCCCCGCCTGCCCCCAGTGTATTTAACACTAACACGATAATCTCCGCTCCCCACGCACGCACATGTTTGCTTGGAAGAGCAATAAAGGACAATAAAAATGTGAGTCTGGGAATGCTGGACGCTTGCTAAGGCACCACCCCGGCGAGGCTTGGACAGACAAAAGGTGAGGGGAGGGATGCCCGCGGCTCTGGGACATCCCCACGGGGACCCAGGCGAAGCGCAGCCGCTCAGCACCACCAACGTGCCCTGGCCAGGAAACCCACCCCAATTTAATCCATTTTGGCTTGAAAAATTGGGCGGTGAAGACATAGTGGATAGGGACCATGGTTTGGGGGATAAGTGGATTTTTGGCAAGTTCCTGCGAGGCTGGAGGCAGGAGCTGCCCAGCCCAGGCTCTTGCAGGCAAGCCCTCACCAGCCGAGCCCCGGCTTCAGCCCGGCAGCATCCTCCAGGGCTGCAAACACCAAAACCCCTGAAAATGCCAAAACCCCTGCAAACAAACGCCAAAACCCCTGCAAACAAACGCCAAAACCCCTGCAAACAAACGCCAAAACCCCTGCAAACGCTGAGCCCTCCGCCGCGGCAGCAGCTCGCCCCAGGTGGGCTCTTGGCAAAAGCACCCCGGGTGCCGCACGCACACGAATCCTGGGTGGGGATGTGTTAGTGCAGTCACGCAGACCTATTGATTCAGGAGCATTAATTGGTCTTCGCTGTTCAAATACCAACCTCAATTACAGCCACTTTTCCTTTTTTTCCTCTTTTTTTTTTTTTCGCCTTTCCTGGATGCTCACCCCCTTGGTTCTGCTAGTTTAAATACCAGGATACCTACACTGGCCTTGGGGGAGAGTCGGCGTTAACTGCACGTATCTAATTTATAACCAGGCTCTTTGTAGCTGTAATGAGCAACGTCTTTAAAGAAAAGGAGGGAAAAAAAAGACACCTGCTGCAGGGGACGTTTGCTGCCAGGCTCGGAGCCGCTCAGTCATTCATGGGGATTTGGAGACGGCACTGCCAGCTCCAAGTGCCCGGGTTGAACAGATCCCAGGTTCGGATGATGCTCGGCTGGAGCGGTGGCAGAGCCTCTCCCCAGGAGTTATCCTGGCCACACGTGCACATCCCAAAGGAGGGCACGGCTCTGTCCCTCCGCAGCCCGCCCGGCCTCCAGCCCCTCGCCAGCCGGGAACGCGACGGCCCTTGAAGTTGCTCTAATTCTCATTATTTCCTTTCACTGATTTCCTACCCATGGCATCCCAAGCTGAAGCCCAAGAGAGAAAACGGCCGGGATTTCCGATTTAATTAAACCTCGCTGAGCTGGCTGTAGCCCTCCTTCGAGGCCGTCGCTGAGCCTCCCACACGCGGTGGAACGAGCCCGTGCTGATGCCGCGGAGCCAGAGGGGGCAACTCCTGCCTGATGCTGGCACATGGGTCCCTGCTAAAGTCCATGGCTTGGGGCTAATTTCCATCCCAGAAGCACAAGCCACTTGTCAGGGTAAGGAGCCCAATGGTTAGAGATTTTACCCCAATTCCCTATTTATATTTTTTTTTTACCAGCTCGCTGCTGGCTGAAAAGAGCCCCGGGATGTTCAGCCCGGTGCCAAAACCATATTGGAAACCGAAAGCTGCCTTGCTTAGGTGGGAGAGGGAGAGGCAGGCTGTGCTCCCCAGCTCTGCCCGGGGTCTAAAATAAACCCCAAGGAAGCTTTGCCCAGGTCTCTGATGCTAAAGGAGGGGAGCATGGTGCTGCGGGCACCCATGGGGACCCCCAGCTCCGGCACTGCCTCTGTGCAGGAGAAACGAGCTCCCTGGCAGAGGCACCCAACGAAGCCACCCAAAATTGCTGGTTAATTCTCCACCTAGGGACAACTGGTGCTGGGGACAGACAGCGGGGAGGTGGCTGTGACAAGGACCTCCCCAGGCTGGGGTTTTCTCTTTGCCTGGGGTACAGCAAGTTGACTACAGAAGGTTTGCGGGGTGCAAAGCCAGCGGGAAGCAGAGACACACAAAATCGGGTATTTTGCACTCCCTCGTCAGCCACCCCGACCAGTTCCAGCAGAATCTGGAAGAGGAGTAGAAGACACCTCAACGATAACTAAATACCCCCAATTTACACCCAAAATTACTGGCTAGGTAGAGGAGGAGCAGGGAAAGTGTGTCCCATCCCTGGGCGCTGGCACACCCCAGGCTCGGTCTCAGCACGCTGGCTCACCAGCCAGCACAGCCTCGGCTTTCACATGGAACTGTTTCCAGCCCTGCTTTGAAGACCAAACTGGGGTTATACTGGTCCATTACCTGGACACCAAATCGCTCCTGCCTTTTGCCATTTATTGTGTGTATCCAAATATTTTTTTCCCCTGAACTCTAAACCGTTACGTGTCCAACACAAGAAGGGGAGAAGAGGCAGCAAAGCACCCCAGACCGACAGCATTACAACTGTCTTTCACGGGCACAGGGTGAGCTGTGCAGTGAGGTTTTTGGGGCAAGGGGAGGGATTTCCCATGGGGATGGAGGTGGGATAAAGGGAAGGCAGCTGCTGCTGCCCTGAGAGCCCCAGTGCCTCCATGGGCAGGTGAAAATGGGCACATCACAACAACTGCAGAGGTGGCTCTTTGCTGCCAGCCCAAACAGCCAGAAGAGCTTTGGCACAGAGATCTCCCGCGGTTTTAAAGCCCATCCATCACCACACTGATTTCATGCCTGACCAGGACAGACCCACGACCCCAAACTGTCCCGCAGGAGCCACCTCTCACACAGCACCAGCCCTGCTCTTGGCCAGCATTTATATTCCCACAACAGATAAACCACGGGTAAAACTCTGAAAAGCCTCGACCGTTTCGAAGTCCCCCAGTCCCACCGACAAGCACTTGAGCAAAGTCAGAGCTTAAGTCCTCCAGAAAGCCAGCGGGACTTGGACACTGCTGAACATGTTACCTAACCACGTCTGCCAGCCGCTCGCAGACCGAGCACCAGGCAGCAGGAGAGAAAAATAAATAAGAGAGAAAAGGTTGGCCTGAAAGTTCACCAAAAAAAATATTAACCAGCTCAGTTCACAGCCTTTAAAAAAACCAAACCCGTAAACCTTCCCAAAGCAATCACGTTTATTTGCAGGAGTGTTTGCAGAAGCCAGAGATACTCCTCAGTATCCGTGCGATGTGTTTTTAATGTCAGGTCTGCGACAACTGGGGAAGAAGGGCTGAAATGCATTTGCAAGAAACGCTTCAACAGCTCCAAATAAATGAATTCCTAAAATTTTCAGCCCGTTAGTGGATAAATTTGGGAAACGGCTGCATTTGCTGAAGCGATTCAGTGCAAATGCTGCACCCAGCACGTGTGTGCGCCTTGACGTCCGCAGCGTTTTACAAGAGCCCGCACGGCCTCGCCACGGCATAACCCCGGCAGACCCCTCACACCCAACAGCCACAAATTCCAACGAACCCATAACACAGGGCTAGTTAACGAGGCGCTGAGCAAGCCATGGCAGGGGGCTGCGTGGGGAGTCGGTGCACGTCCTGCTGCCTCCCCCTTGCTGGATGCTGCCCATCAAGGAGCGACGTTCCCAGCCTCTACACCCCATTTTGGTGGCTTGGAAAATCCCAGCTTGGGAGACCGAGGACGAGATGACCCCAGACACAGCAGGAGAAACCTGTGCCTGCAAGTATCCTACTGTGAAGCCATTTTGCCTGCCGTGAGGGAGTTTCCACCCTCCAGCCCTGAGCACCTCTTCTTTTTCTCCCCCTTCAGCAACCCAAAGCCCATCAGACAATTAATTAAAATTATTTTTCCCCCAGAACTGCTGCCCTTGTGGAAAAAAAAAACAACCAACCCCCAGCAGCTTGCTCCTTCCCCATCTTCATCAGCCTGGGAACACCCCACTGGGCTGCACCCCCAGGTCACATTACAATCCCGATTCCCACAAAGCCCCCGGGGTCCTGCAGCCCCCAAACTCCCCTGGTTTCTCCCCAGGCCCCCCTTCCCCGCAGCGGTGGGATCACCTCGGGATAAACCCCACCGCCACCCCCCAGAGCCGAGATTTAACACAGCGATGCTAAAAAGCCACCCGGCCCGTTTCCATGGGTACGTGAGGCACATGTTGCTATGTGATGTGCGGTCCGTCGCCATGGAGACGGCGGGGATGTCACCACGCAGGGCTTCTTAGTTGCCATGGCTATTAAAAAGCGCTTGTCCTCTGGGGACCTCGAAGGACCAGGGCCACCAGCTTCCCCTGCGCCTCCCTCTCCGGTGGCATCAGCTCCCTGGAAGCCCGTTGGGAATCCGGTCGTGCAGGTCCCCAGGACCGCGCAGGTCCCTGAGGCCATGGTGATGGGCACCTCCGAGCTAAGATAAAGAGGAGACCCAGCCCCACATTTTCCCATGGAGAGAGGCATCAACCCCCAGCCATCATGCACCCCAGCCTTGCAGAGCACTCCAGCGAGGGGGATTTACTGGTGGGGCTATAGCTGACAGAGAGACTCTAACTGGGGTGAGCACGCGGAAGGGCCCGGACCCCCTGAACCCTGTTACACTTCCTATTAGCACAGCAGGGAGGAGAAATCTTTGCCCTGCTTTGGAGATGACTGTGACCAGAACCACGTGTTACCAGGCAGAAACACAATGGGACTCAGCCCTCACAGACAAGGCAGCGCCGCGAAATATATGTAAGAGCATCTTCTACCCCGAGGTCCTGCAGGTAGCCCTAACCTGGACTGCCACACGGGGAGCTGAGCTAAAAACCATCAGACCCTGAGGCTGGGGTTTACCTGGGATTAGACACCCCGTTTTGCCGCAGGCGACAGCTTTCCTTTTACCCCTGGACGTGCTCTGCAGGGCTGCACCATCCCAGCAACCCCGAACACGGTCGGGCTCCTGTGGGACCACCCGAGACCACAGAGCTGCTCAGTCACTCGCTAAGGACAGCGCAGCAGCTGCCCACAGGTTAATTTGACATCTCCGTGCCCACGTTTTGAGTCCTTCCCTCCTCCTCCTCCTCCTCCTGCCTTCCTCGCCCTGCTGCAAACAGCCGCACAGCGCGGCACAGCCCCTGCCTGCTCATTTCCAAAGCCCGTTTCTCCAAGCGCTCCGTCTTTGCTCTAATTGCATTCCAGGAAGGGAAATAGAGACGCAAGAAAGTCCTGGCTTTTATTTATTATTATTTTTCCCCCTTTAGACAGGCCCAAGCCCCCGCTGCAGAGTCCCCACTCTGCCCAGCCAGCACCGTGTCTGAACTCTTCTCTATCTGATACCAAACCACTTCCCCAACAAACTCAAAGTGGGTTTTTATGTGGCCATATAAACCCCCCTGGAAAATACTTACACACTTTATTAAGTAAATTAAAGGTATTATTTTCTCATCATTTTATTACATTTTCTAGGAAGGATATAATTTTTCATTTAACTCCATTGGACGAAAAAAGCCACAACTGAAAACCTATGGAAAGGTATATTACCCTGTAGTGGAAAATTAGATTCCTCCTACACAATACTATAGGATGATTTAAATATAATATATAGGAATATAACATGTTATTAAATTGTATAGTATCTTTCTAGAAAGACCTACAGTATCAGATTCTAAAAATTACTCCCCAAACCGATTATGTTTCACTCTAGCCCAGCTGGTTTCCTCTCTATTACACGCTGCAAGACTTTCCCTGAAAGGTTCAAGTTTTAATTGAGTCTTGAAATGCTGCCGCAATCGCGCTCCGAGAACGGCTCCAAACTCCTCCGGACACGACAAATCCGAGTGGGGAAACCCCCGGCCTCGGGGTGGGATGGACACGGGGATGGACACAGCCCCGCTCTCTCCCACAGTCAAAAAACACCTTTATGGGCAGAGGGGCCCAGCTGGGGCAGAGCTCGTCCCAGCCCCTTGGCTTCGTAGGCACAAAGCAATTCTGTATTTCGATCTGTATTTCCCAGCCCTCTCTACCCCAAATATTTAGGGGGGTTCAAATAGTTATTGGTGCCCCAGCATCACGCACCCATCCTCTTCCCCCTCCGCAAGAAAAAAAAAGGGTTAGGGATAAAAGTTGCCTTTAGCTGTTGCCATAGAGACTCTCCGGCTCAGCACAGAAACCCCAAATCTTGTCAAAAATGGAAGAATTTAAGATTTTAATCAGTGAGAACGCACGGGAGGCCAGGAGCATCAACGCACAACCTTGCCTTAACAGTCTCTGCCCTCAGATGCCTTCGCCCCTCGTTCAGCAGCATCCCAAGAGCCGGTTGGGAGAGGGGATGGAAAGAGAGGAACAAAAGCCACGAAAACCCTGTCCGCTTTCGAGTATTTTCTCTCCCCACCGAAGCAGCCGCTCACTGGCCAGGCTGATTTCTGGACCAACAACCCACCGGCCAATCTGTCTGTGTTCCCGTTTCCTTCATCCACTGCCAGAAAAAAAAAAAAATTCAACAATACGAGCTAGGCAAAATATTTCCCGGAACCATTGCTACTTCTCTCAAAAACTTCACCTCGTGGCCAGCAGCGGGGGGAGGAAAAACAACAAGAAAATCCCACACTTCCAGCACCACGAGATGTTTTTGCGACCGTCTCGAAACAGCTCTTTTCCGCCGCATCCTCCACATTTACTCCTGACCCGACTTCCACCGCGACCACAAGTCAAACCCGCCGGGGTAAACTCACCGCTCTGGCATTTGCGCTGCTTGGCAGAGCCCCGGCTCCGGCCGTGGCTCCCGGCTAAGACAAACACTGCCAGGAGCACGCTTTGGTGGCTGCCTTCCCCCGGCCAGCCTGGGCGGCCGGAGAATCCTATTTTACCACCGTTTAAGACTCGCGGTGAGTTTGGGAGGGGATGGGCAGTGGTTTCACCAGGCAGGGGGATGCTGGGGATAACCAAAGCCGCGGCACTGGGGAAGAGCCTCCTGTGCCAAGGGGTGTTGTGTTTCGTGCCCGAGGATGCAAAGTTTGAGGAATACCAAAACAAGGAACTTCAAAAAGGAGCGGTGTTGGCCCGGGGAATATTGTTGTATGAGCTCAGCCTCTTCGGAGCAATGGAAAAAATCACACACTGACCCCGAAAGGACGGCGGGAGGATTTGGTGTGCGGGGGCCGAGCTGAGAGATGTGCCACCAGCACCCACCCAAGGGCACAGAGGAGACGTGGGGGGACACAGCACCCACAGCAGCACCCTGCAGGAGGGGGTGCTGCCCAGCACCCTGAGCTGCTCCACAGCCCCGAAGGTGGGGAAGGACCCAGACCAGGGCCACAAGCAATGCCCCACAAGCCCCTGGCACACTGCCGTAGAGGGGAGCTCTCCAAAACCTTCCACCACGATCGAGTCCCCATGTCAATTAATCAATCAATCAGGTTGGAAGAGACCTCTGGGATCATCGAGTCCAACCATTGCCCTGACACCACCATGTCAACTAGACCATGGCACTAAGTGCCATGTCCAGTCTTTTCTTAAACACCTCCAGAGATGGTGACTCCATCACCTCCCTGGGCAGCCCCTTCCAGTGTCTAATGACCCTTTCTGAGAAGAAATGCTTCCTAATGTGCAACCTGAACCTCCCCTGGCGAAGCTTGAGGATATGTCCTCTTGTCCTATCGCTAGTTGCCTCAGCCAGCCCCTCGTGTTTCCCTGCTGCTGCACACCCAGATGCCCACCAGGATGAAGGTTCCCACTAACCCCATCCCTCCCCGCACTGGGGAATGCACCCACACCACCGTCAGCTCCTCCAGAAACCCAGAGCTGGAGCCAGGACCCAGCTGGCAAGGACGGCACTGGAGGGACATGGTGCGGGTAGGGACTTACGGGCTAAAAGAGCCACTCCAGCACCGGCTCATCTTTGGAAACAAGATGACTTCGGTTTGAAGGTCACCGGGAGAGGAGTTTTGTGACTCCCTGCCATGCCTTCGCTCTTCTTCCATCACGAAAGCAGGTCTCACCACCACGCTGCCACGGCTCTGCTCAGCCCACGGTGTGTGTGCAACCCTGCAACTGCCCTGGACTCCCCCGGGGCTGCTGCCAGGCTCAGGGCAAGGGCTCTGCCTCAGAGACCCTCGCTCCTCCTGCCCCCCCTTTGCTCTACACAAAAGCACCCAGGCACCCATGGGTGCAGCCAAGCACCTACACAGCCTGGAGATATAGAGTTGAGGCAGAGGGTACCATCTCCTGTCCCCAGATAAAGGCTATGGACCGCTCCAGGTAGGATTCACCCAATGCAGGGAAAGGCTCCCGAGCTGCCTGGCCCCCAGCCCTCCCCATCCCCCTTGAGCAGCTCCCTCGCCTGCTTTCTCTCTCGCTGTGCCTGTGTGTGGGTGTATTTGGAAACGAGATCTTTCCAGCTGAACTGCAAAATGAAACGCAGAGATCACAACTCCTCGAATAGCTTCATCGCGCGCGCACACACACACCCCCCCTCCAACCTCCATCCTGCCCCCGATGCAAAACCCAGGCAATAGTAAAAGCAAAAAAAAAAAGGTGGAAAAATCAAGGTATTCAGCAGATGAAAGGAGGGGATTTGAGGAAGGGGAGGAGGAGGCACAGCAAAACGCTTTCGGTGCATCCTTTCATCCCCCAATTCACCACCACATTTGCAGCTTGACCGCCACTTGCCCAACCCTCTGCGCTCCCGGAGCTGAGACAACCCAGTTTCATGGGGCTATGAGAAAAGAGAAAACAAAACCCAGCAAAAAGCCAAGCCCAAAACCCAGCTGTGAGATTTGAACATCTGCTGCCGGAGGAGCCAGAACCCATTTACTGGGACGAAGGAAGAAGCGTCTCCACCCTCGCTGCGGGTACCCCACGCCGGCCTTGGGCTCCTTCGCTGTTTTCCAGCCTGGTAAAAGAGAGGATTCCCCTGTGCTGCTGCCACGAGTGGTTGCTGAAGGGGCTTCAATTTGCCCACGGCGGGGGAAATAGGTCCCACGGGAGCTGCGTGTCAGTGGCTGGAGGGTGGAAGCAGAGCCTGGGGGACAGGACATGCTCCATCCTAAGGGATGGGCTGGCAGGGTGAAATAGGGGCATCCTAACACATACCCTGACCATAGCAATGCCTGACCCAGGCCAGGGGAAGCACCGGGGCCTGGAGCAATGGGCGAGGGGCAGGGGTGGGGGCTTGAAGCACCCAGGGACTTCACCACTAACACGGGTTGTGCCAGAGAATGGGGTCAACACACACTGCCATACGGAAAGTCACATACAGAGTTATCCTCTACACAAAACAGAGCCCAAAAGGTGGGCAGGAAACATCCACCCTGGCTAGAGGAAGGACAGACTGACACAGCTCAGGGATGTCCCAGCACCAGCTCCAGCCACACGAGAGAGGGGACCATGACGGGTCAGTCTGGCCCACGCCGTCATCAAACCACCACTTTCCCAAGCTGCTGACCCCATGTGCAGCCACATACGTGTGGGTACAACAAACCCAGGACACCGAAAAGCCCCCCTGCCCGGGCACGGGGCACGCTGAGCCACGAAATGCCCCACGCCAGCATTGCTGGTGCGCCTGGGGTCAGCATCACATCCCCTGGGTCATCCAGACCAGAGCATCCGCACGGCATCGAGGGCTGAAAGGGAAGATCTCGCTCCTCTCCCCAGGCTCATGGATACCCAAACCCCTTGGCACACTGAGACCCCCCCCAGCTTATCTGACCAAGCCATCCTCAACCCCCAAACAACTGCCTACGGGGGATAGAATCCCAGGCACAGGGAAGAAGGGAGCGAAGGAGAGTACGAGGCTCCAGCTGCGATCCCTCCCGACCCCGGAGCCGAGGAGCCTCACCCATGCCTCTCCCCTGAGTTGAATGGGGCTCCGCACCCTCCAGCGCCGAACCGGCTGCGGGGTTACAAACAATAAAGCGATTTATGCGAGGCAGAGGCCTGCAAGATTTATGCTGTACGCTCGCAGTAAAGTGCAAACACTTTCCCCTCCGCACGTGGCTGGGTCCTTTGTCAGAGGAATTTGGGGGTTTGACCGCAGAAGTCAGGACGAGTCTCTAAAGGAGCATCAGAGACAGACCTGCACTGTGACCCCGAGCAGATTATGGTCTCAGGGGTATATCCCGAGACATATTTATGGTCCACCAAAGCAAGATAAGTCAATAACCACATACAGTAGCAGTTACAAGTCAGATATTAATTTAATTCCTCTCCTCCCTGTCTGCCCAAATAAGCATTAATTCAATGGAGCATCAGGGCCCCGTTATTTATCATTCTTGCTGGGGTCTCTGTTTTCTCCCGTTAAGGTAGAATTGCTACAGCCAGGCTATCTACACACAATGGTTCCCGAATTAAAGATACTCTGCATCCGACACAGGCATGGGGACTGCCAGCCCAGACCCCGGTTTCAGGCTATTACCAGCTAACGCCAACGCGGAGGAGGCTCGTTAAAGTGCAGCCCATCAAATGCACTTGAAAGCTTTATTCAACCCACAGCAGAAGGAACATTTTATTCCTACAGACCCCGGGGCTGAGCAGGAGCCGAGATGTTTTGCTCCATCCCGCAGGATCCGGCCACCCCGGGGGCTGTGCCCCCCTCCAAAGGCATAGCCCCCCACCACCCACCCCCCGGAGCCGGGTTCCTCCCCAGTCTAGTCTCAACCCAGAGCTAAAAATGAACCTTATTCATGATTAACATCTCTATTTGCATAGCGTGGCTGGCAGCTTAACACCAAATAAATGTTTTGGCAGAGGGAGTCGCAGGCGTGGGGGCGAGCCCTGCCCTCCAGAAGGAAGCTTCAGCCTCGCCATGGGTTAACGGGTGCTTTCTAATTGAATTAACAAATCATTAACAAGTCCCCTACACCATCTGGGTAGGGGAGGGCTCTGCCTTGGGCTGCTCTGGCCACCGGCATCCCGGGAGCGCGCAGAGGCAGCCCGTAACGGAGCAAGCGCTGAACCTGACCTGATTAAGTTATGAATCACAGGAAATCCTGAAGGCATAAACCCCCTGGGGCGGTCAGGGCTGCCAGGGTGGGTGAATCCCCGTGAATCCCCTCGCCCAGCTCCGCCGCAGGTTTGCCTTCAGCCCCGGGGTTCAGGAGCATCTCGAGGCTGGTTCGGTGGGTGCACTGGGGAAAATCTCTCACAAGAGACCCAAATTAGAGATAAATATAAGGATGCTTTGCATCAGGAGCCCTCTAAGAGTGGGGCTAGCATATGGATTACAGTAAATAAATCCCCTTTTCTTTATCAGCTTGCTGTGCCAAGCTCCCAGCTCTTGCCCATCACCTGCTTTAGCATTTCGTTCCCATTTTCAGCCCCCTCCTGCCCTCACCCCAGGGTTTCACATCCCGGCAGAGGGAGAGAGAAAGCAGGGAGGACACGATCAACACAACAAAACCCCATCCAACACCAGCCAGTCCCTTCCGCCTAGGAAACACGTTAAAAATCCCGACCAAAACCACGTTTCAGGCACCGGAGCCAAACCAATAGACAATTTCCATTCACTTGTGACTAACCAGTGAACTTCTGAGGGTTGAGTCACGGGCACGTCCCGGTCCCACGCACGCGTGTGCGGCCCCGGCTTGGGGCTCGCACCAGGACCTGCCCAGCCACGCTGCGCTTCGGGCATGCGATGCTGCCCCTGGCACCTCGACAGCCCACTTCCCGTAAGGCAGTAACCAGCGCCGTGGCACCCATCACTGAGGTCAAGCCTGAAAGTTTCTCTCAGCAAATATTCAGGCTGAAATATGTGCTTTTTCCATCTGCTCGAAGCCTTTTTGCTGGGGCTTTGGTAGGAAGCAGATGCGAGAGCATCCCAAAGCACGAGCGGTCGTTACTCACTCCGTTATATAAAACCATGAGAATTTCCTTTTTTTTTTTTTTTTCCCCTTTTTTTTTTTTGGTTCTTAGCACCAGGCCAGATTCCTGGGTGAGAGGCCAAAGCTGGCAAAAGCCAAAGCCAAACAAACCTGGGCTGGGGGAAACCTCTGTGTGCATCACCAACCAAAGGGAATATTTCACATCTAGATTGCTCAGCAGAGAGCCAAGGCACCGGGGAAGGGAAAGCCACGATCTGGCCTCGTAACAAACCCAGAAATGCTTAAGCCTTGTAATTAACTAGGAAATTCAACCCCCTCCAAACCACAGTGAAGCTTCAAAGCCCTCCCAACCTGACTCCGGATGCTCCTTCCCCGGTTCCCCACGGACGGCCCTGCTCCCCCAGACCCTCCTCCCTGTCCGCAGCGGCCAGCAAAGCTGCCGGGGGCAAAGGCTCCCCGGGGCTCCTCTTCCAAAGGAAAATGATTTCGTGATCCAAATGAAAAAGCCATCGAGGAGGTTCATTTTGGCCAAAGGTTTTGCTCCCTTCCAGCAAAAAGAAAAGGAGAGCTAAGAGAGACCTGGGCAGGGAACTCAGGGCGATCAAAAACTTGGTCTTTGCTGCACGGAAAAAGTGTGAAACGGAGTTTAAAGTAAAAATGGGAAAGAAGCATTTTCCAGCACGACGCCAAAATGTCTGCAGGGGGCACAGGGGGAGAAGCAAGCAGAAAATTTTCTGTGCATCATAAAATCCCGGGCATTTCCAGCCTGGCTCCAACACCCCGCACTACTGAATGGGGGAGAGAGCGCAAGAGCTGCTGAAGTCAACAGCGGTGAGTCTGCGTGGATCAGCCAGGAGACACGGCGGCCCCACGGATGAGCGGCGGCTGGGGTGGTCCGGCCCCGTCCCAAATCACCACCCACCTCTCCTAGCCCCCCGCTGCTGGGCACGGGGGGCTGGGGAAGAGGCTGCGATCCCCTCCTGGCCACCCTGCCGTGGCTCCCAGCCCCAAACGCACAGTAGGTCTCCGGAGATGGACCCCCCGGCCCCGCGTGGGAGCCCTCATTCAGGATTTCCTACAAGGAGCCCAAGCAGAGCTGTCCCCACGCAGAGCAGGGTCCCCAGGCAGGACGGGGTCACCCCTCCCGGCCGGGGCTCCCCGCGCCGGGATGACATAACCATGAACCGCGTGAGGCCGAGCCTTTTGTCTGCGCGCCGGGAGAGAGGGAGGGAAAGCAAGAAAGGAAGAAAGAAAGAAAACTTCTGGAAGTCATTACGATTCCTCTGCTCCAGTCGCCTTTTTGGCAGGCAGCTTCCCTCTCCCCTTCCCTCCCCCCCGGCCCGCTTCAAAATGCCAGCCTATGATTTTTAAATGAGAAAAAGCTGCGCTGTACTCCAGCGCTTGGATAAACTCCTACACAAACTTCCAGATGTGACACAACAGCCTGGAAGAGGGAATTCACAGAAGAATCTCCTTAAAAAACACACACGCAGGGAGCAAAGGAAGCGGCTGGCACGGCCAGGTCCGCAGATCCCTGGTGAGATGCGGTGCGTTACGTCGAGGAGGATCGACCGGCTCAGCAGCGAGGGACGCTGGCCACTGCGCCCAGCTCCGGGAGGGGACTGCCACCCACCGCTCCCCAAGGGTTTGTGAACAGCAGGGAAGAGGTTTTACAGTTCATTGTCCCCTGGTAGGAGGGAAATAACCACGGCACCCTCCTGCAGCCCTTGCTAAAAGGGTCCTGCTTCTCTCCAAGACCCTTGTGCAGGAGCTGGCGTGAGCCCAGGGACGTGCCAGCACCTGCCCCGGGGAGCAGCAGGATGCTCCAGCCCGGGTGGGGGGACCGAGGGGCTCTGGGAGCCCCCCCAGCCTGGCAAGTCATATTGCTCATTTCCCTCCAGGAGCCAGGGAAAGGGCACGGAGCCGGCAGAGGCTTGGCCACAGCAGGAGCATTTCCATCTGCCCGGGGAGGGGAGAGAGGTGCCGGCCAGCGTACCGGGTCACAGCAGGGAAACAAGTTCAGGTGCCCTGGGACCGACGAGACACAGGTGAAGCAAATGGATTCTGTCTCCTTTGCCAGGTTTCTAAATCAAAACAAGATCCCTTTCGGGTCCCACCTCTCAAAATGAAGTATCTTTCTTTGTTAAGCCCAAAAGCTATGTTGGAACAGTCGCACTGAACTTTAAAGGACACTACATGTGCTCTCCCCTCAAAACACACTCTTTTGATAAAAAAAAAATCATATTCTTAACTCTGTGCTACAGCTGAGCCCTTCAAACAGCAGCACACACACAGCACCTGGCTCTCCCCACGAGCTGGCACAGCTGAGGAGGGGGCAAGGACCCCGAGCACCCACCGAGGCGACGAGGGTCCCGGTCACCCACTGCCTGCAGTGTGGGCATCCCCATTCGGGAGGCACCACAGGGGCTGGGTAGCCCAAATCGCAGCGCAGCTCAGCGGGTTCGGCTCTCGTCCCCACCACACAGGAGGCTCCTTGCGCCGGCGCAGCCGGACACACGGACATGCCCCTTGGGGAGAGCCGGATCCAGCCAGGCCGATGCGGAGCGGTGCCAGCACGCAGACCCATGGGGCTTGGGGCGAGCTCAGCGGGCAAGGGCTGGCCAGCCCCCTCGGCAGGGCCGGTGCTGCCTTCCCCGATGCGCTGAGCTCCGGCACGGCGGCTCCAGCCGTCCCATGAGCCAGCCCAGCGCAGACCTCAGCTATGCCTTGGCGTGAGGCCCCGAGGGCTCCGGGCCGGCTCCCGGAGGCCGCCGGCCATCTGCAGCCCTGCCGACTTCCAGCGAGAGCTGGGGGCACTCGGCAGCTCCCCAGGACGGAGCCTTTGATCATCCACCTCTCGCTAATGGGAAGTGAGCGGAGCTGCGCGGCGGCCGCTGGAAGAGCCCTCTCGCTGTTATTGCGGACCAAAGGCAGAAGGCAGGGCTGGTTGCCGTGACTGGATCGAGATGCATTTCTTTCCCAAAGCCATTTTTGAAACCCAAATCCTGGGGGCCACACAGCGGAGCAGCCAGGCGAGATGGGAACGCTCCTCCCAGCGCCACCCAAACCTCCTCTCCCCAGCGAGGGCACTCCCAGAGCTGCCCTTCACCCTCCGAACCAGGACAAAGTGATGGGATTTCAACCAATTTGGGGGCATCTCCCCAGAACGGCACCATCCAGCAGGTTTTTGCAGCCCCCCCTTCCCGGTGTGCTGCTCTCCAGGCAGCAGTGCTCTGCAGGCAGACGCTGCACGGAGGAGGAGGCAGATTTCGGTACTACAATAGAGATCACAGGCCCTTTCAGTTACACCGTTATTTCCCATTCAGAGCTCTCTTAACACCAAGCGGTAGCATCCTCCCCACTTTCTCCATCCCCGTTCTTCAATCACTCTGCAACTCTCAAGAAATAGCCTCGTTTCTTGTCTGTGATCAGAGGAGCAGCCTGGCACAGACCCTGCTACAGCCTTTCATCCTCCCAGCCTTCATGGTGCTTTTATTTTATAAGAGAAACTCAAGTAACCAGCTTGCCTCCTCTTTTTTTCCCCCCCAGAGGTGCCAGCTTCTCCTCTCACTGCCTCGCCAGCATGCACACTGAGATGCTCTGCCTGTCACCGCAGTCCTCCCTAGCCCCAAGCCCGTGGATCCAGCATCACGACCATTAAACACGTCCCACCTGTGTCCCTGCTCCTTCCCTTTTGACCCAGGCGGTCCTCATCTGGGGCAGAGCCTTTCATCCCGGAGCCAAGGGGAAGACACCAGTGGGAAATCAGGCTCATCCCCATCACGTGGCACACCTGGCCCCAGACAGGTTTTTCACCCAAAGACCACAATGGAGCAGAGGGGGAGGACAGCTTTGCAGGACTGATAGTTTTAGGGTTAAAAGCCCAAGGTTTCAGGCCCCGGAGTATTCAATTTCTGGATCAGGACAAACTTCATGACCTCTTTCTAGCCCCAACAGAGAGGAGGAACCAGAGCGCAGCACAGATCCCTCCATCTCTGCTCCAGACAGCAAGGGAGGAACGTACCTGGCCCAGGCAGAGGATGCTCTGAATGGAAACACGGTAGAAAAGCCCGACAAACCATATTAACAGGACTTTGCATCCTTGCTGGACTCGGCACATCAACCATTGCCCTCCCTCTAACCCCACATCCCAGCCTCAGCTGCCACGGTCACATGAGCTGCCTGGAGAAGGATGGAGGGCAGCATCCCAGGGGCTCCAGATGCCCCCTGGGGGCACAAGCTGCCCTTCCCCAGGCAGGTGCGGGAGCTGTGGGCACAGGAGTGGCTCCAGCTCCTCCTCTCAACGCCCCATCGACAGCAAAGTTCCTCAGCCAGCTTAGCGCACTGCAAAAACACCTTGCCAAGCTGGCGAGCCCTGCATCTCCACGTGCACAGCCCAAACAAGAGCCCACCCATCTGATTTCTGCACGACGCCCAGCCTCACCCATGGAGAGGTAAAAACCACCCGAGAGAGCGGCAGAAGCCAGTGAAAGCCCCAAAACCCCCGGCGCTGGGGCAGGATTCACCAGCCCCACAAGCCCAAGCACCGTCACTCCTCTCCAGGGCAGCTAGTGGCAACGGAGACTTTCCAGCGACGTGATTATACGGTTTTAGCACCGGGGCACGATTCCTAGAAGATTACAGCCTGAGAAGAGTCACTTTTCTGCCCGCCACACTAAGGAGGGAAGGGGGAGTAATAAATATAAACAAGCAACGGGCTCAGCTCCGGCACTGGGGCTGCAGAGCACCAAGGGACAAGCGAGATGCTGCTCTGCTGAACGGCCCAGCGAGTGACAGGATGCAGCACGGGTGCCAAGCTGGCCGCTGCCTTCCTCTCATCTCTAGGCTGAACCACTTTTTTTTGTGTTTTTAAATAAACTCCCCCAATTGTGGGTCAGTGACCCTGAAAACAAATAGCCGCACAAAGGCACACGACTCGGACACCCACAGCATCAGCCCCCATGGCCCGGGAGCTCCCAGCGAGCACGTTTCTCTGTCATTAATGAGTGAAAAATTAGAGATAAGGAAAATCCTAGCTTGCAGGGCTAATGCCCATCCCCTGCTCACAGCGGTGCTTGCAGGTGTCCACAATTACACTAATTTTCCAAGGACAAAAGTTAATCTGCTTGGATTTGCAGCCACAGAGGAGAAGACGCATTTCAAGCCATTATTGGGGTAGGGGGTTTTACTGAAAAAACTAAAACCATGCAGGTGTTAACACCTGCTTCAAAACAACTTCATTAGGAATGGGGAGGGGAAGAGAGACTTGAAAACATATTTAAATCAGCATCCATAAGTAATATTAGTCATAGTAGGCAATAAGACTGCACTGACTTGCAGCCTGTCTTTAATATTTCTTCCCAAAACAGAAGGCTTCACAAAGTTGCAAGATTTCCTAAGATGCTTAAATAAACGCAGCTTTGAACTGCTTAGCTGGTGTGAAAGAGATTTAGGGGGGAAACTGCTGGGAGTATTCAGGACTGGGAAGAGCAATCTTGGTTTTTTCCCCTCCTGGGGGACATTTTAGGAAAGGAGGTGGCCTGTTTATCAGAGAAACTACTGCTGAAGCTCCAGTAAAACAATATTCACAACTCTGGCAGAGCCTCGCCACTCTTCCCAGGCATACCAACCTCAGCCAAGATGTAATTCCTAAGAGTTCCCGCACACCGGGAGCGGAGGAGGACTCGCAGAGGATATTCTGGCCCTCCACACCACGTAACATGTCCTCCCCGCTCCCGCACAGCCTCTCCCGCTCCAGATGTGGGTTTGCTGCCCATACGTCCTCGCCTGCCTTTTGCGCGGGCGAAGCGGCATGGACCCGGTAACTTCCCGTTCAGCCGGGCAGCGGCTGCCTCTCCCGCACCAGCCTCTGCTGGGAGGCACATCGCTTCGCTTTATTTAATTTCGGGGTTTTTTTTTTTCTGCAAATAATAAATGAACTGGAGTTTGGGGATGGTAAAACACTTGCGATGCTACAAACAGTGTGCTGGTTGCAACTCAACTCCAAGGGAGGCTCTAAAGGCACCAAGACCACCGCAAGAAGGAATATTTCTATTGTCTTTTCTAATTCTTTTTTTTTCCCCTCTTCTTTTGAAAGCTTAAACTTGACTAAAGCGTCTCAGACACAGAGCCTGCGCTCGAGCAGACGGGGAGTTTGGAAGAAGACCAGACGCCTTT
This sequence comes from Nyctibius grandis, assembly GCF_013368605.1. Taxonomy (NCBI): domain Eukaryota; kingdom Metazoa; phylum Chordata; class Aves; order Nyctibiiformes; family Nyctibiidae; genus Nyctibius; species Nyctibius grandis. The sequence goes on along the minus strand of NC_090672.1, from coordinate 7,104,762 downwards.
GCGGGTCACTGCTCACCCCAGGACCTGGCGAGCAGCAGCCCTTGGCCAACGCATGCCCCCAGGGACCGTGATCCCCGCTTTGCCCGGACCCCTCCAAGCGAGGGGCATCCCCCAGGCGACTGCAGAGCGCGGGCCCTTCGGCCGGCCTCGCACACCGTGAATTATTTAAGGCCCCTGGAGCCAGGCACCAAACCAACCCCCCCCAGCACCATCGCCTCCCCCCGATTGCACCCTCCTTAAAACCCACGGGGAAGGGACCGGGGAGCCTAAAATGGGTGAGAAACGGGGTCAGGGAGGAAGAAGGGTTCTGCAAGGGAGGGGGGGGGGAAGACTGGGGTTAGGGTCCCTCGGCATGCCGGGGGGAGCAGGGACACCGGAGGCCGGCCGATCCCCGATGGAGGAAGGACCGCCCGGGGCTCCCGCCCCGACTCCCCGCGGAGCGGCGCGGCGGGGCCGTGGGAGCCCCTCACCGCCCCCAGCCCCGCACGCCGGCGGGGAGCGCCGAGCCCCCCGCAACAGCCCGGAAAACTTCCCGGCCGAGCACCGGGGAGGGGGTGAGCACCGCCCGGGTCCCCCCTACCCTGGGGACGGAGGGTGATGGGGTGTCCCCAAACCCCGGCTCCTTCCCCATCACCCGGCGGGCTCCAGCCGGGAGGTGCCCCCCGCCCTGCCCGCCGCTCCGGGGGTGGGGGAGACCCCGCGGGGCTTACCTCGCCGGCGAGCACCTGCAAAGGATACGGGTTACAGACCAGGCGGAGGCACCAGCTCCGCGGCCGGCTCTCCTGGCTCAGGTAGAAGAAGACGACGGGGGCCAGCGCCGGGTAGGGCAGCGCCTCTGCCTCCGAGTCGCCGCTGCCCGCCTCCCTGTCCCCCGGCCCCGGGCGACCCCCGGCCCCGGACAGGTCATTAAGGCGGATGAAAGTCTTGGCTCTACCCGGCTCCGGCTCCTCCTCGGCCGCTCGCGGTCCATCCTCGTCCATCCTCCAGCCGGTGGCCCCGGGGGAAGCCGGGGCGACGCGGGGCGAGCCGGGGGGAGGGGGGGGGGCGCCTAGAGGGGCGCGGCCATGGCGGGGCTGGGGGGCTGGGGGCTGCGGCGGGGCGGCTTCAGCGCCGGGGTGGCATGGCCGGGCGAGCCGCTGCCTCGCCCCCCGCCGGGGCCGGGCCGGGCCGCCCCCCTCGCCCTACCCTGCCGTCTGCGGGCTCCGTAGCTCCTCCTCGCCGTGCCTCCGGGGGCCCGAGCCGGGCGAGCCGCGGGGAGGGAGGCGGTGGCGGGGCGGCCCCCGCTGCCGGTGCTGGCCCCCACCCGCGGGGCGGGCCGCCTCAGCGGCTCTGCCTGCCCCCTCCGCGCCCCAACATCTGCCCGGGGCGGCGGGTGCTGCCCGGGGCCGGGCGGCGGCGGCGGAGGATGCTCCCGCGGGCGGCCGCGCTGCGCCGAGCGCTCCGCACAGCTGGATCCCTCACTCCAACTTCAAGTCCCGGCTCCTCCTCCCCCTGCCGCCAATGGGAGCTCGCCCCCAGCCCCTCCGCGCCTCCCTATTGGCTGCCGCGGGTGTCCGTCCGGGCAGCACAGCTGGACGGGCAGGCACGGTCCCCCGGCGGGGCTGGACGGGGCGCACCCGCCCGGCGCTGCCCGGCTGGGGGTCGGGCCCGGTCACCCCCTGCCCTGGTGGGGATGCGGGAGGAGGGGGGGGCCCTGCAGCGCCGGGCCCTGGAGGCGGGTGTGGGGGGAGCCCTGAGCCGCGTTAGACAGACGCAGAACCCAGTGGGACCCACTGCAGCACCGGGAGAAGATGGGGCGGGGGGAACCGCCCCGTCTCGGCCCCTCCTGCTGGAGGGCAGGAGCCCCAGGCGAGGGAGGCCCACCGGGGCCAAGGTGCCGAGGGCTGCAGGAGCCGGTACCGGGAGCGACGCGCACGCCAGCTGCAGCCCCCGGTAGCCAGCGCCCTCCCGCGTGCCCCGGCTCCGCTCCTCTCTGCTGCTTCGGCAGCCCCTGCCCGAGATCCTCGCCCCGCTGCAGGGCCCTGGGGGGCTTCCCCTCGCCATGTCCCCCACCGCTTGCGAGAAGAGACAGTGCTCCTGGGCTCGGCGCATACAGGTCACTGCCGTGTGCCCCCCCCGGCTCCCCGCGAGGGGCCACCCCGCCCGGACCAGGTCGCCCCGGGACTGGGCGGGGGCACGATCCCGGCCAGCAGCTCCCAGGGGAGCCGGGCCCCGAGCGAGGGGGGGACCCGCCACCCCCGGGAGCAGCGGGTGCCCCGGTCCCCCCGGCTCGGAGGACGCGGCCGGAGCTCCCTCTGCCGGTGCGAGTCCCGGCCGCGGCCGGCCCCGACGGCTGGGACCACGCCGAGAGCATCCCCCGGGGTGCGGGGGGGGACACGGGGGCGAGCCACGGCCCCCGGGCCTGCCCGAGTGAGGGGCAAGCCACGCTGGGCGCTGTGGGCCACGGCGCAAGCCAGAGACCTTCTTTCAGGAGGGCCAGAGTAAAGGATTTTCTGCAGACATCCCCCATGCTGAGCCAAGGACCCCTTTCTTAATGCGTAAGATTTCTTGCCACTTCAGAAATAGCTTTCTCACCTTTCCCTGGTAGCCCCCCGCATTATGTGTGTATGTATGTGTGTGTGTGTATATATATATATATATATATATATATATATATATATGAGCATTCCCTTCCCAAGAGCTCCAGCTAGCCCAAAACCACCTGCGAGAGCAATAGGAAGACACTCCTGTCTGACCCAAAATGCCTTCTCTGGGCTGAGTCCTGCTGGCCTGGGAGCACACTTGATCTTGGATTCACAGCCTGTGCTGTCCAGCCCGAGACAAATCACATGGCTGTTGGCAAAACTTCAAGGCCAGCCGGGCTCTGCTGCAGAACCACAAGAGAGAGAGGAGATGCAAACCCCACAGCCCCACCGCGCATTGCCAGGACACCCTCCTGCAAGCCCAGGGGGACACAAGCACGACAGCACATGGCGCGTGTGACACCAGGTGAGAGGAGAGCCCACGACACGGGTGCTAAGGACAGGGATTCCCATTGTTTTCCATGTTTCTGAGCGATTCCCCCCTCTGGATGCAGTGTCTGCAGCCACGGAGAGGGCAAAGCTCAGCTGGTCTTTGACTTCTCTCCACTCCTGCCAAAACAAGCAGACATACCGACATGCCGGGAGCTCCCTCACTTCCCCAGCAACGGTTCTGCAGTGGGGGACACCAGCCTTTGCCCCCTGCCGTGGCAGACCACAGCCCAGCAGCTCGGCTGTTGTACAAATGCAATTCATGGAAGGGTCCACAAACGCATTTACATGTGCAAGGTGCAGCCTTAGATCAAGCAATCTCCTCGCTACATGTGTACAGCCCGGCCACAGCTGCTTTTGATCCGCTTCTCTTTGTATCCCAATAATGTACAGAGAGCCTTTGTGTGTCGGTCTGTTTATTTAAATGGATTTGGAGCAAACATTTTTTTTTTAAAAGCTGAAGCTTTGAGCCTTTAAGTGGGTTACCAGATTATATGCTGTCTCCATTTTAATTACATTTGGCTCGTTTTGTTTATTGCGTACATTTTCAAGAATTGTGCTTGTCGTGAGAACTGAAAACATTTTGCTTTAGAAGATACCTGCCCTATAAAGGGATCCAACATCACACAGGGGAGACGATGCAAACCTTCCCATCTCAAAGAGCACTCCTCCAACAAGGACAGGAAAAGAAGAAAGGCTCAACAGAGCCTTATATCCTCTAAGTTTAAAAGGAAGCATCTGAACGTCAGGAGGATCAAGCCAGCACCAGTCTAACAGGATTTTGGCATCTATGTGCTACAGCAAACACAGATAAGGATGCTCTTGCCAGGGAAGAGCAATCTTGGTTGTGGATCTTAGAGAGATGAGAGCACTGAGCCTGTCGCAGCCCGACCGGGACATTTATCATCCCCTATCTCAGCTGGCAGCGGGAGCAGAGGGAGCAGCCAGAGCTTTGCTGTCCCACCTCAAGTGGGCAGGAGTTAAACCAGGACCCCCCCAGTGCTGACCCAGCCCAGGGCATCTCCCCAGGGAGCCCTTCACCCCCGCCGAGGGTAGACCAGGAATTTGTCTTCCTCAAACAACAGCAGGGTTCAGCTTCAAGACAGAAGTGGAGCGATCAGTTGAGGAGAGGGAGCAGGGCTCCAGCCTGGAGCCTTGGCGAGAGGGATGGAAAGCAGCAGAAAGCGACCCCAGAGCTGCACATTTAGGGATTGGGGATGTAAATGAGAAGACATTTCAATACAGCATAAGAAACTAATGAGGTCACATTTGCCTCACACACGCAGTCCTGGACTCCTAATTATACCAAAGATAGCACAGGAGAGAGGGATGGGGGTGAGCCAGGGACAGCTCGGGTGATGGCAGGAATTTTAGGGCTGTGGGATTTTTGGAAGGGATGGGGGAGAGGGGCTCGCACACTGCAACATCAGCAAACATCCGACACACCCCAAATTGCTCCGCAGACCCCCGGCAGGGACAGGAGCCGTGCCTCCCAAGGAGGAGGAGGAGGCAGCAGCCCCACTTCCATCCCAGCACAGCCCTCTTGCTCCCCTCTCCCCCCATTTTGGGGTTCTTTTGGGGGATCACAGCCTCGCACTGTTTTTCTTAGCAATACTTCTAGGAAAAGCACCACGAGCAATGTTTCGCGTCAGCGGGGGAGCTTTAGCCGAGCCGACGCTCACCAAAGGCGGCTCTGGCGTGGTAATGGGATTTGAAGCCGGCTGTACGGGAGCCGCGCTGAGCCGTGATGGGAAAAGCCTACAGCTGTAACCGTTTGAGCGGGAGGCGGATTGAAGACAGCCTCAGCAGAGAGGCTCCAATCTGATGAGAACCGGGCGCTATTTGTTTTGCTGTTGACATACAGCTGCAGTAGCTGTGGGTGATTTTAATAAGACAGGATAATATTTCTATCAGTTCTGGGAGCTATAGATTGAACCCATATAGACATCTGGCTCAGGGCTGAGTGATAAATCGCAACAAGATCCACAGCTCTTCTCGTGCCTTGGAACGAGAGAGAAAACACACATTTCGTTTCGGATGTCACAGTTCAGGGCAGAGCCGGCCTCCCACGACCCATTCACAGGCTTGGGTGTTGATGAAGAGCACTTGGACGGCAGCGAGACCACTCTGTCCCTGCTCCCGCACCCACCAGTGACAGCGAGCACTAGGGGACCCCCTCTTGCTGTGCGTGGGGGCTCCTGGTTGCCCCCATCAGTAAATTAACCTCCTGAGAAACACCATTCACCGTATTTCAGCTGACGCAGCTATGGCAGAGGGACCCCAGAGACCACCCTGCCCAACCCTCCTGCCTTGTCCCACCACAGCCAGCCCCACGCAGCCCCTGCTCCCTCCCCAGTGTCCCCCCCCACTCCCCCAAGCCAGGGTGCTCCCATTCCTCAGTGCCCACAGCGGAAATAGCCCCAGACTCATTATTTTAGCACATTCACTTCTTAGGACAGCAGCTAACAACCTGGGAGGAGCAGGAGACCAGCCCTGCATCCAACACAGCCCAAGATAATGGCTTAACCCTGCATAACCCCCTCCAAACACCTGCTTTCCCCAAGAGCTTATTTTGCTAATTCCCTTTTTCATCACCTGGGCAGTTTCTTGCCCTTCTCAGTTATCCCCTAGGTGCCATGGCTTCACCCCGAGCATCCCAGAGCTTCCCAGTCCAGTGCTGCATCCCCAAACCCCAGGGCTGGGTACCAGGAACCACCATGGAGGATTTGGGAGAAGTAATTGCTTAATGAAACCAACTGCTAGAGGCTACAAGCAGGACTTCATTTTTAATTTTTTTTTCCCCTCTTTAATGAATGTTTTTATTGTCTCTCTCAATCTTTATTAAGTGAAGAGCCAGACAAGTATTTGTAGGGAAAATATACTACAGCATGAAGCACAACCACTGTGCAGAGGGGACGTACATGACCAGCGCAATCTGTTTGCTGTGCAGAAAGGAATTAATAATTTAGGCTGGGGAATGCTTATTTTCGGCTGATGACCAGCACTTCCCTGCATGATCAATGTTTGCACCTTGACTTTTTGGTACACCATTAATCCACGCCTGAATACGGCCCGAGTTTTGGGAACTGCTACGTCTGCAAGGGCTGAGCAGCTCGGGGCTGTAACATTGGTGCGGCTGAATCTCCTGACTTGGCGAGAGCTGACTATAATTTATAGTAAAAATATAATTTATAATAAAAATCTATCTGCCCGCCATCTTTAAAAAAATTGCATTTTCCTTAACAACTGCTATTACCTCCAGAAAACGTCAAGAGGAGAAGGAATTGTCCTTTCCAGACTACCCTGGTTGGGCAGACAGGGTGTTTTAGTGGCCAGATCGACCCTCAAAAGGAGCAAAGGTCCACTAGCCCCACAAAGACACCTGCCCCAGACGGGACATGAGGACCCAGCACCACACTGGACATTGGCCCTGGTTAATTCCCCCACATCTACCATGGCTCCGGCCGGAGCCCGTCCTTGTCCCCGCACCCTGCTGAGTGACCACGAGGCTTCGCACCAAAGTCTGCAGCGTTTCAAACAGCTCAAATGGTCTCAGTGTCTCTCTGAAGCATCAGTGCAAAACCAAGCACAGCTTTCGAGGCAGAGGCAGCCTTCAGAAAGGGGAAAAAGCCATCCCCGGCTGCAACCCAGCCTTCTGCTGCCCGGCTGAGGCAGGTCCCCATCCGATGCCCTCAGGAGGCTTTGCCTTGCTTGGGACCCAGCCCCACTCCCAGCTCACTCTTGCCGCTGTCCTGGAGACCCGGCTCTGCGGGATGAGGTTTTGGGCAAGCAAGCCCTGTCCCGCTGCCCAGCCTCACCCCGCTGAGCACACACGGCGGGGGGCGGTTCAGAGCAGCTCTCCCCTGCCCCAGCCCAGTGCTGCCCTGGGAGCCCCTCTCCTGAGCAGGGACCAGCCTGCAGCTGCAGGGGCTGGAGCACAGCCTGAGCCTCCAACCATCCTTCAAACCCCCCCTAAATCTGTATTTCTTGCCTTTTTCTCCTATTTCTTTGCCAGCCAAATAACCTCCCTTTCCAATACCCGCCTGCTCCCACCCCCCTTTCCATCACTTTCGGCTTTCATCTGGTTCCCATGCAGCGCGAGCGCGGGGCTCGAGCAGCACGCCAGCACCGCGGCTATCAGCGGCTCCCGCTCTAATTGAATCTTCAAATCTTGTCTGACAGGAAGAGACAAGAGGGAAATGAGATGCTTGTTGCCAAGCCCAGGATCCCCGAGCGCTGCCGAGCACCGGGATGCCGGTGAGCACCACGCAGCACTCCCCAGCGTACCTGCCTTGGCCCCTGGCACTGCTACGAGCGCTTCCAGCACCCCAGTGAGCCCAGGAAAGCATTGCCGCAGCTCAGGGCAGCCCAGGAAGGAGGGGTACGAGGTGCCAAAAAAACAACAGAGAGAAGGGGAAGGACGGAGCCACGCGAACACCCAGCTCACACCATACAGAGGATGGGCTGGGGAGCCCAGCCCTGGCCTTGGCAGGGCTCAGGGCACTGAAACCTTGCTCGCAGCACGCACAGGTTTGTAAGGAAACCTTCTGAGCAACAGCAGCACGCCCGCAAGTCACCCCACAGCCCTCCCAAGCGACTCCAGGCTGAAGAAAAGCAACACCCAGCTCTTCATCCAGGACCTCACAGCACCACAGGCACCCCAGGGTTTCTCCATCTCCATCCCCTCCTCCCCTGCCCCAGCACAAGGCGCACAACACCAACAAGAGATCCCATGACAATAATTTTGCTCTTACCTGAGTGCTCAGGAGCTCCAGCCAGAGGACACCTTCACCCCAGAGCTGCTGCAGCACCTTGGGGCAACCTCCTGCCCTGGGGCTGGTGGGGAGGGGAAGGCAGGAGCTGGGGTGGTGATTTGCACCCACTGAGCAAGTGCTAATTGGGAAAAGGTGGACGTGGGAGGAGGAGAGGACATGGAGAGGGCAGCAGCTCCAGGTGCTGCTGGTGGCCAGGCATGAACAAACCAGGTCTTGGCCCATATGAAAAGGATTAACAAAAACATGCCCTAGCAAAGGTTTTTCCAGCTAGCTCTGTGGCCAGGCTGTGACAGCCCCAGCTGAGCCCTGTGACCCTGTGGGGGTCCCACCCCAAAGATCCACTGCCATCCCCTGGCTCCCAGCCCCAGGCTGCAGGTCTGGGGGGACACTGCACCCTCTGCACCCCTTCCCCTGTCCTGAAACTGCAGCTTCCCCTGCAGTTGGGGAGCAAATACCTCCAATGGTTTTAAAAGAAAACCTTATTTCAAAGGTGCCTTCTGCACCCCAAACTCTGCTCCTTCACTGCTTAAGCCCCTCTCAACCATCACTCACACTCCATCTCCCCCCCAACAGCCCTTGACGTGGAAGGGGATTTTTTTTTTTTACCCCTTTCCTTCTTTTTATTTTTGTAAGGCCTCTGTGGGAAATCTTTGTAATTAATGGCCCTTTAAAGTAAAATATAATTAAAAATAACGTGGAACACGCTGAAGCTGCATGTTAAAAATAACGTGGCAGCTTGCGACGTGGACGGCTGATGGGGAGCGGGGCAGGCTGCGGGTGCCGTGGTGGTGCTGGGGCCAGGGGGTGCTGGGGTGGGCTCACCCCGGCCTCAGTTAGAGCAATTTCTAAATCACTGAGAGTGCCAGACTTCTCCGTCACACCCGCGGGGACGCCGGGGCACACGCCGTCCTTGCCCTCACGGGGGACATGGGGTGCGGGAGGAGATGCTCAACAAGAAGCGCTGGGACAGGGGGGACCCAATCCCACCCAGCTCCTCGTGGGGCTGCGAGGTGTCGGTCTGCACCCAGGGGACCCTTCGTGGATAGAAAAGTCTGATTTTCACACTTTTAGAAAGCCAGGAAGGGAGAATGGGCTTGCTGAGCCCCCGAAGCCTGCGCTCCCCCGTCACCCCCTTGCAGGAGCCCGAGCACCGCAGAAGTGTGCAAATGAGCGCTGGCTCATTTAAATTTAATGCTGATGAGGAGATCTTCCTCCTCTTTCCAGCAGAGAGCAGATGTTCTCGTTTCACACAGGCGAGGCGTCTCTAAATCACTTCCCCAGCAGCGGGGTGGACAGTGATGTCATTGTTTATAGGTTATTAGTTATTATTTCATAGGCAAACCTGACATTTTTCCCTTTTAAAGATACACTGGGATGTATTCTGGGTTTCTGCCACCGAACAAAACTCCTGGCAGTCCCATCCTCAGCTTCCTTCCAAGATTCAGGCTGCTTTCCTCAGAGCACATAATTAAAACAGCACTTTGAATTTTCAGCAGCTTGCAACATCTTCATAATTCACGGGAACCCAGGCGAGAGCTCGCTGCGGAGCCCAGCCCCGTGGGGACGTGCGAGATGCGAGCGAGGGGTGGCAGAGCAGCGTGGCCACCCCGCAAGCCCCGGGCACAAGCCACGTCCCGGCCACTCGATGTGGTCCCCTCCTCCGTGCCGGTGGGGAGGTGCCGGGGGTACCCAGGGTGCTTTTAGCCGGTTCAACACCGTTTAGCTGAATCACGCAGCCCTTCCGTGGCCTTTCTCCAGCATGAATCGTAATGACCTTAACGAAACCCCAGGGAATTGCTGCTGGGTTTTTAATGCAGCCAGTGGCACCGCGGGCTGTGAGGGTCATCGCTTGAATGGGGCAAAAAAGAAGGGGTTTGGGGCTGCCCAGAGCTCGTGAGCGCACGTGGCCGGAGCCGTGCGGGGCCAAAATGAGATTCATGGGGGCAGAAGGTGCCGGATCCAGCAGGTCAGGGCTGCTGACGTGGGAGAAGGGCAGAGCTGGCAGGGAGCCGGCGGCCCCGTGGGGAGCCCAGGGGGTGAGTGGGGGGCTGGAGGGGGGACCGTGGTGCTGCAAAGCCCCGTAGCACCAGGGGAGCCCCGTGTCGGCCCCCTGCTGCCGCTTTTGCCCCACGCGCTGGTGCTGACCCAGCATGTCCCCCTGTCCTCCCTTCTCTCGGGGTACATCCACAGTGGTACCAAAGGCAGGTTGGGGTGTGTTTTGGTGGGAAGCCCAGACCCAGAGCTGTGGCCCAAATGGCTTCATCTCCCCTGGTGCAAACCTGGGCAACCCCCAGCACACCGGCCCTGGCCGCAGCGCTCGGTCACCCCCAGCACAGCAAGTCCCAAGACCTGCCCTTAGAGCCGCTCTCCCACGGTGTCTGCGTCCCGCTGGCTTGGGACAGACCCAGCCACCACCCAAAAATCACCCGGGGCTTCCTCCCACCACGGCCCCGGCCCATTTCACCCTCCAAGCACGCGGTGTGACAGCTTTGGTCCAGCCCAGGCAGGGACCAGCGATGCTTTAGCTCATGTCCAGCCTCATGCACATCCCCACTTGGGCAGCAGCACAGCAGGGACACGATCCCGGCTCTATTTCAGCCCAAACCAGGCTCCCTTCAGCCCTTGCCCTGCAAATCCAAGCCTCAGATGCCTCCCACCCCTCCAAGTTGCCCCTGCCCTTCCCACACCCCACTTCTGACCCATACTGGTGTGACTGGGGCAGCTCCTGCCCGCAGCGCTGCCGGAGCGGGGACGCACAGAGGAGCCAGCCATGAAAAGGAACATGTTAGTGCTCCCCTAACCAATGGAGGGGAGTTAATGACACAAACTGGTTTGCTGTTGTTGGTTTTGATTACATTTTTTTTTTAATATCTGGCTTCTATCTGTCATTACTGTTATATTGCATAACCAGGGAGAAGCCTGAATGAAGTTAATACCCGCGGAGCGTGGTGCAGAATATTCATGTACTGGGAACCGGAACGAGGCAAATGTGAATCTTTATTACCAGTGGAGGTTGTTAAATATTTATATTTTCTGTTTGAGACACGCTGTGACACATGAAACTCAATTAGAATATAACTAAAAAACGTGCTAAATTATAGATAAACGGCAACAACTGAAGGGGAGCAGCCTGAGCCCCCCCGTGCCCAGCCCGGGGGGACAAGGGTGACAACCCTGGGAGAAGAGGGCAGCCCCACCAAGGGCATCGCCATCCCACAGTGACGGGCCAGCGAGCACGGGCACAGCGCTGCGGTTCCTCTGAGGGCTGATTTGTGCCCCGAGACATCCCAGAGGAGACCCTGGGGGATGCAGGATGGATCCTGCTTCCCTCCAAACCACCCCACGCCTTCGTGTGCTCCCAGCACAGTCAGGCCTTTCTCCCTGACCCCGTGCAGTGCCAAAGCCCCCGGGCTGCTGAGATTCCCCTGTGGTGGCCCCGCAGGAGCATCCTGCAGCACTGCCATGGCGATGCAGCTCAGGAGCTGGGGTGCTGTACCCCTCCGGGGGGGCTGCGGGACCCACACCCCACCCCAGCCCTTCCCCTTGGCTGTCCCCAGAGATAAAAGTGATTTTAGGGCTTCATTAATGCCGCAAGGATCTCGGCCATAGACGAGCGCAGGATCTGTCCCAGCGATGAAAGCCGCGGCCCTTCGTTAGTGGCACTAACCAGGATTGTCATTAGCGTGCAATGAGGGAGAGCAGAGCAAAAGGGCAGACAGACAGACAGGAGGTGGCGTGGAGAGAGAACAGCAGCTTCCCAGAGGGGTTTTTGCCCACGCTTCTCAGCTGTGCAAGCCTCAAAGGCTCCGACTGCTCCCTCAGAGTGGAGGGGTAGATGTCCCTCTTGCGCTGGTGGGGCTCCCGGATCTCCAGGTATCCCACACCTGCAGGGAGAACATCTACGGGATCCCCAGACCTGCAGGGATGCCCGAGCCACGGGGACCACATTTTCCATGGGGAGAGGATGGAAACTCTTCCCCAGCCTGTCCCATCCCCACCAACCTGCCGACAGGAGCTCCCCGCCCCGATGAACCCTCCCGTGGGGCTGAGCCCCCTCGGGCCAGGGCTGCATGGAGGTGCTCGGGGGTGCCCAGCAGCTGCATCCCCCAGCCCACAGAGCCCACTGGTGCAGGCTCTGACCCCCAGCATCGGACCATCTTCCCCAGGGCAGAGCCTCAGTAATTGAGGTTTTAATTCCCCATGCCCAGGACAGTCGCTTGCAGAGCGCGCTCAGAGCGGGGGGTGAGCCAGCACCCCCATTGCAAGCAGGCTTATTAATAATAATAATAATAATACTAATAATGTCAACGTTTCCCAGCATGGTTTGTGCTGCTGGAGCTGATTGCCGGGCTCTGGCAATCCGCTCCAGGCGGAACAAGCCTCTGCTGGGAACACGCAGGTCCCTGCTCGGAGCCGGGAGGGAGAGCAGAGCAATGGGGAGCCGCAGATGGAGAAAGCAATCCCAGAGACCTTCCCCAGCCAGAGCTTAGCCCCCGGCCCAGCTTCCCCACACACTGAAGGGTCCCCAAACACCACGGGCAGACCTGCTTTTGCCAAGCTGCCGGACACTTCCAGCCCCGTGGGCTGGCGCTGTGATTCTCCATCGATGCTCAGTCTGGGGCTTCGCCACACGACCAGGACCCCCTCCAGCACTTTTGTCGTTGGATAGTCTTTCTAAATTCGATTTTGCTCTTTTCTCTGTTATCCCTCCCAACCTTTTAGGCACTGGGAAATAGCTTTGTCCTCTTCTTCTCCCCCTTTAATTTCCAGTTGTTCACCAAAACACCGACTCCTTTTCTCACCTGCTTTTCTGAGGGATAAACAGAAACTGCAACTGCTGCAGACATTGGTCAAAGGCAGAGAAACCTGCGTTTTAAAGCACAAGATGGTGAGGAAGAGGTGCCCAGAGGGGTGGGAAGGCTGGTGCTGCCAGCATCCCGAGCAGGCGCCCGGGAGGGACGAGGGAGTCGCATGTAGGAGCAGGGTCTGGTCCAAAGGCAGGACCCAAGAGCTGCCCACAAGACCCCAGAGGGATGGGGACCCTCATCCCACCCCGGCTGCGGGGCCACACAACTGCTGTCCAACTGCGGAGCTGGGGGTGACATCAGTACCACCGTACTCAGCACCCTGGCTCTATCCAGGGCCCCGTGACTAATTTGGGATGCGGTGGACATTTTTAATACGCTGCTATAAATATTCATGGGCTGTCAGCTATGAAAAAGGACCCTGCCTCCCACCGCGCTGCCCTGCCAGAAGGCAGCACAAGGCAGACAGAGCGAGCCCTCGCTGATGGCCACGGGGACTCTGAAACCCTGGGGGCCACTGGGACATCCCCAGTTTACACCAGTGAGCATCCAGCTGTGAGGATGCCTGGTCAGTGCAAACCTCGCAGATGGCCCAAGCCAGCTCCTGGTTGAACCCCAAACCAGTTTCCTGGCAGCCGTGACGTCCCCAGCAAGCGCGGGGGCCAGCGTGCAGGGGGCCGGCTGTCAAACCCGTGCCTCGGATCCCGCAGAGCTGCAGCTCGTGCCTGTCACAGCAGCCTCCAGTCTGCTGAGCTGCAAAAACCCCATGAAAGCCTTGTGCTGAGTTGCAGCTCTGCGTTGCTGGCGTGCAGCGCCAGAGGGATCGCCTGCCACCGGCTCCCACATCTCCCTCCCAGCCCCACACCACTCGGGCATCGCCACTACCTGGCCCCAAAAGCATCACCCACAGAGCTACACAGCCCGTCTGCTGCATTTCTGAACACTTATCGATTCCTCTGCTATGTGCTTCACCCCAACGTATCGATCCAGTTTAGCCTCCGTAATTCAAACTAAATTAGCTGCCTTTAATCCATGGGTAATTGCAGCGAGGCCGGCCCTGCCTGTCCCAGATTTGTGGGGGTCAGGGACGGGGTGGAGAGCACTGGCTTGGGCAGGGACGTTCAGGTTTCTGTGGGTAAAAGCCCCCAAACAAGCCAGCGGGCATCAGCCCCGAGGAATGGGGGGAAGTGGCCTTGGGACGGCCACGCTGCGGCCAGAAACCCGGCTCCTGTGGCTGGTGGCCTCATCCTGCTATTCCAGCGGGAGATTTGGCCCCAAAACCCGGGCGTCACCGCCCAGCTCCTGCTTTCCCCAAGCCCTGGGGTCCCTGATGTGGGTCTCAGCCTTAGCTGATGCCATGAAGCATCGTTACAGATGCACTGGCACCTCACCTGGACCGACAGCCTGGCACAGCCCCCAGGGACACCCCCACGCTGGTGACGAGGCCGTTCAGGACCCCCTGGGGGTCCTGGTCCCTCTGTGCACCCCAAAAGCCTCCCTCTGATGCATGCACCCACAAACCTGCACCCTCCTCCCTGGGCATCCTCCTCCCACCTTCTGTAAATCCTCCAAAATACACATTTAATTTCGATTTAATGCAATAGCTGCCATGTTCAGTAAATACCAAAACCATGTTAAAGGAGGATTAATAGCCGTGTAATGGCCAAGTGTCTATTGCACAACCCTTAGCAAGCGTGGGTGGCCTCCTGCCACACCACAGGGCCTCCACCCATCCCTGCCCAGCAGTGGCCAGGGGTGATTGTCCCACGAGAAACGGAGGAGGTTGCTGTGGTGCTCCCAGGCTGGGGGGGCACATCTCCAGGTGTTAATACTGGTTAAAAATCACGAGCCTCAGGCTGCAGCGCCTGAGCGTGGCCCAGAGCTCAGCACGTGCTCCCAGCCATGGCAGCCAGCCTGGGGACGGCTGCGAATTCCCCTGTGTGGCACCCGGAGAGCATCTGCCCTGCTCTGCCCGGTAAAAATCAGGTGTTAAATGGCCTGGTTGCATCCTGCTTGTGCTTTCTCCCTGCAGGGAGAGAGGGAGGCAGCATCCCTAGCCCCTCTCCCCATCACACCGACCACTCGCTGCACCCAGCAGCACCCCAACGCCAACCCGCTCACAAGGGCAGAGCCATTCGCCCATCTCTGGGATTCCCTTGCTTTGGGAACACTGCCCTGAAACGCAGCCTTTGGGGTCCCCAGTTTACCCTGGCACAAGAGGAGCTGGAGCACACGGTGGCTCTGGGAGAGGCTGAGCAGAGCACATACCCCAGGACCACGCCGGGGTGGCAGATGGTCTGGGTAGGAACGGCCAGGACAGGCTTTCATGGGAGGGGAAACTGAGGCAGCAGCTGAGCCACGCTGGGTCCCCCCGCAGAGCCCCTGTGCCACAGTCTGGCGCTGCCCCCCAGGTCCCTGGCACTGATTGGCATGGAAAGTTAGTTTAAAAAAAGCAAAAAAAGCATATTTTGAGCAAGTGTTGGCCAGCTTCAGCTGCAGATTCACTGGTCAGGAATTATTGGAGCTGGATGGTGAGAACATCCATGCAAAGCAGACACCAGGGCAGGGGAGTGGGGCTGGCTCCCCCTCCAGCCCCTGCCTGCGGATGCCCCAGCGGGATGCAGCCCGTCCCGGCAGGGAGGGGGATGGCCACCACCCCACACATGCCACCACCTGCCCCAAGGGGACTCACCACACCAGCTCGGCAGTTGCAAATTCCCTTTGGGTGAATATTGGAGTAACTGGGCTCCACGGTGCAGGACTTGCACGGAGGGACTCCTCGCACCAGCGGGGCTCCAGCCCCACATCTCCTGCCCGCCATAGGCTCCTCTAACATTTTGGGATGCAACGGGGCATTTCCATCACTTTCAGAGCGGCCATGACCAGCACCTGGCCCTTCCCAACCTCCTCCCTCAGCACCACTACAGCACCCACTTACCAAAACCTGCCCATTTATACCCAAAATAACCGCCAGGCAGGAGCTAATCACCCACTCAGGCAGGAGCAGACTGGGTGCTCAGCTGTAGACTAATTGGCCACCCAAGCATGGGCACAAGGGGGTGCTCAGGCATGACCTACCTGGGTGCTCACTCATGAATTAGTTGCCTGCTGGGGTGTGAATTGGGCACCCATGTGGGAAGCAACTGGGTGCAGAAACCTCATTATTTTGCCCAAGGTCCCTTCTGGAAGGGGCTGGAAACAGGGCTGCACCCCTCCGTGTGTCTTAGGGCATGGGGGGGACAGGCACCGGAGCAGAGTTGGACCCAGGCTTGGGGACGCCCCTCTCCACCCTCCCTCTCCCGCAGACGCAACATCGCAAACAACAAACAGCTTTCAAAGCCCCGTCTCCCATTGATGTCACATCAATGCCGAGGGAGATAAAAGCCGAGAGACCCAGAACCAGCGCCGGCTTTGCCAGGGAATATTAATTAGAGGGAAAACCTCATTAGAGCAGCAAGGGTGGCTGCCGGCGCTGCCTCCCCCGCGCCGTGTGCCCCGGACCCCCCCAAGGGACACGATGGGTGTCAGCCCTCCCAGCTGCCTTGGTGGGCTGAGCGATGGGGTGCACCACAGTTACCCCAATGTAAGAGTTCAAAATTAAAATGTTGAAAGGGTTTTTTTTATTATTTTTATTTTAAAAAAGGAAGGGGAAAACCTGCTTCTCCCCCATTCATGGCTGGTGGGGCTTCCAGGCAAGGTGATAAACCCCTCTCTGCGCCCTCCGGAGCAGCCTGATGAGAAAACCAAGTGATTGTGGGAGAAAAAGCAGCACCGGGGTTATTTAATGCATTTTTGGGGTGGTTTTTGACAACTCTGCAGCTGGAGAGGAGCAGGGGGGGGTGCGGGATGCTGCCTCCTGATGCCTCGAGCCCCCCGCCAGCGGGGAAAGCGGGGTCTGGTGCTGCCCCGAGGAGAGTCCCCGGCAGCCCCCACATCCACTGCCAAGGAAACGTGGGAAGGGGGCAGGAAAATGGCTTTTGTGAAGTGGTGTGGGACCAAGACCCTGCTCCATCACCCCCCGAGAGCCCAGGCCAGCAGGGCAGCATCCTGCCAGCCCTGTGTGCCATTAATCGCCCCGGAAAACAACACTTGGGGCAAATAAACGGCATTTGCAGTGAAATCAGTGGGTTAGCGACAGGGAAGGGATGAGGAAGGAAGCATCGCTGGGAGGGTTTAACCACCACGGCTCCTGCGGCAGGACCCTTCTTCGGCACTGCCCGCCGATGAGGAGTAGCACCCATGGATGCCCCAGCGCCCAGTCCAGCCAGGGGACACCGAAGGGACCAGCAAAGGGGGTGTTGCAGCTGAACTCAAGGAAAAAATCCCCTCGCCAAGGCCTTAAAGCCAAAGGGCTGAAGCAGCCGGGTGGCCCCAGGGATGGGGCAGAGAGTGTGGACCACAGGAACACAGAGGACGGGGCCACCGGCTCCCAGGCAGCAGTGAGGCAGGGGTGCCAGGAGGACCGAGGTGCCACAACATCGCTTATTTATTACAGAGAACTTTTCTTCCTTTGTTGTTTTGTTTTTTTCCCGAGGTGAGCCCGATTTGTCCTGACACAGCCTCACAGCGTGTTTTTTTGCCCGGCGGCTGCTTACAGAGACACACCGACAAGCAAAATGGTGCAGGAGAAAGGCACCCTGTGCCTGTGCCACGGGGGGCTGGTGGACACCAAAATGGACTCAGCACCTTGCCCCCAGCCCCGTGCCACCTCGGGGATGGCTGTCACACACAGACCTGGCCAGCCACGGGGCCCGACACGTCTGGGCTTCCCCATGGGGTGCTTCAGCACCAGCCCCGCTCTCCGAGGATGCTCTCCTGGTGCGGACACAGCACCGACCCGCTCCGAGAGCTCACGAGGACGGGTGTCAAATCAATCCCCGCAGCAGAGATGCCAAGTTAAAAAAAAAAATAAACCAAAAAACCCAGAGGAAAGCAGCCAGCCATCTGCCAAAGCAGCAATTTTCAGCTGGATTTCCAGAAACACTTCAGCTTTTAAAATGAAGAGAGAAAATAACCCCCCCCCTCCTCCTCCACAAGCATAGAAAGCATTCACGAGATGAAGTGCAAAATTCCTCTCTGACTTCAAAGGCATTTCTCCTGGCTGGTTACCCCCAAACCCTGGCACAGCCCGCTGGAAAGCCGGCGGGCAGC
This sequence comes from Nyctibius grandis, assembly GCF_013368605.1. NCBI lineage: Eukaryota > Metazoa > Chordata > Aves > Nyctibiiformes > Nyctibiidae > Nyctibius > Nyctibius grandis. The sequence goes on along the minus strand of NC_090672.1, from coordinate 7,087,020 downwards.
GCGGCTCGGCGCCGCTTCGCTGCCGGATAACGGCATCCCGCCGGCCGGGGCTCGGGCTGCCGCTCTGGGGGAGCCCCGGGGTGCTGAAACCGAGGTACTCGCCCGTTTGGGAGAAGGAGGAAAGATGGGGTGGGGAGGAAAGGGAGAATTTGCTGCAGCAAAGGGAGCTTGCGTGGCTGGCGACGGCATCGCTCTTCTGCCAGGGTGGGTGATCTCACGTGGAGATGCCAAGACCCGGCAGCACCGTCCCCGTGGCCGGCGACAGCAGGACATGGCCAAGCCCCCAGTGAGGATGGGTGAGACCCTCGCTCCAGCCTTGGCCTCGCTGGGGCAGTTCAGAGCAAACACCCCCTCCTCAAACGCTGGCCAAAAGGCGGGTTTAGGGGTTATTTCTTGTGCTGTTATTGAAACTTTCCACAAGCAAAGGCAGGGGCCAGGCTGGGGCAGCTGCAGCCCCGAGCAGCCCGGCCAGCAGCACCCACCCCCAGCACCCAGCCAACCCCCTCCCCAGCCACCCCTGCCCCAGGGAAGGTCCCCACCTTGCCACGGGTCCCGGGGGAAGCGGTGCAGTCTCACCAGTCCCATCCTAGTGTGGACACGGGCACTGGCTGCCAGGCCCTTTACAGAGAAAACGAGACTCTGAAAAGCCCTTTCTCGGGCTGTCCCAGGTCTCTGCACCCTTGGCAAAGCCAGGACGGGATGTTTAGCTGTTTGGAAGGGCTTAGGCTGGGTCTTGCGGCACGTTTTCATCAGCTGTGTTAATGAGCAGGTTTTTTGCATGCACTATATATTAATTTAATGTATGTTACGATCTGCCCGTAATGGAAAAACACCGCGGCTGTCGTAACCAGTAACACTTTCAAAAGCACTTGACTCCCAAGTCATCCAGGTGCCTTTGACAGTGTTACCCCGGGTTGCTATAGGAACCCTAATAGTTTTCCCATCTGACTTCTCCATTAACGCCAGGATTTATATTTAATTTGTTTTCCTTTTCCTCATCGACAAGAGGCAAGGAGCGAGCGCGGGCGCAGGGGGAGGAGATGCTGCTCGGTGGGTTTCTCCCGGCCACGGCAAAACCAGCACCAGGGACCAGTGCCAGGTCTGCCGAGATGCTGCCAGAGGAAGCACCCAGGAGGCAGTTGATGCTCAGGGTGGATTTATTAGGGGTGGCGTGACAGTCTGCACCCCCCTTTGCCCTTCTGTGGGCAGCGGGGCCGGGAGGCTCATGGGCAGAGCATCCCACGCAGCTCCTGGGGCGAGGTGACGGGCAGGGAGCAGGCGAAGTTGCTGCAGAGATAGGCGGTGGCTTTCCCGTCCTTCCTCTCCAGGGATGCCAGGAAAGGCAACTGGCGGTAGAGGAACCCGGCACTGTCTCCATCTGCCAGCACCAGCACCTGCAAGAGAAGGAGCTGTGAGAGCGCAGCCCGCGCCAGCCAGCTGCTCCTTCCCTCCCCGCTGACGTGCCAAGCGCTGGCAGCGTCCCCCCACACGCCCACCCAAAGACAAGAGGGGACGGGGAGCCGAGGGGACCCGCGCCAGCCCTCTGCCAGGGTCCTGCAGCAGCCACGTCCCCATCACGCCTGCGCCGGGGGGAGCTCATGGTCTGCCACATCCCCAGCAGCTTTGCCTCCCTTTTCCCCACCAGACACCCGGCAGCTGGGGATGAAGCACAGGGACCAGCACACAGTGCCCGAGCCAGCCAGCTCCCGGGGCCACCCACCCAGCTCCCGGGGACACCCACCCGGCTCCCTGGGACACCCACCCGGCTCCCTGGGACATCCCCCCATCCCAGGGGCAGCCCTGACCCCAGCGCCAGCCGCAGCATCTCCCAGTCCCACCCTGCAGCCCAGCTCCTCCTGCCCTCCCATCGCTCCCCAAAACACTCCGGGGAGCAGTGGGTCGGGGGCTCTCTGGGCTGACACGGCAGCACCAGCCAGGGGTGATGATGGGGCTGCCGTGATAATTAGCTCTGCTGAAAGGGAAAACGTTTGTCAAAGCCTCAGGGCTCGCGGGCTAATCGGGAAAGGCCGGGGGCTGGCAGGGAGCCTGGTGCCGACACAGACATGAAGGGCAAGCAAAGCACGGACCGTCCCCAGGCCCGAGGCACGGCAGCAGCATCCCACGGCAGCAGCATCCTCGCCCATGCCTGGCCCTTGCCCCACACGTGCACCCACCGCGGTGCCCACTGAGCACTGACACGCTCGCCACATGTTTGAGCTGCTCATGCCACTGCCATTGAGGGATGCCAACACCAAGCGCTGCCTCCCCGGCTCCCACCACCCTGGCCCCCACCGCCCCAGCTCCCACCGCCCCGGCTCCCACCGTCCCGGCCCCGGCAGCTGCCAAGCGGTGGCACACACACCTCCCACCACGGCACCACTCGCCCAGCATGCCGCATCCTCTGCCACGGGCCCAGGGCCAGGAGCAAACCCAGCACCGACACCCAGCAAGGAAGCCTGCGCAGCCTTCCCCCTGCCTGGCAGGGCTGCCCTCACCCCCTGTGTCCCCAGGGGGTCACCGCGTCCCCCAGCCCTTGCCCTGGATAACGGCTGCTGCAGTCCCGTCCTGTCCCCCATCACCCCACACCTCCCGCTTGGCCCCTGCCTTGACCCAGCGCCGGCTCAGCCCGTCTCCCTGCCTGCCTCCTGCTCTCCCTGCCCTCCTCCCTCCTCGCCTTTGTCTGGAATTAATTCCAGGAGTGATTAATTACCAATTCATGTCCAATCTGAAATTCATTATTCATTTTTCTCACAAGCTCCCTAAGGTCCTCTTGCGGGGCCAGGATGAAGGCGAGCGGCAGGCTACCGCTCTGCAGCTGAGGAGATAATGGGATCCTTCATAATTACCCTAAAGACCATTAACAGGGCAGGGATCTATACCGGGAGCCAGGATCCAGCCCTGGAGCAGGGATCCAACCCTCTCTGCTCCCAGCACCGGGACCCACCGGGGAGCAGCCGCCGGCATCGCCCCCGGAGCACTCGCATCCCTGCGGCGGTCGCCTGTGGCAAGGGGCTCCTGCGGGCATGGGGTCCGCTTAAATCTGCGACCTCAGTGCCGTTTTCTCATCAGTATCTCGTTACAGCAAGGATTTCAACGTGAGATTTGTAAGGAATTAATTACTCGAACGACCTAATTAATTGTGTTCCTGCAGAGGAGCCTAGCCCCCAGCGCCGGCACCGAGGGACCGGGGGTGTCAGGGGACACGGCCAGGACGTTTGCCCAACTCCTTGGCAAAGCCCATCCCAAAGCTGCCGCATCCCCACAGTGGGTGACTCAGGGCTGCCCCGCTCCGGGTGGCTTCTTGGGGTCAGGCAAGGAGAGCTGGGGAGCAGCTGGGGGGGCTGCAGGCGGGTGGGAAAGGGAGCATGGAGAGAGGGAGGCAGATGCTCTGGTGGGAGGTGGATGCTCCACGCAGCGGGATTCTCTTCCCTTCCCTCCATCAGCTCTGCAAGGCGAGGAGCCATCAGGGAAGCATGGCCCTGCGCTCTGCCCAGCTCCGGCTCCATGATGGGCCCGGGGCTGATGAAGCTCGAGGAGGAGCTCAGCTCCCACCGCTGCCGCACCCCCGCGCTCGGGGAAGCACACGCGTGCCCAGGGGGCTGTGCCCCTTCGGGGAGGGAGCCTTCCCGGCACCATCCTCCTGCCACCCTCCTTCTTCCAGGAGACAAACTCAGGCTGCCGAACAGGACGGCTTCTGATCCATCCCACCATCACAACGTGGGGAACACACACGAGCAGGCACGGACAGCAAGGGGGGGACCCCCACCCTGGCTGCTGCCAGCCTCCAGCTGCAGCCCCCCGTGCTCCCCTCCTGCACGCAGCCCGGCTGGGTGCCACTGTCCTCGGGCAGCTCCTGAGCACCCCGTGGCTTCACTCCCCCACAGAAATACCCACCCAGAGCACCCAGCCCTCCTCTTCCTCCATGCTCTGAGGAAGGCACCAGCCTGGGGGAGCCGGACCTGCCGCTGGGCAGTAAGCATCCCCCCAGCCAGGCTTGGCACCAGGGCAGCAGGAGGGAACTAAGCCGCACGGAGGAGAGGGAATGGCTGCACTGTTTGCTCTGCTCAAGACCCCGAAGCTGCCAGCTGCTTCTCCCCACTGGAGCCCGCGTGGGCTCAGGGGACCGACGGCTGAACCAGCTGCGGGGAGCGGGAGCAGATTATCAGCAGCGGCACCGGGCCCCCCACTGCCACCACGGCGCTTCCCGTCCCTGCAAACTGGGTCACCCGCTGTAATCCTTCACAGAGAGAGGGGAAGAGCGTGGGAGCAGGGGCCTCGCACGCGGCATGGGGACCAGCACAGCCGAGGGTGCTGCGAGATGGGAGATGACAGAGGAAGGACCGGGAGCCGTGTCCCCCACCCACGCTCCCGGGCAGAAGTTGTGACCGTCCTCCCACACCAGCGTTAAACACCGCTGGGCACGTAGGCAGGGATGAAAGCAGCTGTGGGCTGAGCTAATGCAAGGACAGAGCAGGGAATCTGTCCTGATGGCTCAGCCCTCCCCAGTTCACCCCAGCTGGGGTTACAGAGGGAGACTGGTGCTTCAGCCCCAGTGCCAGCTCCCCACGTGCTGCGGCTCAACGTGCCAGTCCCTGGCACCAGGACCCCAACAGGCGGGGATGAATTCAGTCCAGAGGCTGAAACGCTGAGTCCCCTCACCCACAGCCCAGCATCGCTTCCCAAGGGTAGCTCCAGGCAGAAGGTGACCCAGACACCGGCTGGAACTGCCCCGAGCACAACACATCCGCACCAGGCATGACACATCCATACTGGAACGAAAGGTTTTCCCTTGGGAAAGCAGTGCTGGGGACGCTGGGCTCAGGCTGAGCGCGGTGTAAACAGCCGGCAGCGACAGCAGCCGCTGCTGCAGCCGCTCCCCGGGCTGGGCTGCCAGCACTCTGTGCCAGGGAGAGGGGTGCAGGGGCTCAGCCATGGCCCCGCCAGCTGAGCTTACCCATACGGACAGGACAGGATGCTCCCCAGAAGGGAGGCAGGACAGAGGAGGAGGAGGATGGATGCTACAGCCACACTGGGAGAAAGGATGAAGGCCCCAGCAATGCAGGCGGCAGCAGGGAGCGGCTGCGCAGGGGTCAGGGAAGGGCTGGCAGGGCTGGCTGGGCTGGCAGGGCTGGCAGGGATGGCAGGGCTGGCAGGGATGGCTCCTCTACCTTGTTTGGGCTGAAGACGGAGTGGACACAGCGCAGCATCTCCTTTGTGTCTTCTCCTTGAGGGTCCCCACAGATAACGACCTGTCCAGGGAGAGCGCAGATGGCAGGAGGGAGAAAGCAGAGAGCTGTGACTGCACCCACACCACCGCCAGGCCCCCTCCCTGCGGCAGGGCCCATAGGGGACACAGGAGCCCCAGCCCGTACCTGTTTGAGGGTGTGATGGAAGACAGCGGTGGCCCGGGCCATCTCTGGCAGGGCTAGCGGGATCTTCTGCAGCCTTTCTGAGAAGGCAGCCAAGATCTGCCCGGCTTTTTCCACCCACTCCACGTGGCCGGAGTAACAAGCCGCTCGGAGCAGGTTTGTGACAGTGACAGAGTTGGCGGCGGGCTCTGCTCCGTCTTGGTCTGTGGGGGACAACAGCTCCTCCATCAGCCCAACGCCTCACCACCCCATGGCTTGGTCCTCCAGCCGGGCATCGCCCGTGCCCTCCCTACGCTGCCCCACACCACAACCCGTGCAGGTCCCCGAGCTCACCATCCTTCAGGCGCAGGAGCAGAGAGGAGTCGCCAGCCTCACTGGAGAAATACGCAAAGCCTTTGGGGTCCCAGAAGAGCTTGTCTTGCGTGTGCTGGAGCTGCAGGGCCCACTCCAGCCAGCCCTGCTCCAGTGAGGCTTCATACAGGTCAAAGAGAGCCTGGATGACGAAGACGTAATCCTCCAGGAAGCCCTGGATGGGCACGGCGCTGCAGCGGCCGACGGGAAAGGGGCATCAGGGTCTCTACGCTGGCCAGGTGGGAAATGTTCCCCAACCCAGCAAAGCCCTACCTACTGGTCTCTGCTACCCGAGGAGATGCCAGCTCAGAGCTCAGTCTAAGATAAGCAGTGGCCGTGTCAAGTCATCACACAGCTCAGCCCCAGGTTTCTGTACGGCCGAGCGGCAGCAGAGGAGGGCAGGGGAAGGCTTCTGCCAGCTCCAAAGATAAGGAATGGAAAAGGACTTGACCTCAATTCCTCTCACTGAGAAGGGGCACTAATCCATCCCAAACTGCACCAGAGCCAGCTCTGCACAAGGCGAACAGCCTCCCTCCCTCCACGTTCAGTCCTGCTTGGACGTGGACCTCCGGGGGCCTGGGCAGCTCCCGCAGGGTGGCCGCTGGGTCCGGGACACTCTCTGCACCACTGCTCACCTCTGCTCCACCGCGTCGGCTCTGCCCCGGTAGCAGCTCCGCAGCAACCTCCCGCTGGCGGGGTCGAAAAGGTGTCTCTGCAGGAAGGCGGCCGCCTGCGCAGCCCGGCTCACGTACTGCTGCTCGGCCAGGGCCGCCCCAGCCTGGGCAAAGCCCGAGATCATCAGCCCTGCGTAGGACAGACACGGGGACAGGCTCAAGGGGAGGCACGAGGGACCGGCGTGGGTGTCTCTGTCTCTCCTTTAAAGGATGCTCAGCGTGAAGCTCACCCTCCGTGACGTTCACAGCAGGCCAGGGCTCAATCATCAGCTCTTCCAATGGGTTCAAACCACTAAGAAAGTCACTTACTGTCCCCAAAGAGAAGGGCAGGGCGCTGCACGGCCAGCAAGAGCTCAGCCTTTGCTTGCAGGCAGAAACAGGGCTTAGGAGAGTCTTCCTGCTTATGGCCTGAGCTCCATGACACAACCCCAGCTCACACCAGCTCCAGACCCAGTACAGGGCCTGGGGTCCTGCAGTTGTCCCCTGCTGCGGGACAGTGGGGTGCAGGGCTGTGCTAACGCAGCGCTGGAGACGGGCTCTGCACCCGCCCGGGTCCTGTACCCCAACCCAGCCCCCTTCCCAGAGCCCAACTAGGGGAGCCGGGCTGAGCCAGGGGAAGGGTTTTGCTGCTCTCTGCTGGCAGCGGGGAAGGAAAATAAAGCCAGAGCAATATCCCAACGCTCTGCAGCCCCACGGCTTGTGGGTGTGGGGTGGCTTCCCCCAGGCGCTCCCACAGCCCCAGACCGCAGCCCACCCACCACCTCCCCGGGGGCCTGTCCGGTCCCAGCAGGACTCGTTCCTACTAGCCCTCAAAAACTCCCTGGCCCCCTTGGAGGGGCCCAGCCAAGGCACACACGCCCGGCGCTGAGCCGCCTCTCACCGTTCCACGCCGCCAGTATCTTGGTGTCCAAGTGTGGCCGCGGCCGCTGCGCCCGGGCCGCAGCCAGCCTCCGCCGGCCCTCCCGCAGCAGGGCGCCCAGCCGCCCCGGCTCCAGCCCGAACTGGGCCGCCGTCAGCTCCGGGGAGCACCGCACAATAAGGACGTTCTTGCCCTTCAGCTCTTGATGGGGGTCCTGAAAGGAGAGCCCCGTTCTACAAACACCACCAGGCTGAGGAGGGGTGGACCCCCACGATGCTCTGCCATCCTCCCACACCCAGGGGTGTGGGTCCCCCACTGATGCTCCCGGGACCGGGGAGGTCTTTGCTGTCCCTCACCTTCATGGGGCTCACGTTGCCAGTCTCCTTCACGCCGTAGTGGTGCATGAAGACATCTCCCAGGGTTGTCCCCTCTGTGGCCCCCTCAACAGGGTCAGGGAGGAGAGCCCGGATCTCCTCAGCCTCCCACACACAGAAAGCTCCTTCTCGCTTCTCCACAGATGTGGTAGTCGGGTAGGAATCAGCATCTTCTGCACTGTAGAAACCTCCTGCCTGGGAAAAGAGCAACAGAGAGACCCTCCAGCTACAGGACAGCACCTTCAGCCAGGCTCCCATCGCTCTGGGCTGGCAGGGTGGCCAGAGAGCCCCAGCAGTGCCCCTGCCTGAGCTCAGCTGGGAAGGGAGGGAGGGAAGAGCACGTCCCAGGGCAGGGTAAGCAGCTCCCTTTGGCCCAGCTCAGGGAACAACCTACCTGGTCACTCAGGTCCCGTGAGACATAGAGCAGAATGTCTTGGGCGACATCGGCAAAGAATTCGTCACCAGAGATCTGCAGGAGGTACGGGGTGGATGTCGATGGTACGCGGGGCAGGGGGGAGGCACGAGACACAGCAAGATAGAATAAGAGATTCAGATTTAAAGAGCTGGCAAAAGGGGGGGAAACACATTTGAACATCCAGGGATTTTAAGCATGGGATGGATTCAGGGTAAGATCTCATCTACAGGCACTGGAGAGCAGCCCTGGAGCTACACCAAGGTCAGAGGCAGCAGCACGTGTTTGCTGACTTGCAAAGACCAGCCAGAAGGATGCTCAAAACCCTGGGGCTAAACTGTCACGGACTTGTGCAGCGCTTCTGGATGAAGACCAGTACGTGAAAGGGAATATGGGACCATTCCATGTCCATGGGATGGGCAACACCTTGGGGAACAGGCTTTGAAGCTGCTCCCCAAACAAAGCCGGCCCTCCCCAGCCCACAAGTGGTGTGCCAAGCGAGACCCCCTCCGTAGAGGGATGCTGCGGCCTTACCTGAAACGCTCTGCTATACGTGGCTGCCAGCTGCCCCTGGTCGTACAGCATCTTCTCAAAGTGAGGGACATGCCAGTGCTGGTCGGTGGAGTAGCGGTGAAACCCCTGCAATGACCGAGTGGACACGTCTCCACCCCATGTTTCCACCCCACATCTCCACCCCATGCCCCTGGGCATGCCATGGGTTTACCCCTGAGGCTTTCCTCCTACCTGACCGATGTGGTCATGGATGCCCCCATGGGCCATCATCTTGAGGGTATGCAGAGCCATCTGCAGCGCCCGGGCACCTTCTGGAGTTGTTCGGTGCAGGGCCCAGTACGTGAAGAGGAAATTCAAATTCACTGAAACACAAGGAGAAAGCGGGAGGCCGAGGGGTGGGCTCTGCCCCCCCGTGCTGCCTGCCCCGTGGCGGGGCTCAGCAGCAGAGGCCAGACTGACCTGGGGTGGGGAACTTGGGGGATTCAGAAAAGCCGCCGTAGTCCTCATCGTAGGAGCTGGAGAGCTGCTGGAAACAGGTGGCCATCACCTGTTCGGCTGGAGGGGGTGACTCCTGGCCCCGCACACGGGCCTCAGACCTGTGTAGCAATGCTTCCAGGATCTTCTGGCTGTTCTCCAACAGGGCATCTTTGTTCTCTTTCCACTGAGATGCAGAGTGAGAAAGTCAATTCTGCCATTTTTTGTCTCTCTTTCTGCTTCCTGCATCGCACCAGTCCGAACTGCACCTTCAGCTCTCAGTCCCCCTCCCCAGATCAGTTCCAATCCATCTCTAACCCACCCAAAGCTCTGACATGTTCTCTGGGCTACTGTTCCTCATGACTGTATCTCTGAACTCAGTCACCCATCAGGCCCAGACCAATTTCCCTGCTGCCCTTTTGGTTGAGCACCGCCTGCTAAGCCATTCCTGCTCCGTACCTGCTCTGCGATTCGGAGCAGCACCGTCCGAAAGCCAACACGATGAACTCCATCTTCAGGAGGGAAGTACGTCCCCCCTACAAAGGGCTTTAGGTCTGGCGTCAGCCAGACACTCATTGGCCAACCGCCTCCACCGCTGGTTGCCTGAAAGACAAACCACGGGTGCACCAAGGTCACGCAAGAGGCACCCTCTGCTCTGTACCCCTCTGGCACATCCAAGTGCCTCACGTGAGGACAGAAGTGTGCTTCTCTCCACCCGTGTGATCATGCATGGCCCCATTCAGACCACCCCACGTGCAAGCTCTTCTTGCCTGAGGAACATGACCATGAACTTCATCTTGAGAGAGCCAAAGCCTCCCAAGCCCTGCCTGTGTCTCCCTTACCTGCACGAAGGTCATGTACACTTTGTCCACATCTGGCCGCTCCTCACGATCCACTTTGATGCACACAAAGTTCTTGTTCATAATCTCTCCGATCTCCTTGTTCTTGAAGGACTCCTCCTCCATCACATGGCACCAGTGGCAGGTGGAGTAGCCAACTGAAAAGAAGCTCAGGTGAGCGAGGAAAAGCCCTTTGCAGGGAGCAGGACACGCGTTACAGGGAGATGGCTCAGAGATGGGGAACCCTGCTACGGGGAACAGCTGCTGCCTCCCTGGAGAAAAGATGGAGGAGAAAGGCCTCCTACAAGCATGGAAGCTTGCAGGGCCCCCTGGGCTCTCCAGCTCTTGCTCCTAAGATCTGGCCAAGGACTTTGGTAGCCAGGAAGGCCCCTGGATGCAGCCCATCTTCAGCAAGAGCTATTAAAGCATGTGGCCCTCTCTTGCTGGCAGAGAATTAGTGCCCAGTGTCCGTCCTTACCTACATGGCAGCTCACACACCAGCTCAGGACGCAGCCCAGCTTATCTGGCCATCTACTGAACAACACGTGGGAACACGAAACATGTCTCGTTCCTGGTTACCTGACAGGAATATCAGCTTGTTTTCTTTCTTTGCTTTATCAAAGGCTTCCTGACCCCAAGGGTACCTGTGGAGGGAGGACAAGAGAGGAGCTTCAGGGGTCACTGCTGCCAGGATTCATGGGCTCCTCTAAAGCTGCCTGAGAAGTCACTGCCTGGTGGAGAATGGTAAGGGCAGCTTGTGGGCACGGCTGGCTCGGGAGCGTGGACCCCGAGCCCACTCCATGCCCCACGGAGGCCAGGTTGCTTCACCTGTCATCACTTCCACGGCAGCGAGTCCCTCAGCCCCGCGGACACAAGGAGAGGAGGAGGGAGAAAGGCACTGGTCGCTCTTACCAGTCCACGGGATTGTGAGCATGCTGCAGGAGGTAGGGGGACTTCTCGTTAATCAGGCGGTTGGTGTGACGAGGGACGCTGGGAGGGGTGGTTGTCCCCCCCGTGGCCATGGTCACGCTCCCCGTTAGAAACACGCACCTGCGACACCAAACGGGCTCGTTGTTTCCTTGCTCGCCCCCGGAGAGCCGCGACGCCCCAGCCCAGCACCACCTTCACCCCGCTCCCTCGGGCACCCGGTGTGGCCCCAGGACGGGGTGCTGCTCCCCACGCCCTCCCCGGGCCGGGGAACCGCTCCAGCCCCAGGGCTGGGCAACTCCACTGCAACAGGCTGGGTCCCCCTCCATCCCCCACCCAGAACCCTACAAAGTCCTCCCCATTGCTGGAGGCTCAGGCGAGGCTGCTCTCCTCTGGGAGCTCTCTCCCCTCTAGCCCCCAACCCCTTTTTGGAGAATTTTAGGGTGACAGTCACCCAACAGCCACGCGTAAGGGAGCAGCATCTGCAGGATTTGATCTGTGTGTCCTCAGGGAGGAAAATCCCCTCCCGTGGGTGCACAGGTAGGTGCGGGGTCAGGGTGTGGGGAGGGCGGCACAGGCTCGTCCGGGCGAGGGACAGGAGGGGACCAGAGAGATCCTCCTGCTGCTGGACGGGATGCGGGGCTGGGGCACTGGGATGACGAGAGGGTGTGAGAGAGGTGCAGGGAGTGTGCAAAGTCTAGGGATGCAGGGAGGGTTTAGGAGCGATTCAGTGGGGTGCTTGGATATAGGGAGGGTTTCAGGGAACGCAGGAGAGGTTGCAAGGGTGCGGAGGGGATTTAGAAGGAATTCAGTGGGGTACAAGGGGGATTTAGGGGAGATGCAAGAGGGGTACGGGGCGTCGCAAGGATGCAGGAAGGATTTCAGGGAATGCAGGAGGGTTGCAAGGATGCAGAGAGGATCTAGGAGGGACTCAGTGGGGTGCAGGGGGGATTTAAGGGCGGTGCAGGGGGGTACAGGGCGTTGCGAGGATGCGGGGAGAACTTAGGGGGATGCAGGGGGGTGCGGGGGAGGTTTAGGGCGGCGCGGGGGAGGCAGCGGGGGTGCAGAAGCGTCGCAGCGATCGCTGCCCCCCGCCCCGCAGCCACCCGGTCCCCCCGCCCGGTCCCTCCCGGTACCTGCGGGCCCGGCGCACGAACATGGCGGCCGGGGGGGGGGGGGGCGGAGCCGCCGCCGCTCCCCGTGACCGGCCCCGGGGCCTCCGGCGCGGCCCCGCCGCGGCTCTCCCCGCCCCTCTCCGGGCCCTCCCCGCCGCGGCAGCCGCACACTGGGTCCGTCAGAGCGTTTTATTGTCTCGCAGGCAGCCCGGAGCCGCCGCCCGCCAGCAGCGCCGGGGCGCCGGCGCCCCCCGAGGCCCGGAGCGGGGCCCAGCAGTGGGAGGGGCCGAGGGGCTCCGGGCGAGGCGGGGGGTAACAGAGCCGGCGGAGCGCGAACCAGCCGGGGAGCACGGACTGGGGGGGACCCCGGCTGCCCCCGGCCCCAGCGCTGCCCCGAGGGGAACCACCCACGGCCAGACCCCCCGCACCAGCGGCACGGACCCCCCCCCCAAACCGCGGCCCTGCGGAGGGGCCCCGCCGCGGCCCCTGCACCGCCCTCGGCTCCGGCCTTCGCAGGGGCACGGGGGTCCCCTCTCGCCCATCAAGCGCGGGGGGGCTCATGCTGGCTGCCCCCCAGCCGGGAGGGGGCTGGCGCGGGGGCCCCCTCCCTCGCAGCGAGCGAACCGCCGGCCCCCCAAAGTCTCTGTGGGAGAAAAGGCCGGGGGGGTCTGTAACAGCCGGGGAAGGGGCGAGAGTCTGCACGTCCAGGGGGCTCAGAGGAAGGGGTTGAGCCCCCCCGGAGCGGGCGGCGGGGCTGGGGGGCCGCTCAGCGGCAGTAACGGCTGCGGCAAAGTGGGGAGCTCGGGGAAGGTGCCGGCCTGGGGGAAGGCACTGGCGGAGACGGGGAGAGCGGCGGCGGCGGCGGGGACGCTGCTGAGGGGCAGCGGCAGGGACGCGCTGTAGGTCATGGAGTTGGCGGGGAGGCCGGCGGGCAGGCCGGGCACCGGCGAGCTGGTCCGCATCTGGTTGAGCGTCGGCTTGGGCTGCTCGGCGAGGCTGAAGGGGTTGGTGGGGGACGGCGTGCTCAGACCTGGCAAGGAGACAATGGGATGCATCAGGGTGGCCGTGCCAATCCATCCCCAGCCCTCCTCCTCCCCCAAACACCCCTCTGCCCAGCAGCCCGCGCCGCAGCACCGGCACCTACCCGAGAGAAAGGGGTTGCGGGTCTTGGAGGCCGGCGCAGGCGCGACCAGGGAGTCCAGGTTGACCAGGGAGGAGGCGGCGGGGCCGAGGAAGGCCTCGGGGGTTTTACAGTCCTTCCGCTCCTTGCCAGATTCGGGCAGGGAGTCGGCCAGGTTGGCGAGGTCGAAGCTCTTTGCCCCATCCTGCCTGGTGCTGGGGAACAGGTCACCAAAGGGGTCCAGCTCTGGGGTGAGGGGGGAGATGAGCTACGTGAGCTGGCCAGGGGGCACCGACGGTGACAGCATCCCCCTGTGCTAACAGCATGTCGCACCCCAGGTCACAGCTCAATGCGGCAGGGCTGAGGCTGTGCCCAAGCTCCCCCCGAGCCACCGCAGGAGGCAGCCGGGTTGGAGATGTGGGTGCACGCAAGGACCAGAGCTGCCTCCTCGGCTATGGGGCAGCCCGAGCCCGTGGCACGCGCGGTTGCAGGTGGGGATGAGCTTCGGCCACGCCAGCGAGCAGCCACGCACAGCCCGGCCAGCCCTGTGACGGGCAGGGACGGGTCACTGTCCCCACCTGCCCAAATCGGACCCTGCCTGCTCCCCCCGCTCTTACCGACGGGGCTGCTGGACTTGGCGGAGGAGGGCGGCTGCGAGGGCTCCTGCTCCGGCGGCTCGGCTGGCTCGGGCGGCTTTGCAAACAGGTCGAAAGCGTCCCCCCCTGGAGCTGGGGGGAAGAGGGGAGACTCAAGGAGGGGAGCAAGCCGGGAGGTGAGAGGTGGGAGATGTACGGGCAGGAGAGAGGCAGGGACGGCTGCCTGCAAGGAGACGGAGAGGGGGGAGCGTGCAGCGAGGGGACGTGGGGCTGTGGGTCAGGAATGTGCATTGGCCCGGGGGGCTGAGATAAGCCAGACCAGGAGCCCGGTCTCGAGCAGGCAATGCTGACCCAGGCCTGCCTGCAGCAGGCACGTCCCTCTCCCAGCCCCGACGGGGACAGACAGAGGGGACAGGTCTGCAGGAACGCTTTAACCACCAGCGCTGGCCCCCCAGGCTGGATTCTGCTCTCCTCCCCAGGGACCAAAACCGAGGGCAGCGCAGGCGGGACCTCCACGGGGCCAGAGGAAGCACCAAGGAGGAACCGCGAGTGGCTTTGAGCTCTGAAACACAGGCTGCTCCTACAACCACTTCCCCATCTGCAATGGGGCACCTGCGAGCAGCAACCGTCCTGTCACGGCAGGGCACGTGGTGCTGGTTTGGGGTGAACAAACAAGCAGGTAGCACCGGGGTGGGGGGACACACCATCACCCCACTGCTGGGGCGGTGCAGCAGAGCTATCTGCTCCCACGGGAGGGCTCCGTTAACTGTGCCGTGTTAATTAAAGCAGCCTATTCTGCGTAGAGATAAAGCCTAAAAGTTCCTTGAAGTCTTCTGGATGCCAAGGGGTGAGTGGAGGTCCCGCTGCGGGGCGGGGGAGCGGGGAGGGGGTGTTTGCAGAGCTGGCTGTGGGAGGAAGGGGGGCAGCGCCCGGGATGCTCGTTCGCAGGAGGGCAGCGATGGGTAAAGCTGCCCACGGTCCTCAGGCGAAGCCGAAATGCCCATCGAGCCTCTTACCAGGGTCTGGAGGTTGCTCAGCCACAGCGGCCCAAGGGTCGGGAGCTGGCGTAGAACCAGAGCCCTGGGTGGGGGGGGACGCCGTCACCCAGGGGTCCGCAGGAGGGAAGCCAGAAGCCAAGGGCGCCTTCCCCCAAGGGTCGGAGGCTGCAGCAGGGCCAGGGGAGAAATCCCAGGGCCCAGCGGAGGTTTGCTGGGCCGCGGCGCTCGTCTGGGACAGGGGCTCCCCGCCGGCGGCTGGGACTGGCACCCAGGGGTCAGCCGCGCCGGCCCAGGCAGACGCTGCCGGCTCCGCTTTGGGTTTCATATCTGAAAAAAAGAAGGGAAGCTGTGGGAGAGGGGAATGGCGTGGGATGTAGAGGGATGTGGAGCAGTGGGGATGTGCCCAGGGGACCTCAGCTTCCAGCAGCACCGCCTGGGCATGCAATGGACCAGGCAGCGGAGGAAGGAGAAGCGAGAGGTCCTTAGCGTTGAGCTCCTGGGAACTGGGGTGGGGACAGAGGTGCGGGGAGAGGTGTCTGCCACTGTCCCAAGCTTTGGCAGCCCGCGAGTTGCCCCCACCTGGCATATCCCACGGGTCGGCAGGCGTGTGGCTGGAGGGGGCTGGCGCCGGCCCAAATATATCTGCCAGCTCCAGGATGGAGGACTGCAAACAGAAAGGGAATAAAGAGGTAAGGGAGGCCCAGGGCCTTTGCTGTGGGATCGCCCCGGAGCCCAAGGCTGCCTGTGCAGCCATCCATGCTGTACCTGGCTTTTCTTCATCTTATCTTCTTCCTCCTCTTCCTCCCCGCCCTGGGCAGTCTCCTCCACGGCTCTCTGCAGCAGGGAGTTCTCCCCTTGCCAAGCCCTCACCTCCTGCGGGGACAAGGGACGGGGCCCGTTAGCTCAGCAGCTCCGCAGCCAGCACCTTCTCCAGGAGACAGACCCGGCACAGGAGCTGACACCGCATCCCCGAAAAGTCCCAGCATCCGAGCAGGCAGCTCCTCTGGGGCCGAGCCCGCCGGGAGAGCGCTCAGCAGACAGCCCCAGAGCAGCGAAAGCGAAGCAGGTGCCGGAGCGAGGCGGCGTTTCAGGCTCCGCTGCCCCAGAGAGAAGCTCAAGTCAAGGAGAGAGGCGCGCCCGGGGCTGCGGGGCACAGGTACCTTCTCGTGCTCCTCTTTGCTCAGCGCGAGCGCAAGCTGCAATTGCCTTTCTTCGTCTGTACTGGAAATTGGAGGAAGTGGCTTCTGCCAACAGAGGAAATCGGGTAACATTTCAGCTTGCCCTCAGCTCGCGGGGCTGCTCGGGGGTCCCTGTCCTTGCCACCGCCTCTCCTGTGGCCCCTCGCCTGCCTGCACAGCACCTCTGTGCCCACCCAGCCGGCTTTGCCTGCGGACCCCCAGCCCACTGCCCCTACACTTTCAAACCGGCTCCTGCTCAGGCTCCCAGTTCCTTCCCCTACCCCATCACCTGCTGCTTGCATCTAGGCTGGGATGACCCTAAATTAGGCAGCCAGCATCTCCCCCGGGATGTTTTCGGGGACTCCAGCACAGTCGATGGAGGAGAGGGGATCAACGAGGCGTCCCCTCGCCCTGGCAGCCTGATGGGGAGGAGGGCTTGTGACACCGACCAGCCTCGGTTCAGGAGTCCTGCCTGGCCCCGCTCTGCTGGGGGAGAAGCGCCCAGACCTAAGGCAGGTTTTGGGCAGACTGTCCCCGTGTCACCACGGCAGCCCCGATCACCACCCCATGATGCTCATCCAGCAGCATGGGACCAGCCGGGGCTGGGAACGGGGACGCGGTGGGGGTGTGCGTGTGTGCACGCCTGTACCAGCGTGTGCACACGTGTGTGCAGCCCAGACGGGCTCCCAGCGCTGTCAAGAGCGTGTTCCTGCAGCGCTCATCGCAGCAGTGCGTGGAAGCTATAAATACTCCAATCCCGGGACAAAAATAGGGATATACGCTCTGCTCCGGCTCCAAAAGAGCCTCTGTCAGGCAGGGGAGATGGGCAGCAGCAAGCACCGTCTCGAAGCACGTCCCCTGCCCCAGCAGGACCCAGCTCACGGTGCTCGGTGCCAGCCCCGGGGGGTGCCTGCCAGCCCCGGGCTCACCACATCCCTCTGATTTTGTGTGCCCGGCCGTACCCGCGTGCTCCGCACGGGCCGTGCCAGCCGGTGGCAATCTCAGCCGGCGCGCAAATAAGCCGTTCCTGGTGGCAAAGGGGCCGTGGCCGGCAGATAGGAGAGGGGACAGCCCTGGGGGAGGTCTCGCGGTCGGAGACAGCAGCTCACTTGCTGCCTGCGTCCCTGTTCGGCTCCTCCTGGTGCTGTTTTCCAGTGCCCCTTCTAGACCAGTTTGAAAGGACTGGACGGTGGGAGGGAGCACCCGGCCCCACCGAGCCCCCAGCCCCAGGAACACTGCTGACCCCCCACCCACCACGCAAACCACGGTGCTGGACGAGGTGTCACCTCTCAAAACCTCTGGAAGAAGGCAAGAGAAATGGTGGGGCTTGGACCAGAAACCCTCGGCAGAAGAGGGCAGCCAGGTTTGGTGGGGTCGTGGTGAATCCAGAAGACCCCCCAAGTTCACCCTGGGGTCTGGGAGGCTGGATGGGTCTCAGCCTGGTGCTGTCCCCACCAGTATGAGGATGGGGAGCAGGGACAGCCCGTGCCTCCATCTGCCCGCTGGCGATTGTGGGTGCCAGGCACAACACAAACAGCCTGGTGTGGTGGCAGGTGCGTGCACTGGCCTTGGACAGCCCCCAAAATCCTCCCTCTTCCCAGTGAAATGACCCACCATGCCCTCAGACGAGGCAAGGTGCAGGGCGATGGGGCCGGCAGAGCCGCCCTACCTTCTCCGCCTCCTCCCGACTCATGGCCAGCGCAAGCTGCAGCTGCAGCTCCTCCTCGCCTGTCGTCTGGGGCCTCGCTTGCTCCAGGTCGGAGGCGAACCGTGGGGATGAGGACGATGCTGGGAGATAAAAAGAGGAAAAGCAGAAGGAGCAACATGAGGACTGGGGTATTTTGGGGAGCACAGCAGCAGCCTCCCCCAGGCCCCCATCCCAACGCCCACAGCATGGCTTCCCCAAGGACGTAGCCCCAGGTTAGAGCTCATTACCAGGAGCGAGCTGTGGGTTTAAGGCTGCCCTGGGGCACCACCAGCTCCCACCACCATTGGGGTTCACCACCGGCCCAGCCAAACCTCTGCCTGTGGCACAGGATGGAGCCGGGCTTCACACCACCCCCACAGAAAGCAGAGGGGAGCAATGGGCACCAGGCGGGTGCACACCAAATGCGAGCCCAAGCGAGCCCGAGCGAGCCACCAGCCCCGCAGGCGAGCCGCCAGGCCCCACTGGCAGCACTCACAGTTGAAGGAGGAGGGCGAGCCCCGCGCCCGGCCATAGTCGTCGCCGCCGTAGGGCGATGCGCGGCGGCCGTAGGAGACCTGGTGGCTGCCGCTGCCCATGCCCTCGAGGGCCATGCGCTCCTTGGTCTGCAGCGCGTGCGCCCGCTCCTGCTTCAGCCGCTCCTCGTCCTTCAGCAGCGCCATCACCTGCTTCACCTTCTCTCGGATGTTGATGCCCTGGTCCTTGCCGTCACGGTCCACGTACTGGAAGTCCTTCAGCGTCTGGATGGTGTAAAGGTTCTCCCGGCACTGGTGGGTCACCTTCTCGGAGCCGGTTTTGATGAGGTAGTCCAGGAGGGTGAGGGCTTTGTAGACGTGACGCCAGTTCTTGCCGCTGTCGTTCAGCCGCCGCCAGATCATGCCCATGACCTCAGCGAAGGCCACCGTGTTGAAGGTGAGGTCGGCGATCTCCGACATCAAGGAGCTGGGGGGTCCCCAGGGATCATTGGAGGTGGCCTCCCGCACCTTGATCTCTGCCTCTGAGTAGTTGTGCACGATGTTTTTCACCTGCCGACGCAGCGCCGAGGTCGTCATGGCTGCACAGTGCCGGAGACCCGCCGGCGGCGGGCAGAAACGGTGGAGAAGGGACGGGCGCTCACGGCCACGGCCTCACCGGCGCCTGCAGCGAGGAACGGGGACACAGAGACCTCAGCACCACCCCGACCACCAAGACCCATCCCCAGAGCCCTCAGCTGGCACCCAGGACCCTTCTCAAGGTGGAAGCGCCCATCGTTGGGGCGTCAGGTGCACCGTGCCGGGCTGCCGCCGCTTGCTAACCCGAAGGCACGCGGGATACAGGGTGCTCAAGGGGAAAAAAATCCCATAGCAAGCCGAAACGCAGCACCGCAGAGCTGCTGAGAGATTTGGCTCCGGATTCAGCAACATTTGGAGGAGATTTTACCCTGCACTTCTGTTTCTAAAAGTAACCACCTGAAAATGGCAGCTCCCTCCTCCACATCCTGGCTGCCTCAGCCCCACGGTCCTGGCAAAGCTGGTTTCAGGCCCTGCAGCCCTCACGCCAGCCAGGGGCTCTCCCGTACCCCCCAGTGCGTTATCTGCAGCTGCACGTGGTCCCACTCGCCCCGGCTGTCGCCCCAAGGCTCTCGGTGTCACCAAGGATGTATCGTGCAAACCCAAAATCCTGCCGTGAGCCAGGGCCTGCCGCTCGGGTGGGTTTTCCCAGCAAACTCAACAATTTTGCTTCCGTGAGAGGCTGCGGGTACAGAAGCGCGTACTGCTGGGGGGTGCTGAATTCAGGGTGCTAACCTCCAGCGCCAGCTCGGCGAGCAGGATGGATAACGCAACCCCCTGTCCCCAAAAACCTGAGCTGCCGGAGCCTTCTCTGCGCCCAGGGCCGGGGCCGCAGGGGCTGGCGTGGCCGGGAGCTGCCCTGGTACGGCAATGCCCGTCCTTGGGACGCGCTGCACCCGACGCGGATGCAAAATGACGTGGGTCAGTCTGGACCCTTCTGCACATGAGCCCATCACAACTCCATCCCCTACTCTGTGTTGGTCCTAACCCTCACCTTCTCCCTGCACGGTGGGAAGACCCCATCCACCCTCGCTTTGTCAGCGGGCCGAGCAGAGCTGGGAGGCAGAGGCTGCCGGGAGCCGTCGTGCCCTCAGCAGGGCCGCGCCGCAGGGCCGGGGAGCCGGGCTGCTCCCAGAGCTCCCACTGCAGCTGCAGCAAAACTCACTGGCAATTTTTTCCCCATCTGAGATAACATTTGCGGGCAGAGGAATATCTCCCCCGCGCAGCAGTGCCTGCAGACAGCGATTACCGGCATCCATCCCACCGCCCACCCTGGGTGCCGGTACCTCCCTGGACGGCAGCTGCTGCACCGTGTCCAGCCCTCTCCCGGCTCAGGACACCGCTCCGTCCCACCGGAGCTGGGCCGAGACCGTGCCGACGTGCCCACGAGCCACGCACGGGGCCCGCCACGCTCCTGCACAACCCGTGCGACCAGTCCGGCACCTCCTTCTCCCATGGGCCAGCGGCCGGGCACCCCACGGCTCCGCCGGCAGCGTCCCCCGTGAGTCAGAGAGGAGCCTGGCACTGCCACGCTCGCGGGAGGCCAAAGTTGCTCTCGAGACGCTTCCCTGCACTGATTCCCTTTCGCAATGCAGCCCGTCGCTGCGGCCTTTTGATCCCGCCGGCAGAGCCGGCAGTGCAGGCCGCCACGCCGTTGCCCGCCTGGCACGGAAACACCTTCGGGACAAGGGCAGCAACGCAGCAAAGTCCTCCGGGACTTGGCTCTGCGCTTTGCTTTCCACCAACACCCAGGTGGGAGATAAAGTCGTGTTTTCCAAAGGTGCCACCGGCCCCACAAACACCTGCAAACACCAGCGCTCGTCCTCCGGGGCAGGACGGTCCCTCCTGGCAGGACAAACCCCAGGTCCAGTGTGATGGGCTCCGGCACCGCTCGTCCCAGCCGGAGACCCGATCCCAGCTGGGCTTTGCCTGGTGTGAGACAGCCCGGGGAGTCTGCGTGGGAAGAGATGGGGAGCAGGAGCTGGGGCAGGGGTGCGAGGAGCGTGGCCCTGGCCAGAGCACTGCCACTGGGGTTAAAAGCAGCGGGGTTTATCGAACACAATATTTCCCCCCCCCCAGAATATAAAGGCAGTGAAAGAGAAGCTGTGCGGGAGATAAGGCGGCAGCACCCGGCAGCTCATATGGAATTACTGCAGTGACCTTGAGCGAGAGGCTGCCAGGTGGGAGAAGGACACGGGGGTGCGGGGACAGGTCCCCACCGCCCCGCGGAGGCGAAGTGGGGGAGACGAGGAGAAATAACACGGAGGGGGAGCAGGAGGGAAGGAGGAGAGCGCACAGGGGCCGGCCGGGAGCAGGGGGAGGCCAGGGGGGACACACAAGCCCCGCTCCATCGCTCCTCAGGTGCGGGGCTGGGAGCAGCAGCGCCCGCCATGGAGGGAGCGGCAGGGAAAGGCTCCGGGCTCCCGCACCCGCCGCGGGGCCCCGGCGCCCCGAGCCCGGCCCCGGCAGCCGCTGCGCCACCGGGGCCCGCGATGCTCCGGCGTCCAGAACCTTCCTCCTCCCCCCGCTTCCTCCTCTTCCTCCTCCTCCTCTTCCTCCCTCCCCCCCGCCCCTGCAGCCCGGCTGCCGAGGGGCGCGCAGCCCCGCTTACCTGCGCGGAGCGGAGCGCGGCCCCGCGCTACCGGTGCCGGGGCCGGTGCCGGGGCCGGTGCGGGTGCCGGTGGGAGCGGGCTGGAGGCGGCCGCAGCCCGCCCGCCCGCTGCGCACCGCCGACTCGCCGGGCTGGCTGGGCAGGTCCCGGCGGCAGGTCCCGGCCTTAACCCCTTCGGGGCGGCCCGAGCCCCGGCCCGGCCCCCGCCCGGGCCCCGGCAGAGGCGCTCACCCCCCCGGTGCGGCGCGGTGCGGTCCCGGCCGCGGGGGATGCGGCGCCGAGCCCCTGCCCCGCCGCATGCGGGAGGCGGGGATGCTGAAGTGCTCAGTCACTGCCCCTCGCTGGCAGCCGCCCAGGCGCTGCTCGCTGCTGCTCGCTTCGCTTCATTGCTTCCCCCCCCCCCCCTCCTCCCCCCATTATTTTGAGGCAGAAATCACCGTCCCCGGGCTCGGAAGCGCCCCCGAGGGATGCCGACCGCCCCTCCTCCCCCCCCCCCGGTAACGCAGCTCCCTCTCTGGTACCCAAGGCCACGGTTGCAATTTGGGTTTGTTAAAATTTCTTTTCTTCGGGATCTAAATTTGGAGCGAATTCTTCCCTTTGCTCCTTCCCGGAGCCTGGCTGGGGGAGAGAGGGAGGCAGCAGATGACATGACAAAATCAGTCATGTCTCTCGATCATTTCAACGCCACCCCCTCTCTCCCGGCCTCTGCCTTCCATTTTAATCGCTGACAGGCCTTCAAGCATTATGGAGATATATATATAATCTTTTTAATATCAGTGACATTTTCCATAATGGAAAGCATCTCCTGTGTGCCGAGACATTCTGGAGGGGATCATTCCTGCCTGCCGAGGGTCCTGCTGAGCAAAGTGCAGAGCTGAGATTCATCCTGCCCAGGCCCCTCGCTGAAGGTCCTGCCTCAGTGGGAGGCTGCGTGCCTCCAGGGGTTTCGCAGATCTCACCAGCCTGCCTTTCCCAACAAGCTCTGACCGTGCAAGCTGAACGCGCATCTGGTCCCACTCCCAGCTGCAGCCCGTGAGAAGAGCACTTCCAGCATCCAAACCATCCTCCAGGTCAACCTGGAGAACATCCCAGCTCCGGCAGTGGGAGGCCTTCCTCTTGGTTGCCTACGATCCAGGCCTTCCTCTTCCTCTGTTCCCAATGCTCCCAGCTCACCTGTGTCGGGTGGCCAAGGCAGCCAGCTTGCCCCTCTTCAGGCATTGACTTTTCAAAAGCAAAGTGAACCTCTCCCCGGGGACACAACACCCCACAAACATGGGGTTTGCTAGGTGGGGCCCACAATCCTGCCAGCAAGGCTCTACACTGCCCTCAGCCCTGGCACAAACTGGCTGCTCACCCCGAGCCTGTCTGCCATCTAGAAGCCTCTGGAAATGCACTCTCACCTTTCTGCTTGCAGCATTTTCCTGGAATGCCCCTTCCCGACCTCTCTAATAGGGTGTCTTCAGGCCCTGACTCACGTGATGGGTTTGGTATGCAACTCCCAAGGCCAGGAAGGTCACTCACCTCGGTTATTTAGCAAATACAACACAAATTATTAACACTAATACAAATAATGCCCACATTTGGGAGAGGACAAGGAATCTCTCCTTGCCTGGCTACTAGGAGTTGGCATTGTAGGGACTGGAGCACCCACGCGTCCTCAGAGCACAGGGCTGACCAGAGCCCACATCTCAGCTCACACCAGGCTTGTAAATGAGGGGTACATGTTTCTAAAAGTGTTTGGTGGAAGCCAGCTCTAATTCCACTGCAGTTCCAGTCAAGTAACTGCCACAAATCAATGCAAAAGGAAAAAAAAAAAAGCAGCTGGCTCAGAGAAAGCTGCAGCAGTCAGAGAGCAGAGTATTGCACTTGGCCCAGCACATGCCTTCCTGCGCGCTGCTTGTACCTTGTCCCTTCAGGACATTCTTGTCCAAGGCTGTAAGAGGCACTGGCAATATTTATGAAAAAAAAAAAAAAGACTATTCACAGCGGTCAGGTTTGTTCTCCTTTGCAGAAGTTCTTATGCCACCCACCCTGTGCCACCAGGCTCCTCCCATGGAAGGGGAGACCAGTGTAGGACATTCTTCCATAGTACGTGGCTGACGCGACACTCCCATCTACCTGTTTTCATATTAACAAGTTTTCCTGTGAGCAGAGGTATACACAGACCCGGATTCTATAGGCTGGACCGGAGGCACGGATCTCGTGAATGGACTTTGCCATCCTGTAAGCTGAGGTTACCAAATAAAAGCATTCCTGCCTTTGAGACAATCACGTTGCCTCTGTAACGTGCAGACTCCTTCTTGTCGAGAAGCAGATGGCTTGAGCTGTTTGAGTTGGGCAGATTCACAAGCTGATAGTCATCTCCAGGGAGGCAGGAGCTATTGTCAGAGCCTGTGAGACACACCCCAACTTCAGGCCTTTTTCCTCCTAATTCTCAAAATGTTGCTGAAATTCTCCCTACAGGAATGCTGAGCAGAGACATTCCCTTGGTGGGTCCGTGCCCGCTAAACTAAAGAGGCTCCTGGCTTCCACAGAAGCCAAAGTGCTTCCCCACACCCTGCTAAGAGAAAGCATCTCGAAACACGAGTCGCCGAGGGGAGCAGCTCGTGGTGCGGCAGTTGGTGCAGGAAGGGCGCCGAAGGTCTGCCAGCTCCACCAAGGAGCAATGATATCCACCCAGCAGAGAGCCACGGCCTCTCTGAGCCCTGCACCCACCACAACCCACGCAGCTTCCCAGAGCTCTGGTGGGAACACGCTGCCACCCAGGTGTCTGGCTGCAGGGTCTGCCCTGCTCTGACACGAGCACTGGACCACAGCAGTGAGCACACCGGGGGGAGGTGCGTCCAAGCCACTTCCCATCATTTACCAGCAGTCCTGGCTAAGCAGGGAGGTCCCAGGGGACTGGAAATTAGCAAATGTGACACCTGTCTACAAGAAGGGCTGGAAGGAGGATCCGGGGAACTACAGGCCTGTCAGTCTGACCTCGGTGCCAGGGAAGGTTATGGAGCAAATGATCTTGAGTGCCATCATGCAACACATCCAGGACAGCCAGGCGATCAGGTCCAGTCAGCACGGGTTTATGAAAGGCAGGTCCTGCCTGACTAACTGATCTCCTTCTACGACAAGATGACCCGCTTACTGGGTCACAAACCCCAATTAATAATCTACGCTGATGTCATTTCTCTACAGGGCCAAAGCCTCTCTGGGGAATGCCATCCAGCTGCTTCAGCGGGAAGATGGCACTTTACTGATGCCAGGTCTCTCTTGATGCCAGGTCAAGAGAGACCCTGCCTTGGAAACCTTTCACTTATTTTAACTCAAGAATGACTGGTCTTGGAAAGAAGCAAGTAAGAGATGGCTCCGAATGGAGCATGGGTACATTGAGCTGGACGGAAAGAGATGGCAAGATCAGCACAAGAAATAAACTCGTGTGCAAAACCAGGCAGGGTGGCACAGCCCTTGGGACGGTGCATTTCCACTGGGATCCTGAACGCCTCAGGGAAGCCTGCTGCCAGCCAGTGCCGAGAGGAGACTGGGCAAGCAGTCAAGAATATGATCAAAAATAGGATGGATTTGTCTTAGTTACTGTCCTGGTACCTGGGCTCATGAGCACAAGGGACACTCCCTGCTCACTCACCTGCTAGCCAAACAAGATCGAGAAACAAAGAATAAGACATATCTCATGCTGACTGGCACTTTTAAATTCTTCCGTAGCAGAAATGCCAGTATTTTCTAGTCTTAACAGTTTCTGAGGCTGTGATATTTCTTGCCTTGTCTCTTCTTGGCAAGCAATCATCTGTAGAAGTAACAGATGATCTAGCAACAGTCTTACATCACAGCATGTGAGAAAAGAGGCACCCCAGTATCTGTAATCACTGCATCACTTCAGAAAGAAGAATCTACAGGATCCGTGTCAATATGGTTATTTATTTATTTTTTAACAGTAAGTCAATTTCTAGTTGTAAAGGGCTTCACTCTCCTTCTTCAGAGCATCGTTTTTCTCTAGGTCCTCAAACAAAAAAACCATTTTGCTCACCATTGAACCCAGCAGCCCATAAACCTGCAGCAGAAATTAACGGAAGATAGTTGCAGTGAAAACACATGAAGGAATCCTGATGACAAGACTGAGACTGACAGAGAGAGAGATGGTTTCTCACACAGGAGCACATTAACACACAGGCTCACACACAACCCCATAAAAGTGGCTGCCTGCTAACAGAGCTGAGCTCTAGTAATAACTGTTCTGTCTATGAAGTGTGTTTAACATTATCCGAGATACAATTAATTCTGCTGATCCCTCAAGAGTGCACAAGCATGCTAAAGACATCCCAGACAGAAATCCCGCATGTGGCTCTGTGATGGCTGGATTTATGTTAGCAGATTCCAGGCTGGAATAAAGGACATCTTACTTTACATTTCACACTTACCTTGCTACAGAGTTATGGACATAGGTTTGTCAGGTTTCCGAGTTAACAAAATGCTTACCTCCCCACCTAAGGCTCAATGTCAGCTCGCAAGCAAAGAACAAAACCAAGAAACAAGGATAGAAGCTCTGGTCAGACTCACTTCAATATAAAGTTTCTCCTGGTATTTCCGAAACAAAACAGGGTCCACCTGCTCCTGAGGAGGTCTTACTCCATCTGGAGTTACAGCTTCCACGGGCTGTGCTGCCTCTTTCACCTCCTGCGACCAAGTGAAAGATTTCCGTTTTTTCTCATCTTTTAACTTTCTGCTGCTTGGACTTTCCTATTCAGGGACAGACAAAAAAAAAAGTGACGTAGGTCAGAACACCTTTCAGGCTGTTGCGAGGTGCACCTCCCAGAAGCAGCACCTCTTTCCCAGGACTGGAAATCAGCTCCAACTCAGGATACAGAACCTCAGAATGGATCCCACTGTCCCCAGCACTTAGGTTTCAACAGGCATCCCAACACATACCTCTTTCTCTTTCCCTGCTGTCTTTGTTGTTCTTTTTTTGCCTTCTTTATCCTTAACACTAAATGACCTTCCCCTTTCTTTCCTAGCGGTTATTCTGTCTTCCTTTCCTCCTTTTATAGGTTGCTCTACTTCCACTACAAAAGAAAGAATTTCAATTACCCAAAAGCAACGTTTTTACATCCAGAAAGACAAGCCCACTGCACTCACGCAGTGGAAGTACATTACTTTTGCAATGTATTTTCCTCTTTTTATTAATGTAAGCTGTACTGCACTGAAAAACAATGCCTTGAAGAGTACTTTGTTTAAATAAGGAAGGAACAGGTCTCAGACATGTACCAGAACAAGCCTGTAAAACAGCTAACAGTGAGATACGGTTTTTTTGGGTTAGTCTGTGTGAAAACCATGGCTACATCTAGCTAAATTAAAAGGCTTATTTGTGTGGTGTTTTTTTAATGACACCAAACCACAGGTCACAATTAGTATTACACAATCTGCCATTTTTTCTGATGCATTTTGTTATAAAAATCTTTGAGGGGAAACTGCTGAAGTTGCCAATTCAGTTGAAATTCAGCACGTTTTCTGGATTTCCAGCAGTCCACAGAAACCAGTTGCTGTGCTAAAACTACCATTTACCTGTTTCCTCTGGAACATCATCTACATAGGTGGTGTTCTCAGGCAAGCCAAGCAGGGATCTCAGCCTCATCGAGTGACTCACCAGCCCATCAATTGTTTCACACCACAGCTGGAGACTGAGAAAAGTATCAGAATCAGAAGGGAGACAAGTACAGCAATTGCCATCTTGTTTTACCCTGTGCCCAGGAGCGAAGGCACCCTGCAGCCGAGAGCTCTTCTGTCCAACTAAACTAATAAAATAGCACCCACCATCTAAAAATCTGTGCAGAGAGATGCTAAATTACTTTCCTCATGTTTGAGCCCTCTGAGGTCTCAATGGTTTGCAACCCAAGGGGCTCATATGGACCCAAAAATATTACTGTGAAACTAGACCTCCTGCTCTTCAACATGACACATTGGAAAATGAGCATCGACCTGCTCTCTGTGTGTGCCAAGAGGAACCTGCACCCTTCTAATTTAGAAGCAACGAGACGCTGTTGGTATGTTTACAGTCTGACAGCCTGAGTAAAGACCAGAGAGACTGTATGAGGGAGGATACGGTTATCTGAGTAAGAGGGTACAGAAAATTACCCAAAGGTTTCATATATATAGACTAGAATAATCTTGGCAGAAATAATCTAGTCTACTCCCCAAAATGACATTAATATTCTAAACTTATCTCCAGAAAAAAACCAAGGCATTTGGGTCCTAGACAGCTGCTACAATTAATCTATAAAAAAAAAAACAGAGTGTAAAGAAGACTTCTAGACCTCATATAATTATCTGCACTCTGAATCACAATGCTTGCAACAGAGCTTGCTAAGGCTGCTGATCACACGATGCATTTACAAGCTTTGTCTTGCCAAGGTAACACACCAGGTTGGATAGAAGAGGTCTGTCTGAGTCGGCCTCTGTGGAACACACAGCTCCAGCGCTGCCTTATTGAGCTGCATCAGCGCTTCTTCTCGCTGCTCCTCCTCGGGGATTGACTTTATAGCCTGATGTTTGAGAGAAAACACAGGGTTTATGGAACTAGCACTTCTTAGTCTTCATTCCCAGCCCGTGGACCCTGAGCTCAACGGAGCACACCACGGCTCTTTTCCTGGACACCAGTCTGAAACCAGATTGCACTGGGCACTTACGGACCCGCGTGTGGCCTCCTGTATGGCTGGGATTTGGCCAAGGTGCGCACGCGACCCAAGATCTGGGGAGCAATCCCAGACCCCCAGTTAGATTCACAGCAAGCCCCTTTGCAACGTCACAGGTGTGCTGGGGCGAGCTAGAAGGCCACAAAGCAAAGATTAGTTCTAAAAGCAGCAGAGAGGTTTGAAGAGAGCACTAGAGAAAAACTGTGCTGACAGAATCCAAACCACTCTTGCTTTCATCTAGGGAGGTCTGTACTTTATCCACAGTCTGTCATGAGTGCCCCCTGAGTGCTCTGATGAACAGGAAGGACTCTCCAAGGAGAGGAGCCCTTGGGGAAGCCACGGGAGGCTGTAGGATTAGCCTGCTCCCCCGCATTCAGTCCTGGGATGACAGAAGGCTAATAGGGGAAGAGCTTAAAATATCTATTACATTGTCTGGTTCTCTTTTCTTCTTCACACAACAGCCCTCAAAGTCTCTCTTGGGAATCTCTTTATGAGAGCACTGAGGGTATGGTCAGCAGAGCTGAAGAGCTTTCCTGCGACACACAGCATAGATCATCTCTAACTCAGAGCACAGTGGAAGCAGACCTTTGGGTGGGCTCACACTGGGGTAGCCCAGGCTATTTGTAGGGAAATGAAAACACCATCAGCTTGTCATAACACTAGAGGGAAGGGGATTGACCACCTGCTTAAAGTCCGCGAAGGAATAGTTCCATCCTGAGGGGCCTAGTTCTTCCTCCACGTTCGTCATTTGACTCAGAGCCCCCTCAAGTGTGTTCTTCCCACCTGGGACCTCTGTGCTGCTGCTCTGAGCAGGGAGAGCCTCTGAGGTACTCTCCTGGTACTCCATGCCCTCCGCAGTCCTCTCCTGGCCCGAGGGCACTTTCTCCTCCGAGGCTGAAGGAACAGTTATGTGCTTTCTCCATAGTTCATGCAGCTGCTTTACCACTCCATGCTCATAATGCAACTGTGATAATGGGGAAAAGGTAAATTGTGAAATGAGCTATGCCTTTCCTCTACAAACCTGATTGTTAAAGCCACCATGGCAGACTATGCCAGCCTCCAGAAACCCAGGGATGCACCAGGCCCATGGGTCTTCCCTCCCTCCTATTTCAGTTGTGTAGCCCATCAAATAGCAAACATCACCTCGGGATTCTTCTGGTGGAACAACTCTTCCTCTGTGGCATAGGCACCCACAGGAGATGGGGTACGCTCTGGGGTCCGAACTTGGTCAAGAAGTTCCTTCAGAGTCTTTTTCACTATGTTATCACGTACTCGAGCAGCCAGGTCACTCTGAGGCACCATAAGAACAACATGTGTGAGTCCCCGTTCCATATGCAGACACACAAACTAATTCACACCCACGCTAGTAACCACACAAGTATGTTATATAGGGTTTCAAGCACAAGAATAACTGCAAACCCCACTAAGCAGAGCAATACTTACAACAGCTTTTCAAACAAACTCCACAAATCCCCTCCCTACTATACTTTTCAAAGTGTAGTGTAATTTTCAATTTATACCTTAACGGACATCATAGTGTATGACGCACAATCCCATCCCCACTAAGTAACTAATGAAATTTATTACCAACAGAAAATTCATTCTTTAAAGGACCAGTGTGAACAGTTCAGGAGACACAATCATGTCTTTATTAACAACATTACAATAGACTGCAGAGTTCTTCCATTTTATTTAGCAAACCTGCTCAAGTATGTACACATGTCCTGCAAATAAATAATCCTCTCACTCTCAGCCCTAATTGCATAGCAATAAAAATACCATGTCATCCACTCCCACCCTTATCCTCTATTTGCATGTTAAGTTCAAAGCTCACAGTTACCCAGTTACATGCTTGGTTACCTCCAGTTTCTCTCTGAGGTCAGCCAGTATATCCTCATACACAGCAACTCCCCAAAGGGTCACCTGCAGCAGAGCTCCTCCTAATAACAGAGGATGTGTCCTAAATTCCCAGGACTCGCTGAAAATGCCTCCACTCTCTGACTTGAAAATAAAGGAAAACTTCTTTGTTTCTCCAGGCAAAATTACACCTGAAATAAGAGAGAAAATGCATCGGTCTGCAAGAAACCATCTGGTTAACTTGACCTTTTTCCAGCCCCAATCTGAGTGTCCTTATCTCTGTATGAGACTCTTTCCCCATAGCTTAGCTGGTTATCAAACTTCATCCAGCTATTTTTCTCCTTCTAGATTTACTCTGTCACCGTGTTACTGAACTGGTGTTATTTCCACTGCACTCTCCTTTTACAGCAAGCTCAGTACTCTCTGGCAGATTATGCCCAGTTTGCCATCAGAAAATGATTCACTTCTCAATATTCCACCCATTTACATTCAGACTAGGAGCAACCTCCTTTCCTTTAAGTCCCAGGAAAGGGATCTGCCTCGCACACCTCTTTTGGTGTGAGTCAGCTCTGACGCCCAGGGTGGCTTCCTAAGGAGAATCACCCAACAGACTTGCTCTGCCATTAGTCAGCTCCTCATCTCAGATAACTCCTGAATACGTGCTCTCTGGTCTATGTGCAAAGGTCTCGCAGATCAGCAGCTCTCATACCTGATCTGCGATCAAAGTAAAAACGTGGCATCCTGATCCTCTTGGTTTCTCTGGAGGGAATCTGCTGGGGAAGCCCAATCCAGTCGTACCAGATGGCAGTTGTGCCATCATTTCTCACCGGCAGGTAGCTTTCAGCTCTGTCACCCACCAAAATTTCAAAGGTGAGCCGGGCAGCAATGCCAATTTCATCCTACAAGGAAGAGGAAAAAGACAAAGATAACAATTTCGACTCTATCTGGCAGGATTTATCTTGCTTGAAGTCATACCACATATAAGGGGTTGAGCCTTGGCAGGAGAACTTGTAAGGCAGGTCCAGTGAAGTGGCCATTATACAGAGAAAGCCTGGGGCTCTGAGCTTCACCCCACAGAGAGAGCAACCCCTTCTGTTTCTAGCTCTCTCTGAGACAAACGTAGGGACACTCTATTATGCTCAGAATAAATCCCCCATTCTCTGGTCTGGGAGTGACACTCCCTGTACAGCTGTGAATTGAGAACTCAAGCAGACTTAGCTTGACTAAACAAAAAGCACGCCATTACCCTGCAAGAAGTGATGCAATTGATCCAACGAGCGGGCTGGCCACAGAAATCTAAAGATGGACCCTGTACTGCTCCTGCAGCCACATCAGGGGAGTCCCGTAAGGAGTCACTGCTAAAGAAAACAAGAACCAGCATTTTCATGGAGTGAAATTCACTTTCAGAGAGGGGAGAACGAGGGGTGATTTATGAGACCCTATAAGAAGTAATCCTGACTAATGCTTTTCCACATAGCCATCTCTTTAGGGACAGAGCCCTGCAGATGTGGTAAACTCCAGCTAGCAACTTGTCACCATCAAGGAGGACAGGACAGACAGAAGATTAAAGAATGACACCTGCCTAAGGAAGGCTGAGGGTATATGGCTGAATAAGGAGAAGAGGCCCTCGAGTTGTGCCTGTTACAGAGGGACAGGACAGGGAAAAAAGGCAAACTGATGATGAAAGTGGAAGGCTGGAAAAAGACAGCCAGATGGAGGTCATTTAGAGCAGAACCCTCACCCTGCCTAATATAAGCTCTGGAGCCACACAGAGGGAAGACTGGAGGAACGGCCTCAAAAATACTTTTCTCCAATTTTTGCTCCTCAGGCACAAGGCCCCAAGGCACAAGGGAACTGCTTGATTCCTACATCTGGTGACTTCAATAATACAATATACCTTTTATTGTGCTCCAATGGAGACTCCTCTGTGTCTGGATAAGGACAGTTAAGGACACCCTTACAGACTGATGGTACCTACCCAAAATTCTTTATTTTTGCCATGAAGTCAAACTTACAGGGCTTCAGACTCTTCAGAAGTGGTAGAACATGGAGAAGGCTCTGCTGAGACAGATGTGAAAGGCTGCCCTTTACCAATCACCTCCAGTCCATCCAGATCCTGGACATACAGAAAAATGACCAACTCACAATTTCTCTTTTTATATAGAAAGGAAGTTAAAACACTAGAGAAATGCAGCAACTGAATCCAGTACAGTGAAGTTCAGAAATCTTGCTCCTGTGATGGTTTCTAGAGGTATCTAATGAATGTTTAAAAGACAGAGGAAGAAACTGATTCTGGGTCTCCCAAAAATCCTAGATGACTGCATTCCCCACTGCATGGATGGGAAAGTCTTCTTCACACAAATTTCTCATCCCCAGAGCCAGGTTTCAGAAAGAAAAAGCCAAGTTTTTTCAGTTTTTAAGAGGGGCTATCTGCCTTCAGGAGAAGATTTTGGATGCGTGTTTTCCACAGGGGTAAAGGTGTCTTCCTTCTGCCCTGAGGCAGCATCAAGTATCAAATTCCTACACCAGCATTTAGCGGGTTTTTTGTTGCCTAGGTCTGCATACTGCTGGTTTGGGGTCCTATTCTGAGGACCTATGTATGTCCTATGCAACACTTAGGGAGGCTAGACATCTCTTTCGTGGGTTTGGCCCTTTGGAAATGTGGGAACTTCCAAGGTAAGTATGGTGGGGCTATCCTTTAGATTCCTAATGCTTTGTCAGATCTAGTTCTTGGTAATTTTATGTTACTCTACAGCATCTGACAAGAGATGCAAAGAATGTCCTTGCTCCTCTAATCTTACCGGCTTATAAAAATCTAGCTCCTCTAAGATAGATTTTAGCTCCTGCCGTCGCTGTTTCAGGAAAAGACTCTTATCCCAGGTTAGATGGAAAGGCATCCTCTTTGGAGGCTTCACACCTGTGGAAATACCCATACAAGAGCTCACTGTCTACATACCCACATGCCAATCCCACTCTCTGCCACACTGTGGTCTCACAGTGTTTTAAAGAGGAGGTCCAACAGATGACTGGGAAGTAGCCTGTGCTGCAGCTGTCAGAAGGGACAACTACAACGCAAGCCTCCGTACTCGCAGGAGTCACTATTTCTTTCCGCTGCTCCCTCCATGCTCGTACCCCATTTCTGTGGAATCACCTCTCTGCAACGTGCCCTTACCCGTTTCCATCTGGACAGTGAGGGCTTTCCCCACATGAGTTACTGGCTCTGGATAGCCACGTTCTCTCTGAGTCAGTGTCATTGTCAGGCCGGTGAGTTCATCTCCAATACGCTCGGGCTGGGTCCAGAACTCGCTTCCTCTTGCGTAGCCCTAGGGCAGAAAACAAGGCTCCCACTGACGCAGTCAGAGACATACAGCTGACTGCTATTTCCACAGGGACTAGAAGCTAAGAAGAAGGGGTCTAACTCTGCTTATACGAACATTTAAAAGTCTATAAGTTAGCCCTTTCTGCAGAGCAAGCCAAAATTTCGATCACGCTGCTGTCAAAAGACAAAAGAACAACTTTCTTCTATCTAGTGCTACGTGAAGGTTGAATGATATTAAAATAATGCCTCACACAAATGCAAATTCTTTAATAGCGCTTCAAATGTGAAAAAATAATTTTAACACAGGATACTCCCATAATCCTCCTGACTTACCCTTCCTCCATGGCAATCAATAAAATTCAAGCCTGAAGCTATCAGATCTTTTTGTCCCTGGAACAGCAATTGCGGCACATCCCCATGCCACTTCCCAGTGCGTGACAGTCTTTGGTGATAATCAAGAACTGGCACTTGCCCCTGCATAGCAGTTCGTTAGCAAGGAGCCAAAGCACACCACCCTCTTCCTCTGACTAGTACAGGTCGCACAGTTCATGTAAAAACATGTAAAAACTTTTTAAAGTCACTGAAAGCTCTGCTTGCACACTAGGCTGAAGGACTTAGAGTGGCTTTGATAAATATGTAATGACAGGTCTTCAGAGATGTTACTCATAACACCAGTCTCTTAGCTCTTTCATGAGAACAGAGCAATCAGGTTGCAGAGGAAGCAGGGCTCTCACCTTTCCAGGAAGCACGGCAGGGAGACTCCGGTCAATGAGGTCACGTTCCTCCTGGATTTGCCTATAATCCTCCAAGATGTTCATCAGCAATTCATTCTCCGGCCTCTGAAGGATTTCTATAAAGAAGGAACATCAAATCATTGGTGCTGCTCTTCTTCTGGGCATGCCCTTTACCACTACTATCGTTCACATGTAACCCCCTTACACTGTCCCCCATCAAATCCACTGTCCTTCCCCCAGCCAGACCCACCAGCTCACCTCCCCAGGGCATCCACGGCCGCTAGCACTAGCAGCGTGGGGAGCTCTGAGAACATGGAAGTAGACTGCAGTGGCAGTAGGATTAACCCCAGCTGGCTATGACCATCACCGTTTGTGGTGGTGCCATCCAACTCCCCCATCTGCACACAGAATTTCACAGAACGAGGCCTCAGCTTTTCTCACCTCCTAGATATTTCGCCTGCTTTTTCCTGATTGCCATATTACGGTGCCAGTTCTGGAGAGCTTTGTCCTCTGCTAGTGAGGTCTGATAAACCTTTTCCTTCTTCTCTCCTCCATGTTCCTTTTCTAAAGCTGTTGGAGTAACATCTTGACGAGAAGCCCCAATAAAATCAGCTATCTGAAGAGAAAGGAAACATTAAATTAACCTCTCCACGCATACACAGTCACCACAACAAAAATGGGAGAGCAGAGGAGAAAAGAATTCTTCAGATTGACAGTTCTTTTACCTGATCACTCTGAGAGGAACAAAAATAGGGCATTACGAACACACTCAGAAAGAATGGAAGGATTTAGCTGAGTAATTAGATGTGAGCAATGGCATTGTTGCAACACCAGCTCTTCCTTTGCGAGCCTGACGCCATCAGCAGAAGCACATATGGAAAAGGAAGCGTCTGTAATTTTTTCCTCCATGACCTCCTCCTGCACACAGGACTTCAAAACCTGCTCGTGCAGTTTCTCCGAAGGCAAGCCCTCCCCAGAGAGTATGACGAGGCTGGGAAAACCACACCTCAGGCCTGACCTGTCCCTGATAGCTGCTGAAAAGCATCAAAAGGTACCGAAGGCACCGCACTCCACTTCTAGACAAGTGCCACACAGCAGCATTTTCATGACTTTACAAACCAACCTGAGTGTCTCCGCTGACCGAGGCTTCCATCTTGAGCTCCTGGAGAATTCCCAAAATGTGATGGGGGGGAATCTCTTCACACTCATCACCAGTCTGTCCTGGTCCTACCAAACACACACAAAAAAAAAATCAACACCAGGGCCAGGTCACTTTGGTTTGGCTTAGCAAAACCAAAACCCAAAGATAAAATGCGACGTTTAACCCTACCAGAAAAAGTCAGTGGTTCTCTGTTTGCCTTTCGGGAAGCAGGATGTGCTACGAGGAGATGTTCCACCTTCTTTGTCTCTTTGGGCTGATATTTTCGAACAAGGTATTCCCTCCTAACTGGACTTCTCCCAGCATCATGGGGAGGGTGTGGAGCATGGAGCTTCAGAAAATAAACAGTCACAGTGCCATTAGGTACATACTGACTCACCTTCATTCCTTCTGAGCCTTCTAGGATACACAGAGATGTCTTATCAATATAGGTTGTTCCTCCCCTAAGAGGCATGTTACACGACTGCGGAGATACCAGCATAGTTACTGTCTTACTCTTCTGGACTCTGCTTTACAACCAGGGCAGGGAAGAGTTTTAAATCGCTTCCCCAAGTTTTCTGCTGCGTCACTTGGTGTCAAATGCTTCCACTCACACAGCTGGACCTGAGTTTTGGAAGGGACACCGTGACAGTTACTAACCAACTTACATGTCTTGTTAGACCAGAAGGCTGGAAACATAATTTGGAAGAGGCAGATAACTTATCCTTCCATTTGAAAAGATTGTGTTAGGATCCATAATCCTTTACTTTCAGCAACTGAACCTGATGATCTGATAAGTCATAAAAAGCAGGACAGACAAAATGGAATGAGAACTGAACTCCAAGAGTGGGTTTGAGTTTAAATAAATGGAGAGCACCCTCTGTTAAACACACAAAATGAGAGTGTCAGCTAAGGCAGCTGTTTCTATCAGTAAAAATACATACTTTCTCCAGGTCCTCCACCTTAATTGCAAGTGCCTGGATGTCATCTCCTTGCAGAACGTGTGAAGCGGGCCCAGGCTCTTCTGCAATTGTTGAGGAGGACAGTTCATGCATCTTTTCCGTGTTGTCTGAAAAACAGATGAAGAGACCTCCTCTTCAGTCCCCCAAGGAAACCCCATCTTCCTCTTCCAGCCTGGTTATTAATATCCACCTGAACTATGTTTGGATTTTTTTTTAAGGTTACACAGAACAATTAAATTCAGCATCTAACTGGAAAACCAAACTCTGAGAAGCTACAAGGACCAAAGTGGGACACTAGGATTCCACCGTCTCACGCTTTATTCTAGATGAGAGACAACAAATGAGGCAAATACAGCCTGTGCTTCCCAGAGGTGGAAGAACAAACTCCTGGCAAGTTTCCTACTCCAGCTGCAAGCACAAGCACCCAGCCTCCCTGCACAGCTGCATTACGCTCACAACTCAGCTACAGACAGCAAACCACTGGATTTTCAGAAGCTCCTAAAATATCAAAACAGCTTTTAAATAGCAAAACGCCTGCTGAGCTGGGCACAGGGCAGCACTCCCCGTCGCAGGCCAGGGCCGCAGCTGAGGCAGTCCCAGAGGGGGTTTGTTCCTCCCCTTATCCTTAACCTGCGGGTCCCTCCAGCTGGGGCTGGCTCCTCGGCACGTGTGGCATTATGGAGCCTTTCTGGGTAAAAAAGAATTGTAATAGCAAAAGAAAAGGCGAGGGGGGTCACTGCGTGGTGAAGGAGCTGTTTAGGGTGGCTTCAATGCACGGCTCGGGAGCGGCGGGGACCCCCAGGCCGAGGGAGCAAGGCCCGGCCGCCGCCAGCCGTTGGGTTGTGCCGGGACCGGGGGTGCCGGGTCGGGGCCGTACCCGGGGGGGTGCCGGGACAGGGATGCCGGGTCGGGGTTGCCGCCAGGCCGGGCCGGACCCCGCTCAGCGCCGCCGCGCTCTAGCGCCCGCCCGCTCCGCGTCCGGTCGCCATGCCAACACCGGTCGCCATGCCAACACCGCCCGCAGGGCCTGGAGCGGCCCCGCCGCCACTCTATGGTGCGCCGGCCCGTTGTGCGCAGGCGCCGGCTGCTGGCCCCGCCCCGCCGGCGCCCTGCGCATGCGCAGTGCGGCAGCGGCCTAGCGGGGGCGGGAGCGGCCTGGCCGGGCCTGCAGCGCTGGGCTACGGGAGGAACCCTCCCCGTGGCCGGGGCCGCTGCCGCAACACCCGCCTCAGCCAGCGCTCCGCTCTCGTATTTTATCCTCCACTGCCGCCGCTTACAGCCCCCCGCGAGCCCCGTGCACCCCACGGCCTCATTCGCCGAGGGGAACTGCTTCCAGCCAGCTTTAGGGAGCCGCTTCCCCTGCAGTGTCTCCCTCTCTAAAGCCCCTGCCCCTCATTTCAAGGTCATCACCCGTGTTATACGACCCGGGAGTTGCAGCAACGCCCCAGCAGAGCCGGCTGGCTGAGGGGGAGCAGGGTGCGTGCCTCCCGCATCAGGCAGGCACACACAGCCGCCTCATCCACCACCGGCACCACGCACTTGTTGAAGTTGCAGCAGCAGCAGCAGCGCTTGCGGCAGTAGGGCCGCTGCGGGCATGGGGCGCCGTGGGGGACAGCTGTGCCCCCACCCCCAGGCACCCCGCTTTGGGGAGGGGGACACCCCCAGCCCCATGCACAGGCCCCAGCACTCCCCCCCCTGCCCCAGGGGCACAAGGCGTGAGCCCCATGGCTGCCACCCTTCATGTCCACGGCTCGGGGACACCCTCAGCAACCCCACATGTGCTCCTTGGCATGTGCAAGGCTGGGGTGTCGCCCCATGTGTGCAAGCCTCAAGATCTCACATTCATCCTGCAACGTGTGCAAGCCCCAGGTCTCGTATGCACTTCCACTTGTGCAAGCCCCAGGGTCCCTCCCTTGACATGTGCAAGCCCAGAGTCCCCATGAACCACCCACACGTGCAAGCCCGGGATCCCCACTCATGTGCATGTAGACCACAGCTGTTGCGGGGGCAGCTGGTTCCGGGACCAGCTCCAGGGCCAGCCCGGGATAGGTGCTGAGGCCGATGTCTCTCACCCGGTGCCGTCCCTGGCACATGGTCCTGACGAGGCTCAGGGACCCCCGGGACCTGCCTTCACATCCCCATCACCCAGCTGCCTCTCCGGGGCTGGAGAAGGGTTTTCCAGTTCATGGGCTGCTTGGTGTTTCTGAGAAGGGGGCTGGGGTGTGTCCCTGCGCAGGGTTGTGCAAACCCAGCGCTGATGGTTCCAGACATTATTTTTTTCTTAATTTGCGCTATTAATAGCCGTGGAGAAGTGAGAAACGCTTATGACAAAGGCTGTGGCCGCAGATTCCTGTTTCCAGGCCAGGAGTGGGTAGATCGGAGTAACCCACCCCTGACGTAACCTACCCTCCCGGGGAAGAGCCCCGGCTGCGGGAGTTTCCAAGCGGGCACTATAAGAGCAGGACCCCGGTACAGAGACAGGCAGAAGCCCTGGAGCCCGCGTTCACTGAGGCCATGCTGCCATCCACGAGGGTCATCCCTTCCCCCCCTGTGAGTATTTGCAGACTGCGCTGTGTCGTCCTGGGCAGCTGGGATGGCCATGGGACATCTCAGGAGGTGTCCTGGCCGGCGAGGGCTGCATGTGGCCCAGGGAAGGGGGTGGGGGTGGCAGGGAAAGCTTCCCAAGCACCCAGGCTCTGCTGGGGCTCAGACCCATGGGCGGTGCAGCACTCCTCCTGGGACACGAGCAGAGTTCCAGGGAACAGGGATGGGGCAGCAGGGGCCTGTAGCCCCATGTGCTGGCTGTGACGGGTGCTCGCTGTGTTTCTCAGCAGTGTGTCTACCCGCACAAGCCAGGGCTGACTTCACCTTCACTTCTTACCAGCAACTCCCCAATGATGGTGAGTACACGGGGCACTTCTGGGTCTGTGCAAAGGGTGGAGGTATCAGACGGGAACCAGAGGAGAAGCTCCTCTCGCTGCAGGCCTGCCCTGCACTGGGTCAATGCTGTGGGAAGCAAAGGAAGGTAAAAAGTCCTTCCCTAGACACCGGACCTAGAGGTCCACTGCATCCCTGAGTCACGGGCTGCAGTTGCTGTAATGGAGGTAACGGTTCCTCCTCGGGAGATCCGCAAGGGTCCTAAAACCAGGGCAGGGAGGAGACGCGAGTTTTCCTTGCACACCTCCCACTTACCCTGGGGTGGGCAGAAGAGAAAGTGAAGTGAAGAAGTCAGTGAAACACGCTGACACCAGCCCCACAAGCAGTTTGGGAACGGTGGAGGAACTTGCTGGAGAGACACCATAGGGAAAGGGTCTGACACGAACCATCCCGTATGTTTTTCTTTCAGAAAGCAGGCACGAACTGTGGGCTTGTTGCCCAATTAGTCTGCTTCCATGGGTAGAGCCCACAGTCCAGCTGGGAGATCCAGGATCAAGACCTCGCTGACGCTTCACCTGTCTCCCCATTGCACCGTTTCCCCCCACCCACTGGAGAAAGCCCCAGCGTGGAGGTGGAGGCCCAGCCGCTCGCGCTGCTCAGGCAGGAAGAAGGAGGGGAGATGACCGGGAGGTCAGTGAGAGTCGGCAGCAATGTTATCTGCTTCCCAGCTGGGGTGGGACACTTCTGCCAGGAAGGAAGAGGAGCTCTGCTCTTCCCCTTCTCGGCGTAGTGTTTCATGGTTGGGAGGTACCAAATAACTCCCGTAAAACCCTGTCCCAGGTATGCTCTGCTTCACACTGCCGCTGGGACAGGAACTTTGGTATTTCTGCAACATCCTTACTGTCTGTCTTGTCCAAAACAACAAAATAAACAGCACCAAGTCTGTCTACCTTGGAGAAGTTTCTTTGCGGGGTCAGAAGGTGAAGGGGAGGTGTGGGACAGGGTGAGCTTTTCCAGCCAGCTTTAGGGAGCCCCTTCCCATGCAGTCTCACTCTCTAAAGCCTCTGCCCCTAATTTCAAGTTCATCACCTGTGTTATATGACCCAGGAGTTTCAGCAATACCCAAGCAGAGACAGCATTCACCTACCTTGGGAAGCCAGGCTGGGCTGTTAGGACTTAAAATCAGTAAAATATCTACCAGCATCTGTTCAGGCCTGCAAAGTCCTCTGAAATGGCTGCAGCCAAATTGCTCCGAGATGCAAGATTTTAAAGCCTTCATAAGGTCTTTCAGTAGCAGGAGAGAACACCAGAAATAAGCATCCCTTCCTCACACCACAGTATTTCTGTTGGCAAAGAAACAAACCCAACTGGGAAAAAAAAAGGCAGTTTTATTAACTGAAAGTGCCACCAGCCTGATGTCAGGGAGAGAAGGTCTCCACCGCGTAGCTCAAGGCACAGGTGAAAAGCAGACGCAAAGCTGGCTGAAGCGGGGCTGATTTATCCCCTTTTTTGGTTCTGCCTTCCCGAGCTCAGAGCTGAAGGTGCTTCTCCATCTGCTCCCTCAACTTGTATTTCTGAATCTGGAATGAAGTGCAGAGGAGAGGAGGAGGAGAGACTCAGACAGGAGATGGGATAGGAGCCCAGGGCTCCTGCCCTGCCCCAGCCCTGCTCTTACCTTGCCCGAGACGGTGAGCGGGTACTGACCCACAAACACAACGTACCGTGGGATCTTGAAATGGGAGATCTGGGAAGAGAAAACCAGCTGCTACACAACCTGCCGGGAGCAGCGTGTCCTGCCCAGCTGGTGCTGCCCAAGCCAGGGCTGGATCTTCAGTTGCTCTAAACCCCTGCACTTTCATCTGCAAATCCCCAGCAGCTACTGGGTGTACTGGTCCGGTAGGGAACTGAATAACTGGGCTCAGAGGAATGGGAGACCCACCTTCCCTTTGCAGAAAGCTTTAATCTCTTCCTCGGTGCAGTCCTGCCCAGCCCTCACTCGGATGCAGGCGCAGATCTCTTCTCCCATCCGCGAATCCTTCACGCCAACTACCTGGTCGGGATAGACGGGTGATGTGAACCCTGGGGACATGCCCCTCCTCCCGCAGGGCATGTGTGCTGCCCCACAGCACGAGCCCTGACCCACAGCGTGGATTGCTGGAGTTGTGGCGTAGAGCTGTCTAAAGGCAGCTTGAGCTGCTGAACCATCTGCCGGCACTTTCTACACAACATCGAGCCCTCCTGGAAGGGCTCCCCAACTGTGTGCCAGAGGAAAGGTGGCAGAGCAGGCTGGGTGCCCGTCCTTTGGTTTTGGAAAGTCACTGGAGCGAGGGCTGAGTCAGCCCAGGCAGGCGGCAGCTCATTGTGGGTGCAGCGTGGACCTGCCGTCCCTCTGCTTCCCCCAGAAAAATGGGGCAATGGGTTTCACAACCAACAGGGAGACTTGGGAGGCTGCTGCAAGTGCTGTGGGATCTCGAGATGGAATGGCAGGAGAGGGATGAATTCGAATTAAAGGATTATTTGAAACCCTTATAATGGCAGATCTTAGGGGACCACTGCCTGTGACACCAGGAGAGGGGCTTCCCAAGCCTGATCTCTCTCTCCAAAGTTTGCTCACACTATTTCACAGCAGTCCTACTGTCATTACCCGCCTTGAACCGGTGTATGGAAATCCTAGAGACACGTCGATCCTTTTGAGTCCAGAGCAGTGACATAAAGCCCTAGAAACTACATAAACAGGGCTGGTTCGCAACCCATCTGCACTGGGACCGTTCCAAGGAGAGATGCTAGCCTGGCACAGGCACAACGCTGACTAAATAACGGGTTTATTTATGGGGAAACTTGGCTGGCACAAAACCTGGAGGAGAATAATCTCAGCAGATAGGGAGCAGCTGCTCAATGCTGCAAATCATCGCTGTCTTGTGAAGGGGTGAAACTAAGTCTCACTCCTCATCTCCAGGGACTCGTTGGAGGAGTCTTTTTGGATTTAGGAGTTTAGTAACTAATTGTCAATAAAAACTATCCTTCCACGCTGCTTTCCAAGTAGGAATTTCAGAGGGAGCTACGAAAGTGGACAGGCAGTTTAAAAACTGAAGAATGACAGTCGCTACTTTGTGGGCGTGAAGCTGGTACAAGAGGGGTTTGCCTGAACCGATGTGCCCCACACCGGGAGCTCTGCCAGCCCCTTCCGTGCCAAGAGCCTTTACCTCCTGCTTGCCAACCAATAGTACATGAAAGGAGATGCTGAAGACAGGGGAAAGACAACCAGGTCCCAAGCAGCTTTGTGTACAGGTTTCGCACCACAGGAACCATCACTGCTCACCCATCTCACCTCTCCCTGACTCACCTGGACCTCCTCAACCTTGGGATGGGTGTGGAGAAACTGCTCAAGTTCTGCTGGGTAGATGTTCTC
Organism: Nyctibius grandis; assembly: GCF_013368605.1. NCBI lineage: Eukaryota > Metazoa > Chordata > Aves > Nyctibiiformes > Nyctibiidae > Nyctibius > Nyctibius grandis. Next base: position 7,044,865 of record NC_090672.1, on the reverse strand, counting down.
TCCTCCCCGAATAATCATGTCCTTGCAACGGCCGATAATTTTGCAGTAGCCGTGTTCATCCAGGCTTGCAAGGTCCCTGCAATGACACCACGCTCCTAGTCCTGTCCTAGTGGGGTGGAAGGATGGCTGATGATTCCAGCCAGCCTGGTCTGGAGACAAGGTCAGGGCATCTGGATGGCAACGGCTGAGATGCCACCTGAACACACGGAAGAGATCAGAGAGCTCCTGCTATAGCCAGACACTGCCATCGGCAGCATCCACATGAACATCAGGGCTTGGGGGGAGGAGATTCCTCCATCGCACCAGTAGCGAAGTGACGATCCCCATCTCCAGGGGCAGCTGGCACTCAGGGCTCTGTGCTAAAAGCTGTTCCGAAGTTTCACGGACAGATCAGAGGGCTAAACTGGGTCAGTTTTCCCTACTTTGGAAATCACAGCCAAGGTACTCCTGTACACACCATCCCCATCCAGCGTCTCCCTGCAGGACAGACCGGGAGGAGCAGAGCTGCTTCCAGACTCACCCTGTCTTGTACCACTTCTCAGCAGTGACCACTTCACTCGTCTTGGCCGGGTCGTCCCAGTAGCCCAGCATGACACAGTAGCCACGGATCTGAAGCTCCCCAGGAGTGTTCAGAGGCACAGACTTCCCTGTTTCTGGATCCTCAATTTTTGCCTGCCATTGAAGAGAAGGAGGGCTTAGGAGGGGATTCCTGAGCCCAACGTAATGGCGTGCCCTGACTGCAGCACCAGACAGGGAGGATGGGCCGAGGTCTGCTGCCGGCAAGAGGACCTGGAGCAGGTGGGGAGGGTCATGGTCACCTCAGTGTGGGGCAAGATGCATCCCACTGTCTCAGTTTTCCTGGTGATGCTGTCATTGGGGAAACCCATGAAGGTGACAGGGCTGTTTTCTGTGGTCCCATAGGCAACCTGGAAACACAAGAGAAGAAACATGCCTCAAGGGGACTGCACAGCTCCAGGCACAGGAACGATGAAGCCAGTGATGACCACAGGGGAGAGTGGGGTGGAGGAGGATGTTCTCACAAGTCACTCAGGTCACAGGGAAGCATTCTGCTCTCCTGGCCTGCGGACAGGGCTCTCCTGACACTCCTGCCACAGTGTCCTGGAGAGACAGGAGCTAAAGCAGCACTGCACCTGCCTGCCATGGCCTTCCTCTGCTCCCTCATGCTGCTCCAGGCCCCCACCACCCATGACACTCTGGGTGTCATGTACTTTTGACAACACAACTACTTTTCTTGGAGGATCCCAAGGTCTGCACTCCTCTCTTTTAACCTACGTCTCTCCAAGCCCTGTCCTGCTGACTCCCTGCCATCTCCGCCAGACACTGATCTTGCCTTGGTGCCCTTGCAGCCATCTACTCAAGGTGCCGAGTTCATCTACAGCTCAGAGAGCATCAGACATCGCTTAGGAAAAACCCTGGAGCCAGCAGCGGGCTCCTGTGGGAGACGGTGTGTCCCGCAGCACAGCTGCTTGCTCCAGACCCTTTTGTGCAGACATCAGCTCCTGTAACCCTCCTAAAGGCGTCACGAGGCTGCACAACGCTCGGCGCAGCTGCACTTACAGACCGAAAGCCTCACAGCAGGACAAAAGCTTCTCGCTGCTAAACCTCCCTCACCACTAATCCCAACGGCAGGCTCTGAGTCACCTCAGCTGAAGGTCAGTTCTCCTTGGAGGAAAATTCCAGCTCTTTACGCCCAACTCAGTGGCCTGCCGAGAGAGCAGGAGCCAGGCAGGAGGTGCTCTGGGCAGCCCTGAGCTGCACCGACAGCACCGTTGCGGGAATTGCTGCTTCACCTCCAGCTCTCGGGAGCTGCGTTTCAGTGGTGGGACATGCTGGAGCACTGCTCTGGCCTCTCTAACCCACTCAGCATGTCGTGTGTCATCAGGCAGGGCTTCTCTCCCACCACCAATGTCACCAGCGGCTGCTTTCCTGGGAGAGCACGGCTGGGAAAGGGCTGATGTCGGAAGCATTTGCTCCTTTCTCCTCCACATCTTCAGACTGACACGCGAGCAGCTCTGACCCACCAACCTGCAGCAGGGCCCAACCACCTTCCTACAGCCTTGGCACCCTTGGTCGTGCCTTTAGAGCAAATCCCCGGGCTCCATCGCTGGCTGCAAGGGCGCATCTGCACGGTCAGGGCTTCTGCACGGTGCTCACCAACCTCCAGGCACTGCGCCCAAAATTAACGAGGGGCTTTGCAAAGGGCTATGATGAGGCATCCTGAAAAAACACGCGTACACCCTGATGGAGCCACACGTAATACTGGTGGGAGCACTTGGCGCTTTCTGCCGCTCGGGGCTGCTAAAGGATCTCACGTCAGGCACAGTCTGTCGGAATGGCTGGTGCTCTGGTTTGACTACCCTGGGGTCAGCGTGAATCCCAGATGGAGATTTGCAGGAGCCTCCTCTTAGCCAGGAATCCAGAAGAGATGGTCTCCAGGATGCTGCAGGGACCATCTGGTGCAGACTGCTCTGCTCGGAGCCTGGCAGCCCGCAGGGAGCGCCTGCAAACAGGCTTCTCCTACCAGACGCAAGGAGAGCTTCCCAGCCGGGGTGGAAACCTACAGCACCTAACGCTCAGACAGGATTTCTCTCCCACCCACTAATACGAGTCCTGTGGCTGGATCAAATGACTGACGAGACACAAATCCAAGATCTTAAACACTTATTAAAAATCCCAGCGCCTTTGTTTTTCTCATTTGACTCTGCTGGATGAATTGCAATGTTGGTCCCAGGATCCCGGCCAAGCCCTGAGCCAACCCTTCTGCCTCTCTGAGTCGCTCCAGCGGTTTAATTGGACACAGCAGCAGGCAGCTCGCTGGCAGGACGATGCTGTGGGTGCCGTGGCTCACCAGGCTCCTCCAGATGCCTGGCAGCTTGCCATGTACCCCAAGCACCGGCTGTCCATGCCTTGGCCGGCAGCTCGTCCCCATAAACACCCTCACACCCTCGGTAACAGGCTTCCCGACTCGGCCCAGAGAGCAATGTGGGTCTGAACCTCCAGCCTTCAGCCCGATCGCTGCCTTCCCCTCACAGCCTGCCTGCACCGGCACCGCTCTCTGCAGCCGGACAGCAGGATGTCGCTCCTGATCTTTCCCAGATGGCATTTCCCTCTTGGGATAGTGTTGTCCCATCCACATGCCCAGGACCAAGGCAGTGGCTGGAGCAAGCCCTTGCACCAGCCCTGCCATCCTTCCCAACCCTCATCTGATGCGCAGAGCATCCTCCAGCGGCTCCATCGTCCCAGCCCAGCTGCGGCTCGTGATGCACGAAATGAAACAACACTTCCACAAAACCCCAAACACCAATTTCAGCTTGGAGATAGCTGCAAAGATTCATAGCTTTCAAGACCCAAAGGGACACTTAGCATCATCTAAGCCTTGTCATCTGGTGTAATTCAGTCCAGAAAACCACACCCAATAATTTCTGCATCAGCTCCATAATTTCCACTGGGCTATATCTAGTGTCAAAGCAAAGCTTTTCAGAGGCAAGGAGTCCAGCTCGGACCCTTGGCTTTGAGAGGAGCTAAGAGAGCACAGAATATAATTGACTGTAAGGCCTTTTTGAGGACCACAAGTGACCCCCCAACACCCAGCACGCAGATCAGTCCTGCCTTCAGCAACGACAAGGACAGCTCCAAAACAAACTGCTGCCGAACTTACTCCTACCGACAAGAGATTCATTCTTTGTGACTCCTAAGCCTCTGTCTAAACCGGGAATAAAAAGAACATCTTAGCAGAACTGTGTTTTTTAAGGCACATTTCAAAAACATTTCCTGCTAGCGCTGTTTAAACACCGGCCACTGCGGAACAGGCAAAACAGCCTGAAGAAGGAAGCGTCTAAAAATTAAAAATAAAGTAAAAACAATCAGACTCCAGTCTCTTTAGTAAACATTTGGGAGGCAGACTGATCTGGTGGGGAGAGCAGGGGCTCTGAAGACCCTGGGTTTTTCCCAACCGTGCCGCTTATTTACTGCATAACTTGGAACGAGTCACATCAGCTCTCTCTGCTCCTCGGTTTTCCCCAGCGTTCAACAGCAATGAAAACACCCGCTTCCCTCCACGTTCAACTGCTGCCATGCAAAGGCCGGTTACAGTACCACTGGTACCCCAGGTGGGGTTATACTGGGTGGGACTGGAGCAGAAGGTTAGGGCTGCAGAAGGGTACAAGGTTCTTGGAGGAAGCCCCCCTGGACCTGAACGATGCTCAGGGAGGATCTTCACGTCCCTCATCACCACCCTCTGGTTATGCCACGCTGGAGGATGATGGCAGGGCTTGAACCACCAAAATAAAGCCTCCAGAAATTGAGCTTTGCTGAAGACAATATTGGCCTCAGAAAAAAAGAAGCAAATTGACCATGAAATAATAGGGATTTTCAGACTTCAAAGAAGGCATAATGAACAACAGAAAGCAGGCTGGCAACCCAAGAGATGTGCTGCCGAGGGACCTCTAAGAGGCCCTCCGAACCCCTCTCAGTGTAACGCACCGGATGGATCTAATTATCCCTAAACCCTTGCTGAGCGTATTGTCTGACTCAGATATCTCCACCAAAGTCAACCCCAGCCCTTCGCAGCCACCTCCAAATCGTTCTCAACTGAGAAATGATCTTCCCTCATTCAGCTGCTCTCTACCAAGATCACCCTGAGTTTTGCTGTCCTCTGGACACACGTGTCTCCTTGCTTTGGAAATGTCCCGCTATCCCAAATTGTATTGGAATATTCCTGAACTTTCAGGTCAACTCTGCTGCTGCAAAAACAACTTCTGATCACGTCCAGCCTATGTCACACCGAGATTTCATTTCCCTCCCCAGCAACAGTACCATCTTTGTGTCAAAAACGTCAGGACACAAACAAGCAGGTCTTGTAGGACAAACCTCCAAGGGTGGCCACCCTGTTGGCATTTCTCCCCACCCGGAGAGCTGCCAGACAGTCCCAGTTTGGATGGGGCTTAAAAAGTTCCCAAAAATATCAGGTGCCCAAAGCACTGTCTTTGTGTTGTAGCACGCAATGGCTTTGCCTCAGGAGGAGGCCACTGCAAAAATGGCAACCCAGCTAGCCCGGGCCAGAAGGCTGCCGCGGAAAATTAACCTCCTGTTATTGTACAGTCAGGACAAGCTGCTCCTCGCGGTCTGGAGTTAAAGCTGCCTCTCTTCTTTCCAGGCCGAGCAGAAGGCTTGAGGCTTGCAAGTATTTCCCCAGTCCTGCCAGCACGTCAGAAGCACAGCCCAGTGGCAACCAGCAAAGGCATGTGCAGTTACTTGCTGGTTTATCCAGAGCTTGATAAAAGGTCTTTGCTATGTAATTAACTCCATCGTCCCTGTTGCTGGGTGCCAATGCATTTAGAAAAAGTGCAATTAAAAGGAAAAAGTGAGAGGAAACATGCAGAAACAGAGTTTTGCAAGGGTGGAAAACCACTAGTTTGGGGGTACCCGAATGCTCAAAGCTGCTGGAGGAGGAAACTCAGCAAAAACAAAGGGGCAAAGGTAACGTCTCCATGGATTTGGTGAGCTCAGCCCTCACTGAAGATGTGGCTGGAAGTCCAGGATCTCATTGCTTCCATGCTGGTTTTTAACTGTCCTCGCAGCACATTCCCATAGCTTCTGCAGCTACTGAAACCACCTACTCATCAGGTCTTCCCCAAAACAGAGGTGAGATGGGATGGGGAGGTCTCACTTTGGCCAAGGACAAGCAGGGAAGCTGTCACTGAGTGGAGCCGATTTTCCATTTTGGGAACAGGGAGGACTCCTGGCTGGGGAGCACTCGGGAAAGGCAGAAGTCTTGCAGGGATCGGTTGTGCTCTGCAAGGGAAGAAAGCTCCGCTTCTATCCAGAGCCTGCAAGAGCTGCAGAGAGGACAACGGCCCTGGGCAGAGCAGGAGGTGCTGGGGGATGCCCTGTGCCTTGCAAGGTGGACACGGCAGGGCTGGGGAGAGGCAGCAAGGGCTGGGTGAGCTTCACAGGAGAGGCCAAGAGCATCATGCAGCAGCTGCTAGGATCAGACAGAAGGGAAGGGTGGGTGGACATCAACAGGGAGCCAAACTGGCAACGTATCCATGGGTGGAGGCCATGCTACAGTGGAAGAAAACCATCAGAAGGAAGGAGGTGCACCCACCACCTCCTCCAGCTCAACAAGCAGCCCGGGCCCCCACTCGGCAGTGAAGGGTGCCCTTCACGCATGTCAAATAGAAATGATAACTTGGGTCTGACCTCAGAGCCCCAGACACCACAGTCACTGATGGGACACTTGCACATCACTGAAAGCCAGGGATGTATCAGGTACTGCCTGGAAGGGGAGGGGGCCCAGGAGACTCTCTGGGGCTCCCCATTGCCCACCCGCCAGGGCTTCTCAAAACTGCCTGGAGGGTGCTCTGCTCTTGGGACAAGCCCCCAGGACACTGCAGAGCCTGCACCCTCCGCTACCCTGCTCCCTCCCCAGAACCCAGTGCCCCTTCAAGAAGGTGATTGCTATGTGCACTGACATACAAAACCAGATCTGGAGCCCCTAAAAGCTACGCCATCAGGTTTAAGTGATCAATGAAATATTTTAACACAGAGTACGGCATGTGCAGCTGTCTTGATATGCCAGAATTGTCAATACTAACAAAAATAAAGATAAAACATGGAAAAGACCATCTCCAATGTTGTATCAAACCAGCTTTGACCTTTAGCACCAAAGAAACACCCCAAATCTGTATTTATACTCTTTCAAAAAACTGTATTTGTTTGCTTAGCCCACAACGCCTCCAAGAAGGAGAGGAGGGGTGTCCAGCAACTGCAAATTACCAGGCACCGGGGATGTTTGCAGAACTGTTAATCAATTAAGAAAGTGAGGATGGCAGGATAATTCTGCCTCTCCTGCGATGTCCTCGCCGGTCCCAGGGGACCTGCGAGGGACCGGCGGGGGCTGTACGGGCCCCAGCTCACCGCGGCAGAGGGAACACCGACACTGCTGCCATTGTCACCGCCAGACTGCCAGCCACCCACGAGCGGCACCCAGGCGAGCTGCTGAGGATCGCTGGACATTTGCTGGCCAGTCGAGGGCTGCAAAAGCTGGTGCAGGAAGACCAGACCCCACCAGCGAGCAACTCAAAACACAAACAGCCGGGAGCCCAGGGGCGAGGTGCCAGCTGTGGCAGATGCCTACCAGCTCCCACCACAGGAATGTGCTCAACGAGGCACAGAAATCAAAAAAAACATTAGGGGAAAGAACTTCCTTTTATTCAGCATTTGTGCCTGGAGTAATGGAGCTGAGCAGCAGACACCTTTCCCCCAGTAGCACTGCCCTGCTGCCACCCCACCATGGGACCATCCACCTCTGCTGCAGGCACCGGGCTGGTGGGGAGTCATCAGGGTAGGGACAGCTTCCCACCTTGCACCAGCATGGTGGCAGCTGCATCACAGCATCTTCACGATGAAGCTACGGGTCTTACCCATGTCCCCAGCCTGCCTGCTCCAGCCACAGCACGCACATCCCTGCAGGGAGAGCGTCCCTGTCCCCAAAAATTGGCAGTCTCAGCCAGCAAACAGATAAAGGGTGGGAGAAAGGGAAATTTATCCTCAGAGGAAGACAGGTGAGAAGATGGTTTGGGCAGTTTAACCTCTGAGAAGGGTCTTGTTCCAGAAATACATGTGGATGGGATGTATTTATGGATGGAGATTGCAAGGTCCTCACCAGCTTCTTGCTCCACTCACCCACGCTGACAGAAATCTCTGCAGAAGCAGTAAGCTGGTAGCTGGTATTTTTTGCAAGGGGATGGGAAAACCAAGTATCAGACATCAGCTGCTCTCAGGGAGGGAGCACAGATAGCTGCCTCGCTTCAGTGTCCAGCAGAAACAGGATGGATTTTAAATCTCACCCATCCGTTGCTCTTGCACTGTACAGCTGGTATGTAACTGCAGGAATTGCTCATCAAACGATTACAAGTAAGACTAAGGTGGTTGAAGCTACTAAGAGAAAAAGAGATTAAAAAAAAAAAAAATCAATCAGTGCATAGAAGATGATACTTTAGATGATGCTTTTTATTCCTTTCCAGTCACTGACCCATCTCCCTGTCTGAGCTTTACGAGCAGCACACCCTTAAGGGGCACTTTCAGTCCTGATCAGCCTGGAGAGGTGAAGGAGGAAAACATGGAGTTTCTTCTGCCCACCTCCTCTTTCACTGTCTCAAAGGTCCTGACCAAGACCCTCAAAGGGCTACTCCAGAGATCAAAGCATGTGCATGACCATTGTGGTGCCTCCTGAATCAGGCACCATCAAAAATGCCATTGTTTTGATGAAAGAGTTTTAGTTACTGTAGGATTTACAGCAGTGAGTCCTGCAGGAGGTCCCTCCAGCAGGAGCCTGGAGCTCCTACAGTCAGAGCATCTCTCTGGAGATAGAATCATAGAAACGTTTCGGTTGGAAAGGGCCTTTAAGATCATCGAGTCCAACCTTAACCCAGCACTGCCAAGCCCACCACTAACCCATGTCCCTCAGCACCACATCTACACGGCTTTTAAATCCCTCCAGGGATGGTGACTGCCACCCTGGGCAGCCTGTTCCAGTGCCTGACAACCCTTTCAGTGAAGAAATTGTTCCTGATCTCCAATCTAAAACTCCCCTGGTGCAACTTGAGGCCATTTCCTCTTGTCCCATCACTTGTTACCTGGGAAAAGAGACCGACACCCGCCTCGCTACACCCTCCTTTCAGGCAGTTGTAGAGAGTGATAAGGTCTCCCCTCAGCCTCCTTTTCTCCAGGCTAAACACCCCCAGCTCCCTCAGCCGCTCCTCATCACACTTGTGCTCCAGACCCTTCACCAGCTCCGTTGCCCCTCTCTGGACTCTAATGAGAGGCAGGAGAAATACTTGGTGCCGAGGTGAGTGGCGAGGCCCCATCTGCTCGACAGCAGGGCATTCCGCCTCGGGGCTGACAAACACTGGCAGCCTGACACGGCCTGGTTTGCACCGAGGTCCCACGTTACATCATCATTCGGCCAACCCCATCTGCCCCACAGGCTCACCAGACCCTACATTCACACCCCAGAAGCCCTTTTTCTCCCCCAAATCAGTCACGCAATCAAAACACCCTTCAGATTGCTGCCCGGAGCAGGGGCTGCCAGGCCGTTTGCATAACACCGCCTGGAGCATGCTCGCCGGCACTGGCTTGTTCCTCGTTGCAACAATGGAAAAACCCAGAAATCTCGGTGAATAAGCCAGTCTGTGTCCTAAGTCAGCCCTTGGATTTCCTCCCTTTCTTGAGCCTGTCTCGCCTCTGCAAAAGCCCCGCTGGGGCTCTGCAGCCAGCCTCCGGAGCAGAGATCTCAACAAGCTCACAGTTATGTGGCTCGGCTCTCAGCTGTTTGCTGCAGCCAGGAACTGGCTGGAAATCAGTTCCAAATGTTCCACTTCCAAACCCCACCCCACAACCCCTGGATCTCTCTCTTCACACTCACAGAAGCAGGCACCGGGGCTTTTAACCGCTTTGCCTTCTCTATCGGGAGAGCAAGGGACATCCCCTGTGTCGTTAACTCACCTCTGCAACTGCTACCCCAAGACAGGAGCCAAGGCAGACCCCAGTCCCAGCTCCAGCACTGTCCTCCTTGCTCTGCTGCCTCACCATCCCTTCACCAATGCCCACGCCTTTCCCTGTCCACAGCTTTGTCTCAAGAGCCGCAGGCATTGCCATCCCCCTCATCTGAGCCGGGCATCGCTGTCCGGCATTTCATATCCACCATCCATGCCCCAGCGCTTCCCCACAGCCTCAGCCACTGCCCCATCCCTTGTCGGATGGCAACAGCCACTGCTCCACAGTGCCACGTGCTGAGAAAAAAACCCCTCACAGAGGTCTCCTGACCATGACCAGCTCTGGATATGTCCTACACTGCTTGTAGGAAGAGCGCAGCAGAAATTAAGACTGTCTTTGCTCTCCCTTTCTCAGCCAGCTCCTAGGTGCAGTCTGGATCTGGAAGTCTTCAACCAAAATTTTGCATTGCAAGAGAAACTACAACGCCGTTGGCCATTGGCATGACCCTATATTGCTCCCATCTTCTCCTGTCCTGGCTCAGGCAAACTCCTGTGAAATCAGCAATACAAGACCCCCCCCAAAAAACCTTCCTCTGTGATAACAGGACAAGTTGCTTCTCCCCAAACCAGACAAGGCTAAATACAGCCAGGAGCCTGCTGAAAGCTTCAGCACAAGGTAGCTGCGGAGCACAGCGGGGCTCCCTGCTATGCTGTTCAACCAGTGATGAATGTGGGCCCTGCTCAGCTCAGCAGGGACCAGAGAGGTTCCCCACAGAGCAGGTCTGCATTTGTTCTTCCTCACCATTTGCCTCCCTCTTGCAGAGAGGAAAACTACCCCTGCCCAGCCGCTCGGCAGCGGGGCCAGGCAGGACCGCGGACACTCCTCCGCCTGGTGCCAAGGGGTTAAGCTCGCAGTAAGTTCCCAAAGCCAGTTGCTTCCAACTGGCTGCTGCCTGCGGTTAGTGGGAAGGGATTTTGCTTTTTAATAACATTATAAATAGGGCTGTGTTCAGCATGCTGCAAACCCAGTTACTCTCTCTCTCCCACCCATCTCCCTCCTCCTCCTCCTCCTCCTGCTGCTTCTCTTCCCACCACACTAATTCCAGATCTGACCATGAATCGGTCAGGCTTCTTCCTCAGTGTCCTCAGCCTGCTGGCATGTCTTGCCTCCGTCGTGCAGGCATGTCCCCCCAGCTGCCACTGTCACGGCGGAGACCTGCAGCACGTCATCTGCGACAACGCGGGGCTGAAGAAGATCCCCAAGGTGCCTGAGCAAACGCGGCTCCTCAACCTGCAGAAGAACAACTTCCCCGTCCTGCCGACCAACGGCTTCCGTGACATGAAAAAGCTGGTGTCCCTGCACCTCCAGAGCTCACGGATCAAGGAGATCTCGACCGGAGCCTTCCGGGGGCTCAAGAGCCTGGTCTACCTCTATCTCACTGACAACCAGATCAATGTCATAAAGCCAGGAGCCTTCGATGACCTGTCTGACCTCACCTACCTGTACCTGGACCAGAACAAGATCCCAGACCTCCCCAAAGGGCTTCTCTCCCCTCTTGTCAACCTCTTCATCCTGCACTTAGGCAGCAATAAAATCCGGGAGCTGAAACCAGGGGTCTTCAACGGGGCTAAAGACCTGCGCTGGCTCTTCCTCTCTGACAACTCCCTCACCAACCTCCTGCCCGGGGCCCTGGAGGATGTAGAAAACCTCGCTGTCCTCCACCTGGACAAGAACCAGCTGAGCAGCTATCCTGTGAACGCAATGAGTAAGCTGAGAGTGCTGGAGGAACTGAAGCTTTCTCACAACCCAATTGAGGTCATCCCTGACAATGCCTTCCAGTCCTTCGGGCGTTACCTGCAGACACTCAACCTGGACAACATGAAACTGAAGAAGGTGAGTCTTTTTCCATTTGTTCCAGATAAGAAACACGGGGCTTCTCCTTGACAAACCCCCAGTTTGCTGTCCCTCCCTTGCGGAGGAGAGGGGAGATGCAGGTCTGCAGGCTCTGAAGACAGTGAGGCACTGGCCAGCTGATAATAGCCCTGACACAGCCCAAACAAGGGATGAGCGAGAGTGCTCCACCCTTCTGTTGAGTTATTTTATGCAAATCCAAGTTATCTGGAGCTGATCAAACTCCTGGGAAAGGCAGCACATTCCCTCCCAAGCTGGAGGTGACTCCAGTCATCAAGAAAGGTATTTGGGGTGCTCCAGGACAATTAGCAACCCTCCATCATCCCAGCCACAAGGCGTGGGATGAGAGGCGAGCGTCTGCCTCGTACTCGAGGGACTGAAGGGCACTGCCAAGCTGCTCTGCCTCCTTCGCTCAGCCGGGTACCTGTCGTAGGCTGGGAGGGGGAGACTCCCCAGGAGGGGCTATGGACAGCTGCGTTTTTTTCCCCATGCCTTGCAGACAGGTAGGCATACGGACCTCCACCTCCCCCCACGCCTCCCAGCTTTACATGTTATAAAGGAAGGTTTGTTTATTGATGCTCTCTCGAAAGGAACTCTCGCAGCATCTTACAAAGGGGCCCTGTTCCCTCTGGAGAGGAGTAGGGACATTCAGGTATCTCAAATGGCAAAACAACCCCCTTCTTTTTCTGTGAGGGCATCACTTGCATCGGGACCTCTGCAGTGTCAGGCAGTGCAAGGACAGAAGCAAGCACAGGGCAAGATGAGCAGCACCCAGCTGCAGCCTGATGTCCTGGGTGCACCCCATGCAGCTGGAAAGGGAGGGTGCTGCAGGTGGAGCTGAACAGTTCTCCCTGGGATGGTGCTTTGCCAGGAAGCCCAAAGACAAAGGGCATCCAGGTAAGGCAGGCTAGGACCTCACGGCAAAGCAACACCCACCACGTGCAGGAAGATGTGATGAAAAAGAGAATTTCTTAGCAACAGAGAACAACTCAAAGGGCCTCACAGGGATGAGCAGATCCCCTGAAAGCTACCAGGAACAGAGCACACCAGAGTTTTCAAGGGGGACATAACATCCCAAAATGCTCGAAAGCTGGAATTACAGCTTGCCCAGGTGGAGAACAACACTACCCAAAACACTTCAGTAGCACCCAGTCAGTATTTAAGCCCTTGTCCACTCTCAGCACCAACCTCTCCAGGATGGCAGTAAGCAAACTCAACACTTGAAAACAATCTACTGGCCTCCCTAGGCAAGACCTTAGACATGCTGTCACAGCTCTTTTGTAGACTCAGTTTTAAGGCACTTGCATCATGCACAAGTCAAAAATTACAGCTTAGATGTTGTACCAGCTGCAGAGACAGAGTCCCAAGTTATACGTGGAAGAAATTGGACTAACCCACGATGCTGGGGTGCTCCAGGGAATTAAGTGTCCTTGGATTGGCCATAAAGCAAGGGTTAACAATTCTAGCCAGCAAAAAAGACTTTCTTCTTTTCAGTGACAGGAACTTTACAGGCTCTTCTGTAGCCAGATGCCTCCTTTCCTCCCCAACAGCCCAGTATGACACCAGTTTACAGGATCAGCACTAACAGGGGTGGCTTCTGCAGCTTTAGGGCTTGTGTTCTTTTTTCAGGAAAAGAAAGCTCCCATCCCAGCTCAGAGTTCTCTCTTCAAATCCTCAAAGACCTTGTATCCAAACAGCCCACATGATCTTTGCACTGCTAGGAGACATCTAATCAGAGGCCTCATGACCTAGAAATCACTATTAAATACTTTAAATGCTGCTGGCATCTTGACTGCAGCTTTCTCCTTCACAAAAATACTGGTTTTAGCTGTTCCCTGAATGGCTGCAAGATTTTTAGAGCTGATCAAGTGCAAAACCCTTCCACACAAAGCTATCCCAGCCCATATTGCACTTGAGCAGAACGAGGAGAGCCCTCAGGCTGCTCTGCAGCCCCGGCACCAAGCTCCCCTTCCCCACCAGCATCCCGGACCCGCACCAGTCACCTGCAGGGCTGCGTCCCACAGGCCAGGACCCACCACGTACATCAACAAGAAACCAGGCAGTGCCGATCCTGTAAGCTTTACGTATGCCCCTCTCTAAGTATTTATTGCAAAATAAATGACAGCAGCAATCCTCCATCTAAATAAGGGGGAAATCGCCCATTCCTTTGCGAACGCGTGCTCTGGCAGGCAGCGCAGCAGCTGTTACCAGCAGATGTGAATTCTTCTCATGGGGCTGGGAGAGGAATGAGCAGCTGAGACAGTACACCACTGTCCAAAGCAGACCGTGGCCAGGCTACCGCCCCACTGCACAGTGTGCCAGCGTCTCTGAGCAGCTCCACTATCGGCACAGTGAAACCTACCGAGGTCAGCTCGGTTCTGGACCGCAGAGGCCAGCGCTGCTGACTGTCCAACAGCTACAGTACTCTAGGAGTCTCTTAGCTAAGCTCTAATCCCATCCAACGTTGCGTAATTTGGAAGATGACAAAAGTTCACAGCTTAAAATAGCGCATTTCCTCTGTCAACGTTTTCAGCTTAGAAAGCCTGGATGCACCCTGACGGTCCCGTCCGAAGTGCAAGCTTCTGGCCAGAAATGGGAGCACAGGTCCTTGACTGGAGGGGGTTCTGGTAGACCTAGTGAGTCTCCTCTCCACCCTTTAGAGAAAGCTTTCCCCTGCTTTGAGAAGGGGGAGAAATGGTTTATCATAGCCAAAAGGAGCTTTGTGCTTTGTCAGTGACCCCCTCTCCAGTTCATCACCGCCAAGGAAGTTTATGTCGAGGGGTTTGCTTTCAAGATGAAACTTTCCAACCTGAGTAACCATGGGCTGAGAAAAGCCAGAGATGAGACCTCAGGGAAGGGAGGAGGGAGCTGCAGAGCTGGGGCTACAGCCTCTCTCCTCTCTGGCAGCTTTTTTAAGGGAGGCTCTCCCTTAAAGCCTGCCCCTTCATCAAAACCAGACAAGTCTTGCAGCATCCCTCGCAAACAACTCACTGGAAAGGAGGAAAAACGGAGGAGGTTGAGGTGCTGGAAACCTGCCTCTAGTTCTACACTGCCTGGATGCCAAGTGTAACTTTCCACTTGGAGCCCCCGGGCACTGCCAAAGTCTACAGCCCCTTCAGACGCCACAAACACTCCCTCCTTCAGCCGTTCCAGGACAGGGAAGGCAACAGGCGCTGGGAGGATTTCCAGCCTTGGAAAGGAATACACCCAGAAAATATCTTCATTTAGAACGGAGAAGTATGGCTCAAAAATAAAGAGGGCTGCCAGACTTCACTTTATTTTGGGATGTGGCTGCAAAGACAATCCCGCATGGACTTGGGACATAGCTGTCCTTAGGCAGGAGACTCCATCACCCATGAGCACACCAACCTGATGCTTCTCTTAGGTGTCCAGAGCTTCCAGCGAGCCAGGACCTCCCCCCTCCACCGTTTCTTCTCTCGCTCTTTCCATGCTTACACCACTGAAAGTCTTGAACAGAGGCACTCAGGTTTCGAACCCCCCCTTCCCTGTGTTGCTCACTGTAAACCTTTGTGCTTTAGTTCTCAGACAATGCGTTCACCGGCGTGACCGTGCTGAAGACCGCTCACCTGGAGAACAACCGGCTCACCCAGCTGCCCCGCAACTTCCCCTTCGACAAAATGGAGACGCTGACGCTCTCCCGAAACGCCTGGCACTGCAACTGCCAGCTAGCACATCTGCGCAAGTACGGCACCACGCGCCCCTGCCCTCCCTGCATTCCCTGGGGTCTCCTTGGGGTCCCCCGAGGGAGGTCCCCCAAGCTGTGCCAGGCAGGAGGAGGCTGCTGAAGTCTGCACACACACTCAGCAGCTCTCCCTCCAGCCTGCCCTCTCCGTTCATGGTATGGGTGTTGTCCATCATGGTCTGTACCTCTTGTAAACTGGTCTTCTTCCTCCCCTCATCCCAGGTGGCTGAAGGGCAATCGCACCCGCACCGAGGAGACCTGCTCTACGCCTGTGCAGTACCGGGGGCAGTCCATCAGAGACACCCCGGCCCTCCGCACCTGCAAGCTCCCCACCAAGAGGTCCAAGAAGGGAAGCCGCCATTAAACATGTAAGATGGTTCATAGAGCCACTTCCTACCAGTAGCTTTTAGTCTGACCTATAGAAACCCTGATGCCACCAAAAGGTGCGGGGACTTCTGTCTCTGACTTCAATAAGACTAAGGTTTGGCTCAAAACTGCTCATCCATTCACCTGCTGATGCCTCCACTCAGAGCTGCTCCATCTCCTGGCAGTTCTGGGCTCCACAGGCTCCTAGAGCAGAGAATCTGCCTGGAGCATTAGGGTTGGAGTCAACCCTGTAAAACAAACATGATGCTAAAGACAGCCTGGGGCAGCAAGTAAGGGTGAAACGTGTAATTAAGTGTCAAAACAAGGGTGGATTTAGCCCGTTCTTACCCTGAGCTGGGATCACACACTCTTTACTTTTTTAACCGATTGGAAATGCTCAGCTTCTTGCCCTAGCAAAAGTCCTCCAGGTCTGGTTTGAAATCCAGGGCAGGACATAGCTGGGAAATCTGGCCCCAGGCTGCCCAGCCCATACGAAAATAAATGTCTTCCATAAGGAGCAGTTGTCGGTCCAACACCTGCCTTTCAGCAACTACAATTCCCATCCAAGACACTCAGGTATTTAAAAGCAAGGGCTGATGCCTTCAAATGAGTGTCCCAGAAGCGGGAGGTAGGAGACAGCAAATATTCTTTGAATAAAGAGTTCTGGGCCAGAAGGTGATTCAAAGACAGGGCTGACTTTCCCTTGAGCTTGCTGACATCTACCAATCCAAACGCCAACTATGAAAACCTACCACACAAACCCCTTCCACAGCTGGAAACTACCAATTAAATTCAGCGCACAGAGTAGCAAGAAAGCCACAACTATCATCACTCCATCCCAAGCATTTTGCTTTTCCCTGTCCCAGGAATAGATCTGGAGCTTGTACAGATTCCAAAGGACTTTGGATGAGTCTGCACGTTTGTCAGCTCTTGGGAGAGGGAACTTTGCTCAGTTGTTAAGTAAAGTGCAGTGACCTTGCACTGCGCTGTACGAACAAGGGCTGTCACTGTGCCCTGTCATAACAGAAAGGACAAGGCACAAGCCCGAAGCCCAGTTACAGCCTTTGGGTCCCCAGTTCACTAAGGATCTGCATAACAGGAAGGAGAAAGTAAATTTATGACTAAAATGTCAGGGATGATGCCAGCTGTTCTGCGCCTTCCTAAAGCGGTTATTTCTCTTGCAGAGCCAGAGGTTTTATGGATTAGAGATGGAAATACCAGTCGTTCCATATAGGGCGGGCAAAGTTCCGCTCTAAGGATGGAAAAACTTCAGTTTTCTAAACCACAATACGTAAATGTATTTTGTTTACAGGTCTGGCCCTTCTTAACCACCTTCTCTCCCTGCCTGAACTCAATTCCAGTTCACTCCTCCATGATGAGAGTAAGAAAACCATTACAGTAATACCCAATTTTCCTATAGCACCTTCCACCCAGCTCTCTCAAACAGGTTTACAAGCGTTAATGAAAGAGAAAACTATTTATTCCAGCCTTGCAGAAGACAAAGCTCGGTACCTTCAGGTGTGAGTGCCACAGTGCAGGCACACAAACCCACTCGGGTGTGGTGAACACGATATTAAGGAATATGAAGTACCTCTGACTTCACCCTGCACCTCTGGAGAGCCAGGCAGCTTTCTCAGGTGTCAGCTACGAGGGTCGGTATTTCAGGGATGACCAGTGACTTGGGTCACCAACCACATTTCAGATGACAGACTGCTTGGCAGTTTCTAAAGATCTACCTGCCCTGGATTTTCAGAACCAGGGCACTAAAATAATTCACTACTCTTGAAAATTTCACTCTTGGGTTTCTTCCTTTAGGAAGGAAGTGCTCGCTGAGCACCAACACTTTGGGTAAGAGACTCAAGAGTCACACGGAGAGTTGGCAGAAGAGGTCAGAGACAGGACAAACCCATCTCCTTTACTGTGGGAACTTGTAATGGCTCCTTGACTCCTAACTCTTCTCCTTCAAGTATGGGCTTCATTCACTCACTGGGTGTAAAAATAAACAGACAAACGCTAGAAGTTTACTGATCTGCTTGAAAAATCCCCTTAAACATATGGACTTCTCTTTTTTTTTTTCCCCTAGCAGGCCCTGGTATGGCCTGTCCTGGTGACCGGTCACTTCAACCATCAGAAAACTACTGACTTCTGAGTTCTTCCTTAAGCTTCTTCTACCTGTCAGGAAACATTTCTGATATATCTGAACACCTCCAGCCTCCTCCGAATCCCCGCTTCTCTGCTGATCGCAGGATGGAATCCACCTTTCCAATCTTTTCCAACATCTATATATTTTAAAAGAGGCATTTTTAAAAACTAAACTATGCATGACCATACTAAGACAAGCTAACCTAGATCCTGCCGGTAAAACACAGTCATCTTTCCCAGAGGCAACATAACCCACGTCCCTGATCAATCAATTGGTCGCTGTCTCTCCCCTTACAGTGGAGTGGAAGCAAGCGGGAAGGTAGGAGCATCCCTCCCCAAGCTGCTTCATCAGGAAAATTGGTCTCAACCCATGCAAAGAGACTCCTCTGCCTTCCCACGGAGGGGATCCCTGCAGGCCAGGGCTGAGGGGGATGGATAGGTGAAGCAATGACCAAGAACCGGTGGCCCCGAGACCGAGCTGCCCTTTCACACCGAAAGGCAGCGATCTGTAGGGTGGCCAGAAATCCTTTAAGGGAAACCCCGAAACTGAAGCCGTCTGAAGACTGGATTCCCTCCCACTCTGTGGGGTCTACCAAGATGCACGTACGTCCGAGAGGAGAAGGTGTGCAGCCTGGCTTGGGCACCCCTCCTCTGCTCCCTGCCCATACTCCAGAGGATCTAGCAGGACACCGGGATGACTGCGGTTTATTGTCACGGCTATCACAATACCACAGTTGCAATTTAACTGTGTTTTTTAATCCTAAAGAGTTATATAAATATATGTATATTTATTCCTCTGTAACTGAGTGTAAATGACCTTTAAGAGGATGAAAACTCCTCTGTCTCCTATATAGAAATCAAATTGTATATTTTCTTATGTACATCTTCTGTATAAAGCTCTTGCTGCAAAGATGAATTCAACAAGTCTCCCTGTGTCTGTCTGCGGGCTGGGGGATCAGAAGTAACATGAGGCCAGTGGTACAAATATAGACTTAATCCTCTTTATCCTATGGGCAGAGCAACTGTTTGGGAGGGTTTTATTATTTCTCTTTCTACAAAGCAGGAACATGTGACACCTAATCCATCCTGGGCACTTGCAGTAATGGCTGAAAATATTTTGTGAGGCCAGACTCAAGCCTACTATAAAAATAGGTAGCTGTCACCTGACAGAGTCTGGGCAATGGCACCAGGGCTGGCCCTGGTGTTTTCAGCTCGGCATTAAGAGCGCCACATCCAGGAAAAAATCCTGGCTGCCTCTGAGCCGGCTCCAGGACAGATGCCCTGGGCTCCCCTGGTCCATGGCAGAGCACACAGTCGTCCCTGTAAAACCCTGATGCTGTTGTGGTCCGGGCCTGCCAACAGTAACACGCCTAAGCTGCCTCCCAGCCCCGCGTGTTTATCCATCACGACACTCTGCTTCCTCAGCAACTGCAAGCAGCGCGGCACCGAAATGACTTCCTTTAAAGTAAAACAAAACCTGCCTATAAGACACGTCACCTGGAGTGCCATGGACCCCCCTCGCTGGTGGCTTGTCCTCCTCCACATGGAGGACATGCTGATGCTCTCACATGGGGACATGCGATGGAGCAGCAGCACGCATGCTCCAACACGTGCTGCCCTTCGGGCAACGCAACGCCTGGGGCTGCACGTGTGGATGGCGCCGTCCCCATGTTCAGACTCAAACATGTAGCATGCAACAAGGTTTTATATCTGCATGCAGTCCAGGATGGTGAAAGGAACCCGACAGCTCTGCAGCAAGATGAACACATGCACCCACCCACGCCGATACAAACCAGCAACGCCTCATCCGTAATCATCCATCCTTGCAGCATGTACAACAGAAGGGTTTAAAAGCTTTGAAATGCACCAGCTGAAGCTCAGTTGACAACACTGAATGCAATATCTTCTTGTCTTACACAGCTTCCTCCCCAGACACCCCACCAGCAACCATGCAGCAACCCCCTTCTCCTCCCAGCCCCTCTACCCCTTCACTCCTCATCCTGACCTTGTACCCATGGTCCCATCACGCCTGATCCCAGCAGCTCCGGCACTGCCAGGTACCGCTGCAGCGCAGAGATGCCCAAACTCAGGGTCTCACCATGACAAACACCACTTGTAGCTCTAGTCACAGCAACCACGACTCACCACGATCTCCGGCATGTGCATCTTGGCCATAATCATCTTCATGATCTCAGGGGGAACAGGAGAACCTGCAATGACTCCTGGAAGAAAGAGGAAGAGATGACTGTCTTGGAAACCATCTGTTTATTCCCAGGAGCGGTCCCTCAGAAGGCTCTGCACTCCCAGATTCAAATGCTGGCAAGACCTTTGGGATACACCGGTTCCTGTCAAAATACTTCCTATTTTTACGGATACAGTCCTAGTTATTCTAGAAGCAAAGGCTGCAGCAAGGCCAGTTTGCCTGAATGACTTAAGGGTTGGCAGAGTTCACTCGTTAGGAAAATAAACTCTATAGCACAAACCTAGTCCAAGCTGCAGTTCCCAAAAAAAAAAAAAAAGATTTAGAGCAGAAAGAGGCACAGATTTTTAGCAGGACAAACACTCCCATCGATCATCACAACCATAAAACCAAAACCCTTTCCTCCTGCCTTGCACAGAGCAGCCCTTTTGGGAGAGGGCAGATCACATTTTCACCTGTTACATCCTAGGATGGCGAAGCAAAAGAGCGGGGTAATATATAGGCTTTGCTGGGGAACAAGACAAGACAGGATCATTTTTCACACAGCAGAAATGATTAGCTGATCTGCTTAAATGTTTCTTTATGCTCCAGCACCACCTTCTCTCTGTGCTGTTCTTGCTCCAGAAGGGCCGGGGGTCTCCCCGTTTCAGCTCAGCTATTTCCATCGCTGGCTGCGATGAGAGAAAGCTCCAGCACACATTATCACACCCTCTACAGCGCTTAGATGAATGACTTCAAAAACAGGCAGGAAACTTTAGGTCAGCGAAATCACAGCGTAGCTCTGCTTTAGGGACCGTGCCAGCCTAAAGCACACAAAGCATCTGCTGCCACACGGCGGTGGCTGGGGAGACGAGAGTCGAGCAAAACCAGCCTTCCCAGCTCCCCGACCTAGCAGATAAAACAGAAAAGTCCTTCCCCGATCTGCTTGAAGATTAAAGAAATCTTAAAAGTACATAATTCCTGAAGGAAACCCCAAGGAAAGGAAACGTAGCATCAAATTAACAGTGAAACACAAGGCTCGTGCAACTAAACTCTTCCCTCCAGAAGAGCGATCTGCTCGTAAAGCTTAATACAGCCTCCCAGCAGGGAACCAATAATACCCAGTTTCTTGGGATTCTTCCATTTGAGCCATCAGACTTACCTCCCCGGAGAGTTGACAAGTCGTAGGAGGCAAAGTCCGGCTGGGAGAGCATGTCTATGAACATGGTTGGTGTGCCGTGCAGGAAGGAGCATCTTCGGGAAGGGGAGAGAAAAGGCAAAGCTGCAGAGCTGGAACTAGGGGCAGCCCCAGCTCAGCACCCCATCCCATCCCATCCTGTCCCGTCCCACCACACATGGGGCTGCGGAGCAGCAGCACGGAGGCAGGCACAGCAGATGTGCTGTTCATCACTGCACATATACGTATGTATAAAAAAATATATATAAATATACATATATGTGTGTATTATGCATACACAACGATAGCTCTCTTGTTTTACAAACTACACATGAAGAACAAGCTGGAAATGCAACTATCTCAGCAGCAGAGCTGGACTTGGAGAAGAAGGGCAGGTGGTTTGGTGTAAAAACACACCAGCCAGAGCAAACCACGACAACATGGTGCTTTCCAGCCAAAGCCCTACAGTGACCTGAAGGATCCCTTATTTTTGGGAAAAAAAGAAGTTTGACAAACTCCCAAGTGCAGCTGGAAAGGATTTAGGCTCCTGAAGTGCCTGTGCAAGCACATGCACCAGCAAACCTGCCTCTCCTGTCGTGGGAAGGAAGAGCGTGAGCAATGGCCTGGCGAGACAAGAGAAGAAAGCACCGCCACAAGGCAACGAACTCCTCTGTAGCAAGACACAAACAAACTCTCACTTCTCTCGAGACACTGCCTCCAGCGCAGCCTTCCCCTCGAAACTTGGAGACGAGAAGATGCAGGAGGACCCATGCAGAGCCATCACCACACAGCCTCCTACCGACGCCAGGCAATGATAGAGGGGTGCAGGGACGCCAACGCGATAGTCCTGGGATGAAGCCAAAGGCAACAGTGAGGAGAAGAGATCTTCCAGTCCGTGACTAGCCCATCTCACCGAGACCCACCTGCTCCGTGATGCCCAGCCTCAGACCGATCAGATTGGCATTATTCACAATGTTCCTGTGAGAGAGGGTGGCTCCTTTGGGGCGTCCCGTCGTCCCCTGAAAGACACAGGGCATTCTGCAATGATGCCACCTTTTCCAAGGATGAGCTACGTGTGCTCTGGGGAGATTTCCTAGGCAGGCTCTGGGATGATCTTGCACTTCTCTCTCCATTCAGACCTGGAAGACTTTTTTTTTTTTCCTTTAACACCATCTGAATCCCAAACTGCACAAAAAAAAAAATGGTCCAACTTCAGCAGCTGGACAGAATTCACATGACACCCTCTCATCTCCATCAGCCCTTGACAAAGGGCTGAGCAGCAAGAATGGAAGAAGTAAGGGGAAATGCTAGAACGCTTCCTCCATCCTACAGCAGAAGATGGAACCAGGACTTGGTCTCAGAAGGCAGAAGGCAAAGGAAATGGGGTGCTCAGCATCGCACACATCCTTCCCCGTGTTCCCAGTGAGGAACCCAACCACAAGGCACAGAGCAGGCAGAAGCACCTACTGAAGTGAACTGGATGTTGATGGGGTCATTGCAGGAAAGGGTCTGCTGCACAGCTCTTAACTGCTTCATGTGGCTGCTGTCCCCAGCCTGCATCACTTCATCCATGTGGAAGGTGCCAGGCAGCTTGGAGTCCGCTGTGATGACAACGGATAATTCAGGCAGCCTGGTAGAAAGAAAAATACCATCAACAACAATGGAGCAAGGAGAAAACTGCCCAGATAGGCTTACGCCAGTCAGGGCAAACCTCCAGGACAGCCTGGCTTGTTCTCTTCAGATCTGACCCTGTGTGGGTCCTTCTTCCACCAGAGCCTGTGTCGTGCAGCTGGGAGGACACAAGGCAGGACACAGCTGTGAGGTCAGTGCAAAGACACCAGATGTTCCTGACTCACCTTTTGCTCTTTATTCCCCCTGGACTGGATTTTTCTAGCTCGGGACATGACTGCTTTAGAATATCATAGTATTTCTGTGTTTTAAATTGGGTGGGAAACACCAGTGCCTTACAGCCAACCTGTGAAGGGAGACAGAAACTCATGAGAAGTCACGTCGGGTTGATGTTCAGGACATGATAAAGAGCAGTCACCGCCGCCACAGGAACGTGCACAGCCCCGTGACCCCTCACGGCAAGGGTCAGCCATTAACACCGCACCGGGATTTTCTCCATGGCTTGTTTCTGTAAGCACATGATACAGCGAGCTCTCTCCAGGCTAAATCCATAGATTTTTAACTCTTAATAAGAGCCGTGGTGTGCAGTGGTTTAAAGATTCACCGCAGAGCATGACCCAGGTCTTTGCACAGCGAGGGCGCAGCAGCCACCCTCCCGGGGCTGGGGATGTGCCTCCAGCACGCAGGTTCACTGAGGGCAAATGCAAACCTCACAGCTGTGCACCCATAAAACCCCTGGAGGCACAGGGCAGGGGGCTGTTACTGCACGCCCAGCGCCCCGAGCCCTGGTTCAGGTACGCAGCCGGGGCTTTGTTCCTCCCTGGTGTTGGGTTCAGGATGGGCTGGGCGCTTTTTGCTGGGCAAGAGAGCAGAGCTGCAGCCTGAGGTCCCCTCTTCTCCCAGGATCAATGCTCCTCATTGCGAGCACAAGGCAAACAAGTGATTTTTCAGATTATCAGTCCCGAAGCTAACAAAAAGCCCAGTCCCAAAATATGAAAAAAACCCAAAACACCCTAATTTGAGTTGATCTGAAATGAGGATTTTTAAGGAACTCTGGGAAAACAAGGAAACCTAAAGACTGCCTCTCAGGTCAAGTCAAGCTTTTGTTGTGGTTTTCTTTTTTTTTAAGGTGTTCCATCTCCTAAGATTTTTCCATCTCTTTTTAAAGCGTTAGCTATTTTGAAAATTAAAACATTCTTCATTCAACATTTACACTTACATAATCCTGAAACAAAGCGCTTTAATTACTCCAAGAATGTCTATTTCTTTTTCAGCAGAGGAGATTTGCTGAATTTGACCCAGATTTGCAAACTGCTTTCATCTTCCAAAAAAAAAAAAAGCATTCTTGTCAAATAAACTATTTACATAAATGATTTACTCGGCTGTTTTCATTATTTTCACAAAGTCCGTGAAATAAGGAGACCAAGGCTACGACAATAATTTATTCATAAGTACCCCCTGGGGTTTGTCAGAAGGGAAGAAAAACATTTGCTCTATTTTCTGGAACAGTCTGCCCAGAACCCAGGGGACTGAGTCTGTTCTGGGATGTTTTGGGCCTTTGTAACTTCTTACTATTAGTTCCTTCAAACTACTGCTCTGGTTGAACTAGCTCTGCAAAATAGATGCTACTTGAGGAGAGGAGCTTGCAGGGCAGATGATATATGAGATAAGGGTCTCTAGTTGAGCATCTCCCACTTAGTTTCAACCTGAATGGCAGCAGACCCATCTTCAAAGGACCTGTCATATGAAAGTTGTCATCAGTTTGCTTTTACAAAGCCCTGGAAATGTAGCAGGAGTCAGAGGAATGGCTATTCAGTGTGTACTTCTGTATATAGCAAAGGGAGGGACCTGATGGTGCAAGGAAGGGACTGCACAGGCTGACGGGATCCAACAGGCAAAGCCCTGAAGTCTTTAGGGGTTTTGTTGTGCAAACAAACAAATACAAACAAATAATTAAGGAGGTGAGGGATACCAGAGATGCCAGTGCCAAAGGTACGTGGAGGAGCCAGGAATGCTAGCAAACCTGGGAGGGTGGAACAGAGGAACCCCCAACAGAGCTGAAGCACATTTCTGCTCTTACCCCACCGACACTCCAGATCGACACTGGAGGAGGAAAATCAGAGCAGGCTCTTGACATGAAGAGATGGGAAGGAAAACAAAAGCCACCTCTTGCTGGGGCAAAAGGAAAGTACAGACACGTGCGTTTGCACCTGGTGAGAGAAGCAGGAGGACACCCGCATGGGGAGGGACGTGCTCCACTGCAGCTCCGCGCTCAATTCCAGCGCACAAGAACAAGAGCAACACCAGTGAGACCACCGTGAGAGGATTAAACGGGAACTCAAATTGCAGCCCAGCAACCGAATTACAGAGTTACTGATGCAAGAGAAAAGCCTCCCTTCGTTGCTAGAAATTATCCACTTGCTAGGTAAAGCAAGAACTCGGGTGGTGCTGGGGAGACCCACAAGCGGTTCCCTCTCTTCTGGCATCAGCCTTTGATTTAAAGCTGAACAAACCACAGATTAGCACATCAGCTTCTTAATCCTAGGATTAATTTTTAGCCATCAAATGTTTAATAACCTGAATTTCTTGTTACTGGAGCTAAGGAGCCAGAACAGTTTAAACTGGTGGGCGCAACTCAAACCCAGGCAGGTGTACGAGGGTAGCTGAGGCAGTAAGGATCAGACAGCAGAAAGATGTCAAGCAGTGGCAATACCTAGGACTTAAACCAGGTTAAACCCAAGGCCAGCAAGGCCTAGGACAAATCTGGGAAGAAGAAATCAAGCTACCAAGTAGGCTGGTCCTTTCTGAGCCTTCCTCCTTTCTACTTTCAAGGTTAAAACCCCAGATGGTGATTTTTGCCCCGAGCAGGAGGCAGGCAGGATGGCACCGAGCCGGGGAGGGCAGCTGCGTGGTGCTCTCCCTCCCAGGCAGGCTGGGGCATGAGCGTGGGAAAGCTCAAACTGATTTAAGACAGATATTGCCCTAGAGATTGCAGCCACGCTCTGTTACTACATAGTCTCTGCTGTCCTGGCTGCCAGCTTCTCGGGTAGTCCCTGGGTCAGATATTTAGACTTGCCTTGCTTTCCTCATTCCCTAGCAAACGATTGCTGGCCAGTATGGTTGTTACTGGTGTAATATTGGCAGTACATGGTTTGCAGCAGAGAGGGAGGGGGATGAGAAGGATGCAGAAGCCTCCATCAAACAGACAGGGTGGCAGCCACAGGGAACAGCAATAAACGTGACCACTTAACTGCGGCTTCATGCCCTTGGTGGTGTTCCCTCCACATGGCCACCACCAGCCCTGCTCTCCAGCCAGCTCTCCCTGACATGCCCAAGTCTTAAGCAGAAGCTCATCTGTACTGTGTCCCCACTATCCCCTTCCACAGACGGCTGCTCGTATGAGTTCGCACAACAAATCAATTCGCGTTACCAACCAGTGCCATACAAACCTTCCTGAGGACAAACTCCAGCTCCAGGGCCTGGTAGGCTGGATTCACAGATACCTGAAAAGAGAGAAACAAGAAGGCTGATCAGAGTTACCCTTGCCTTGAAAACCCTCCCCCCTAACACATATTCCAACAGAAAAGTTTTCCCAGGGACAAGCCACACTCAAAGCCTCTCCTCCAATATGCAGAACTAAGAGCTCACCACCACAGGGATTTCACATTCACCAGAAAAAACTAGCTGAATCCTGTGTTTGCATGACAGAAAACAACCAAAAAAAAAGAGAAGAGGTTTATGTGAGGTCATGTAGTCAATACAGAGTTTCAGGAACAGAAACCAGATCTCGTCTCCCATGGAGACATTCAATCCACTAAATTGAAGACTCAAAACTCAAAAGCAAGTCAGGTTTCTTGATGGACAACCATGAAAATACCAGCTTTCCCTTGTCCAGCTCTCCACAGAAGCAGTATTGGCCACTGGAGTTGAGTCCACCCCCAGGTTCATACTGAGCCATGCTCATCCACCCTGTTACTGTCTTAGCAGACACTGAGATGAACCATGACGAAGAAAACAGACCAGAAGGTAGAGTGCAGTCCTTACCACGGTGCACTGTCTAAATAACACACATTTTGGTGAATGTGCCAGGTCATACTATCAAATGAAAATTGGCTTTTGGGGATACGCAGCTTGGACTAGATTTTTAAGCGAGCATTTGCACCATGAAGCAACACAGGTCCTATTTAGAAGGGATCTAAATAGCTGGTAACTGTTTAGGACAGCAGCATGCTACATAAAAACACTCCTATAGGCAAAAGCACGTCTCCTTCTATCATCAGCTGCTGCAAGCTCGTTCACAGCAGCCCATTTCTTGCTGCTCCTTCCTCTGCAGTCTGCTTTCCTACCTCATGGAGGACAAAGATGCAGAGGGCTGCACAGATCTTGTTTAAATAATGGATTCAGTTACAGCCAGCATGCTGGGTAAGAGCACGGAAAAAGAGACACCAAACTCTACTCTCCAGTATCTCCTACTGCTTCTTTGTCTCCATTTCCTTTCCCAACACACTGCTAAAAAGCCAGACACAGCACACTCCTTACCAGGATGATTCCTGCCTGGGCAGTTGCAAACTGCATGAGCACCCACTCGTATTTATTGGGACCCCACATCCCCAGCCGGTCTCCCTTCCTCAGGCCAAGGGCCAGAAGCCCAGCTGCCGCACGGTCCACCTGTAAAATACAAGGCAAGAGCCTGAGGATCACACACAGGATGCAAGGGGGGATATTTGTCTCCAGGCATTGCTTTCTGGGGAAAAAGCATTGTCTTTGCAACTGAAATCGGACAGAAGGTACCTTTGCTGTGCAGTCTGTCAGCCTGCTGCTGCCCCAGCAGCATCTCCTGAGTCACAGAGCAGCCCAGCCCCTGCTCAGCAGGCTGGCTGAAAGCATAGGAACAAGTGTGGAACAATACAACAAAGCAGGAAAGAAAGCAAACTAGGCAATTACCTACAAACAGTTGCAAATTAATTCTTGCCCAAAGACTATTTAGTGTCCAGCTCCCCATCAACTCAACTCAGGACTAAGCCTTACTCATATGCTGGGCCCATCTGCGCTGTTGGATCTGCCTCCGTTCTGCCATATCACTTCCTTCTGAAAGGACTCGGGTGAAGAAAACTGTATCAAGTGATTTTTGACCAGTTTGGGGTTCCTATCCTCATTAACTTGAATTCAGCCACTATATTAACATGACTACTTTATTTTTGCAAGATGGTAACAGTGTTTCAGGTGTGCAGACATATGTATAAATATTCTGAGGTATTCAGGACAGTTTGTATAGTTTTGTTGTGCTCTCAAATGGATTTATGAAATCTACCCTGTAGGAGATAGGAATTTGAGGAATAGCTATTCTCTGATTTAGGTCTGAATTACAGCCCACTTTCTAAAATTAGGGTGAACACAGCTAATCTTGTTTATCTGAATGGATGTAACCAAAATGCTAGGAAATGTAAAAAAAAAAAAACACAACCCAAACAATTCTTCCTATCCAAGATCATATAATACATTAAATAGAAACTTTCCAGGTAGTTAGCCCTGAAATATTGCCCCTCCATTCAGAATATATATTCGTATGTAATAAGCACACACACATAGATACACCCACAGATGTTTTTGCATATGATATTGAGACCAAGTCCTTGACTTTGCTCAGTTGCCTTTGTGCTTGGACTAGAAAGCTCCACGCACTCAGGACCTCTGACAGTCAGAGCAGAGTGACTAATATAAGAGTGGATAAAAACACCATGACTCAGCCCATAACACATCAGATAGGGGAGATAATTTTTAAGTATGAAAGTTCATTCCAGGATTTTCAGCAAGCATTTTACATACGCTGCCTTCTCCCTTTGATCTTGAGACTCTAAGGAGGACAAAGGCAGCACACGCCCATGGGGTGTTTGCTGGGGAGGTGCTGTCACCCTCTGCTCAGGGTCAGGATGAAGACCCACATAGGACACACCTCATTCCTGAGCTGAGCGATGAAACCGTTTTCCCTTTCTCCATCACGCCTGCTGCTGGAGGGCTCTCCACCCACCCGGGCTCTGCGAGGGGCGAACCAGGCACTCACCTCCTCTTTGAACTCAGCAAACGTCTTCCGAACCCCATCTCGGCAGAAGACCAAGGCGTCACGGTCGGGAAACCGCTCGACAGTATCATCCAGGCACTGGCCCATGGTTTTGTTGAGAAGGGGAATGTCTACGGTGCCCTGGACATAGCTGTTGGTCACCCTGTGCGAGGCAGAGGGCATCCCCGTGTGCAGGGCACTGTGAAAGACAAGGCGAAGAGTATATTCTTTAATATAATCCATCAATATAATTCTCCCCACCTGGAAGGATTATCAACCTGCCAACAGTACCAGGAGCACTCGATGCACATCCCCTTACTGGTGGGAACCACAGGCAGCTGCTTCAGCGGGTCAAGACCAGGAAGACCTCTGAAAGTCCTTGGAAAGTGCGTGAGGCAGCGTGGGGGGCACTGGGCAGGCAATGGCCTCAGCAACCCCGGTGCACCCCCCCGGACCTGCCCACAGCAGCAGGCAGCCCAGGCAGAGCCTCCGTCCCTCTGCTTGAAACCCGGCCCCTGCTCACGGATGGGGAAGGAGCCTGCACCAGCCCTGCGGGACCAGGCACAGCCGGGTCCTACGGTCATTCACGGGGGGTGAAAACTACCCGGACCTTTTGGGATATCTGGACAGATTATGGACTCTGCAGTTTACTGAGAGACGGCAACTGGATTTGGTCTTTCTGCAGCATTAAAAAGTGCAAATAACTTGGAAGGAACACAATCAAACCAGTTTGTAGGGAAATTCCCCCATCTGGCTTCTCTCTGCTGGGAAGAGCAGATGACTGAGAAAGTTAAAACTAAAGTCAGAGATCTGACATTTTATCACTCTCCAAAACGGTCTGCAGAGAAGAGTCTAATCCTGCACAATAAAAACCGTTTAGAAGAGTTCAAAGAAGCTGAGCTGTAAGCGAGGCATTTGCAAAGTAATGGTCTGTGTACACAACAGCAAGCGGGCTGGGCGTGCGTTACTGTCTCTGCCAGCCAGATCCAAGGAGTTCAGGGTACCGAAGGCAGCGTCAGTAAAACAAGGAGTCACCAGAGAGATGAAGGGAGAAGTGCAGAGGGAATAACACAGCAGGCTCATGGGGTGGAGGAGAATACACCCACTGCAACCACGATACAGGAGGGGAGGAGGAGAGCAGGGAGGTGTTTCCGCAGAGCAGCACCTGGGCAGCAATGGCACGACAGGGTCCTTGAGAGGAGCACAGAGACCTTGTGCTGGAGAGGGAACACAGTTAGGAGAGGCAGCGATGAGAAGACGTGGGCAGGGCGGTGGGGAAAAGCATTTTAACATCATTAAGGCTTTCACTGAGTTCTGATCATCAGTGGAAAAGCAGCGACCTCCCCTCAAACCGCAGCTCCTGACCACCCGCGTGCTGTGGTTCTTGCCCCGGTTTCTCTCCCCACCTCCTCAGAGCCTCTCTCTGCCCCCGCAGCCACCCCCCGCCACACTGCCCTCCCCCCTGGGCAGCCCCCCGCTTTCTCCATCCCTCCTCACTTCTTCCCTGCCTCCCCCCGTCCTCTCAGCTCCTCCGTTCCCACCTTCGGGGGTGCCCAGGAAGGACAGGGTGAAGGGACACTTGGGGGGTGCACAGCTCGGAGGCAAAGCCCTGTGTCTGCAGATTCAGTGTATGATGGGGGGGATCCCTGCCCTAGAGAGGAAAAACGGAGCAGCCTGAACTCAGTTTTCCCCGGCTTGTTACGGGATCAATATTCTGCACAGAGTCAGTGCTATTTAACACAAAATATTTGTTTCCCTGCCCACGAGAAACAAAACCTAGCATGAAATTACTTCCTCTGTGGGGTGGAGTTCAGCCTCGAGGATAAGCACAAAACAAGATATCACCTTCTGGGGGCAGTTTCACTCCGAGAGCCGAGCAGATGGCCTGACTGTCTTTCCCCCAATGCTTTTCGGCAGATGGAGGGTTGTGCAACTCCCACTGACTCTGCTCCGACGTCCCTCCTAGCTCTGCTCTTGGACAACTCACACCAGGGCTGTAAGGACTGCCCGAGGAGGAGGAGGAGGGAGGACAAGTGCTAAACTGAACTATCTTTGAAAGCTCCTGGGCAAGGCACGTAGATAAACTAGGAGATGACAGAAAGCTCTGCAGAAGAACAGCCTTTATAAATATAGGTTAGATAAAATAAAGGTTGTAAAAGCTCTCCCTAAGCCGAGGGAAGGATGAACGCTCCTGGGAAAGCGGTAAAAGCCACGGCTGCTGTTTGAAACAGCGACTGGAGAAGCCACTGCCCCATCACCATCGGGTGGTCTCAGACAAGCAGCTCCAGCCGCTCACGCAGGCAGATGAGGAAACCACAGGCTGTTTGCAAAAATGTTTAATGGAGACAACCACGCTCACGCCTCTCTAAAGCCAAGCTGCCTCCAGTTTCAGCAGAGCCTGTCCCTAAATACTCCATGTTTCTCTGCCAGCTGAGGCACAGACCAGTCCCTGCTCGCTCCCACAGCCTGAGAAGGGCTGGAGCGACCAAAGAGCAGCTGCTGACATGGTTGCGCAAGAGCACTTTCCCTGAGCACCCTCGCCGGGGTCACTGGGAGCCAAGCAGGCTCGGCGCTGGGCTGGAGCAGGAGCAAGTAAACAGAAGCATTTCATGGACTGCACGGTTCCTCTGGGGATACCACCCAAGGAACTAATTGGTAAAAAGTTTGGTCCAGCACATTTCTCCACCACAGGACTGAAAAACAAAGACCCCACCACAAAAGGAGATCGGAGAGAGGAGGAAAAATCATTAGAAAATTCAATTAAAATCCAGAACGTCCAGCTGAAACAGCCTCCTGCTCCCTGCACTCAATCTTCAAGAGGTACTTGCACAACCCTCTACCATCGCCAATGAAAAGGGTGGTATTCTATGCTGTCATGCCTTGGCAAAGCACGAGGCAGCCCAGGCTTCCTGCTCTTATTCTCTCTTTTTTTTTTCCCCAGGCCTGAAGAGCCAAAGGGTTTCACTGACCTCGCACGAACCAGAATTTCACACTAAATGCAAGAGGTTGCCAAGCTAGAGCCAAATGACGGTTCCACCTGCAGTCTTCACGGCTACGGCTTCCTCCCTATCCCCAAACATGGGGGTGAAAGAGCATCAAAGAGCAGTAAAAGACATCTTTATAAAGCCCAGCACTCCAAAACACTGCAAAAATACTGCTGATTCCCCTCACAGTGTGAAAACACACACAGCTTCTCTCAAAGGTCCGGAGCATTCACACCTCCAAGGCAAGGCATCAGTAGCTTTGAAATTCAGGCCTAAGATATCTCATGCTCATAACCCAGAGTCACTAACTCCTGTCAAAGTGCTTGCTCACATGGTTTCTTCAAATACATTAAGGAAAGCAAAATTCAAAGCTGTCGTCTGGTTTGAGCTCCCCGAATTCTGGTCTGATGTTCTCATGTGCTTCAGCATATCTGTGTCACTTATCTCCTGGCTATGGCAGAAGAGGAGGGTGTGGGATAAAACACAGCAGGCTGTCAGAGGCACTGGGGGTCAAGAACAAAAGGAACAAGGCAGATACATGATCCATTGATGATCAATAGCATCTTGCTGGAAATAATGTTGGGTCAGTCTCCCTCCTGCCTATAGCCAACAGCAGGGGTATATATCTGATCTGAAAGAATGTGTCAAGACACCTCTACAAAAAAAAAGGGTCCAAAGGATTTAGAAGGAATCTTTTTGTTCATTTTTGTTGCAGAAAACAAGTAATTCACCCTCCACCTCTTCCTACGAAGCATCTGGTACTGCTGGAGATAAAACAAGACCAACGGTCTGGTATTACAGCAGCTCTCATTTCCCTGACTCAGCCAGAGGAGAGCAAATAAAACCCTGCTTGCTCTTGGGTCTCAGCACAGACTCTTCGAGAGCACATGCCTTGGGTTGGTAACACATTCCAGCAGCAAGACAGCCCGCGGTGCCTGCAAAGGAGCCAGCCTCATCAGCAGGCTGCTCCTGCAAAGCTCCGTAACCCTCGAGTTCAGCAGCGCAACTGAACCGAGAAACATCAGAGACTTGGGGAAAAAATCACCCCCCTCCCATCCCGTGCGAAAGGCAGGGCAGCAGCCGAGTCCTGGCAAGCCCCGAGAGCGCTCCGGCCTTGTGGCAGCACGCAGAAACGATCAGGCTGAAGCAAGCACTCTCGACTGATCCTAGGAGCTCTGTGTATTTATCTTGGAACAGCCCCAACTAAAGTTTTATAGTTGTTAAGATAACCAGCTTCATTTTTCACCTTTAACTCTTCACCAGGCTCTACAGAAGCCATCAGAAGGGATGAGAGAGGAACACAAGGCAGAGGCATCAGCGTAACCCCCTGTCCCCTACGACGAGCCCACGAGCAAGCTCCCGCTCTGCAGCTGGGCAGGACCTGACCTGACCTGTGGTGCCATCCCCTCTGCATGTGAATGAAAGGCCCTGCCCTCCGAGGGCTTGGGAGCTGTCCTCACTGCAGAGTTCATACTCGGAGGGGTTCATGGACTCCCCAGCCAGTTCCTCTGTTCATGGACATCTACCGGGAGCTTCTACCCCTCAAAGCAAGAGCTTTGGGGTCTTTAACACAACTGCAATAAAAGGGTGGTGAAAGTTAACCCTGCTCTGCTCTATCCTTACATCGTCTTTACTCTTTAAAACAACCCTGTTGACTAAAGAGTTAACCAAGTTCTCATTACTTTTTTTTTTTGGTTTGGTTTGAGGAAGGATCAAGTCCCCAGAGCTGTGACTGCAGCAGACTTTTCAGTTACATTTTGCACTGCACCTCTCTCCCCTCTGCACTCTTCCTGCCAAAAGGATAAATACTGCTTAATGATAGGAGCAGAATTTAATAAACTTTTTTATAAAGTTACTAGAAAGAGTTTACTTCTCTAAATATGCCATCTTTTTACCCAAGCGCTTTGTGTTCCTGCCCCTCAGTTTCAGTTCTGGGCTGGAGTCCAAACTGCACTGAACTCTCTGTCCTGCTTCCCTTCCGATCCCTTTTCATAAGAACAGATTCTGAGACAGCAGTCTTGGCCCCAGCCGTGCACACGGGCTTCAGCCGCTTGCTCCTCATCTCGACCCAGCTGAAAAGAAACACCCGGACCCTGAGTGTGGAAAAACAAGAGCTGCTCCCCACTGTTCTTGGGGAGTTGCTCCCTGTAAGTCCTACCTCCCGGAGAGTATTAGGTTCCGAGTATCAGCTCATCCTTCAAAGCCCTTCCCAAAGCCGGTTGCTTTCCTATTGCTGTTCTTACCCAGGAACTTTACCCCAAGAGGCAGCACTGAAGAAAAGCAAAGCAAAGAACTGGCCTGACCCCCCCCGAACCTCAAAGCTCCTCGGTGCCCTGGCCGTGCTGGCCCTGGTGCCCCCCACCACCCTGCCCACCCAGGGGGCTGCACGGCCGCAGGACGGGGACACTGCCCAACGAAGCCCACAGATCAGAGCGCTGAAGGAGAACAGAGAAGCTGTTTGATACGTTTCACATTATTGTAACCAGACTGGAGCCGCTGCACAAAGAAAGTTCAGCCCCGGGCACA
Organism: Nyctibius grandis; assembly: GCF_013368605.1. Lineage (NCBI taxonomy): Eukaryota > Metazoa > Chordata > Aves > Nyctibiiformes > Nyctibiidae > Nyctibius > Nyctibius grandis. The sequence continues at coordinate 7,010,671 of NC_090672.1, read as the reverse complement.
TGTTCGCATCCCTCCGCGCGCTGTGCGGGGCTCATCCCTGCCCCTGGCCCCCTCCCAGGCCAGGGGGGCAGACCCAGGGGATGCCGCCTGTCTTCTGCGCTTTGGAGGGGTTTTAGGGGAGCCAAGGACCAGCGATACACACTGAGAGTGAAACCTCCAGCTGAACCTGCCCTCCCTGCGTGCACCCACCCACCTGGACACCCACCTCGCTCTGCAGCTGCCCTGTAGCCCCCGACCCCCATCGCACATGGCCTCCACCCCCAGAGCCCCCCGACCCCTGTCCCTTACAGCCTCTGTGCCCTACACCCCCCTCATCCTCTGCCCCCACAGCCTCCATCCCCTATAGCCCCCATCCCCTCTTACCCACGGCCCCCTGTACCCTATGGCCCCCCACCCTCTCCCTCCCCTCCGGCCCCCGCAGCCCCCTGTCCGTACCTGCCCGCCGGGCCCCCCCGCCGCCCGCCCGCCCGCCGCAGCAGGGGCAGCCCGCGGCGGGGCAGCGCTGCCAGCCGGGCCGTGGCCATGCCGGCGGCGGCAGCAGGAACCGGGCGCCCCGCACGGCCCGGACCGGCGCTCCGTACGCGGGGGCGGTGCGCACCGTGGCCCGCCCCGGCCCGCGGGGCCGAGCTGCGGCGGGGCGGGCTGGCTCGGGCCGGGCAGAGCGGGGACCCCCCCGGCACACGGCTCACACCTGCCCTCTCCTCTGCCACCCGAGTGTCCCCGCTGCCCCTCCGTCTCCGTGTCCCCCCATCAGTAGCTCCGCCCAGGCTGCCCCATCAGCCACCTCCTGCCTAACCCCAACCCTGGCCTTCCCCCCACCCCAGCTGAGACGGACCCTGGTGCAAGGCAGCCAACACCGCTCACCTCCACTTCTCCTCATCTGTATTTCATAGAATCGTTTTGGTTGGAAAGGACTTTTAAGATCATCGAGTCCAACCATTAACCCAGCACTGCCAAGGCCACCACTAACCCATGTCCCTCAGCACCACATCTACACGGCTTTTAAATCCCCCCAGGGATGGTGACTCCACCACTGCCCTGGGCAGCCCATTCTTGTACCTGACAACCCTTTCAGTGAAGATGTTTTCTCTGGTATCCAACCTAAACCTCCCCTGGCACAACTTGAGGCTGTTTCCTCTCATCCTATCACTTGTTACCTGGGAGAAGAGACTGACACCCACCTTGCTACAACCTCCTTTCAGGTAGTTGTAGAAAGCAAAAAGGTCTTCCCTCAGCCTCCTTTTCTCCAGAGTAAACACCCCAGTTTCCCTCTTTCTCAGTGCCTGAGCCTATGAGTCACTAATTGATTTCCAGCCCTGTCCACTTAATGAGTTATCACAGTTCCTACCTCACTAACAGCTCTAGGCACTCCCTGACTGCCCGTACCCTGCTGTGGGAGCAAGAGAGATCAGCGAGGGGCTGCAGAGCTACCCCAGAGCCAGGCAGGCTGATTCCCTCAGCTAAGGGCAGAGGCACGGGCAGGCACCCAGGCGAGGAGCGCAGCAGTGCTGAGCTCTGCCGAGCACCCGGCCGTAGGAGCAGCGCTGCAGGAGAAGAGGTGACACACACATCGTTCCCCGTGTATAAAATGACTGACAGCCTTTCCGGGTACTGCCTGCAGCGATGGCCAAAAGCTAATTAATCCTCGAGAAAGGGCTGGGGTATAAATTTGATCCCAGAAAATAGTCTGTGTCTTTTAAACAGCATATGGGCAGTAACCAAACAGAGCTGTCGGTGCTGGCTGAGGCACGGGCTCTTTCTGGCTCAGCCGCTGACCTGCTGGTGCAGCTCTGCCCGGGTGGAAGCTGGCGTGCAGCGTGTCTGGGCACAGCGCACCTGTACCACGGCGAGCACGATGGTGCTGACGAACAATGGCATCGATATTGGCCTCAGAATGGTGAATCTGAGACACCAAACCATAAATATGCTCATAACACAGCCAGGTAGTGAAATACTGACTGCGGCCAGACCTCCGGCATTGGATACTTGGGTTTAGAAGCAGGAAGGATTTTTCCCCAATGTGCCTCTTGTTCACAAGGAGTTTGGTGGCAGCGGTGACAGTGTTTTGTTTGGCAGGGGAAGGGAGATTTTTGTCTTTGAAATGTGACAAATTGGCGGTGGCTGCAGAGAGGACGCTGTGTGAGATCTGCCGAGGGTCTGGAAATGTCTCCAGCCCCTGGCTGGCATGGCCAGCTCATGCCCCTGGGCCACAGGAAGGATGATTAGATCAGGATTACACTGACAGTGTTCATCTCGCTTCCCTCGGCTCCCTCCTCCTCGCTAATGCTCTCGCATCTTCCTCTCGCAGAGGATGCAAACGTGCCCCGTGTTATGGTTTGTTTCGGGGGGGTTGAAGCCCTTTCAGACATGCACAGGAGCTCTATTTACAGTTCAGTCCCACTGAAACCACTGAAAAAAGTTTATGCATTTCCGCAGACGATGTAAGGCTGTGTGACAGTCATGGCCAGAACTTCTTTCACTATTTTAGCACAGAACAATTATCTTTCTCTGTACTTCAGAAGCATCAAAGTGTGCTCAGTGTTCTATAACCACAGAGAAAAAAAACCCCAACATCTGGGATCCAAAAACCCCTCACCTTTAATAAACAGAAGTACAGCTGACTTTCAGTTTGATCTTCCCACGTTCTGATCAGAAGCCTACAGGGTGAATCCTGGTTAGGTATTAAACCGAGAATTATGCAGAAGTTAATGTGGCCTTGACATTTGGGTACATTTGTTCGAGATGGTCAAAGCAAAGGCAGGCTGAACCAGTAACACTTCACACACCATTAAGATATTTCTTTCTAATGATTTAAAAATCTGCCTTCAAGTTAATCCCAAATAAACAGGTAGGTTTTGTAACTGACCTACACCCTCGTTTCCTTCCACTAAGAGCCAAAGGCTCTCGGACCCGAGCCCCAAAGCACAGATCTCAGCCTCTGCAGCACTGCATGGACAAAGGCCTTCTCCAGCCACGCAGAGGGACTTGCTCGGGTCCCCCAAAGCCCTTCTGGGTTTTGCCCTCGGGAGCAGGACTGTACGTGGTAGCTCCCGGCTGAGGAAGGGAGCAGGGGGCTGTGCAGCTGCACAGCACCTCCCGTGAGCCCCTCGCTGCCTCGGGGTAACGGGGGGCTCAGCAATCGGCTGCCTCCCTCGGTGTCCGTGCTGGGAGCTCTGGCAATGTGAGGCTTCCCCACCCATCCCTGGAGCGGGTCCTCCTCTGGCCCCTCCTCACCCTCCGAACGTTGTTGTGAAAATCTGAGGGACAGGAGAGGTTCTTGCACAACTAGACCTCGTTTTTCTCAAACAAGGGCTCTGTAATTTCAGCTCACCTTTGGAGGAACAATAACCTGCTCCGAGAAACTTCTATAATCTCCCGGACGAGAGCGCATTAACCTCAGGCAGATTTTGTTATACTTTCTATAAGGCAAATCCTTGTTTGCTGTTTTGGGGTGCCTTTGCTCAGAGACTCCTGTGGCCTCTGTTACCTCCGTGCTGAGCTGACGCAGATCTCTGGGTGTTGGAAGAGACCTACTGGCAACTTAAAATCTAAAGCATCCACGGGGTAGCTGTGCTGGAGCAGTTAAAGCATCTTTGCGAGGTGCTGTACGTCACGATTTGCATAGGGGTCAGGAAACTCAAGGTTAGTACTCGCTGTAATCCCATTACCGGGTAATACTAATTTGGCTCTGCCCCAGGCTCCTTTTCTCTTTCCCTGACTTTCTCCACAGCAGGTCAGTGGAGACAAGACAGCGCCGTGCTCGTGCGGCGGCGGAGCTTCGGGGCAGAGCGGGGACGTTAATCGCACGCTCCTCGCCGTGAGGAGACACATCGTGGCGTGACAGCCCGGCGAGGGGGGATTCACTGCGCGGGTCACGGCGCCTGCGAGGAGGTTGGAGCCGCGCTCCTGTCTGTGGTACCAGCAGGTATGGATCACTCGGTGTTCACGTTGGGATCGTTGGTCACTAAACGGTTGGGTTTTCGCGGGGCGGTGAGCGACCGGTCGGATAAACGGGTGTGAACGTCACCCGCCCGTGGGGTCGGGCTGGGAGATCCCCGTCCGTACGCGGGACCGTTCCCCGTAGGCGGGCACAGAGCAGCCCCGGGCACAGAGGGGTCCGCGGGGGGCGGTGGAACGGCCGCCTGCGGCTGGCGAGGCTGCCCCGGAGCGCTGCCGGTACCGGAGCCCCAGGACTGCGGCGGCGGGCGGGGCGCTCCGGGCCGGCAGGGGGCGCGCTCGGCCCCGCGCGGACGTGGACGCGGACGTGGACGCGGAAGTGGGTGGCAGAGTCGGGTCGAGCTGAGCTGCCGCCCGTCCGGACCCGCACCCCCATCGCCGTGTTCTGGGCCCTCGGAGGAGCCCGGCGGCGCCGGCGGCCATGTCGCGGGGCGGTGGGAAGGGGCCGAGCCTGAAGGACAAGCTGGACGGTAACGAGCTGGATCTGAGCCTCTGCGACCTGAACGAGGTGCCGGTCCGGGAGCTGGTGAGCGTCCGGGCTGGCCGGCGGGGACGGGGCCGCGGCGCCGGGGACCGGCTCTGCCAGCTCGGTCCCTGGGGAAGGGGCTGTGCGGGGAGGTAGATGTGTGCGGGGGAGGCAGATGTGTGCGGGGGGCAGATGTGTGCGGGGGAGGCAGATGTGTGCGGGGGGCAGATGTGTGCGGGGAGGCAGATGTGTGCGGGGGAGGCAGATGTGTGCGGGGGGCAGATGTGTGCGGGGAGGCAGATGTGTGCGGGAGGCAGATGTGTGCGGGGGAGGCAGATGTGTGCGGGGGAGGCAGATGTGTACGGGGGAGGCAGATGTGCTGGAGGGGTGTGTGTGTGTGACCTGGCCTGCAGGGATGTAGAGCAGCAGAGGAGGGAGGTTGCGTTGGCCGAGCGGCAGCCGCTGCTCAGGGCTGTTTCAGGATAAATACTGCCTTTAGCCCCCGAAATCGATCAAGGCGTGGCGTGACCTCGGAGGGACGGACAGACCGACGTGGGAGAAACCACAGAGGCTGAAACAAAACTAGCAGGTGGCGGCAGGGTACCGGTGTGCCTCGATGGTGATTTAGGGCTTTGTTTTTCTCTTTCAGGCCGCTCTTCCCAAAGCTACTATATTGGATTTGTCCTGTAACAACCTCATTTCCTTGCCGGTAAGTGCAAGGGAGCTTTGTGGGGATGAGTCTGCTGGGAAATATGTAAAAAAGGTAACTGGTGCTTCAGTAAAGGTTCACCGGGAGGTTTGGAACAGGCACTTTCCTCATCCTGGGGTGGCTGAATGACTCCGCTGTCAGTGATGGGGTGGTACTGGTGGGTGGTTTTGGCCGAGGCAGGGGAGAGAAGAGGTTTGCACTGCGTGAGGATTGCGGTGTCTTCCTGCCAGATGATCCCCCCGTAAATACAGATCGGTTTGGTCAGCAGTGGAGGCTTGGTGTTGTTTCAGTTGTATTGCCTCACGTCACCTTGTCAGTCTGTCAACCTGTCTTGCCTGTCCCACTGTTTTCCACCTCCATCTTCTGAGGCAAAGGAGAAGAGTGAATTTTTCTGTAGTAAAGTTAAGGATTTGTGGCTTATGTAAGGTGCAGGCTATCTGGTCATACTCCTCACTGAGGTTCCTTCATAAAGGTGCTGACAAGCTGCTTTTGGGTTTTGTTTGTGTTTGGGTTTTAGTCCGACTTCTGCAGTTTGATGCACCTGGTGAAATTGGATTTGAGTAAAAATCGGCTTCAACAGCTGCCCTTGGACTTTGGCCGCCTGGTCAATCTGCAGCACCTGGACCTTCTGAACAATCGTTTGGTCAACCTGCCAGTCAGCTTTGCACAGCTCAAGGTAAAACTGTTTGCTGGGCAGTTACGTAAAGCTTTGGGATGGAGCCCAGGGTCTTGTGATCCTTCTCAAGTTGATTTCTCTGGTAAAGCATCCATCCTGCTGACTACCCATTCCAAAATTCAGCTGGCTCTGCACCACGGCTCAGTGGAAATTCTCTCGCATCTATTGAAAACGCCTCTGCTCAAGCGCTCTGCTTGTCTTCTGTACCTGTTTCAGTCATGTGAAAACTAAGTAGTTCTTTGCTTCTGCTTTGGATCTCTTAAATAATTGCAGGACTACTGTGCTCTTACAGCCTCCCTTTTACCGTTCCTTTCTGCAGAACCTGAAGTGGCTGGATCTGAAGGACAATCCCCTGGATCCTGTCCTAGCTAAAGTAGCAGGAGACTGTCTGGATGAGAAGCAGTGTAAACAGGCTGCTGTCAAGGTAAGGAACCTGCTTTTACTCTTTTTTTTCCCCTTACTTGGCTTTGTCGGTGGTGGTTCTTCCTCTTTTTGCTTAGCAAGCTGGGAAGCTGCTGCAGCAGTTTGAAGTTTCTTCAGCCAGTGAGGTGCAGGTTCACTGCGCTGCCTTCACCGCTTCTGTGCCTGTAGAGAGCAAACACGGGGCTGAGTAGGATTCTCTGCAATCACTGGAGTTAAGAGAGGACTAAATGCTGGTTGCCAAGGAGGTGAAGGCATAATCAGACAAAATAATCCACGTCTAGGCTTATAGTCCAGAGTACAAAAGTCTCTGGAGAAGTTCTGGCAAACCACAGGCTCATGTGAATAGAAGTGTTCTGGGATCCTGCGTGGTGGCTAGCACCAGTTTGCCATGTTTGTTTTCCACTTCTTAACGGCAAAGATTCACGCAGGAAGGTGCGAGCTCTCTTTCTCTTCAGAGCCGTACCCGTAGGGGTGAGGCAGGGTGGGTGGTCAGCCCCAGCTGACTGTCCTCAGCCACACTCCGGCTGTTCTCTTTTGAACTGACGGTGCAACGAGCCTTCTGCGGAGACCTCAGGTTGTTTTCTTGGCCCTTGAAGGTACTGCAGCACATGAAAGCGATCCAGTCTGAGCAGGACCGACAACGGCAGTGGAAGCTCCAAGCAGAGCGAGGTAAGCACAAGAAGCCCTCATGTGAGGACTCTTCTTGATCTCTCTCACACGCCCAAACATACTGATTGCCATCTAACAAATCGCCATCTAACAAATACTTGGAACTATCAGAATCCTGAGGACTCAGGGAGTAGTAGGGTAGAAGGGTTGGAGGGGAAAATATAGCCAGGGATAACTATGTGATTTCTTGCCTGAATAATAGATGGAATGTGCTGTAGGTTAGCTATAAAAAATATGAAAGAAGAGCACAGGGTTTACTTTAAGGGAAGCCTAATTCTAAGGGAGCAAAATGCAAAGTAATGTAATATTAAAAAGAAAAAGATGAAAAAAAGGATAGTTATTTGATTGGTTTCCTCGTGCCAATTGGGCACAGATAAGCAGGTAATAAGGAAGAAGGCAATGAGATCCCTTTACGTAAAAGGAGAAACTTCCTGTTAATCCCCAGAAATGGAGAAGAAGCGTGAAGCAGCACAGCGAGCAAAGGAGGCTCAAGAGAGGGAGGTGAGGAAGCGAGAGAAGGCAGAAGAAAAGGAACGCAGAAGAAGGGAGTATGATGCTCAGAAAGCTGCAAAACAGGAGATGGAAAAGAAAACTAAAAAAGAAACCGTGCAGACCCGAAGTAAGTAGTATTCGTTTTGGGTGGGATTGCATCAGATTTCATCGTCGTCGCATTTTGGTGCTGCCAGATTTGCTTTTACGCAGCCCAGGTACTGGGAGATGGTGGGAGTGGTGGGGGGAACCTGTAGGACTTCCAATAAGCTCTGCTGCTGTGCCCTTTTCCCCTTCGTCCGTGTTCCCGATGAATTGCTGAGCGACAAGATTCAGAAAGTTCTTCAGCCGTTCCTCAGAACTTCCCTCCACTCATTTCTTTTTAAGTGTACTGAACTCTGTGCAAAACCAGATCTTGTGTGACACACAGGTGCGTTACACCCTCTTCACTGCTGCCTGTGAAACTAAATCTGAAACTTTTCATCCTAAACAGCTAGAACCTGCACATCTATTAATTAACCAGAGTTAAGTCATGAAAATTCATGACAAAAGACAACTAAAGACAGGCTAAAGTATTTTACCTGAACAGCTTGTTTCTGAATGTAGACCGTTAAAGAGATTTGATTAATTCCTCGCGTTCTCTGTCTTGTGAATGTTCCCGTTACAGAGCCCGCCTCCAGTTCTCGTCCCCCTCAGCCGCCCCGGCACAAGCACTCCTGGTCGCGGTCGGTGCTGCGGGTGCTGCTCCTTGTGCTGCTGTGCGTCCTCTGTACTTTGGCCGCCTGCAAGCTGACAGAGCTGCAGCGTCAACCTCTGTGCATCAGCGTGAACACTCTCTACGAGGACGTGTTGGCCGCTCTGCAGAACCACAAAACCCTGCAAAATCTGCTACAGCAGAACTCGCAGCAGTGATTGTCCTGGACGGGCACTTGCTTCATCAGCATCTCCCTCCACCATCTACGCAGCCAGAATTCCTATGGAATTGTGTTCTGATGAAACTGCTTTTAACCAGTCAGCATTGGTGTGCTGGGCCACTCCACACAGAGCAGTTGTTGTTCAGATCATCTTTGCCGTGCATGTTTCACAGTTGGCCTGTAACTCCCATTCTTTGCCCACATTAACGTAAACTCATTAACGCTTCTTACCTCCAAGGGATGCTTACGTAGCTTGTGAGACACGAAAGCTGCCTGGCTATAGGAGTGGAAAAACCCAGCCCTTGCGTTACCGAGGTAGCTGTAGCTCTGTCCTGGAGGTAGAAGGATTTTAATACATATCTGTTCCTTGCTCTCATTTCTATTCGTGCTAAAATTGGTGATATGGCTGTACGGGAATAATACATTAAGGCCTACTGCAGGACCAATTACAAGCGCGTGGGATGGCTGTGCGTCCGCGTGTTGGAGCGAAGAAGCTGATGTACTATTGAAAGGAGCTGAAAATTTTCAATACAGCAGTTTTCGCAGCAATTTGTCTGAGCTGGATGTTTGTGTTGCTAATGCAGTTTGAATTTTAATCAGGTCTTTTAGAAACAGACAAAAATGATTTCTGAGTGCGTACAGCAATGATTTCTGAGCACATTTATTTTAACCAGCTAGTGCCAACAAAGCGGCTACAGTTTCAGAAGGGCTAGTGGCCAGTCTGCAGGCTGGTTTGGTGTGTGTAATGAGGGGCAGGGGGGTGTCTGAGACCCCTGGACAGACAGTGGGCCAGTTGCCGGCCTGTTGCTGGCTGCAGCAGCGGCAGGCAGCAGTGGGTGGCACTGTGGCAGCATGAGGCGGGCAGGCAGAGAAGAGCTTTGCCTTGGGGCTGTTGGGAGGGCTGGGAGGTTTGGCAGCTTGTACCTAGAGAAGAAAACTCGCCTGTGCAAAGGCCTATGAATTATTTATCATCTCCTTCCAGAGAAAACCAAACAAAAATTTGTCATGTCCTTAAGGGCTTTGTAGTGCTAAAACGAAGTGTACACACAAGGGTGTAAGTGCAGGTTTCAGAGAACACCCACGGTACAGACTCCACTGAGACACACCCACGTTACTCACCAGAATCGCTCCCTCTCTTCTAGTACCTGGGATTCTTGCTGATAAGAGCAGTGCTGTGAGGAGATAATCATCTATAGCATTTCATACCGAGGTCACCATCGAAGCAGTAAGCCTTCACCTTTTTGTAACCTAACGATAAGGCTGCGGCTCCCCGCGTACCACACAGAAAAAAACAACAGCATGAACATCAGATAAAGAGAAGGAAAGGCTGCCTGTCTCTGGCTTGGCAGTACGTACGTTTTCTAAGCTTCCTTGAAACAGCTTTAGGCTTTGCTTTTGGTATCTAACAAGTTAGTTACCACATTTTCTAAAAGGCCCTTGCTTACTACCCAGAAATGTTGGGAAACACAGCAAACATTCAAAGCGACATTTCCTCTCTGCAGACGCTCCTGCCAGCGTCTGGCAGGAATCTGTTAAGTTCGCAAGTGCCAGGCTGATCAGATTTATCAGCTCAGGTCCAGAAGCGCGCTGCTGGCCAGGCAAGGGCTCCTGCTGACCGCCTGGAGCTGGTGTAGCGGGTGGGTGTTAGTTCGTTGGAGGCAGCGCGGCTCCAAAGGGTGCTGTCCACCCGCTGGGTGCAGTTTAATTCACTCCCAGCTCATCTCAGTAAGTGCCGCTGTCATGAAAGACCTCAGCTGTCCTTGTGGGCGCACAAGCACTAATGGCTCCGTGGAGAGGTGTGTTCCCCAAGCTAATTAAAAGAAAGCCTTTTTCTGCCAACTGGTTAGACCTCATAATTCCAGTGCATATAATCAGATTTCAAGACCCTCTATAGATTAAGTCGTCTGGAGACTGAATCAGGGCAGTCTAAATTTATATCTGAAAATTAGTCTTACTCACTCCCATCTGCCACAGCGGAAAACCGAGAGTCTGTTTTGCGAGGTACAGTTCTTCCACATCACTAGAGCAGGCCCCCCCAGCACCACGTTTCTTTTAGCATTAGGATTTTTCACGCTGGAGTTTAGGATAGCAGTAGAAAGTATTCCTTTCAACAGATGACATACTTGTCTATACTCAAGACAGCATATTAAGAAGCAAAGATCATTATTATTATTCAAAAACATTTATTTTCTAGGAAGACAAATGAAAGGAACTATCAGTACTATAAGCTGTGCCCAACTCATGCCCTTAAGGGAGATGTTCACCATCTTTCTTGTGTAAACCCCAGCCATTCAGCAATTTTATCCAACCTTGTTCTGCTACAATAAAGTCTAAATGTGTTTTAAGTCTTTAAACTAGGATCAATTACTCTATTTGTTAACGGTTTCCCAGAAGGGGGATAATGAATACTTAAACCAAGCAAACAGTAAAATCCTCATTCCCTGGGGCTACCCAGTGGAATCCAAGTAGAGATCGGGATCGTGGGAAGTCATCTGCAGATAGATTCGTCGGGAGAGCTCTGGTCCGATGCGCTGGGAGGTGGCCGTCACGCCGTCACCGCGGTGCACGGGGATATTCGCCAGCATGTTCTCCTGCTCGTGCTCTGAGGAGCACCTGCTATAGGCCTAAAAGCAACACAAAGGAACAACGGTATCATCTGTTTGCATCCACTGCTCGAAAAAAATAATCAAAGCTCTGCACCTGTGACTGCTCTACCCTTTCACAGCGTACGCTCATTTTTCACCTGGTCTCTCCTCAGATCTCATTTGTGAGCTTAGAGGCTGATGGAGAACCAATACTGCTCCCTCAGTAGCCTGCTCTGTAAAGCCAAACCAATGGGTGCCAAGGAATCGGTCCCTTCACTACCTTACTGAACAGCTCATACAGAATCGTTGTGTCAAATTTGATACCAGTTCAATGATTTCTTCCACTCCTTACGTTAGTTTGCTGGCTGCACACAGTACACGGTGTTCCTGGGGCATCCTTACCTGCTTCAGAAGCTGAGGAGAAGGATAGGCAGACACAATAGCCTCAGCCATCTCGAGGCTGACCCGGTTAAATTGTTGTATCTGCCTCTTCCAAACTTCCAAGAGACCCTTTCCAGAATGATCCACCTTCACCCCTCTGCACCCCCCCTTCTCTAAGTAGAAGGGGAGCCCCGTCTTCTCTCGCTCTCGCCTAGGGAGAACAAAGGATGGGAAAACAAATAAGACAAGGCGGCTACGAAGAAAATCCTGTTCCCACATCCTCTGTCACAAAGCCAAAGAGCCATTTCTCACTCCGTGCTGTTATAGACACCATTGTCATCAAAGTAAACGCTAAAAATTTGACCCTATTTTCTTTACATACATTACCAATTTCCTTGTCTAAGACCCAGATTTCCTGCTGAAAAAGGAAAAGAAACAATCCTGTACTTGGGAGGAATCCTGACACAAGTCAACATGCAGACAAAGTGGTAAACAAGAATTCACTTTCTGACTGTCAACCATAATAAAACACTTTTACATGTCATTTTTAAAGACATCTCATCTCTTCTTGTGGCCGAGATGTAAAATACATCAGATGGCGTGACAGGAATGCTAGGATTGTGTGAGACTGCACGAGATGGCTTTCTGAGCTATCGCTGTGTAACGTGCTGCTGTCCTTCCTCATCCGTGGAAGCAGCTAAATGGTTCATTCTCAGTAACGTCCCTCTTGGTTACATACTGAAGAAGAAAAGCTGTTGCTGTACGAGCCCAACCCTACTTGCATTCCCTTCCCACTTCTAAAATCAGACTGAGAACAAGAGCTTTACTTTACGTCAAGACTCCAACGTGAAACCTGGGCCTGTCCTCACCCCTCCCCAGGCAAGACATCAGTTTCCACAAACTGATCCTGTGCTGAAGGAGCTGCGTTAGCAGCTGCTCTGTGTCGACTGCTCCTTTAAAGATCATTATACCGTGTGGTACTGCAGTGCAGCCGTGTACCTGCTGTTCCCTCCCGGTACCTGTGAAAGCGCAGCCCCTCCAAAGAGGTAATGACCAAACCTCATCTGCTTACTCACTTGTACGGTGCTTCAGCTACAGCTTTTGTGAACATAGTGGCAAATTCTCCGAGCTCCTCCAAGCTCTCAAAAATGCTGACTTGGACTTGTTTGGACAGCTGCAGATCCACCAAGGCCTGTAAACATCATTGGAAACAACAAATGGAATAATTAATCTTCTCACACCAAACCCCACTCTTGTCTGAAACAAAAAAGGGTCACAACGTCTTGCTATAGGACAAGAACACTCTCTCCCCATTTTGGGAACAGTTAATTTAAGGCACTGAAGTATTTAGGGGCAGCCTGCCAGTTAATACCAGTTTAGTGCCATTTCAGCCGCCGCAGGTCCTTAGGGGCAGGCTCTCGTTACGCACAGGCTGCCCAGCCCAGCGCAGCACTGATGTGCTTTGCCAGCAGGCCACGAAGGGCGAGAGACGCTGGCTGAGACCGACGTTTCACCGCCCAGGATCATGGTGAACGAGGCACGTCAGTCCATGGGAGAGCAGGTACGTACCTGAGCGCTGGGGAACTGAACCCAAAGAGCTCTGTCCACAAAGGCTGAATCCCCCCATCCAAGGAAGAGTGTGATTGGGTCAAGCATTCAAACAATGGCAGACAAGAGAGGGTGGCTGCATGCCTATTTTTAAGGTACTCACTTCTTCCACATCCATTCTGGTTATGTCCAGGCCAGAATCCTTAACTTTCTTTTTTCTCCGTTTTCCCTGTTCCTCTTCCTCGTTTCCACTCACTGCTGCCTGTTGCAGTCTCTTTTTTGACTGAACCTTGAGAGACCTGAGAAAAGAAAGACTGGGAGTACATTCTCTTCCCCAGGTATTTGCCACTGGTCTCTCTGGTGACAGGCTGGATGGACCTTTGCTTCTGTTTCTGTATAACAAATAATGGAGCAATTTGGGGTGGGAATATCTCTTATGCTCCAGGCTTTGCTAGAAGGACTTAATGCGAACACCTACGGTATTTTTCAAGGCCAGAGACAACAGAGAAACATTTGGAGGGAAAGAAGTTTAAACCTGAAATAATTTTCTACTTCAGCCACTGCCAGTGCCAGAATTTTCCCAGGCATTTTCTCCATCACACGAGCTGCATAGCTCTGTAGAGTCTCCTTCTGTCCTTCTGTACAGCCCTGGGCCTCCTGCAAAGATCAATGGAAAAAATGAGTTAAACCATTCTGAGGTACACATGCAAGCACAGCAACCCATGGCTCCGATTCTGCAGCTGGGTCTGCAGATGAAAAAGTCTGTTCACGCAGCTCTTCAGGGGCAAAAGGGCAATACTTGACCCGGTATAAATTTATGGCAGAAAAAAATTTTAAAAACCCCGATTTTTTAAAATCCCACTTAATCTGACAATGTCACCTCTTCAAAAATCTGTGCAAAATTGTGACTAGGAAAGAAAGCTTGGCAGCACTTTGCATTATACAACCCTAGTGTTTTTGATACATTAATGGCTTCTGAAAACAGACTTCTGGTTTACTGGAACTATGGCTCCATCCCACATCAAAACCTTCCTGCCGTGAAAAGGAAGAACAACCAACCACCCTTGCAGCAAAGCATGTTCAAAAGAACAAGTCATAAGCACTCTCACTTGTTTGTAGTTGTGAACCATGGATAAAAACTCCTCCAAGCGAAGCGGAACCAGGACATTTGGGTCTTCTGTCCATTCACCTCCTCCTTCAATCTGTCCAGATAGGAAAACAAACAGACAGACCAACAGTCTGTTTATAATTCATTCACACTGGTGCTCCCACTCAGAACACTGAGGCAGGGAGATTAGAGGGCATTTACTGGGGTTGTTAAATACAATTACTAATGAGTGCAAATAACAGAGGAAGAAAAAGGCAAGAACATAGAGATTTTGCTTGCACACCTGACATGCCACAGTCTTTCTCCTCCAGGTGATGCTGCGGGGAACAGCCTGGCGCTCAACCACACAGGAATAATTCGCAGCCTGCAAAGCACTAACGATCTGTCCATCATCACTTTCTAGTACGAGAGCTGAAATTGGTGCAGGGGTCAGGCCTCCACAGCAAGGACTGATGGTCAGTATAGAGCAGATGCAGGATGTGAGGACAAGTACCTGGATCTATCACCACTGTTATGTCCTGGCACGTCCGTGGTCGCCAAGCTGACAGCATCTCAGCAGCGGCCCTCTTCCTCTTTTTCTCCTCCTCCTGCTGCCTCCGTGCTTCTTGCTCCTGCTCCTTCTGCCAAAGAGCCTGGCAGATTACCTCTTTTTCCTTCTGACTATATTTGGTTTTCTTGGGAGGGGAGGATGTTTCTGGGCTTGTTCCGCTTACCAGTAGCCTATTAGGCTGGTCTGCAGAGTCAGACTGAGAGGCTGGCAGCGGGCACACGGAAGGCCTCTCAGCACGGCGCGTGCCATTTTGGCTGCCACACGACACCTCTCCAGACAACACCAGGGCTTCCCGCGGCCCTCGGCTGCCAGGTGCCAACAGGCCAGAAAGGCCAGCTCCCCGTGCTGCACCCCCACCGCCTGACTGGGCAGGCTCAAAAGCCGCCTCTCCCTTTGCTTCCACCCTCCTCTTGATCCTCTCAGGCAGAGGGACAATCTCCACCACCTCCTCCCCCTCCTCTTCGCTCCCACTGCTCACCACCACAACCACCTCCGCCGCTGTCCCCGGCTTGGGAGCGGGAGACAAGGACCGCCGGTGGCCCAACTCGCTGAGGGGTGGTGATGGCGGTGGTGGTGGCGGCAGCGGGGGCGATGGCGATGGCTGCAGCAGGAACGCTAAGGTAGGCAGCTCCTCCTCGCTCTCCGACATGGCGCCTTCCCCTGAGGTGAAGCCACGGACGCCGGAGGGAAGGAGGCAACCGCCCGTCGGCGGGAGGGACGCTGCCGGCCGCCGGCTGAGGGGAAGCTCGCGGGAGCGGCGATTGGTCCGAACGCGCGCGCGGCTGGCGGCGATTGGTCCGAACGCGCGCGCGGCTGGCGGCGATTGGTCCGAACGCGCGCGCGGCTGGCGGCGATTGGTCCGAACGCGCGCGCACGCGCGTTCGGACCAATCGCCGCCAGTCGCGCGCACGCCCGCTCCGCCCTCCGCACCGGAAGAGGAGGAGGCGGCGGTGCTAAGGAAAATGGCGGCCTTGCGGCGTCTGTGTGAGTGAGGCGGTTGCTGTGGTGAAATGGGAGGGTTTAAGGCCCCCTTAGAGCTACCGCATCGCGGGGTGATTCGTGCGGGGAAGGGGCCCCTCAGGTGCTTTATAGTGTAACCTGCTGAAAGCGGCGTCAGCTGTGAGGTGAGGGGCCGGGGTGCTGAGGGCTTTTATCCCTTCTGGCCTTGAAAGCGTCTCCGAATATGGGGATTGCACAACCTCTCTGTGCTGCTGCTTGACTGCCCCCACGGTGAAAAAAATCGTCTTTAGAAAAACAGTATTCGTGTGCGCTAGGTAGAGACCAAACAGCGAGGGGTGCTGCTCCCTCCTTGCGCAGTGCAAGTCAGGAGGCTTTAAAAATCCCTTTTTAAATCTGTTACAGGTAGAAATGCCCTCATGGTTGCTTTGGTGAGACATCAGATTGGGAATTATTTCCACTGATTTCCAATGTGACTTCAGTCAAGTTACAAACTCTCTGTCTCAGTGTTCTCTAGATAACCGCTTTTCCCCACCTGTCTGATGCTTTGAGGTTCATTTTTTTGTTCGCAAGCTTCTTTCATGCAACACCGAATGTAACCCTGGCATCAAGCTGTTGGAGTTTTTTTTTGATAAAAGTTAATTAGACTATAACTTCGCAGAATTTGTATATATGAAACTGTAACTATCATTCATCTTTGCCTACTTCCCTCTAGTTTGTCAGGTCTCGGAGCCTTTCTTTTACTTAACGGCTAAGCTTCTGAAATTAATGGTGCTTTGTAGAGCAGTTACCCTTCTCTCAAATATTCTAGCTCACTGAGTATCTATGATAATTTAAGATTAAATTAATCCAGTGGTTTTACTCAGGATAAGAAAAGAATGTTATGGTAACCACTCTTCCATACTAACCTGCTACTTAAGAGGTTGAATAGAGGGATTCAGAAAAACTGGATTTGTCTGCTAACTGCGTGGAAGGAGGCACTGATGAGATTTTTAAAAAGAACTAATTATATCTCAGTCATTTTTTTTACAGAGAGAAATTCACTAGAGGGTCAGCTTTCTTGCTATGAAAACCAGTGTGTTTTCTGCCAGTATCTTTGTTTGTTTGTTTAAGGAAGAAGTTTGTGGTGTGAATGATATTTTGTGTTCTAGAGACAATCAGCGTCTGTAACAACTGATTTTTTTTTCCTTGACTTGTGCTGATTGTAACTGAAGGATTTGCACAAAAATACTTGAATTAGTATGTTCAGAAAGCAATTATATATATGCTTATATATTGTCCTGAATTGGAGTCTTCTCATTTGTAAGATTTCAAAATATTACTCTGTAAGTAAATGCCATTCGATCGAAGGGGAAACTGAAACAGAGATCACAACTTGTCTTTTCTCAAAGCAATATAAGGCCAATCCACAGCAACCGGTAACTTCTGCACCTCATTTTACAAGGCCTTGCTGAAACATGAATTTGTTCGTGTCCTTTAACATCGTTGCCGAGAGTTTTATTCCTCCCTGGGCAGCAGCAGTACTGGAGATGTGGCATCTTTACAGGGGACTTAGGCCACGGTGGTCTAATTATGGTTTATCTTGGAAGTACTTATTTTTTTCCTCAGAGCTTTCTTTTGTCTTTGGCTTTAAAGCCTGGATTAACTGAAATCCTTTAAATCTGGGGAAAAAAAAGTGTAATAGTTTTTTTCAGCTGACATTGTTGTTCTTGCTCCAAACCTAGTTCTAACTGCTCCACAAACAAGCCTGGTTGCCATCAGATGTGCTTCTAAGAAAACTGGAGGCAGCTCAAAAAATTTAGGTGGCCGCAGCCCTGGGAAGCGCTATGGATTCAAAAAAGTAGAAGGTAGGTCTGAGTATCTGCTGAGGCTTAATTTGTGTTTCCTTGGGTTCTTCACAGCTTCTCCCCCCAGTACAGGGGTTAGTTCTTGAGCATTTCAGTAGGAGGTGGCCAGGGCGCTCTTCCAAGAGAAAGGAAAGGGGAGATTCAGTGAAACCTTGTGATCGGGGGTGGCCGGCGGGAGGGCAGGGTGAATCAGCCTCCCTCCCAGATGGGCCCGCACGCAGCCAGCCAAAATTGCCTCCCAAAAACACACTTTGATTCTGACTCTGCCTCTCCGGCGCGCCTGGGAGGAGGGTGTGCTGTGGGAGACCTAATGGCTTAAATGCACTTCCCCCCACGCGGCGCTGAAAAGCTGAGCATTTGGGATGTTTACAAAGGGGAGAATTGTGAGGTTTAGCAGAAGTCAAAGTACAGATTCTTGCAGCTGAGTGCTTCATAATGATTAGCTTTGCTGATGAAAACATATCGATATAAAAGGTAATAAAACAAATGCCTTCAGCAACTAGAAAACGCCGTGTACCCTAAAGTAATCTTTTCAGAGCCTAAAATAGATTTTTGCCATTGTGTTATCAATTGCCCTTCACTTCCTGCTAACAGCAATTTTTTTTTAGATGCTTTTAGCATTTGAAGTACCTTTTCCTTAGAGAATTCCCACAGAAAGCTGGGGTTTGTAAGTCCTGGAACCATTTGTGTTCTGCCAGGGCTCCAGGGAGCTCCGTTTCTCTGCAGTCTGACTCTGTCACTCTGTTGCAGGTGCGTTTGTGCACGCAGGCAACACTTTGGCTACGCAGCGGTTGATACGCTGGCATCCAGGGGCTCACGTAAGTTGCTTTTCCATCTCCTTCTTGGTTCTCAGCGAACAGCAGCCCGCAGCAGAGTCCTGTACTCAGTGCCTCCCCTCTTTCAAGCTAGTTCTTCATGCTTTTCCCTATATTCTATACAATCCTGAAATTTTGGATTTTATTACCTGGTATTTCTTAGTCACAGAGCCTGCTCAGAGGCTCACCTGTACTCATGTTACTCAGGGAAGGTCTGAAAGTTATGGCTATCCCAAACACGTCTGTAACCCAACTGGATTATTGTGCTTCAGGGTGGAATCTGTATCTCCTCCCTTGTAATGAGCACCATTTCATACTGATTGCTGGAAGCAAGTAGTGGGGTTTTATTTTAAAGTACAAAGCAACAGATGCTGTTGAAGGCAGGATATCAAACAAGGCAGACCAATGAGCAGATCTGCTTTAGTGGTGGGCCTCCAGCCTTTCCTTTCTAACACTTCTCGTCCTCTTCCAGGTGGGGATGGGCCGTAACAAGACACTTTACGCCCTGGAGGATGGGATTGTGAGATACACCAAAGAGGTCTACGTACCTCTGCCCCGCAGCAGCGAGAGCAGGGAAGTGATCTGTCGCCTCCCCAAAGGAGCAGTTCTTTATAAAACCTTTATCAGTGTTGTCCCTACCACAGAAGTGGGAAGCTTTAAACTCCTCACCATGCTCTGAGCCTCCTGCATCACGTAGGGACAGATGGGAAGGAGCGGCTGGGAGAGACCGCTCCAGCTGGACTGGCATCGAGGACAGGAATATTCTAGCTCGGAAGACACCAGTTTAGGAGTTTGTTTTCTTGCTCCTAATGCACATGTGGTCAGTGCTCAGGCACTGGGGTCACCTGCTGGCATTTGTAAGAGGGTGTAATAAATGCTGTGGGGCTGCTGAAGGTCTTGGCTGCTCAGAGACTGTTTCTTACGTTCATTCCCTGGAGCTGCCTTCCTCTGGAGAACCTGTTCTGTTGCACCATGGGGTGAGTTCTCCTTACAGTCACTCATGTCAGTACTTGCCCCACTAATAATTCCCTCTATTTTTACTCATTTATAGATATTGCTGTTATATTGGTATCTTAATTCAAAATACTGCAGAAGAGGACAGATCCTTTTCTACTTGCACCGAACGCTGCATCCCAGGAAGCTAGATTCTTCCTTCTGTCTAACTCACCTCAATGATTAACTCAAATGTCCAAAAGTGTTCCATTTACTTGCCACGTGAGGCAAGTTCACACTTGAAAAGCTAACTCATGACTTAATTTTAGAGTGCCTGGTAAGAGGCACAAGTCTGGGGCAGTATTTGAGGCCCAGCGGCTGGAGGTGTATGATGAAGCCATAATCCCGAAGGCTTAGCCTTTGGTCTTCCCCGAGTCATTCTGTGACATTCTCGAGCTTATGTTGCTCGAAAGAAAGGAGGCCAAATGCCCCGTGGCCAAACTGATCTCACTTCAGCTACAGGTTTGTAAACAATTTGAAACATTGGCTCTGCAGTAGAAAACGGGTTCTATCAAAATTGGTGGTGTAAGGACACCAGTTCTGATGTTATTAGATTGTCTGCTTTGCAGAAGACGACTAGGTAAACTGGGTCAGCCACACACATCCACCTTCGCTTGACATTCTTCATGGAGACCACCAGCTATTTTGTCCATGCTTCTCCTGTCCTTTCCCACCTCGTGTATCACACAGTTCATGGCAGCGGTCGGTGTCTGCGTATCGCAGGTGACGCAGCCCCTGGCATCTCTCCGAATCCTTACCTGAATCCATACAAAATTGCTCCGTCACAGAGGAGCGTGGCTGTGAGAGCACGCAGCAATGCTCTGATGCGGCTTCGTTCTGCCGCTCACAGGTGAGCATTCCCACCTGGTATCTGATAACCAATAAAATAAAACATTTTATAACCTAAGAAATAAGTGGCACAACACGCCCACTGCCTGAGGTCTGACCCTCGGCACGCCGGGCAGTGCTTGCCTCACGGAGGTGTGGTAACACCAGCTGCCTGGAGGAGCTCTGGCCGAGCAGACCTTCACCTTGGCTTTGCCCCCTGGGTAGGAGCAAGCAGCTGGTCCGTCGCCTTTGGTAACAGTACGTTTGCCAGAGGAGGGCGAGCAGACATCCCCGGTCACGCCGCTCAGAGTGCGGTGCCTGGCGGTGGCTCTGCGGTTGTCCTGGTGCTGCGGGAGGGACGTCTCCGCTGGCTGGGTCCGACTCGGCCTGTGTCTCGGCTGATGGCGAGTCTGGGTGGAGGGCTGAGGGTCGGCCACTTGCTGTGCACAAGAACGGTGTCACAGGCACTTCTGTCGCTGACAGAAGGGGCAGGAGCAGTGCGCGGAGGCCGAGGCCTTACACGGCTGTGTTCCGCTGAGCTTGGTAGCCGAGAGGGGCCTGGAAGGGGTCTGGCACGCCACGTCTGTCCAACATCTCTGACCTCATTGCTGTTCCTGAGAAAGCTGGAGGATGCCTGAGAGCGTGCTCATAGGGAGGCGGCATCTATTGAGGGGAGAGGAAGAGTGTTACAGCGGATCAGGAACAACCAGATTGTCCCACCTCTGCTTGCAGAGCAGCTGACAAGGCTCGTAGCCACCACCAGCCTGAAATGAAATCCCTGCAGTCCTCAGAGCAGCGCGCTGCTGGCGAGGTGATCACCTGGAAGATCAGCGTTCTGCATCGCGGCAGGGCAGAAATCCACTGGAGAGACACGTTCCCCCAGCTCCCCCCTCCCCCTCTGTGCCAGGTTCCTGCTCTTCCCTGTCCCCCTTCCAGGATGTGTCACTACTTGTCACAAGGCCAGAAAAGATGTGAGTTCTGACAAAACAGGACTGTTGTTCGCTTTCCTTTGACCAAGGATCAGTTACTGGGATTTCTACAAGCACCTTCCAACCAGGCTTTCTGCCCAGGGCTTGGAAGCGAGTCTCACTGCGCAGCAGCAGAGACGAACCCCCGGGCTGTCATATTTTGGCAGAGCTGGGCTTTGTCCCCATAACAAGTGGCAGGAGTGACACAGGGATGGTGTGGAAGGGCTCCCACTGCAGTTCCTCAGCTACTCCTCACTCTCCCGTGCCCTCGGTGCTCTGGTTTCAGAGCAGGTATCATACGTTACAGCTCCAAACGCTGCGCGGCAAGTGCTGACTACGGCAAACTTTACGGTGCAGCTTTAAGAGCCCAAAATCCAGGTAAATCGGTGAACCTTTAGTGCTCTGCTCAGGGTTTCAAACGTTTCTGTTCTGCTTTAGTCAATGAGGTCTCTTTGTCCTCTCTCGGGACGCTGCTGCAAGACCTACTTGGCAGATGCGCTCGCTTTTCTCTATTGTATTACGGGAGTGCACATCCTAAATGTCGTAACAGGCAAAGGCTCCTGCTCATAAATAAGCCATAAACACTTCAGGGTAATAGCGAGGGGCCGCTCAGAGGTGTCCTGCAGGGAGAAGGGAGCAAGAAACCGTGGAAGCCTTACAGACCTAAAAATACAATTCCCGGCTTGGACTCGTACCAAGCAGATGATCCGAAGCGCCTGCCCTTCCAGCAGCCGCTGCCCTTCCTCCCGGCACAGGCATTTCTGCAAACGCACGGGGAGGGATTGATCATTAACCAGCACAGATGTGCACCAAAGGAGCCTCCCGGTACATTTTGTGCCTTTCCCAGAGATAAAGGCTATCGGAGAACAGCAATCACAGAGAACAGAGTCCTCAGCTACTGCAAATTGCTGAAGCAAGACCCAGGTACAGACCAGAGCGGGGACTGTCCCCGGGCCTCTGCCGGCACCCTCGTGCAGGGGAGGGAGAGCTCACCTCCTGGGAAGGCTCTGCCCACAGCCCAAACCTCTCGGCAATCATCTGATGGATTTCCCGCTGGCGATCTTTCTTCCGCACGCTCTCGTAGCTTGGCAAGCGGGGCTGCTCCCAGGAAGGGAGCTGGTAGCTGCTGGGGGGTCCGACGCAGAACAGCTCGTCTCCCTAGAAATGGCCAGCCCAGAAGAGAAAGGTGAGCGCGGCGGTGGCTCTCGTCGCTGGAAGTTCATGGCCTGGTGACACCCTGGGTTACTTGGGGGTTCAAAGTTGTGGGAGGTAATTACACCACAACCTGCTTTGCAAATCCCAAGCACCAAGGGATCAGCCTGACACTTCATACTCAAACGCCTCAGGGCACCGTGGTGTCCTCTGCAGTACCCCTGTCCCCCCACGCCACCTCCCAGGTTTTTACACACCAACAGCACTTCCCACAGTTGCTCCTGCTGTCCAGCACCTTCTCCCCTATGCCCTAGGAGCTCCCCAGGTCCCCATAACCACAGTGTCTTCCCAAAATCATCAGGATCTTCGCCAACATTCCCCACCCGGGCTCCCATCAGGGACCCAGCCGTCACCTGCACGCCGGGGTTCTCGGCACCGCTCTCCAGCCGCGACGCTCCACACTGGGGACCCACCAGCCGCTGGCTGCTGCTGAAGTAGGGTGGGGGACAGTCCTGTAACGAGGGAGGAGGACATCAGCAAAGCCGAAATCCCTCGCATCCCACCCGGCAGCTCACACGGGTCAGCCTGGGAAGCGGGACTCTGGGCAGAGGGGAGAGCTGCTGCCTCTGCCCGTTTGGCTCACGCGGTGCTTGCCGCTGATAGCCACCCTCTGCCCGTGTGTTTGCCGACGCTGACAGCTCAGGCACATCCTCACCGGGCAGCCCAGGTGCAGGGCAGGGTTTCGTTCAGACTCAGCAGAACCACGTCTCTTTGGGGGATGACAAAATACCAACCCAACCATTCCGCTAGTGCAGATAAGAGCTGCGTCACGTGCTCAGGGTTACAGGATTTGTGAGCGCTTATCTACAAGGTAGTCACCTCAGGATAACGCAGTGAGCAAATCTGCAGAGCAAGAGCTGCTCTGTTCCAGATCAGTTTTGCTCCGGGGAACTCGATTCCCTGTCAAGGTGTTGAGCAACAGCAGAAATCCCTCTCGCAGCGAGCAGCCCCTCGAGCCAGGGCCAGGACTCGAGCTGTGGGCTGTCCCTCACTCTCCGAAAAGCCCCATCTGCCAGCAGAAAACAGTCCAGAGACTCCCAGAGCAGCCAGGGATCCGCAGGGGGAACTAGGACTGACAGATTTACTTTTAACAATGGAGGAACCGTTTGCCCCGGCCCTACGGTGCAATGACAGGGGCTGCAGGACACGAGGCTGGCTGGGGGTGCAACTAGTTGTTTTCATAACTGATGAGCAAAACCAGCACAACCAGCACAACTACACCTGCCTGAATGCTGCCTCACACCACTACAACTGCCTCACCTTTTCCGATGGAAATACACCCTATATACATTCCTGTTCCACATAAAGTTCTTTGCATCCACATCCATCTGCCCATGCAGCCCTTTGCTAAAGGCAAGGTGCCTTCTCCTCTCACCACCCACCCGAGGGCCAGGCCCAAGCACAGCGAAGGCTCTGCAGCTCACGGCACATCCTGCACGGCCTCGGGGAGCAGCTCTGCAGGGCGAGGAGTGTGGCAGAGTCCCAGCCCTCTCCCCTACGCGTGCCACGGACGGGGAGCGGGGAGGAAGAGGGGGGAAAGGAGTGGAGGCAGCAAAGTGGGCAGGGGACACCAGCAGCGCCGCCCACTCCCACTGTGATTTCTGTTGGGGACTTCCCAGCCTGTGCTGGACTATTAAACTTGCCTTTCATGGCACAAGTCTCTCCGTCCCTGCTAGCCAAGGCTGGGTGTCCCCTTTTCTCCCAGGGACTCTGCCGCAGTACCCGCAGCCCTCCGCTGAGCATCCATCCCCGCGGCCTTTGGAAGCCGAGCTTTCCCCAGGCAGCCACCACCACCACCAAGGCAGAGCTGGCTGAACACGCTGCTCTTTTTCCACCACCAGCTTCCCCGCTCGAAAGCCAGCCCCAGGAAATTACAGATGCAAGCGAAAGGGCTTTGTCTCGCTGCTCCGCGCCTGGGAGCTGTGCACAAGAGAGCCAGTTGCTGGGGTTGCGAGCGGCATTGTCTGCCTTCGCCCCGAGCTTCCAGCCCCCTTCCCCGCTGGGCCCCTTCCCTGTACAACAGAGCCCGGCCCCACACACAGCGGTGCCAGGGGAGGCGGACACCCCTCCTGAGCTGTGTGGGGAGCCGGGGAACCTGCCAGGCCTTGCAGATATGACTCCCAGCAGCAGGGTTGGGTGGATGGGAACAAGGAGGTGGCAGAGCCCAGCTCTGCTCGGAGGTCCCACATCCATCAGGGAGCCCAGCCAGGCTGCAGGAGAGGAGCCGGGTGACCCCCACCTCGAAGACCCCAGCACAAAGGAACAAGAGCTCAGGGACTTGCGAGCAGGAGGAGAGGGAGGACACTCACATACTGGCTGGGGGTCTGGAAGAAGCGGCAGGAGCAGAGGAACTGGCAGCACATGGGGTCCCGGTGGTACAGGAGCAGCAGCAGGATGAGGATGGCCACGATGAAGACGGAGGAGGACACGGCTGCCGAGGGGAAAAGGAGAAGAGGCGAATGCACCGGTGGCTCCGCACCTCCCGCAAGGTGTCCCGACAAACAGCAGCTTGGAAAAACCGCGGAGAAACCGCGTTCAACGCCCGGAGGATGCCCAAAGCCCCGTTGTGCCCGACATTTCTCACTCCCTACGAGACCGGGGACGAAACCGGAGCGGCTCAGCCCCATCCCGGAGCGGCTCGGCCCCCCCCGACACTCCCCTACCACCACTCACTCGCAGCGATAACGATGGCCAAGACGTTACTGTCCATGACCGAGCCGGTGACCGCCGTGTGCGCCGACACCTCGCTGGGGTGCGCCATCCCGCCGCGCGCGCCGCACCGGCTGAAGGGGGCGGGGCCGGGGGCGGGAGGGGCGGGGCCGGGGGCGGGAGGGGCGGGGACGGGCGCACGCCGCCCCTCCCGCCCCCGGCCCCGCCCCCTGCGTGTCGCCATGGCAACCGCTGGCAGCGCCGTGCGAAGGTGGCCCCGATCCGGGCTCAGCGCTCACCCGGCCGGGATGGAGGGATGGAGGGAGGGCACAACAACCCCGTGCAACGCTACAGGCTGGGGGAAGAGTGGCTGGAAAGTTGCCTGGTGGAAAAGGAGCTGGGGGTGTTGGTTGATGGGTGGTTGAATATGAGCCAGCAGCGTGGCCAGGTGGCCAAGAAGGCCACCAGCATCGTGGCTTGGAGCAGCACTAGTGTGGCCAGCAGGACTAGGGCAGGGATCGTCCCACTGTACTCAGCACTGGTGAGGCCGCACCTCAAATCCTGGGTTCAGTTTTGGGCCCCAAGAAAGACACTGAGGTGCTGGAGCGAGTCCAGAGAAGGGCAATGGAGCTGGTGAAGGGTCTGGAGCACAAGTGTGATGAGAAGCGGCTGAGGGACCTGGGGGTGTTTAATCTGGAGAAAAGGAAGCTCAGGGGAGACCTTATTGCTCTCTACAACTACCTGAACAGAGGGTGTAGCAAGGCGGGTGCCAGTCTCTTCTCCCATGTAACAAGTGATGGGACAAGAGGAAATGGCCTCAAGTTGCCCCAGAGGAGGTTTAGATTGGGGATCAGGAACAATTTCTTCACTGAAAGGGCCGTCAAGCGCTGGGACAGGCTGCCCAGGGCAGTGGTGGAGTCACCATCCCTGGAGGGATTTAAAAGCCCTGTAGATGTGGTGCTGAGGGACATGGGTTAGTGGTGGGCTTGGCAGTGCTGGGTTAACGGTTGGACTCGATGATCTTAAAGGTCCTTTCCAACCCAACGATTCTATGGAGGGATGGGCTCCTGTCCTCTCCCCTCTGGAGACAAGCGGCCCCCGGCGAAGTGACGCCCAGGCCAGCCCAGCACAGCCATGGGTGTCCCAGCCCCACGCAGACCCGTTCCAGAGGTCCTGGAGCACCCGCCGAGAAGCAGCCCCAGCCCGCCGAGAAGCAGCCCGTAGCCGGGGCCAGGTCCCGTGTCGCTCCCTGGCTCAGGGACCAGCCCCAGCGCTGCCCCGGCTCCTGGGGAGGGACAGGCGGGCTGCCAGCCCTTGCTCTCTGCCCCCGCCCTGCAGGCACAGGAGGTGCCCGCTCATTAGCTAATTAACATTTTAACCTAAGTGCAATGTATCAGGCAGCACCTGCAGGTGTGCAGAGGGCCGGCCTCTGCCCAGCAAACCAGCGGGTGAAAACACGGGTCGCACCACAGGCTCCAGCCCCAGCTCTGGCCACGGGCAAAGAAAACCCAACGCTCGGTTTTGAGGCGTCCGTCACGTGAATGAGCGAGCCCAGCCCTGCCCAACACCCCATGGCCTGGTGCCCAGGGCAGACCCACACCCTCACCATGGTGGATTGTGGAGACAAAGCCCCTCCGAAGCCTTTTTGAAACCCAGCAGCTCCCCCCACCCCTTCCAGCACAGGCTGCAAAAACCCAACACACCGCACCGTGGAGTTACAGATATATTTGTGGTGATGTTGCATATTTAAGACAACTTTACATAATGCTTCCAACACAGTTTTGCCGTCCTCCCCTACAGCGGGGCCAGGCCCTGCGCAGCCCCTCTCACCCCACGTCCCTCCCCAGCCCTGGAGCCCCCCACGAGGGAGCAGGGCAGGAAGAGTGGGCTGGGGTGCACACCAAGGTCTCCACCCCCTCTATTTTACGACGTGCCTCTTGCAGCACCAGCATCCTTAAACCACGGGATGGGGAACACGAGCTGGGGAAGTCCGGGGCTTTGGAGGAAGGCGAAGGATGGCACAGATCTTTGGAGAGGGCAAAACCCGACGGGCCAAGCCCCGAGCCACCAGCTCCTGCTGAGCCTGCCTCGAGCAGAGGGGTCAGGCCAGACGATCTCCAGCTCATCCCCAGCAGCTGCCCTGCCCCAGCCCCACGCACAGGCCATGCCCCGTCCCAGGCTGCAGGCGAGCTCCCGCTGCAGTCCCACATGGCACACGTGAAGCATCTTCCCTGGGTGAAAACCAAACCCAGACTTCTCCACGCAGCATTGGTCTTCGAGAAAGGAACGTCACAGGCAGTCCCCAAGCCTGGGAGGATGGCGGGGAAGGGGATGCTCCACTGCACCCCTTCCCTGGAGGAGGGGGGAAGCAGAAACAGCAGATGGAGCCAGCCGGACCTCGTCTTGCCTCTTTGCTGTTTGGCCAGGGAAGCACAGCAGATCCCGAGAGCTTCTGCCAACCTGGGAGAGAACAAAAGGTTGGGCCCAGGGGCCATGGCACAGAGCAGCCCTCCAGGCGCAGCAAGTTGCGGTCTCATCGGCAGCGGGACGTCAGCATTTTGGCAGGGGACCAGGGCGTCCCTTTGCTGAAGTGGAGATGGAGGCAGCAGGGTCTAACAGCGGCATGTTGGGCTTGAACCGTGAACCCAGCGCTCCCCCCGCTCGCCGTCGCACAACACACACCAGCAGCTCCAAACATTTGGCACCGTGGGGCGGCTGCCTCGGAGGGCGGGCAGCACCCCACAACCAACCCTGCCTCAGGGGCAGGAGGGGGCGTTTCCCCAGCAGCCCCCAGCAGGAGATGGGGAAACAGCAAAACAACAATAATAATACTAATAAAAAATATGTAAACGACCCAGCACCCTGCCCTGTAGCGCCAGGACGCCCAAGAGAACAAGGTACGTTACAGTCTGAGGGGAGATGGAGACACGAGGACTTCCCGGCCAACACGGGGTCTCCTCTCTATTGCACTTTGCATCATATATATTTCTATATAGATATTTATAAAAATACAAACTAAAGGGCTGGGGTGGAGGGGATGAGATGCAAACGCTGGCCCAGCCGCAGCCGTGTGCACACAGCAGGCTTCGACCCATTCTGCTTCTGCCTCTCCCTAGAGCCCCTCACCAGCCCTCCAGGGGGGCAGCCAGCAGCGCAGGGCCTGATCCTGCAGCGATCCAGCCCGGGGCTGGGCAGGGTGCTGAGTTGCTCCAGAGCCTGCCCATCCACCCACCTTCCCTCCCTCCCATCACCCCTTCCCGAGGCTCCCAGGCCTGCGGTAACAAACACGCAGCTCTTCCCAGCTGCCCGTGTCCCCGCGGCGAGGGGTGCCCCAGCACGCTCCCCCCGGCCCGTTCCTGGGGGAAGGGGGCAAGACCGACCTCACCCCTCCCTCTCCGCCCAAAACACCCCACAGGAGAAGGTTTCCCCCCACCCGGAGGTTCCCATTCTCTCTTCCTCGAGTGACTACGGTGCAAATTGCACGGGGTGACGCAGTCCGGAGCCCCCCAACACCAGTGACGGAGGATGCTCCTCGCTCCCGAGGCCGCCCCCCCGGCTGCTCCTGCTACCTCAGCCGCCCGTCAGGTTTGACGGGCCCCAGTTCTGATTTGGGGTCCGGGGAGAGGGAGCTCCAGGAGGTTTTGCTGCAGGTCTCCAGGGAGGCGCAGGCGGAGGGACCGCTGACGCACACGTCGGCCGCAGACCAGAAGGCGCCGATGGCTCCGTCCGCCCAGTCCTCCAGCGCCCGGCCCGTCAGCTGCGCCTGCCGCGCCGCAGCCGCCTCCGCCTCCTCGGAGCGCGGCAGGTTGAGGATCCCCCCCAGGCCCTGGAAGCTCTGCTCCATGTACTCGTTGCGGGGGGGCCCACCGTGCAGCCAGGTGCTGTCGTCTGGGCGGGACAGAGAGAGAAGAGAGAGGGCATCAGCAGCGCAGCACCACCCCAGCACCCTGCCCCTCCTGCCGCCACCCTTCTGCTGGGACTCGGCACCCCGTCCCTTTGCAACCCCAGCCCGAGGAGAGGGGTGCTGCTGCAGAGCAGAGGGATGGATCTGACCTACAAACGGGCCCTCCACAGCTGCCCAGGGGCCTGCTTTGAGGTCTCAGAGGGGCAAGGAGACACCAGCAGGAAGGATGGCTCCTGCCTTGTCATCAGCTGCAGCCCAGAGACGCCAGCACCAGGGGGAAGCGCCTGGGACTGCCCGCAGGGAGACCCTCCCACCCAGCCTCACCCTCCAGAGCATCCTCCTCACCTTTCCTGAGAGGCTGCTTGCGGTTGAAGGTCTGGGGCACCACCAGGAACTGGTTCTCCCCCAGGGGCTCCCAAAACTGGAGGAGGCGGATGGTCCAGACCCCGGGGCGCAGGGGCCGATTGAGGGGGGGCTTGTACTGGGTGAACTCTGCCTCGGCATCCACCGTAATGTCGTAGGAGGTGGCGATGACGTAGGTGGGGTCAATCCACACCACCGTGGCCGTCAGGTTGGGGCCCCGCGACCACTTCTGCATGGCCACCGGCTCGTCGAAAGGCCCCATCAAGCCTCCAAAATTGCGGAAGAGCCTTTCCTTGGGGTCCCACTCTGTGCCCACCTGGAGGGACGGGAGGCATGAGCAGCGGGATGCTGGGCACAGAGACACTACCAGCTCAGGTTTTGCATTTCACCTCCCCGAACCAGTGAAGACAGAAACTTTGGAGCCCAAAGCAGCGCACACCCCACCCTCCACAGCCCTCCTGCCTGCCTGCACCATGCCAGCACTAATCCAGCTGTGTGATGCCTCCTGCAGCTGAAGGTGCTAGGCACCACAGCCTCAGCTACCCCCTCGAAAGATCCCCTTCAGGCCTTTTCCCCACTGATCAGCTCCACACCCCACCCAGAAGCCAAACTCCTGGACAAAGGTTTGCTCTCAAACACGACAGCGGCACCGTGTCCCTCTGTCCCCACAGCGTGCGGGTGGGGGAGAGGAGGAAGGGCGGCGCGGTGTGAGGAAGCTGGGGAGGAAAGCGGGCGTTGCAAGGGAAGCTTTCCCCATTTACCTCAAGGTTCTCTAAGCGGTTTGCCTGCCCTCCGTGACCCGCCAGCTTCAGAGCTCCCTGGGGCATCATCCACACCTCCAGGGACTCTGCCTGCCCAGTTGCCGAATTCTGCACTTCCTGCATCACCAGGTAACCCTGGAAACGGTCATCATAGAAATACAAGTGCACGCTGGATGGGAAGCCCTGGGGCTCAAATCTGGGGGGGGGGAGAGAGAGAGAGAGAGAGAGAGAGAGAGAG
The DNA here is from genome assembly GCF_013368605.1 of Nyctibius grandis. Taxonomy (NCBI): domain Eukaryota; kingdom Metazoa; phylum Chordata; class Aves; order Nyctibiiformes; family Nyctibiidae; genus Nyctibius; species Nyctibius grandis. Next base: position 6,980,661 of record NC_090672.1, on the reverse strand, counting down.
ACGGACAGGTCACACATCTGAGCACCAGCATCCTCCCAGCTCAGGATGCAGGCCACCACTGGGAGCCTGGCTCGAGCCCGTGGCAAATACCCCACCTGCAGAGCTTGTCGGCCTTCGCTGCCGGCGCGGCCGCGGCTTTGCGGAGCCCCAGCCTGGAGAAGGCCGTGTAGAAGGTGAGGGTGATGTCGCTGAGGCCGCTGAGCCCATCGACGCGGTCGTAGACGTTCTCCCAGTACGCCTTGAGGGCCGGCGTGTTGGGGGGGTAGCTGCCGTAGAGGTGCGTGTCCAGGATCTCCAGCACCTCCTGATTCACCGTTGACTCAAACTTGCGGGCGAAGAAGGTGGGTCTGGAGAGTTGCTGGAAGAGCACAGGCATTTCTAACAGCGTTGGCTGCAGTCCCTCCACCCTCCCACCTCAGCGGGGCAGCTGGGAGTGGGACAGACTGGGAAGAAACATGCTGGGACCCACCCTGACAGCACTGTGCTCTGACAGCACAGGTTAAGGAGCAGCAAAGCACAGCCAGCTTCCTTGTGGGATCCTCTATGGCAGGATCAGTGGGAGCACACAGTACGCTTGCCGATAACGCAGACGGCCTCCCCTCTCTCCCCCTGCCTCCCCCTTTCTGTGCTCAGAAGCAGCCACGTGTCATCCAGCTCCTTCACTGCAATCTCTGTATTCAGATGAGCCCCCACCCCGCAGAGCCGCTGCGCAGCCCTGGCCGTGTGGCACAGCCTGCAGGGTCAGGGCCCTGCACTACAGAAGCCCAGGACTGCTCGAAAATCCTGCTGACCTCTCTGTTCAGGGCTGGTGTATTGCCCCCAAACCCCCTCATCCAGCCCTACCTCCCCACACACCGAGAGCGTGGGAGACAGGTCATCACAAGGCACTTTGTCCTGCCACAGAGGACAGCACTCTGGAGTGGTTTTACTGAAAAGGTGTTTGCCCAAGTAATAGGTCTGAAGGGGCAAGAGCAGGAAAATGAGAGAGAAAGCCTGGGAGGAGGAGCAGCAGTGCAAGCAAAAGCCTGGCTGCTGGGCAGAAGAGTCAGCGCAATCCCACTGCCCGAGCGGTCACAGACACGTCCGTGCCGAGCCCCAGGGCAGCTGGGGAGACAATCCTGCTCCTGTCCCTTGGGGGCTGGGGTGAGGCTCGCGGGGGCACACACAGCAGCTGGCATTGCACCCTGGGGTGTGCCCGCAGGGGAGCCCAGAGAGGAGAGAGACAGGGAGGAGGGGGGAGAGCGGGAGGAGAAAGGAGGATCTTTTTCACCTGTAGCCGGAGGAAGTCCTGGGGTTTGAAGTCATTTGGGGAGCACCCGCACCAGTCGACTATGTGTTTATATTGGCACTTACAGCCCAGCTTTCGGTTCCAGTTGGTCACTCGGAGGTTGTTGTCGACCAGTGTCTCACAGGCGTGGCTGTTCTCCAGGACCGTGTGGAAGAAGGACTGTGCAGGGCAGAGGAGGGACAGGACACCCAGTGGGGATGGAGGACGGGTGGTTCACAGAGACCCCCCCACTGTCACTCACAGAGGAACAGGATGGACCTTGATAGCTCCTGAACAGAAACCTACCCCTGTTCCCTGCACAGGGCAACGTGTACGGCACCAGGCTGTGTGCCCACATTGGTCCTTATCAGGCCCAGGGGGGCATCTGGACCTAAAGCAGGGCTGGACATAAACATGCCCCTTGGCCTGTCTGCTCCTGTCTCCCCTCTTTCATACCCAGGTCTGGGCAAAAGGGAGGCACAAAGCTGCCTGCACAAAGCAGGGCCCGTCGCAGCTACCCAGGGCGGGGATGAAGCAGGACAGAAATGTTAAGTACAGTGGGAAGAAAATCCAGCCCGTGCCCACAGCCAGCACCCACCTCGGCTGGCAGGAGCGTGTAGGTGTAGAACTGGCGCAGCTGGGACACGAGCTGGTCGTCGGCTTTGACCACGTACTCCACGAAGCTGCGCGTCAGCGAGAACCAGTCGGAGCCCCCGTCCACCACGATGCCCTCGGGGATGTGGCGCTCGCCCAGCCGCCACATGTGGGAGTCACACTCGTGGAACAGGCGGTCCAGACCCTGCTTCTTGATAAACCTGGGCACGGGGACAAGGGGTGAGGAGCGTCACCCACTTTGCCGGGTGCAGCTCCATCCAGAACATCCCCCCTGCCCCAACTGGTTTGGGTTCTTTTCTGAAACCCCTCCTTTTTCTGTGCCTCCAGCTCTACTCTGCCCCTAGCTGGGATTACCTGGCGTTGTCTCGGCCATGAGACTTCAGGAAGTTCTTATCTCGGTATTTGGACAGGAACATCACCAGCTCCTCATTGGTCCTGGGGTGCAAATTAGAAAGTATTAACAGCCCCTGGGGTAAAGCAGCCCAGCCAACCTTCATACTGCAAGAGCCACCAGACACAAGGAGCCTAAAGCCGCTTGGTGGGTGCTGACTCAAACCCTTGTCCCATCGCTGGGGAGACACAGACAGGGCCGCTCTGCTGTCTGGCGCCTCACACGCGTGTTCCCTGCAACACCCAGACCGCAAGAATAAACAGCCTCCGGGGCACTGGCTGGGCTCCTCTGCAGAGATGGGACCAGCCTGGCCCTGGAGCATCATCGCCAGCGCGTGGGTGCAACCTCCTCCCTGCCCCTCCCAAGGCTGCTGCAGCATCACGCAGCCTGAACACCTCCAGCATCCTCCCCTGCCCCAGCAAGGTCCTCACCTCGTGGGGTAGTCGGTGGCGCTCAGGTTGATGAAGAAGTCCCAGGGCCACTCGGCCAGTTCCAGCAGGTCCTTCATGCTACGCAGGTACATCTTCAGCAGGCTGGCACCTCCCCAGATGGTCACCATGCGCCAGGGTGTCACGCGGATGTTGGGGTAGTGCCGGGCCAGCTCCACCGCCTCGCGATGGAGGTAGTTGGAGCGCTGCCGGGGAACACGGTTCATGCTTAGCAGGGAGCTCGTCTTCCCAGGGCCCTGCCCCCCTTGCTGCCAGACTGGGGTCAGCCCTTACGGCAGCCTCCACAGGGAGGAGAGCAGCAAGACAAGACTGCTCTGGGCAGGGCGACAGATCTTGCTTCTCTGGGGTTGCAGAAATAGGGGTGGGAGGGTCACAGCTCCACCACCAGCGAGGACAAATCCTAGGCAGCCACTTCCTCTGCTCACCACCCACCTGCGCCCCAGCTCCGCACCCTGTCCCGATGACTGATGCAGGCTCTGTTAGCATCTCCCTTCCCCTTGCCCCTCCTGCATACCTTGTCGACGTGGATGTAGAAGAAATGCTGCTGGTGGTACACAGCCTTGATGAGCCGCTTCAGCTGGCGAATGGCCCTGCCGTGCACAACCAGCATGTAGGCGATGCGCACGGGCTTGCTGGGGGGTGCCTGCTGCAGCCGGCTCTCGTCCCACTGGATGACGGGACTGACCTTGCCTGCGTGGGGAGGGAGAGGGCTGTCAGCCACCCGCAGCCTTGGCACCCACCACCCAGAGCTCCTGATAAACCAGGGAGACGTGAGCAAGGTGGGGGACAGCAGGGAAGAGCTCAGCCTCAGGCAAACCCCATCACGCTGCAGTGCCAGGGCATGGTGGCACACGCAGCCCCTCACGTTAAATTGACAGGGCCGTGTTGGGAAAGGGCAGGGGTGTCCTTCTCCGGCCCCTCAAAACAGAAGATGCAGCTGGGGCTGGCTCTGACCTCTGCAGGCACCGCAGGTTGGGATGAACAGCCCAGCTGAAGGAGGCTGGCGCAGCTTTGATTGGATTACAGAGACTGCGGTAATCTGGGAATCAGTGACAGATTGAGGCCGCCTTTGGCAGGTGGGACAGTCTGGTGACATAAGGAAGGTGGCTGGGATATCCCCGATGCCCAGGGGCGACCGGGAGTGCCCCAGCAGGACTCACCCGAGAGCTGGCAGTGGCGAGGCACAGACTGGGGCATGAGGCTGCCGGCCCGGTGCAGACACACCACGTTGGCGATCTCCTGTTGGCACTGCTTGCTGCTGGCCCGAGCCAGCGCCGAGAGGGCGTCTTTGCCCGTGATTTCGCACTTGGGGGTGAAGCTGTTCTCGGTGGGCTGGGGAGCCCCCTCCACGCTGCCCGTGTCGCCCTGCTGGAATACAGCCAGCTGGGCCTCCCCGCGCGGCTCCGTCAGGTTCCTCCGGCTCGAGGAGTCCGGCGCGGCCGGCAGCCTCCGTCCCGGTTTGTGTCTCGCCGTGACGGCTCTCACCACCTTGGACACCAGCACCCCGGGGCTGTCCGGCCGTCCCCGCCATCGCCCGTGCTTCCTGCTGGCACTGCCCCGGCGCCCCGCAGAGCTGTCCGAGTCCTTGGAGCCGTCACTGCTCTCAGGCAACCTGGCTTTCTTCTGCCGCTCCTGTTCCCGTTCCAGGTGATACAGAAGAGAGGACGGACAGCATTAACTCGGGCCTGCTTCCCCCTGGCGCTGCCAGCACGCTCCCCAGAGCATCCCTGTTCCCAGAGCTCGATGCTCCCAGTCCCCACAGAGCTCAGTGCTGACATTCCATGAGCAGCCACTCTGCAGCAAAGGGCATCACACCACCCCTCCGCCACCTAAAACCCCAGGCTAAGACCCCACAGCACCTCCCTGCATGGTCCTGTGACCCCCTCACGGGGACACCCCTCTATATGCCAGCGAGGGAGACCCTGATTTGCAGACCCCATGGTCACAGCACCCCGGACGCACAAAGAGGGTCTTCCTCTCTGCTGCCAGGCCCGCCACGAGACTAAATGGCCAAGGTCAGTTGTGTCTGCAGCAGCCACCTCTGGGGTCCTGCGTGGGCAGGGGCACCCTGCATGGTGAGGACAAGCACGGGGCTGCCCTGGCTGGCGATGGTGATTTCACTGGGAGGCAAATGGACCAGCTCTTCCTTGGCATGATCACGCTGTGAGCCCAAGCCCAGCACGTCCATCTGAGAGTCACGGTCCCAGGCAGCCGCAGCTGGGCTCTCTGGGGCTCGAAGCACCAGAGAGGCATTGAACGAGGTCCTGCCCGCGCTCCCTTCCCTGGGCCCCGGCTCCCCGCGCTGGGCTGGAGCAGTCGCTGCCATCGCCAGCTTCTCTAGAAATCCCTCTAACAAACCCTCCCGCCGAGCCAAGCGGATGTGTAAAGGGAGCGGTTAATTACGCTTCGTTACCTCTGCCAGGCTGGCTGATGAGCAGAAAGGAGCCAGCCTTGGGGAGAGTTGGGAAGTTCGGATGCCTCCGAGAGCCGCACTCGTGGGAAAGGACATTCCCAGCGAGTTGTGCCCGTGGGGCCCGGGCCACATGCCCCCAGCCCACCGCAGGCACTCCCGGCCGACAGGCGGGCAGTGAAGTAGCTGCCTGCTCCAGCCAGGCCTGGCAGGGCGATCCCACACCGCCCTCCAAACCCTGCCTGCCCAGCCGCTGCGCCGGGCACCGCGGGAGGCAGCGAGCGCATCGGGGGCTGCTCCTGGGCAGCAGCATCTTCTGAGGACGGGCAGATGCCTCACAAGGACAGCGGGACCGAACTAGCCCCCCGCACAAGCCCTGCTGTGGGCACAGCTGCTGGGAAGATCACAGCCAGGAGAAACCACGCCGTGCAGAGGCTGGAAGGCATCTGGCAAGATCTGCCCGCTCCGGTGTCCCTGAACTACCCATGTTGTGGTGGCACAGCCTGGCTGTGGTAGCCTATGGCTATGGGTAGCCTATGGCTACCCAGGAAGGGGCCAAGCCACCGCTTAACTTCCGAGGGGCTGGCGTAGGCGAGCATCAGCAGAGTCCCCTTCTGCCCAGACAGGCGTCACAGGCGGCGAACCGTTCACCAGTCACCACACAGGACCATCTGTTCCAGAATTATAAACCTGTTTTCTCCGCCGAGCACCACAGGAGAGGGGAGACAGGAGGTGACAAGCGAGGAGCGAGTCTCTTCCGCGGGCTCAGCCCTGTTCCTGCAGGAAGAGACCCACCGGCCCCGCTCACACCCACTGCTCCCCAGCACGCCTGGCTCCGGGGACAGCCCCCGCACGATACATTCCTGCCTGTCCCCCTGGAAGGAGCCCTGTTCCCGGCTCACGAGGACACCCAGTTGCCTTCCCCAGCAGGGAAATCGTTAGGAGCATCGCCAGCCTTTCCGGAGCTGCCAGTTAACAAACTCAATGGCTTCTAATTACTGCACCACAGCAGAGCGATCCCTCCACCCCAGCCTGGCAGGGAACGACTCCAACCACATTGCTCTGCTGTATTTAAGACTCCTCCCGACACGCACAGATGACTCCAGGCGCCAGGCAGAGGTCACGTCTCCTGTCCTGGGTCCCCTGATGTGACACCACTGTCCCCACAGTGCCACAGAGCTGTGGGGCACCCCGTCCCCAGCACAGGTCCGGCTGCGGTGATGTCTCCAAGCTGCCTGCCATTGCGAGTAGCAGAGCTAACAGCACCTGGTGTCCTGCAGGATTCCCCCTCTGGTCGATTGACTCGTGTGTGCCACATACGAGCGCTCATCAGCCAAAACTGGCACCAAAACGTTCCAGTCACCAGAGGAATGTGGATGCTCGATTGCCACTTGCTGCAGCCAGCAGAGCCTTAGACCTCACAACTAAAATGGCTGGAGAAAGCCCCCTAAAAACAAGCTCTTTAGGGGAAAAATAAAAATCAAGGCATCTCAGCAAAGCTGGAAGAAAAGATGTTTCATAGAAAGCTTCTCTAGAGGCGCAGCACATGGAGGACACCAACACACAGGCCCCAGAGAGGTGCTGCCTCCTGCCTGGAAGGAGGAAGGTAGGAGATGAGGTGGGAGAAGAGACGTGGCTGGGCTAAAACACTTCTCCCAACTGACAGATCCTCTTCGCCCACAAGGACACGCTGCGGTGTGCGTTTTCCCAGTGCCAGCTCCACCACAGACCAAGCGCTCCAGGAAGCTCAGACGCTCGCTCAGGAGCTGCCGGTGTCACCGCGATGGAGGCAGGACCGCTCTGGTGTGCCCACCTTTGTGTGCAGACAGGCTCGCACTGCCTGCAGCGGGGATGCTGTCAGCAAAGGGCTGGTACCGATGGGAATTTCCTCTCCCATCTGTTAGTCTGGACAGGACTGTGGTGTTTGATCCCAGCAGAACAAGATAATTTGGCTTCCTGGAGGTAGGAAACACAGTGTTGACCTGGGTGGATGGAGACTGATCCAACCTCTGCTGGTCTGCACGCCATAAAGCACCTGCTTGGTGAATAAAGGGGGCCCGTAGGACCCTGACATCGGGCTTGCAAAGAGAAGCGACATGATTCAAGCAGCACGGCCTTCTCCAGGAGGGCTGGGCTGGTGGCTCTGATGTGGCTGAAGCCCGTTACAGGGCAGCGAGCGGTCGGCGCTGCTGGAGCGAGGTGGGTTTACAACCTGCCCCAGTGAAGGGCAAAGAGCCTCTCTCAGCCTCTGCTCAGCTCAAACCAGGGAACCACCAAGGATGGGGCCGGCCAAGCAGGGGAAGCTCTTCCCTCCCCTATGAAGGGAAGACAAGGAAACCAGCAGGCTCTGAAGAACTGAGCAGGATGGAGAAAGGGGCTGCCACCAGCAGGGATCACAGCAGCCCTTTTGGGAACACCAGGGCAGCAGCGCAGCCGAAGGCGCTGGTCTGGAGGGGAAGGCGAGCTCACCCAGCTCCAGACAATCCACGGCTTTTACAGGACTCGAGTCTCATTTTTGCTCTATACAACAGTCTCAGCCCATTCGTGGTGGGGACGAGCCAGGTTAGAGCTGTGGCCATTAGCGGGAAGGAGCCATTTACTCAAGCAATTAAGAGATCCCAAGGTTCCCCAAATCCTTCCACGCCTGCAAGGTCTGGCTCTCCTGGGAGGGTTCCTCCAGCTTTACCAGAAATGCCCCTGGGGAACGGCGGCTCCTCCAGGTCTGGCCAAAATCAGAAGCTGCAGGAGGGCACAGAAACCAAGAGGTTTGCCGTTTTATAAGAAATAAAGGTTGATTGGACTTTTCCCAGCTTGCTAATGGGTTTGGGCTGTCTGTAAAGTTCAGGATGGTTCCTGCCTTCTCCGAAAAGGCTTGTCTGTTCCCAAGCCCTGGCGTCAGGGCTGCTGCTGGTGAACCATCCCCTCTCCAGGCGAGGGGGCCCATGGCCAAACCTGTCAGCTGCCCAGCTCAGTTTTGGGAAGAGACATGGGGAAACCAGGTGAGGACTGAGGCAGAACGAGACAACGTGGGAGGCTGCGCAGGGCAGGAGCAGAGAAAAGCAGACAGGCAGTGCAGGACGGTGCAGAGGGAAGGGGAAGCTGGGACGGGGAAGGTGATTTGATCAAGGTCACAGGAAAGGGGCAGTCAGATACTTCTGGCTGCCAGACTGGTCTGCTCACACGCTCCCAGTGCCTCTGGATCACAGGCAACTCCGTGTCCCCACTCCTCGCCACATTTATTCCCTGGTTGTGTTTTGGTAGTGGGTGTACGGCAGCTCATGGCCGTTCCCAATGTCCCAAGAGGAGGCCTGGGGCTGGAAATTAATCTGCTGAGTGACTGGTCACCTTAGAGACCTTCCCCCCAGCAAGGGGCTGCCCAGTTCTCCTTCTCACCTCATTGCTCTCAGGGAAAACAACTTTCTAGTCCCGTGAAAAGACCTGCCGATGACAGGGTCACCCTCCACGCCAGGAAAGCACCCCATGACGGGGAGGGGAAGCTCTTGCCCCTCCAGAGATCCCCACCTCTCACCTCAGGGCCACTGGCTTTGCTCTGCCGCAGCCACCGCGCTCACCCCACACCTGCCCCCACACATCTCCCAGCTCTCGCTGTCCCCTCTCCCACCAAACCTGGCTTCATCATCACTCCAGGACTTGTCTGCAGCTCTTGGAGAGTCTCTACAGCCCCTGGAGCACGAGGGTCCTGCCCAAGGTGAGGGGCTCTGGTGCCACACAGACATTCGCCAAGGGAGCCCATACAGGGACTCTCAGCCCTTCCCTGATGCTCCTGGAGAAACCAGCTTCAGCCACGGGCTCACCCAGACGCAGCGGGCCTGGGCATGGTCCAGGCAGCTCACAACAAATAAATAAATCCAAATAAGCAACCCAAAGGTCAAGAGCTTTGTTTGAAGGTAGCAGCGGTGTTCTCCAGAGGCCTGGGTCCTCCTTGATACCTGCATGACCTTGGGCAAACACCTTCGCCAGCCCCTGCCTCAGTTTCCCCACACGTACAAAAGAGGTGACGCCTTTTGCCTGAGCAGAGTGTTCTGGTATAAAGGCAACACATGACTGCAAAGGGCCCTTGTTCCCTCGCACTCCGCAGGGATATCCCTGACTGGAGCAGCTACACAGGAGCTGCCACAAACTTCCTGAGCCGCTGCGCGTGCTCTCCCCAGCTCTCCGAATTACCGTAGGTTCTCACATTTGCTGGCCTGGGTGTCACCAGCCCCAGCTCTCCGCCACACCTCCCAACCCACAGAGAAGTGCGAGGCCCCCGTCGAGCCTCCCGCGCTCCCCACCTCATGCCAGACCCCAACCCCTGGGCCACAAGGTCCCCTTCTCAGCCGCCACAACCCCACAAGGCTGCAGCCGGAGTCCCCTCACAGGCGATAACCCACCGCCCACCCCACAGCCACCACCCCCAGCAGCCTGGAGCCTGCGGGACCCTCACCCCGCCCCCAGGGACCCCCTCCTGGGACAGGGCCTCACCAGTCCCACAGAGACACCTTGGGGGGGGGGCACCCCCTGCGTGTCCCCTTCCAGCTCCATACCAAGGGGACATGCCAGCCTCCTTGCAAGGACCCCCACCCCAAGGGCCTCCCCCCAAGAGCCCCCTCCCAGCACGCACCACCCTCCTCTGACCCCCCCAGGCCCCCTGCCCACCTCAAGCCCCTCAACGCCTCCCATGTCCCCCCCCCATCGCCCTCAGCCCCCTCACCGCCCCCCCAGCCCCTTATCACCCCCCTACCCCCTTCAGCCTCCCCTCAGCCCCCCCCAGCCCCTTATCGCCCCCCCCCCAGCCTCCCCCGGCCCCTGCCGGCAGGCCCCGGGCCGCCGGCCCGGCCTCCCCATAGCGCACCTCGGCCGGTCCCTCCTCGTCGAGGCCGGCGGAGGTCCAGAGGACGAGCCCCTGGAGCAGGAGGATGGCGAGGGCCGTGGCCACCGCCAGCCGGTAGCGCCGAGCCAGCTTCCGCGCTCGCCCGCTGGCCACCATCGTCACGGCCGCTCCGCCGCGGCAGGGGGCGGGCTGCGCCGGCGCGCGCCTCCCGCGCGCACGCGCCGGCGGGGGCCGGAGGGGCGGGGCCGGGGGCGCGAGGGGCGGGGGGGGAGCGGGGGGGGGGCGGCCGTGCGCGTGTGTGCGCGTGAGTGTGTGTGTGTGCGCGTGAGTGTGTGTGCGTGTGTGCATGAGTGTGTGCGCGAGTGTGTGCGCGTGCACGTGTGTGTGCGCGCCGGGTGTGCACGTGTGTTCACGCATGTGTGTGCCCTGTGTGCGCGCGTGTGTGTGCGTGTGCGCACGCATGTGTGTGCCCTTTGTGCACCGGGGGATGTGTGTGTACATGCGTGTGCGTGCACGCGTGTGTATGTGTGCCTGTGTGCGTTGGGCTGTGTATGTGTTCAAGCATGTGTGTGCCGTGTGTACGTGCCTGTGCACGTGAGCACTGGGGTGTGCATGTATCCATCCATGTGCGTGCACACGTGCACCATCAGTATATGCACGTCTGCATGTGTGCGCCGGGGTGTGCGTGTGTTCATGCCTGTGCGCGCCATGTGTGCGTGCCTGTGCGTGTGGGCACTGGGGGGTGTGTGTATACATGCATGTGTGTGAGTGTATGCATATGTATGTGTGCCTGTGTGCACTGGGCTGTGTATATGTTCAAGCATGTGTGTGCCGTGTGTACACGCCTGTGCACGTGAGCACTGGGGTGTGCATGTACCCCATCCATGTGCATGCATGACTGCACCATGAGTGTGTGCATGTCTGCACGTGTGCGCTGGAGTGTGCATGTGTTCATGCCTGTGTGTGCCATGTGTGCGTGCCTGTGCGTGTGGGCACTGGGGTGTGCATGTATCCATCCATGTTCATGCACGCATGTGCATGTGTGCACTGGGGTGTGCGTGCTTGTGTGCGTGTGCGGCTGGGGCTGTGCACATGCCTGTGCATGTGCATGTGTGCATGTGTTCATGCCAGGCCCCCGCGCTGGCAGAGGAGACTCTTTGGGTGCCCAGGGGTGAGTGCCGAGGTGCTGCTGCCCCGGAGCCTCCGGAAGGGTTTTAAACTAACAGAGGGAGGTTCAGGCTAGACAGAAGGAAGGTTTTTATGATGAGGGTGGTGAGACCCTGGCACAGGTTGCCCAGAGAGGTGGGAGATGCCCCATCCCTGGAAACACTCAAGGCCAGGTTGGACGGGGCTCAGAGTGACCTGACCGAGTCGAGGATGTCCCTGCTCACGTCAGGGGCTGGGACCAGGTGGCCTTTGAGGTCCCTTCCGACCCAAACCCCTCCGTGATGCTGTGGTGGTCACAGCGAGAGCAGCCCCCGTGGCAGGCAACACCCGCACGGCGTGGGCACGGCGGGGGCTCCTGCCCCGGCCCGTCCTGCTGCCAAGCTTCCTGCAGGCCAAAGCCCACCCCAGTCCTGCTCCTGCTGCAAGAAAACATGAACAGCTTCAAACCCTCCCTCGGGACCCGCACCCAGCGAGAGGAGCCGGGCTGAGCCCCGGGGTGGCCGCAGGCAGCAGCAGTGCCCGGGATGGAGCCCGGGCTCCTTGGCAGAGCCTCACGGGCCGAGCCCTGCCTCCCCCCGCCGTAAAACCTCCGGGGGGGGCAAATAGCTCAGCAGGGGAAATAGGAAGGAGTGTGCGGGTGGCGATAGCAGCTCCGGGGAGCTCTGGGACCTCCTGAGAGCTTCCTGGGCAGATGCTGCGGGCACAGTGGAGGGAACACTGCCGCCCCCCGCTGCCCGGAGGGGTTTGAGGGGTAGAGGTTTAGCTAAGAGGGGCTCCCTGCGGAGCTCCAGGGGGGCTTTACCCAGCCTGCGGAGCTCCAGGGGGGCTTCACCCAGCCTGCGGAGCTCCAGGGGGGCTTCCCCTTGTACAGGAGCAATTTGGTCCGTGCCCCTGAAGGCCGAGAGCTGCAGCACTGCCTCGGCATCTCCACAGCGGCAGGAAAAGGGTGACCACGGGCAAGGGTGGGACCTCCCTGCAGATACCAAACGGTTAAGAAGACCATTTAGTTCTTTTTTTTCAAGCATGAAAACTACCTCCAGATATGGCATAACGGGACCCAGTCACCTAAAAAAAAATCCAACTCATTCCTCCTCCCAGCTCCTTCCGAGAGGGGTGCTATTATCTCCAGTAATAAATGTTGGAGCAAGAAGAGAAATATATCATTTTTTTTCCCCTATTCCACATGAAATTGGTGGCAGAAGAAGTTCGGCTGCGTGTGTGCAGAGGGGTTTCCTTTCCCTTTTTTCCCAGCAATGGCTGGAGCCTGTCTGGACGCAGGTTGTCATGACACGTTGCAGCGATGCTTGTCTGTGCCGTCACTGTTTGTTCCCTGTGTGCTGCCTCCTCTGCAGCCCAGCCTCATGCCGGGGTGGGAAGGGGGGATCCCACCTCCTGACCGAACACAGGAGGAATTTTGCTTATATAGGAATAACCTATAGGAATAATCACAACTGCCGTACCACAGACATTTGCTTCCAGCTGCCTTTGGTTTTGGCAGAGCAGGGATGCTCCACGTGGCTTCTCGAATAAAATAATTAGAAAAATACTGAAACAAAGCTTTGCAGCAGTTAAAGTTAAGGAATTCTCTCCAAACGAAGCCTTGAAAGACACCCAACTCAGCCTCACAAATACATGCTCACCCCTGTGACCCGTTTTTTGGGGGAGTGGGTTGTCACAATGGAGGAATTGCCCAGTGGTGGGGCTGCGGGTTCGTGCTACAGCAGCAGAGTCCTTGCCCTTAGAGATCTGGGTTCCCACGCTGCCAGAGTCCGCCCGGGCACCCACTTTCAGGGTGATGCTCTGCAATAAACCCTTTAGTGAGGTGGAAAACTGCCACACAAATACAGCGTTAGATCCTATCGGACCCTCCGTTGCTGTCACTGATAAAGCAGAGATACTTTACCCAGAACAATGTATTTACTGGGTGCCAGAAAATAAATTATCAGCCAAGTAGAGAAGAGGGTGAGCAGGGTGATGGATACAGCCGGTCCGTGTGCTCCCAGCCGGGGGGTCCCTGGGGCAGCCACTGCGCAGGAGGGACAGGAGCACCTTTGTCATCTCCCTTTGCACTGAGACCGTAACGCACCGCACCCTCCACCTGGGTCCCCCCCGCATTTGGATGTAACAAATGTGTTTGGATATAACATTTCTCGCTGTCCTGCTTCCCAGGAACTGCCAGCTCTGCCTGGCATCGGCATGAAAAAAAGTCAGTATGAGGCAACCAGCAGGTTTAGGAGCTTCAGCCCATGTGAATAACGCAGCTGAAGGGGTGAGCGGGGCGGGTGCTGGGTGCAGGGAGCCAGGCAGCCCACCCACAACCCCCAGCCCACCCTCGCCTCCCACCACCGGGCTCTTCCACGCCCTGCCTGGCCGGTCTCTAGCCTGGGCTACACCGATGCAAGGGGCAGTTGTTTATTCCCAGCACCGTTGCTGTAGGGGTGAGGTCTCCAAATGCAGAGGGATGATTTCATCCTCATCCTGCTCAACCTCATCCTCTTCGTGGTTGCCCCAAGGAAACGTCGAGCCTTCGAGGGCAGCAGCTCCGCTGCCACACCAGCTCCTCCTGAGCGGAGAGCCAGCCCGCGTCCCGCTGGCGTGGCCGGGGCAGGAGCAGCCCGCGGGGCCGGGGGGGGGCTCACACCCTCTGCACTGCGCTGCAGGGCTCTTGTCTGGGCTGTGGGGCTGATGGCACGTTGGCATAGATCTCCTGCTGCTCTGGCATGGACTTCCGCACGCTGGCATATAGAGCCGCCTCTTTTTTCTCTTCCAGACACTGGGAAAGGAGGGGGATAAACAAAAAACATCCTTTACAGGGTTGCTCCAGGGCAACACCGTCTGCTGGAACCTCCTCTCTCGGCTGCTTTAAGCACCCAGGAGCAGCCGTGGGGACCAGAGAGGGCACCCACATTATCCAGGGTCATTTATACCCCGGCTTGGCGTGTCCCTTTGCAGCCCCCTCCTTGCACACCCAACCCACCCAACCCACACCATTGCCTTCCCACCCACGGCCTCGAGCTCGGCGCTGCTTTGCACCCTCCTACCTCATTGCGCTGCTTCACCTCCATGTACTCGGTCGCGGTGTTGGCCAGGCAGCGGAAAGCCTCGGCGTTGCTGTACAGCTGGCTCTCGGCTGTGCCCACACGGTGGTTAATGTCTGCGTAGTTCAAGGCATCCACTCCCTGACACGATGAGAGGGGTGAGCCCTTAACCTACCGCTGCTCCCCTGCCCGCAGGGCTGGGAACAGCTCCCATCCCGCTGCCTTTCCTCGTGAGAGCCCAGATGGCTGCAGGAGCACTGGGGGAAAATTCAACCTGCAGCAAGGGCTGGCTCAACATTCACTGACACCGGCCCCTCCTTGAAAGCTGGCAGAAAACACTAGAAAATACTTCCCAAGTGGTGCTGGAAGATCAGCTGCCCCGCAGCCTCCTCAGGTGTGCTTTGCTGCAGGTTCCCAAGGCCGTTTCACCCAGAGAAGCAGCTCCCCTGCTTGGAGGGGCTTTGGGAGAGACCTCTCAGAGTCATAGAATCACAGACTGGTTTGGGTTGGAAGGGACCTTAAAGCTCATCTCGTTCCAACCCCTCTGCCACGGGCAGGGACACCTTCCACCAGAGCAGATCGCTCCAAGCCCCATCCAACCTGGCCTTGAACACTGCCAGGGAGGGGGCAGCCACAGCTTCTCTGGGCAACCTGGGCCAGGGTCTCACCACCCTCACAGTAAAGAATTTCTTCCTAATATCTCATCTCAATCTCCCCTTTCAGTTTAAAACTGTTCCCCCTCGTCCTGTCACTCCATGCCCTTATAAAAAAACCCTCTCCAGCTTTCCTGTAGCCCCTTCAGGTACTGAAGCTCAATCCTGAATTCCCTTCCCAGGAATACTCTGTGATAGTCACAGAAAATCCCTGGTTGGGTCTTTCTCTTGGTGAACGGAGCCCGAAGGATCCCTCCCAGCAGCCTAAGGGGCTGTGAACATGGCTGAAAGCAAACGGATCTGGCAGCTTGTTTGCTCAGCTCGGGCTGTAAGGTTTCCCCTCCCCAGGCGAGCTCAGAGCACGCCGTCCCAAGAGCTCGTGCAGTTTGCCTTACGGTATGAGATGCACTGCGAGTCCTGTCCATCTCTACAGCGGCTCCGGAGAGGGCTGGATGAAGCACGGATGTGGTTAGGCACGAGCGAAACCAGAGGGAAAAAAAACGTGTTAAAAAACTGCGCTGCCGCTGTGAATCTCGCTGTAAAGCAGGAAGGGAACCTGTTGCCCCATCAACCATCTAAACTGGAGCAGTTCTTCAAATAAAACCACACCCCACGTGCCAGCTGGTGACGTACACCCCCGTCCCTCCCCATCCTTCACACTGGCCTTAAACTTTGCATCAAGCCTAGTGCAAGCCTGGCCTACGCAACTGAGCGTGTCTGGAGGAGCCGACGGTGCCCAGACAAACTCAAGCGGGTGCTGTGCCGGGCAGCACCCACCCCAAGTGCTGCCATAACCCACTCCCGCGGGGATCAGACCTGTGGGACGCTCCCATTGCTCAGGGGAAGGAGACCTTGGTGGGGGTCTCAGTGATGGACCCAGGAATTGGATGGATCAGGGAGGGAATGGAGGAGGAAAAAGAAATATAGGGAGAAAACCAAACAGAGCAGAAGACAGATTCTGGGGCAGAAGCAGCGTGTGAGAGCGTCGCTTACCCTTCTTCTTCTTCCTGGAGAGCATTACCAAAATGGCAGCAGCTACTGCAAGCAAAAGAAGAACCACTACGATGCCTGGAGCGAGAATGTGCTCAACCACGTCCAAGCTGCAAGGAAAAAAAAAAGAGTTTCTGTTCTCACACTTCTCCTCGGAAGCAGAGTTAGGAGGAACCAGCGTGGAGCAGGCACGCGGGAAGTGGCTGTGGGTGAGGGGGATTGCCGTGGGAGGGAGGGAAGCAGGCGTGGGGGGGTCAGGCTGCAAGCTGGGCACGGAGCAAAGCAAACTGCAAACTGCAGAAGCAAAGGGACACTCAGGTCTGGCAGCTGCTGCGTCTTCACTGCTTTAAGGATCAGTTCCTGCACCCAATTCTGCTCTAGTTTAGCTCCACTGTTTGTTGACCTTGTTGTAATGGGCAACCAGGCAAGGTTGGTGTGCCAGCTACCCCCTGAGCGTGCCGACAAGAAGCCTCAGCGTTGCCCGCTGCCTGCATCACCTCCAAGAGGCAGAAGAGGAGGGAGGAAGCTCTGCTGCTCCGGTCTCATGCTTTGTCAACTATCTCTGCAGGGTTGCATGTGACTACGAAGCAGAATAGGACCCAGCTCAGCACTTGGTTTCCCACAACCAAACAATCCCTCTGAGTTTTGGGGAAGGAAACGGGTTCAGTGCAGCCAGAAACCACTTCTCGCATGGTGGTAACCTCCACCTTGCTTAAGCTGCAAGATGGATGGGGGACAAGCAGGGCTTTGCCGGAGCCAAGCGACCAGGGGTGCTGGGATTATTTTCCATGTGGAGTGGCTGGCTGAGAGGATGAAATGCTGGTCTCTAAATCCTTAAAGGAGGTGTAAAGAGCGGAAGGCTGCAGGGCCTCAGCTGCACCAGAGAGACCTCCTAGGTGGCTGCTGTGGGCAGGAGCTGGTGCTGACCCAGGCAGGAGCTGGTACTCACCGTGGAGGGCTGGAGCCTCCATGGTGGGAGAAGTTCGATCCCGGTCGCACGGCTTCCCCGTGGGGAGTTGTCTGTGCGGTGACTGATACAGAGCTGGTGAGATCGCGGTGCTGGGTTGGGGCAGAGGGCAATTCCGGGGAGTAGGGAGGAGCTGTAATGAAAAGAGGAGAGGCTGTAATGGTGTGGGTTTTGCAGCAAGTCAGAAGTGACTCACTTACTGTCACACCAGGAGACAGTGGGTTCCCTCTGCCATGTCCAGAGCACACTCCTCGAGGTGGGAGGGCTGTAATCCCCTGCCCAGGAGGCTTTTCGCAGTCCCTGTACCCCCCCCAAATGCACACATGTATGCAGTAGAGCTCACCCCGAGGGAAGGGGGTCTGGGCACCGCATGCCCAGCCCGGTACCAACACACCAGCCCCATATAAGTGTCCCACCACAGGGGCTAGTCCAGGGTGAGGGGATGAAGAGGGACATTCCCTAAGCCCAGGGCCTGGTGTCCCTGGGCACTGGCTGCCCCAAACCGGGAAACGGGGTGACATGGGCTGGGAGTGAGGGTCTCCCTGGTGTTATAAAATAAGGCAGGGAGAGCACACACAGGGCACGAAGGATGTGATGAGAGGGGAAAATGGGGCACAGAGAGCAGGGTGCTGCACCCCAGCGATGGGGGTGGCTGACCCTGGGGCTGTGGGCACCCACCTCCCCCACGCTGCCCCTCCCTGCAGCCCCCGTTCCCGGCACTGGTACTTGGGCAGGGGGACCCACCAACGCTGGACCTGGGGGACCCACAAGTACTGACCTGGAGACACGATCACCTTAACAACGGCACTCTCATCAAACTGGGCTACGCCCGTTCGCACCCCGCAGCGATAGGTGCCCGCGTCCCACTTGGACAGGCGCTCCACGGTCACCGTGAACACTCGCTCCTCGCGATTGTCCCAGATGGAGAATCGGTCCCACCACACCTGGGGATACAGCTCCGAGGTGATGACGATGTCTTCAGCACAGGTGTAAAGTGCTCCCGGTTTGCACCAGTATTTCGGCATTCTCTCATGGCCGGGCCGGTACCTGCAGGTCACCGAGAGGGACCCCCCAACGAATCCCCACACAGTGCCGGGCCCCGCCACCGCCGAGCAGCCTGCGGAGACACACGGAGCCGCGGCAGTGATGCTGCTGCTGCCGCCGCCGCGCCCGCCCCGCCCGTCGGGGCCGCCCCCACGGAGCCGCTCCGGGGCTCGGGGGCTCCGGCCCGGCCTTACCTGGCAGTAGCGCCCAGGCGAGCAGCGGCAGGAGCTGCATGGCCGCTCCGGGACGGCGGGGCTCGGCCTCCTGCCGCGCCCGGTTCCTCTCCGCCGCGCCCCGCCCGCCTCCTGGGCTGCCCCCGCGGCACCGCCCGCCCCCTCGGGGCGGAGCGCGGGGACCCCCGAGGCTGCCTGACCGCGGGGACCGCCGGAAAGAAGAGATGGAGGAGAGGAGAGGTGGCGGAGAAGCTTTATTACAGCCGCCGGCGGCGGCGGGAAGGGCCCGGCGGGGCCCCGGTGCTGCCCCCGCTGCCCGCGCCGTCGGGGCCGGGGCGTCCCGGGGCGGAGCGGCGCCGGCTGCGGCAGGGGGTCCCCGCCGAGGAGTTCAGCGGCCCCGGAGGCTGACCCAGAGCACGGCTCCGCTCATGGCCAGCAGCGCCAGCACCTGCAGCCCGGCCAGCACCGGGAAGTAGCGGAAGGGGCCGGGGCCCCCGCCGCGGGCGGAGGGAGGGCGGGGGCCGGGCTCAGCGCCGGTGCTGCAAATGCCAAGAGGGGACAGATGCAGCGGGTGCCCGCCGGGCACTGACCCGCTCTTGTCCCTCTCCATCCCCCCACACCCACAGTGCCATCTTCTCCCACCACCCGACCCCCGACGTTGTGGTCACAGCATGTGGCAGAGTGGGCACTGGTGCTGTGCGGGGAGGGGACGGGCAGGGACCGACCTAGGGACGCGGTCACCTCGGTCACGGTCATCACGTCGTCACTCTCATCACGCCGGGGTCTGGCCGTTCGCACCGCGGGCGGCCGGGGGGTGGTCGGAGGGAGGGCGGGGGCCGGGCTCGGCGCCGGGGCTGCAAATCCGAAGCGGGGACAGATGCAGCGGGTGCCCGCCGGGCACTGACCCGCACTTGTCCCTCTCCATCCCCTCACCCCCGGGTACCACCTCCTCCCGCAGCCAGCCCTGGCCTCCTGACATGGTCAGTGGTGCTGTGCAGGGGGGGCTGTTCAGGGACTGACCTGGAGACACGATCACCTCAACATCAGCACTCTCATCAAACCAGGCCATGTCCATTCGCACCCCGCAGCGATAGGTGCCCGCATCCCTCTTGGACAGGCGCTCCATGGTCACCGTGAACACTCGCTCCTCGCGATTGTCCCAGATGGAGAATCGGCCCCACCGCACCTGGGGCTGCAGCTCCGAGGTGACGACGATGTCTTTAGCACAAGTGTCAAGTGCTCCCGGTTTGCACCAGTATTTCGGCATTCTCTCACGGTAGGGCCAGTACCTGCAGGTCACCGAGAGGGACCCCCCCACGAATCCCCGCACGGTGCCGGGCCCCATCACCGCCCAGCAGCCTGCGGAGACACACGGAGCCGCGGCAGTGATGCTGCTGCTGCCGCCGCCGCGCCCGCCCCGCCCGTCGGGGCCGCCCCCACGGAGCCGCTCCGGGGCTCGGGGGCTCCGGCCCGGCCTTACCTGGCAGCAGCGCCCAGGCGAGCAGCGGCAGGAGCTGCATGGCCGCTCCGGGACGGCGGGGCTCGGCCTCCTGCCGCGCCCGGTTCCTCTCCGCCATGCCCCGCCCGCCCCCTCGGGGCGGAGCGCCGGGACCCCGGAGGCTGCCTGACCGCGGGGACCGCCGGAAAGAAGAGATGGAGGAGCGGAGAGGTGGCGGAGAAGCTTTATTGCAGCCGCCGGCGGCGGCGGGAAGGGCCCGGCGGGGCCCCGGTGCTGCCCCCGCTGCCCGCGCCGTCGGGGCCGGGGCGTCCCGGGGCGGAGCGGCGCCGGCTGCGGCCGGGGGTCCCCGCCGGGGAGTTCAGCGGCCCCGGAGGCTGACCCAGAGCACGGCTCCGCTCATGGCCAGCAGCGCCAGCACCTGCAGCCCAGCCAGCACCGGGAAGTAGCGGAAGGGGCCGGGGGTCCCCACCGCGGGCGGAGGGAGGGCGGGGGCCGGGCTCAGCGCCGGGTCTGGAAATGCGAAGGGCGGCAGATGCAGCGGGTGCCCGCCGGGCACTGACCCGCACTTGTCCCTCTCCATCCCCTCACCCCCGGGTACCACCTCCTCCCGCAGCCAGCCCTGGCCTCCTGACATGGTCAGTGGTGCTGTGCAGGGGGGGCTGTTCAGGGACTGACCTGGAGACACGATCACCTCAACAACGGCACTCTCATCAAACTGGGCTACGCCCGTTCGCACCCCGCAGCGATAGGTGCCCGCATCCCTCTCGGACAGGCGCTCCACGGTCACCGTGAACACTCGCTCCTCGCGATTGTCCCAGATGGAGAATCGGTCCCACCACTCCAGGGGCTGCAGCTCCGAGGTGATGACAATCTCTTCAGCACAGGTGTAAAGTGCTCCCGGTTTGCACCAGTATTTCGGCATTCTCTCATGGCCGGGCCGGTACCTGCAGGTCACCGAGAGGGACCCCCCCACGAATCCCCGCACGGTGCCGGGCCCCATCACCGCCCAGCAGCCTGCAGAGACACACGGAGCCGCGGGAGTGATGCTGCTGCACCGATACCTCCTGCCCCATGGGGCCCGTCCAGCGCGGGGCTGGAGCCCCAGGGATCCCCTCAGCCATACCTGGTAGCAGTGTCCAGGTGAGCAGCAGGAGCTGCATGGGCAGGCTGGCCGGGGCTGTGGGTCAGGGCAGCCCTCCTGCCCCTCACGGTCAGTGTTCCTTTTGTATCTGGGGCTTTGCTTCCTCTTCTGCCTGGGGTACCAAATTGCTGCTGGAGGTTTAGCAAGAGCGTGAGGTTTCTTGTTTCCTCTGGTCTCAGCTGACTTCCTGCCTCCCCTGTCACTGGGATCACTGCCATGCCCTGCCCCCTGAGCCCTGCTGTCCCACTCCTGCCCCTGCTCCTTCCCCTGCCCCAGGGGGCTCCCCTTTCTGCCCCTGGCACGGATCCCTTGGTGGGGTGCAGTCCTGTCTCTCCCTGCCTCACTGCCACGCTGCCCAGCCTCTCTGGCCAGGCAGGGCACCCGGCGGGGCATCTGCCTCTCAAGGGGTGGCTCAGCCATGCACAAGGACCCCCCTGAGCCCCAGCCGTACCCCCAGGCTGGGCTGTGAGGGTGACGCAGTGCACCTGCCTGGCACCCCGTCCCCGCCACGGGAAATGCAGAGGGGGAGCGCCAACCTCCTGTCCCTGTGAAGCTGGACGTGAGCCAGTCCCCCCGGGCTGTCCCCAGCACAGCCCCTCTGCGGCTCAGCACACCCATGCCCAGTGTCTCTGGGTCTCTCCAAGCCTCCCCCCCTTCCCCGTCCCCATCCCTTGTCTCCTGGAAGTACTAGTTCCCCCCAACGTTCTCCCTCCCACCCATCAGTGACTTACTGAGCCTGTGCTGGGCTGGGCAAACCCTTCAGAAGCAGCTCCCATGGGTGAGGGAGGGTTTGGGGACACGTGGGGACAGGCAGGACAAATGCAGCCCGTGCACAGGGACCAGACCCGTGCTGGGTGTCACAGGGTCTTTCTCCTACAGCCACGGTCGGTTCTAGTTTAGCAGTGCTGAGGGTGTTCCTCGGTGGCGACACAACGGAGCTGTCCCTGTCCCTGACTTGTGCCTGGCCCTGAGCCCTGGCCCCTGCCAGCAGCTCTCTGTGGGCAAAGGGTCCCTGTGCTGAGCATCACCTGGGCCAGGCTCTGGGCTGCGGGGCATCCCTGTGCAACTGCTCCCGGGTCCCTTTCCCCTGCAGGAAACAGCCCTGCGGTTCCCTGTGGCTCTGCCTCGGAGCTGCCACCTCTGTCCCCTCCACACGTGGTGGCTCTGGGGCAGGGCTGTCCCCAGCTGACAGTGCCAGGAGCAGTCCCTGGACGGGGCACTCCGGGGAAGGGACGTCTCACCAGCTCCCCTGGTGTCCCCTTCCTGGAGCTTCCCTGCTCCCACGTGTTCAAACCCACCGGGAGCAGACAATAAACGAGGAGGAGTTGGGGTCCCAGCGGGTGGAAGCACAGCCCCGGCCCCTGTGCTCCCGGGGGCTCCCAGCACCAAGCTGGGGGGAGCGAGGTGTGGGGTGCGTGGCCGGGGTCCCCAGCCCGCTCCCCCCCAGGCAGCCCAACTGCTGCGGCTGCAGCGGAGGTTTTGCCGCGCGGGGCTGGAGCGGGCTGCGAGTTCCTGCTTCGCGCCTGCTCCCGGCACCTCGGGCATTTGGGTTCCTTAAACAGAGCTGAAGAGGAACAGCTCTTCTCCAAAGCTTTCTTTGGGGGCCCCCAGTGAAGCTGGTTGTGCCATGAAATGTGGGACATGGCAGTGCCGGCAGCCAAGGGAGGGAGCAGGCGGACGGACAGACAGACAGGTACCTGCAGGACACCCAGGCTTTATTGCAAAATTGCCTTCAGGTGGCAGCTCCAGCTCAGCAGACGTGGGCTCTCTGCACCCCAAACCCCCCCTTCTCCAGCGCAGGGGCTGCCAGGAGGGGCCAAGGCTTCACACGGGGAGACGCACCCAGAGCTGAGCGGCTCCCGGCGTGGGGTGGCCGTGGCGGGTGGTGCAGCACGGGCAGGGTGCGGGGCAAAGGGGCAGGCGGGCGTCCCTGTGGCTCCGGGGTTGGGGGGCAGCTCGGTGCCCCGGTGCTGCCAGCCACCTCCAAGAGCT
This sequence comes from Nyctibius grandis, assembly GCF_013368605.1. Taxonomy (NCBI): domain Eukaryota; kingdom Metazoa; phylum Chordata; class Aves; order Nyctibiiformes; family Nyctibiidae; genus Nyctibius; species Nyctibius grandis. The sequence continues at coordinate 6,958,071 of NC_090672.1, read as the reverse complement.
GCAGGTTTTCCTGGTGGTGGCTCCTGCGCCGGCTCCTCACCCAGGCAGCCCCGCACACGAGGGCCAGTGCCACGGGCACCTTTATGCTGAGCAAGAACAGGAGGTGGGTGACGCTGAGCTGGGACCTGGGCAGAAGAAAGGAGATGATGCTAGAACTTGAGTAGGGTCTGGGCAACGAGGATGGGGTCTGGGGCACTTGCATGTCTGCCAGCTGCCCCGCTTGTCCCCGGGATGGTCCTTGGGGATGCTGCAAACAGGGGGGACCCAGGACTGGGGGGTGCATGCGAAGGAAAAGGTGTCTTAGGTCAGGGGATGCTGTTGGGAGCTTGTCCAGATCCCAGGCCCTGACTCACGGTGCTGGAGGCTCCCCACAGCCCGTGGGGCACAGGGAGTTGGTGGCCAATGGGCTCACGTTGCTGCCCTCGGTTGTGGTTGAATCAGCTGCGAAAAAACACAGAGAATCAAAGCAAAACGGACACCCCCCTGCATCCCATCCTGCCCCTCGTGTGGGGGGTGTCCGCCCCAGGGCTTTGGCTGTGGAGGAGAAGGAGGTGGAGATGGGCATCCCCGGGCAATGCACTGGGCACTGTGGAGGAGAAGCTGTGGCTGCCCCCTCCCTGGCAGTGTTCAAGGCCAGGCTGGATGGGGCTTGGAGCAACCTGGGCTAGCAGAAGGTGTCCCTGCCCGTGGCAGGGGGGTTGAAACTAGATGATCTTTAAGGTCCCTTCCAACCCAAACCAGTCTGTGATTCTAAAAGGTGGCTTTAACTGGGAGGGACTGGAAACCCCAAAGGGTGGGCTTGTGGAAGCAGAGACTGAACTGGAGCGAGAGAAAGACTCCGCCCTGCACGAAGCTCCGTCCAGCCTCCTCCGTCCCTGTCCAAACTGGCCCTGCGGCTGCCTCCAGCGGGTCTCGGTGCCTGCAAGGAGCTCGTCCCTGCTCTGCCAGCCCCCGTGTCCCCCTGGCTGGGGAGGCCCTGTCCCCAGCGCTGTGACCAAGTGACGGGCTCCATCCCACGCCCCTGCTTTCCTCCCAGCCTGGCTTTACCTGCAGAGACCATCACCTCGGTGGTGTGCCGCGGGCGGAGCCACTGGCTCCTCCTCACCCCGCAGGAGTACCAGCCGGCGTCCTCCGGCGCGACGTCGCCCAGCGTCACCGTGAACGAGCGTGATGTGTGGTTGTCCCCGATGGACACCCTGCCCTGTGTCACCATCACCTCCGAGCCGTCGGTTTGGGCGATGTAGGTGAAGCAAAACCAGAGGAAGCCCGGGCGGCACCAGAACTTGGGGTAGAGCTCATAGCCCGGCTCGTAGTTGCAGGACACTGCCAACGAGCCGCCCTGCTCGGCTGTCACCCACGCAGGGCCCGTCACCGCCCAGCCACCTGCGGGGACAGGGAAAGGTGCTGCCAGCATGTACTGGCATCACCTCGGGGAGCCAGGAGGGACCTGAGCCCCAGATGCTTGGGGACACCCTGTCCCAAGGGGGGCCATGCCCGTGCACCCGCCGCGCTGGAGAGCGGAGCTGAGGTGAGATGTCCCCAGTCATTAAAAGAAGGGTCCCCATCAAGCGTGTGTGTTATTAATTGAGCAAAAAGCCTTATTACCAGGGTTCATATGACAGCAATACAGGCATATCTCCGAGATCACCCCTGTAGCCATCCACTGGCCACAAGACAAGGATGATATCAGCTGGGCTCTTGCCCTGACTGTGGGGTAGGAACCTCCTGACCTGTGCTCCCGGGTCTCACCTGGGAAAAGGGTCCAAACCAGGAAAATCCTCATTCTCCAGCTGCTCGCTCCCGAGGTGAACTTTTCCCTGTGGTCATTCACAAAGCACCCAGCAGGACGGAGCCAGGTTCGCACACACTCGGCGTCCCAGGAGTTTCCCAAGCCTCCTTCTCCTGTCGCTTCCTTGGGCAGTGTTTACCCGCACACCCTGGATGTCGTTTTTAAGGGCGGCTGCTTCCTCCCCTTTGCCCAGGGCCCATGACTCACTCTGGGGGTGTCTCATGAGGACTCTGCCTTCACCCTGCAACAGCCACTCGTTCCCACCAAAACACCAAATTGCAGAGGGTTCCTCTGCTGCGATGTCTGTTCCAGCGGGGAATGAAGCCCCTTCCCCATGTACAGAGCCCAAAGGGCTTCGGGGGGCTTTGCAGGGGGGCTGGGTCAGAGCTGGGGTCCAGGGACTGGGGTAGAGCAAATGCAGGTCAGCCCCTGCTGGTGGGATGGCCAAGATGCTCTCCTGGTTGTGATGGACTGGGATGATGGACTGGGATGATGGACTGGGATGGTGGACTGGGATGATGGACAGCCATCGGGTTCCCAAGCTGGCTGCCAGTACAAGCTGGGCTGCTTTTGTTTGTTTTCTCAAGCAGAAGTGCCTCATTTCCCCCAAAAAAAGCCTTTTTTTGGCACAGCCAATGGGTTTTGAGTGGCAGCGCTGTTTTTCTCCCAAAATTAAATGTTTCCACTGGACGTTTCAGAAACCCAAACACAAAAAGCAAAGCCGCTGCCCTGCCGACGGCTTCCTTCCTCGGTGCCCCTCGGAAAGGGCAGAAAGCACAAACCCCGGACCCTGTGGGAGGCTGAGGCTGCTCCTTCCCTCGTCCCCTCCCTGTTCCCACCCCCGCCGTGGCAAGAGGAAGCTCTGGTTTTGATTCTGGTCACCAAGTAACCCGTTCATTCCCAGAAAACCTGCTGACCGGCTCTGAAGCAAGTCTCCACAAAGAGCAGCGAGATCTGAATTCAAGAAGTGGCTGGAGATGCAAACCTGCTTTCTGCTGATAAGCCTCCCCGGGCAGCCCGGGCTCCAGCCGCCTCCCCAGCCACTCTCGTCTTACTTGCTTTGAGTGTCGGTTCCCGTTGCCCCCTCCTAATGCAGCCCCAGCAGGACCAGGGAACCCCAGGGACCCCCAAAGGGGACGGGCAGCAGCAGAGCAGCTCTGTGGGCACACCAGATTGTCCCCTTTCCACTTCAGAAAGAGCCCTGGCCAGCAAAACCTGCAGCCAGCCGGACACCAGGGCTTACCTGGGACCATCCTCACTGTCACCGGCTCCATCGGGTCCCTGCCCATCGTCTCGACCCCGCACCAGTAACTCCCAGCATCTACCTCAGAGAGGTCCTCCACGGTGAGCAGGACCACACAGAAGATGTGGCTGTCCTGGATGGAGATCTGGCCACGCTGCCAGGGTGTTTCTTGCCCCGCTGTCTCCACCACCTTTCCACAGGAGTCCCAGCTGACCCCCCGGCACTGGTACGTGTTGTAGCCCTCATGGCCCCGGGACTACCAGCCACTGACCTCCCTGGGGAGAACCAGAGCCTGACAAGCCACAAAGAAACCCACAGCAACACCGGAGAGAAACAAGGCTGCAAAGTCAGCCTTCCCCCAAGGCCCTCCTCCTCAGCTCCCTTTGGGAAGAAGCGGCTTTTAGCCACAGACGTGAGGCTACAGTGATGGGAGGCTTTGGCTCTGTTGGTGCCCAACATGGAGCCCATGCCCTTGGGGGGCTCAGCAGCCCTGACCCCTTGGTGCCAGCGGGAGCCAGACCATCTCTGGCACGGTTGGCACTGAGAGCTGTGGCTGAGTGGCTGGAGGTTGATTCTGCTGATGGTGCTTGCTGGGACAGAGTTGTTGGGGTGATGTGGGACTTTCTGCTCCTCCTCTGGCCTTTTTATCCCAGGTATGACAGTGCTGGGGCTCAGGGGAAAACTGGGAGCAGGGCTGCATCGCTGGAGCTGGTCCAGGCAGCGGCTGCCCCTTTCCTCCTGCTCCCCATTCGGCACTGGACCTTCTTGCAGACGATGAGCCCTGGGTTGCCCTCGGGAGCAGGCAGTGCCCAGAGGAGCTCCCCGGCCCGTGGTGGGGCAGGGATGGAGCCGAGCTTCCCCCGGCTTGGGCTCCAGCTTGGCCACCCTCCGCTCAGGCTGCCGCCACAGGGCTGCCTGCCGGCCCTCCGTGCAGCACCTCCCCGCTTCTTTTTCTTTCCATCCTTGTGGTTTTTCTTCCTCTTTCTAGAACTGCTGCGTAGGTTTCCATTTCGCAGAAGGGTGGTTATATTTGGGTGGATGACGAGACCGACCCAAACAGGGGCTTTTCCTTCTGCAGCTCCTTGGCCTGGGATGTGGGGCTGAAACCCTGATGTGTGCACAGGAGAACGGGCTGGGGGGAGCAGGATGGGACCCCCCGCAGCCAGGGTCTCCCAGCACCCTCCCTCCACCCCACCCTGCCCTTCAGCCCCTTCGCTCTGTGCAAAGACCCAGAGGGAAGGGACAAGGCGCCAGGTGAAAAGAAGGAAGCTGAAGTCTGAGGGCTGTGTGGGAACAGGGGTAACCTCACTGGCTGTGGCACCATCTCCTTCCTGGAGCACCTCGGAGTCACCAGGGCTGGGGGGGACACGGAGGTCACGTCTCTGACCCGGCGCCGACCTCCCCTTCCTCGCCGTGTGCTCCTTATTGCTGAGCACAAGCACCGTGGGGATGAAAAGGGGCAGCCAAGGTGCCGCATCCCCTGGTCCCCTGCAGCCTGGGCTGGGGATGCTGGGCTTTTAACCCCTGATTGGGGGATATTTTAAACGCATCCGAAATCTTCTGATCTCACCTCATTTAATAACCTCGTGGCAGGGTGGGGGTAAAGAGCTGCTTCTGTGGGGTACGGGGAATCGCAACGGGAGAGGCAGAGGGAGCTCAGGGAGCAGCGGGGGATCACGCCCTGGGTGTCGGGAGAGCTGCGGGGGGTGGGATGCCCGTTCCCCCGTTCCCGGACACGGGGCTTCCTGGCAGTGAGGGGCCAACCATGGAGCCACTCAGCGCGTGTTCATGTAGATCGGCTGCGGGTCTGGAGCTCGGGGAGCCGAAACTTCATCTCCCTTTTCAAAGTCCTGAAATGGGGGAGAAATGCAACGATTTGGGGCATTTTGCCAGTCTGCCTATGCCAGAGCACTGAAAGCTACTATGTGTCTACATAATGCCTGTTCCTGCGGGGTTTGTGAGCTGCTGCCTGGGACAGGCTGTTAAAGGGAAGGGAAAGGCTGGTGTGGGGGCAGAAGTGTGACCCTAAAGCTGGGCAGCTCCTCCTCACTGCACCCCAAAGCAAGGTGCAGCTCCTCCTTGCTGCAGGGCTGGGAGCAAGGAGCACCCGTGGGGTAACTAGCTGCATGCCCCAAGAGCTGTCCCAGCCCCCTTTACCTGCCACTTGGCCGGGCTGTTCTCGTAGTCATCCTCGGGCGAGCCGAGCTCCCACTCCCTATTCACGTAGCTGTTACTGGAAGTGGCTGCTCGCTCCCAGCTTGCAGTGACCTGGAGGGGATGAGGAATTTTGGGGACAAGGGGGGCTCTGGGCAGTGGCTTCCTCGTGGTGGAGCCATCACGAGACCCCCATCCCACCACCCCCACACCCATGGTACCTGGAGGTCCTTGACCCTCTTCCTTTCCATGGCCCAGGCTACTGGGGGAAGAGCAAGAGAAATGGCTCAGACCATCACGGAGCTCCCTTTGCTGAAGGGGAGCGTTTTGGGGGATCCTGAGCCCTTCCCCATGGGTGCCAACATCAGCTCCTGTGCAACTTCAGGTCTGGCCTGACTTTGCCAAGAGGCCCCTGGACTGTGGGGCTCAGCGTGTTGGGGTGCTGGGGAGGGCTCCAGCCCCTTTTGCCCCAAGCCCTGTTCACACCCTGGGACACGAGCAGGAGGGCAGCCCATGGTGTGCTGGGGTGGGGGCACGGGTTCTGGGGAGCAGCACAGGGACCCCCACAGCCACTCCACAGAGGAGGGCCACAGCTTGGGGCCCCAGGTCACTTGTACCTCTGCTATTCTCCAACGATCTTCTTCTCATCCTGCGGCAGATGATGACTCCCAAAACCAGCACCAGCGCAGTGAAGGATGTCAGGACCAGGACACGCCAGTTTGAGGTGCTAGGAGGGGAGAAAAGGGTGTTACTGAGCTTCTGTGCTGCCCCCTCTGCAGCCCTGTGCCCTGGGGAGGGCTTTTGTGCATGTATTTAGCACAACCCCAGGGGACATGAGACTACCTGGGCTGGCAAGGGTGTTCCAAGGATTTCTCCCAGGTTTCCTGGCCAGGGATCTATGCACTTGTGCACACAATATCTGGCCAACCTGGCATGAGCCAGCTGCACAGATTCATTCCCCAACACCATGGACAAGTGCCCCGGCACAGCACATGCCTGCCTGGGGTGTCGGGGTCCCCCACAGCCCTGCAGGAGCTGGACAAAGACCCTGGGAGCCCCAACCAGTGCAGCCCTACAGCATGCAGGGATACAGCAGCCCCCTTAGCATTATAGTTTGCTTTCTCCAGATACATCCCACTGGCCCCAAAGTCCTGTGGGCAGGCTGGGGCTGCCTGGTCCTTGTGCTGGGGACAGTCTCTCTCCTCCCCACTGACCCTAGCGCTCACCCAGCCTGCGGGCTTCTGCTTCTCGGCGTGGACGTGGTGTTTTCCAGCTCCAAGGGAGTCCACGGGAAGGTGGAAGCAGATGTGGCCTCTTCCTCCTGTGTCGTGTGGAGGTCATAGTGTGTTGTCTTGGGCACTGCAGTGGAAACGGATGGGAAGCAAAGCGCTGTGGTGCGTGTTACCTGTTCCTGGGCTGTAGATAAGGTTGGTGACCGGGGGTGTGGAGTGGCTGAGAAATGCCAAGCGTGGCCCCAGGGGGGCTGTGTGCACCGCAGGAGCGAGGGGGGGATGCTGGGGGACCACCGAAGGCAGCTGGGAGGGGGATTTCTTCCATCCCCGGCTCTCCGCATGCTCCCTCCCAAGCCTCCCCCCTCTCCCTTCCCTCTGCCCCTCCAGCCCCCACTGAAGCAGAACGGCCATGCTGGCACTTACCTGGGAGAACAGACACCACGACGAGGACCATGGGGTCATACCAGGCTACCTGGATCCCACACCAGTACTGATCCCCGTCCTCCACTGTCAGGTTCTCCATGGTCACCACGAACACATGCTGAGCGGGGTCATCTCGCAGGGAGACCCTGTCCCCCCGTGCCTCGTCCCCAGGGGCTGTGGTCTGAACGAGGATGGAGCAGGAAAGCCAGCTGCTGCCCCTGCACCAGTACTTGTTGGCATCCACCAGTGCCGGCTCGTACTCGCAGGGTACCTCCACGGAGCCCCCCGGGGAGCCGCTCACCTCCGCAGGGCCCCGCAGAGCCCAGCACCCTGCAGGGACAGAGGCCGTGCCAGCCTGTGGGCAAGCACAAGCCCACGCACAAGCCTCCTGCCTGTCCCCAGCCCGCTGCCCGTCCCCCTGCCACACGCACTGCTTCGTGCTACCCCCAAAATCCTCTCCCGCAGCTGGAGCCGGGGGGTCCGGGTCCGAGGTGGGGGAAGGCTCTGTGGGGACAGGGGCCAAGGAGGGAGGGAGGGCATGGCGGGGAACTGCTCGGTGTCTCCGTGCCTCCCCATGAAACCCCAGTGCCTGGAAACCCACTTCTGCTTCTGCCAGTGGGCTCTTCCAAGAAAAGCTGCCCCCCCAGCCCTGGGCAGGGCAGTGCCCCCCCGGCCCTCCTGGGCTCAGGTGTAAAAGAAAGGAAGAAATGCCAAATATCCCCCCCACCCCAGCTCTGCAGCCGCCTGGGGAGCTTCACCTCTGCCCTCCCCCAAAGCCAAATCCCCTGGGACGCTGCTGCCCACCCCAAAGTGTTGGGGTTTCTGTTAAAGCCGTCTCTGCCAGCAAGCACGAAGTAGCCAGCCCACCCTGTCCACCCTGCCCACCCTGCCCATTCTGCCCGCTGCTCTCATGGCACAGGGGGGTTGCAGGATTCGCAGCCTCCCTGCAGCCTCCCGTAGGGTGTTTTTAGGGATCCGTGAGTTGGAAAGCATTGACCACCTCTGCATGGGATTGAAATAATGAATCAGTTCTTGGCAGAGGGGAAGATTTCCATCACTGCTGAATGAAGATGTGGGTTTTGGAAGGTTGGCACGGCCCCAGTGCGCCCTTACCTGCTCCAATCAACACGAGAACATCCCGCTCTCACCTGGGAGGAGAATCCAGGTCCAGAGCAGGAGCCTTTCCCCCATCCCACTCGCTCCCTGGAGCTACATGTCCCCGGGAGTGGCCACGCCAGGTCCCAGCCACCCTCGGAGGAGCCCTTCACCACGGTGCTGCTCCTCTACTTCCTGCCCCGGTTCCGCTTTCTCCGGGGCGTGGGTGCAGCCTCGCTTCTCTAGCTCAGGGTAGCACATACGGCTGCTTCTCTGGGCCAGGAGAGAGCAGCCACCAACTGTTTCCTTCTGAAACCACTCGGACCGAGTCGTGACTTTGGCCCTTGCCAGCAGCTCTGTGGCTGGGGAGCCAAGAAGGGGTAGGAAGCAGGGGGCTGGCTTAGGCAAAGACCTCGAGAGGCTGAACTTCACTTTCTGTTTAGGAGCTTCAGGGCTGGTAGAAAAGTAAATTCAGCTTTTCAAAGGGGAAAACCTGATGCTGGAACAGAGAAATCGCTGCGGGTAGCCAAACCGCTGTGCTAAAATACCGCCGCGCCGAGCTGCAGGGTACAGCAGAGGACCGAGCGCTGCGAGAAACAAACTAGAAGTGTCAAACCATCCGCGAACCACCAGGCAGGAGAGGCAGACACCAGATTACCCTGCTAGAGTTTTTGCATGAGCACCGGAGGGACACGGGAGGTGCAGCCCTGCGCGGCGAAGCGCAGTGAGCCCTTCACACCCTTCCCTCGGCGGGGAGGAGGATCGGGGGAAGCAGCTCCGAGGTGGAGGCTCTGGCTGAGATGTGTGTGGGGAAGGTGCCTACGAAGGCATTTGCTGGCTGCGGACTTTGAGGGCAGCTCGGTTACCCGAAAGCAGCCAGAAGAACTTCTTCAAAGAGCCACTTTGGTAGAGGCTGGGGGAATTTTCCAAGCCACATCCGTGCTATCGCCATCAGATGAGAGGTATCATTTCCCCTTCCCTTTCTCTGTTTTGGGTTTGGTTTCTGGGCAGGACGAGCAGCCCAAGGCAGAGGCTGGGACCCCCCATCGCTGCGGTCCCCAGAACCATGTTATCCTTCAGAGAGCTCCGGACTCTGTTGGCAGGGGCAGAAGGCAGATCTCCCTTCTGCCCCTGAGGACACCGCAGGAATTTACAGCTGCCCAGCACCGACCCTGCAATTCCCACGTGGGGTTTTACCCCAGTATTTCTCCTTTCAGCTGTGGAACAACGGGGCCCTGGCTGCAGTGGGGACGCCGGCTGCAGGGTGCTGGTGAAGGTTTGCAAAGGGGTTGGCTCCAGCTCAGGCTCTTGGCCCCAAACCACCTCGGCAGCCTGTGAACGTGCTCCTGGAGTGGGCAGGAGTGAGGAACCCCGGAGCACTGACACGAGAGGCTCTGTCACACGAGGGGCTGTGATGTTTATCCCAATTAAAGCGAGTGTCAGGTTGAAAGAGATGAAACCAGAAAGGGAGTGGAGCACTTCAGACAGAAACCAGTGCAGCAGAGCGTGGTGTGGAGACATGCTGCCTGGTCCCCTGCAGAGATGGGGAGAACCCCACATAGAGCCCCAACCCGACACCCTCTAGCTGGGGTACAGGTGTGGGTGCTGGGGTGCTGCAGGCACCCGAGGGGAGTGAATAAACGCAGCCACCTGCAGAGGAGTCCGCAGGGAAGGGCAGGGGAAGGGACTGGGCTCTGCACCAGCATCTCTGTGGGGTGGCTGTGGCTGGGAAGACACTGCCCTCTTTGCTACGGGCAGGGGAGATGATAGGGAGAGCTGGGTCCTGCCTGCCCAGAGCTGGGTCCTGCCCTGCTCTTGAGCCAAGACCCCTTCTCTTTTGGCAGCAAGTGGCTCAGGAACACAAAGCAGGGCTATTCTGTACGAGAAGCAGCATTGCTGAAACACTTCTCAGCAATCCCAGTGATGCATCCTGACAGGAGCAAATCAGTTCGTCTTTTTGTCTCAGCCACACTCGGGGCTGGAGCAAGCACTCGCATGCGGCTCAGTAGCCATGTCAGCGAGTGAAGTGGCCCTGGCAGAGACAGAGCGATCGCTGGCGATGGGAACACGGCAGCCAGAGGCGAGCTGACACCCACACTCCTGTAGCCCCTGCCCGGCAGCGGTGGGACATGGAGCAACATGATCAGATGCTGCTTTTGCCCCGGCTCGGGTGAGATCCTGTGTCGGGGTTTAGTCTGTGGCGGTGGCCTTAACAAAAAGGCTCCAAGTCCCATGGAACAGGCGGTAATTGAATCAGTCAGTGCGTGCACCCCCTCGGTGCAGGGCCCTGCACCAACAGATCTTCTCCAGCCCCCACCCCACCTTGCTGCCCACTGCCACAGCTGAGCCTTTCCAGAGTCCTCCTCTGCTCTGGGCTTCAATGGGATTTCCAACCCCTGCTTCTGTTATTTAATCTGGGGCCTTTGAAAAATAATCTGTGTGTTTCAGGCTGTGTTTTTATGGGCAAACTTGGCAGCTTTGGTGAAATTGTCCTTAGGAGATAAAGCTGAACATAATAATTGCTAATGCAGTTCCTTTAGTGCTGGCTGATGGAACACACTCTGTCTGATCTCGCCCTTGTCTGTCTGATCTCACCCTTCCTCTGCCATCTCAGATAACCAAGACAAACCCAGATCGGTCCCAGATCTCCTGACTTAGCAATGCTAATAAAAGAGAGAAATCCTTGCAGACTTTGTGGTGGTGGAGGGTTTACTCCGGGCTGTGCCTTAGGCTGGACTCCTCAGCCAGGGAGGGTTAAGGCAGGGGTCAGTTATAACGGTGAAATTAAGAAAGCAAAATTCAACAGATTCAGAGGATGAAATTCTGGCTCTTCCATAGTTCATGGGGAAGGAATGAGTTTGGTGGGGCTCAGAAAAGTGTTGTAAGGACAGATCAGGGAGATATTACAGCAGGTTAATGGGGTTGGGCTGAGAATGAGCAGGACTGGGCAAAGGGGACAGTGAAGTAGAAACTTCTGAGCTGGCTGTAAATCCTCCACTGTTATAGCTGTGCTTCCCAAGGCAAACAGACAAGTAATTAAGCTATCAGAGATACAGTCTACCTGCAAACTAGACCAAACAATGAGGCTGAATTGCAGGTTCATTTGAAATCACTCCTGCCGTTTGCAGGTCGTTTCCTCTGATTTCATTGCTCTGCACTGATTTCAGCCCGTCAGCGCTTGCTCGGGGCTATAAACTGCTCACTGGCTCCCAGAAACCTCTGCTGGGGTCTGGGGGAGGCTGGGAGAGAAAGCGGTTTGCTTTGGATGGTGAGGAAAAACATTCAATGGTGCATGAGGGGAGGAGGATGATGCAGGTGTCAGACTGCTGGGCTCTGATAAAGCTGCTGATACCACTTATCTGCGATGGGTCAGGTCCTCCAGAGCCATAAAGCCATAAAGAGCCCTTGGAGCGGTGCCAGGCTGTGCTGATGCCTGTCTTTTGCCGGCAATCTGTGTTGTCTCATTAGGCTTCATTACACTTGGTGATATCATGATAGATAGGAAAACTGTCTTCCTCCTGAGCACTGTTAAGGCTGCAGGGCCAAATGTGTCTCTGGTGTAACACCAGTGCCTGCAGTAGGAAAGGAGCATTTGGCTTTCTGAGGCTCTCCTTGCTCAGCAGCAGCTCCTCGCTGCTCTCCTTTGCGATTCAGAAAAGAGAGACAAGTGTTGTTGGAGTTGAGCTGGGTCAGAGCTCCCTGAGCCCCAGAGCCTCTCCTGCGGCAGGGACGTGCTGGGAATCCCCCTCCAGAGGCAAGCAGGGCTGGAGCTTCAGCCCCGGTGGTGCGTTGGGGGCTTCCTCTCCTCTTCACTGGGGATTAAGTTCATCCCACCCTCCGGGAAGGGTTTGTCCGAGCACCAGCACAGCTTGGGAGCCCGGGGCAGAGCCACAAGGTGCCTGTGGCAGATTTGGGTCTCTGGGGTCTGTATGACCCAGCAGGCAGCTCGGGTCAGGGCAGTACCCCCACTCTGTGCAGGGACTGGTGCAGGAGAAGGCTGAGCACTCCTTCAAGACACTTTAGCATGAGGTCTCCATCCTCAGGAGGCCATTACAGCACTGGGACACCCATGGAAAGGATTGTGCTCACACCCATGGGCTTTTTGACAAGTTCTTGGTGTATTTAAGAGGACAGAGAGTTGCCCTGGCTTTGTTGAAGTCCCCCCAAGGTTTGCTGTTCTCGTCTTCCTGGCCCTACCTGGTGTGGAGTGTGTGCACTATGTTAAACCATTAGGCTGGCCGCGCTGCTTATAAGTTATCTGATCCAGACACCGTGGCTCGTGATAGTGCTTATTTTTGTGCTGTTGATCATCTTCCAGTGCTGGAGACCAACGGGTGGTCTGGGAGCAGGATGGTCTGTGTCAGGCCTGGGTTTAGCTTCTTGGCCTTGGGTGAGCCTGAAAAGCCCCTGTCTTTCTGGGTTGGTTTTCATCTTTTCTGGCTGTTGCTGCCAAGACCAGTCATCTGACCCGGCAGAACCATCTCTGCTGTCAGAGGAAATAACAGGCAGATATAATTAGCAATGTCAGGCCCAGGCAGCCAAACAGTGATCGGATGGGTGCAGATGGCTCTTGGAAACATGGTCTGTTCCTCTGGCTTGGGGCCGTCTGCTGATCTGGAAGGAGGGGACTGGAGATTGAATTGAGTCTCTCTTAAATAAACTTCTCAGTAAAGACTAATATCTTCCCTGTCTAATCGACAACACCAGATTGCTCTAAAGGGAGTTGTAAATAAAAGGATCTCAATGAGATATTGACTGTCACCTCCACAGATTCCTCCTGTTTCTAGATACAATTTGTTTTGCACTCCAAGCAGGTTCCTAACTGGGCTCTGTAAATGCCGTGGGTTTCCAAAGGGGACATGCCGGGATAGTTTCATAAAGAAGCTGAAATGGCCCGGGTAGCACAAGCTGCTGCTGCTTCCTGGGGTGACACACCACTGACCCTGGTCTCTTTGCCACTGCCCATGGATGCCCAGCAGCTGCCTGGGCTGAGGACTGGAGGGGTGGCCACTGGAGCAGCCCCGGTGCAGGCATGGGGCTCCCTGACGTGACCGTCCATGAGCCGGGTGTGAAGCACGGCTGGAGCAGCACAGCAGGCCTGGCTTCATGCTCTCAGCTCATCAACTGATCAGAGCTGGCAGCAAGAAACCTCCCTGCCCAGGGCCGCCGTCCAGCCCCGCCTGACCGTGCCCCGTGGGCATCTCCCGCAGCGCGGGGAGGAAGGGCAGCGATGCCCGGTGGCGAGGACAGGGAGCCCCGGGCTCTCTGCAGGGCCGGGGGGGGCCTCTGTCACGGCGGATGGAGATGGGGGTGGGGGCTGGAGAGGGACCAGTGGTTGCGTGGAAGCTGCCACGGGACCTGCCTGCGTGGAGGGGAGCTCCCACGGCTTCCCCGCCCCCGGGCGGGACCGGCGGCCCCCGGCCCCCTCCCCTCCTCCGGGCGGGGGAACTCTGCGAGCGGGGCGGGAGCGGCGGCGACGGAGAGGAGCCGGGCACTGCTCCGCTGTCCTGCGGGGGATCGGGACCGGGCCGAGACGAGCCGAGCCGGGCTGTGCTGAACCGGGCCGCTCCGAACAGAACCCAAGCGGACCAAACCCAGCCGTGCTGTGCCGAATCGGGCCGGACCGAGCCGTTCCAGACCGGGGCTAACGGGACCGAACCGGGCCGGACCGAGCCATGCCAGACCGGGAATAATGGGACTGGGCCGAACCGTGCCAGACCGTGACTAACGGCACCGAACTGGACCGTACCGGACCGTACCGGACCGTACCGGACCGGGACTGACGGGACCGGGCCGGGCCGGGCGGAGCGGGGCCGGCGCTGTCCGCGGTGCTGAAGGCGGCGCGGGCGCTGTCCGCGGTGCTGCAGGAGCGGCCCGGCCCGGCCCGGCCCCCCCGCCGCAGCCGGGGCCGGCCCATGCCCCCCCGCCATGGAGGCCCGCGCCGCCGGCTCGGGGGGGGCTGAGTACAACGAGGCCCTGCTGCACAAGGTAGGGCGGGGGCAGCGGCGGTGCTCGGAGGAAGGGGGGAACCGGGGGGGTTTGCAAAGAGCACGGCGGGTGGGGGGTGCCGGGGCAGGGCGCCTGCTTGAACTTCGCCATCAAACTCCGTCCCTCTCCCCTCCTCTCTCCTCTTGCCCCAGTGGGGTCCATCTGCCACCCCCATCCTGGCGGGGTCGAGGTGGGGGGCGCTGCAGCTCTTCGCCCCCTCGCCCCGTGGTGGCTGCGGCTGGGCAACCCCCGCGGCTCGGTCCCGGTCCCCGCCACCTCCCGGGTGACGGCGGGGAGGGGGACGGCAGGATCGGGCGTGTTTGGAAAGCAACGCGGGCAGGAGCGCTGGAAAGGGGCCAGCCCCGCGGCACAGCCCGCAGCCGGCGATCAGCCGCTCCCGCTGTCCTGGGCATGCTCCGGGGGGCCCGGGGGGAGCTGCACCCCGGGGCTCTGTTTGCCAGAGGCAGCCTAAGGAGCCGGGACTTTCCTGCCATGAAATAGCGGTGTCCCAAGAGACGTCCGTCCCTGCCCTCCTTGCTTTAAAATCCTTCTCTTCTGCGGGGTCCCTGGGACTGCGTTTTGTAACCCCACATGGCACAGAGGGTGGCCGGGGCTGCTGCTGTCCCCACAAGCCCTGGGTGGCTCAGGCTCTGCTGCAGGCTCTGCTGGAGCAGGGCTTTTGCTCCCTGCAGTCAGACGCTACCCAGCAACTCCAGGAGACATGGAGGAGACTGTGATCTCTGCCAGAACCACCCATCACTCCTTCTTGCTGTCCTCACGCCACTTTGCTGCAGTCCCCAGTGACTGTGCAGGGACAGACTCCCCTGGGGAGCAGAGGAAAAGCAGGGGTGAGGCAGGGCAGGGGAAAGGGCTGGGGCTGTGTGGATCCCTCTTCACAAATCCCAGTCTATTCTATATCCCACTTGACTCAGGGCAATGTGCCCAGCCCTTGATTAGCAGGAAAATATCAATTACTAGCAACTCTCATTTCTGTTGTACACCGAGTACGTAGGACAAGCCTCCAGGGATGACTCAAGAAACTTTGATTCTTTGCAAAGCCTTAACTCTCTCCTCTCCAGCAATGAGCTGCTGCAGTAAAGGAACGAAATTGGAGGAAATGAGTCTCTGGGCAGAAAAGCTGCCCAGGCAAATAACCATCCCAGCCCCACGTTCTCTGCCGTTTCCCTTGGTATTTTGCTGCTGCTCCCAGCTGGGTTGCTTGTCTTGCAGAAACAAGCCTGTTCTTTCTCCAGGGACATGAGGCAGCAAATACCTCACTAGATCTTGTTTCTGAGCAAGGAATCACATTTCAGATGTGCTGAGAAACCCTGAGAGAGCTTTGCACTCTGGAGGCAAAGGTTAAGTGGTTTCTGGTTGGTGGCTAAACCCAGGCCCAGGGAGGAAACGGGTTAGGAGCAAATCAAAGCGGGAACAGCAGAGGTTTGTTCTGGGCTGTTCCAGAAAAGTTTCACTTGGCACAAAATGATGGATTCTGCTTTCAGGGGATTTGACCCATTGCCAAATTGTTCTTCCTCCCGTTGTATTCTCAGATACATTTAGCTGGAACAAGCCCTGGGGGAGAGGGATGTGCCCCTGGGCTGTGGTTGATCCCAGGTGCTAGCGGGGGGTTTACAAACAGGGATCCCCTGTGTGATCTGAGCCAGCTTTTTTTGATGTGCAGCCCTAGGGCTCATGTCTACAGGGTTGAAACTCTGACAGTGCAAGGGCCCAGCGGGCTGGCAGAGGGCCAGTGTAAGGGGCTTGGCCATGGTAAAACACTGCCTGGGCAGGGTTGGGACAGCTCTGAGGTGTTCCTGTGGCACAGAACAGCTCGAGGCAGCAGTCAGCAGCATCCAAGTTGTGCTGGAGCACTGCCTGGAGCAGGGGAGAGGCAGTACAATTTTGTACATAGAGCAAGTAAAAATAAGTCTCAGTAGTTCACCCCTGAGAGACTGTGAGAGCGGGGTGGCGAGGGGCCGAAAGTAGCCATAGCTTCGCTCTCAGACCTCTCCCAGTGCCGCGTCTTGGCTGAGATCTGCAGGCAGCTGTGCTGGGGTGCACGTACACAATTGCCACAATTTGTCATGACAAATCCTGCTGACCTGGGAGCAAATCCTTGGGGTTTGGGGCTTCAGCAACCCTCTGAGAGCAGCAGAAGAGCCCGTGGAGGGCACTTCTCCCCTCCCTGCATCCCCCAGGACTGGGCTTTTACCCTGTCAGGCTAATAGTGACATTTAGCTCAGGTCCAGCTACCGCATGCTAAAGCTCAAAAATGACCTGAGAAGATAACCTCAACACACACGCGCTATCCCAGATCTCCTCCTGCTTGGCTGGCACTGGAAATGCAGCAATCACCTCCCTACGCTGCCTTGACAGCCATGCAAAACTTCCCTTCCCTAGGCACATTAGACCAAAATATCTCCTTTGCTCACTGGCTGCTAGCATGGATAGGGGAGATCTGAGTGGGTTTGCTCTCGCTGCCCCATCGCTCTGCCTTTTCTCTGCAACCTACACAGAGCCAGCAGCGATGTTGAAGGGGGGTGATTCGTCTAGCTCTGAATTAGCCCCAAACCCCCTAATCTGTGGTACGGGGAGGGATATTTGCTCTTTCCCTAAGGCAGAGCTGGCAGACAGCTCTGCTCAGGGGGGTGTTACAAGCTGTGCCCACTTTTCTGCTGGGGCTGTGGAGCAGGTGAGCTGTGGGGTGGTGGTGAAGCAAAGTTACCTCTGCCCACCCAGTGGAAATAATTTCCTTTAGCTGGAAACGAGAATTGTTTTGATTGTGCTGGGGCTCAGGAGCGGTGCTTTGGGACTGTCACCAAGCGGCTTTCCTGGTCGTGACCAGCTTTCCCTCTGTGCCTTGGCCAGCCCATCTGTGCATGTACCCCAAAAAAGCACCTCTCCATCCCCACACTGCTGTGCAAAGAGAAACTGTGGCACCAAAAGGAATCTCTGAACATTTTTGCCAAAGTTTTCCAGGCAAAGGAAAACCCCTCAGAAAACCTGGAGTGCTGAGGGGGTGCTGGGGAGGCCGGGCTGTGGCCGAGGGTGCTGGCAAGAGGCAGGGTGGGTACAGAGCTTCATTGCTGGGAGGCTTCTTGCTACTGTGCCTCAGGCATGTCCAATCTGAGGTTTCAATGGCTGGCTAGCCACGTCCACCCCACAGTGGGGTTTTTATTCTTCTTTTATGTTTATTTCGTAGCCAGGAAGGCCACGGTGGTTTCCACTGTGCTGTACCTCCACAGAGCCCATGAGTGTTTCCTAAAGTCATCAGGAAAGTCTCTTGGCTGATTCAGGCCAACTTTTACTATTCTTATTATTAAGTCATGAAGCAATTCATGAGTTGTCTCTATTATAAATTCCAATTAAATTATTGATAGGGGAGTCTGCCTTTTATACATGTTCTCTGTAAATCCTGGGCTCTGGAGGCTTTCTGGTGCTTATTCCAGCCAGCTCTCCTCCCTCCATTATTAATGCTGTTCTCTGCATTCAATGCCTCCAAAGACAGGGCTGCAGGGTGCAGCTGGTCTTCTTGAACCTCCCAGCACCAGTGTTTTACCTGGGAATAGTGTGTAGCACCGAAAAATTCAGCACTGGAGTGCGGGAGCCCCATGTTCTCCTATGTGGCTGCTCCAGGGTAGATCCTGCTCTCTGCACGGGGAAGGTGCCTGGGCCCCAGGGCAAAGCCAAAGGGACCCTGGGCAGGGCAATTCCCCCCAGGGAAAGGGGTGACCCAGCCTCTCCGGCTCACGTGCAAGGGCTTCACCCAGAGATTTCTGCCTCCCAACATCCCCCCAGCTCCCGCGCAGGCTCCCAGCCCACGAGGCTGCTCTGAATGTGCAAGTGACCTGCAAACAGCCCGACTCTAGTGTGGGAGGAGGGAGAAATCTTTGGCTGTGGATCTGGCTGCTGGTTGCTGCCTCTCAACACACAGGTCTGTGTAGCAGCGTGCGTCTGGCAGAGGTGCAGGGCTCCCTCCTGCCAACAGCTCTGCTTAGCAGGTCAGGCTTTTCCCAGGAGATATTTGGGGTTTGGGGTGTTTTTTTCCGAGGGAAAATGCTGATTCACAGAAGCAAGCGTTTCACAGAAGCATATCGGCGTTAACACGCTCCAGGCGGGTCGTGGTGCGGTGATTTATGCATGGCAGGATGCTGGTCTCCTGCCAGTCCACGTTCCTGCTTTGTTTGTGGTCCTCAATCTTCTTGGCTTTTGGTTTCAGCCCACTCCTTCGGGGTCCGTGGGGTGGGAGGAACTGCTGTGCTGGGTGCTGTGGCACGTGCCTGGTGGCTGGATCCCCCAAGGCCTCCCGGGGCATGGAATCAGGTCTTGATCTGCCAGAGCTGTTCAGGCACTTGATTAAACATGTTCCTCCACGCTCATCTGCCCTGCATTTCACAAGGGGGTACGCACAGTGCCTGAAGTTGTGCCAGGCTGGGTTTCACCCTGGGACCCCTTGGGGCAGGGGAGGTGGTGGAGGGACGGGACCAGATACCCACAGAGGCTCCCCTGGCTGTTGGGAAGGTGCTGAAGTAACAGCTCTTGCTCAGCAGGTGACGAGTGACCTTCACAATGTCACCTGGGGTGGGGATGAAGGGCTGAGGTGTCCCAGGATGGAGCAGGGCTGCTGGAGCTGCATCAGACTAAACACAAATCAAGGGGGGAAACAACAAATGCAGCAAAGTGCAGCATAGGTGGAGGCAGAGTGGGGAGGTTCAGCCCCAGCACCTCTGGCTCAGCCCTGCAGCCTCAGGGGTGGCACAGGACCGGTGACAAGGGGGACTCTGCCCTGGGGCTGCAGCTATGGGAACACCCATGTCCTGAAAGACAGAGCCAAAACCACTCCTGAGCAAGAAGCCCGTTAGCAGAGTGTTTATTTTAACTTGTGTCCTGCAAAAGGGTTGGAAGTGCCTCGGTTTCCTGGAAGGATGGGAATGTTTGTGCTGGTGGCTCTGTGAACAAAACCCAGACACCGGCAGAGAGGGGAGGGAGGGGTTTGGGTTTGCACCGTTGGTCTCCGTTAGGCCAGGGATCTGGAGGAACACAGGCAGGAGCAGAAGGGAGGACAGGCTTCCCAGGGATGCAGTGTGGGTACCAGGGCCACAGGCTGGCAGCTTGGGAGCTGCTCGGGAGGTGGTGGCAGTGCCCCAGCTCTGACACCTGCACAGCTCCCTCGTCCCCTCTGCTCGGGGACAAGCAAGCTTTGCTCCCTGCGGGACAGCCCTGGGGCTTCCCACGAAGGGCTGGAGAGGCAGAGGGGCTCCGTGACTTCAAACCCAGTGCCCTGCTGGAGGGAAACGCTGCAGGTCCATGGTGTTAATGCAGCTGAAGACAGCCTGGTGCCCCGGATAGGCTGCATGGCTGTGGCAGTGATGCTCTCTTTACTACACTGTTTTGGATCTAATCCAGCACCCTCAGAGTCATCCCAAAGAGGTTTTCTGCCAGGGCTGTGAGAGCCAAGGCTGCCCTGCCCAGCAGCTTCCCAAGCCGGGACAGGAGCATCTCTCCTACTTGCTTGCTGTGACGGGCTGCACTTTGCACCTCTTCCACCTCTCTGCACTTGGAGAGGGCACAGTGGGGCTCATGCCCAAAGCTCAGCCTGGGGCACATTTCATTTGTTACAGAGGTGGTCAGAGGGGTGCAAATTGCTCCCTGGGCAGGTGGCAGGACTAAAGGTGACAGAGAAGAACAAGGTGCAGTGGGACAAGCCATCTGGCCATGGCACTGGCACCCAGCAGCCCATGGGAACAACCTGCTGACAAGTGGGGCTGTGCAGGGGGGCTACCATGGGGCTACCACAGGACCCATGGCTCTGCTGTGATCTGGGGATGGGTTGGCCCTTCCTGATCCTGCTGCGTTCACTGCCGCATCCCCCCAGCACCCCCTCCCCAAACGCCATCCCCCAGCTGCGTGCCGTGCCTGCAGGCTCTGGCATTGCCTGCTCCCTCACACTGAAGCCTCTTTACATGGTCCTTGCAGACGATCCTGGTTGGAGACAGCGGCGTGGGGAAGACGTCTCTGCTGGTCCAGTTTGACCAGGGCAAGTTCATTCCTGGCTCCTTCTCCGCCACCGTGGGCATTGGGTTTACGGTAAGAGCCTGATCCCTGGTCCTTGGGCTGTGCAACCTCGCTCACCCTTGGGGGAGAGGTTTTATTTGGGTAATCATAATCTGTGATTCTAAGCGGTGCTAAGCACCAAGAATTCAGAGAATTTGCTTTGGTGCTGCTGGGTGAGGGGCCCGGTTTGGCTGCGTGCTCACCGGGAAGCTGGGGGCAGCCATGCTTCAGGCTGCTGGGGGGGGATGGAGGATGGATGAGGCTTCATATGGCAATACCCGTGGTGGGGCTGTGCCCAGGCAAAGCCCTTCACATCACACATGGAAAGCCGCCTTTGGAGCGGCCCCACTCTCCCGAGGAGAAGCCAGCCTGTGTCCTGCCTGTGTGGCCCAGGGTCCTTGTGAAAAGTCAGGCAGATGGTGGCAGCGCCTGGGAAAAGCACTCGGCCGCCGTCCAGTGCTATTTGCAGAGCTGCCACGGGGCCGGCGAGTGGCTCTGACGCAAGTGTCCCCTCTCCTGGGGGAGCCCAGGACAGAGACAGCACTTGGGACCTCACTGCACAGCGAGACCAGCATCCCTCCAGCATCCATGGCAAGGCTGGGGCTCAGCAAGAGGCTGTTCCCCACAGGATGGCTGTTACCTGTGAGGAGGCTGTTACCCACGGGGATTTTCTCTCTAGTCCAGGCCAAGGAAGCAGGGAAACACGTGGTACCAGTGCGGGGGGTCTGGGGCCAAGCAGCCCAGGGGCTGGCAGCCAATGGTGCCCCTGTGGGCAGTGCCGAGCCCAGGGCAGGCAGAGGAGGCTCAGTCATGCTCCTGACCTTTGCCGGCTCCCGGCTGCCTTGTTTCCCCTGGAGCAAATGACAGCGTGTGGAGGTGATGCTCAGCCAGGCGTTCGTCCTGCCTGGGCAGCTCCGTGAGCACCACCACGGTTTGCTGTATCCTTCCAGCCCCCCTCCCCAGCAAGCTGCAGGGAGCTCATCGGCTTCCAGGAGCTCCGAGTGCCTCCAGCCTTCAGCTCTGGGCACTTTTCCTGGCCAAAGAGCGTATATAAGCTATAAATCCCCCGGCTGGGTCTGAGCGCAGTTACGGGACTGGAAATACAGGTTCCCTTTCCCGAGGGGCAGAGGAAGGCTTGGCTGGAGCAGGAGCCGGCAGCCGGGGAAGGCGCGGAGGTGGGTGCCGTCACAGAGGGCATCTCTGCCATCAGACCTCCCGCAGCCGCGTGTGGCCTTCGCCTGGAGAGCAGCGAGGGGCACGGCTCTGCCCTGGCCTGAATGCCAGCGGTGTGAGCGGGGCTGGGGGTTTGCACTGAGATTAGCCCTGGCATGGGGGAGGTGGGCTGGGTATCCCGGGAAAATAAATCAGAGGGGGCTGAAGGCTCCTGTCTGTGGAGCGGTGCCTGGCAGCCTGAAGCCCCTGTGCAGCCGTAGCGTGTGGACCTGGACAGGGTTTTGTGGAGTGAGTTTTTGGGTAACACGACATCCCCAGCTCTCTCCCGGGACTTCTCCCGCATTCCCACGCTTGGGCTTTTCCCACACAAAGTGCGTTATGAGCCAGGCCCCAACGGCCAGTGTGGGGTGCTGGGGGCTGTGAGCAGCCGGGGGGAGCGGGAGCCCTGGCAGCCGCCCCGGCCGAGACGCAGGCGCCGCTGAACCGGCTCACCGCAGCGCCCGGCTTCCGGCTAACGGCCGCTGCTGGCGGCTTCCTCCCGGCTTGGCTGCGCCTTGCTGCTAGCCCAGGGCCCAGCTCGGCAGCCATTGGGGCCGCGGTGGACAGGACAAACCCCCCACCCTCGGGTGGGCTGGTGGGGTGGGAGCAGGAGCTGCCGTCCTCCCCGTCCCCACCGAGGCGGTGTGGCGGGGGTCATTCAGCAGCACCGGGGTCTCCAACCCCACACCCCGCGGGGGACGGGGGGCTGTTCATTTGTGGGGTGAGCGGTTCCTCCTCTCCCCATCCATGTGCCCGGAGGGACGTGCCAGGGCTCTGCCCGCTGTCCGGTGTCACCGAGCCCCTGGCAAACCCCAGCACCCCGGGGTCCCCGCCGTGGGGGTGCAGGGGGGCAGGTTTCCAGCTTTGAGCCTCCTCTTCCTCATCCCGTGGCCGGGCTGGGCAGGAAGGCGGCCGGGGCACAGCCTTGGGGGTGGCATTGGCCGGGGAGGCGGAGGAGGAGGAAGAGGAGGAGGAGGAAGGCGGGCAGGGCCGGGCCGGGTGGGGCTGCGGCTCCCGCTGGCCCCGGGACGCGGCGGCTCCGCTCGGACGGACCATGAGCGGCCCCGGCGGGGCGGCGGGGAGCGGGACCCCCCCGGAGGGGAGCGGGGACCCCCCGGCGCTGCCCCGGGACTACGAGCTGGCCGGCAAGGTGGGAGGCGGAGCGGGAGGGGGAAGCATGGATGGACACACCAAGCCCTGCCGGGGTGGAGGTTGGGGCTCGCCCCCCGGCCCGGGGGAGACCGAGAGGGGTCCCGGGGAGGTCCCGGGGGCCGCCCGCTTCCTCCGCTGCCGCGATCGCGCCCAGGAAGCGGCTGCAGGCCGGGGAAGGGGAAGGGGAAGGAGGGGGCACCCCCGCTGAGCCCCCCTAGCCCTGCCCGCCCCTGCTCCGGGGGGGTCCCAGCTGCAGCAGATGTGGGGCTGGGGGTCCTCCCCCCCGGGCGGTGGAGATATGGGAACCCTCCCCGAGGGCCCCCCTCTTCCCCAGCCCAGCTCGGCCGAGGGTCGCCCCAGGCAAGCACCATCCTCTTCCCGGCGGCACAGGGAGGGCACAGGGGAGTCATAGGGAGGGCACAGGGAGGGCACAGGGTCCATGAACCTTTTACCCAAAAAATTTAATACTCAGCCCCAGGCTGAGCCCAGCGCCGACAGTGCCAGCCCCGAGACCTCCCGCTGCCTCGCTGAGCCGGCTCCCAAAGCGGTCCCGTGGCTGCCACCTTCCCTAAACCGCTTTTATTCCTTTGCCTTTATCCTCTCCGCTCTGGCTCCTTTCAGTGGAGGGCAGCTTTTGTGTTTGAGCAAGGAAATCAGTCGCCAGCTTGATGTGGAGCGAGGTGGAGGCAGAACTGAGCAGTGTTCCCAGCTGCCCTCCAGCCCAGGCTGGCTCGAGGTGTCCTGGGGAAGGATTTGGCCAGCAAAGTGAGTTGGCAGGAGGCAGAGCATTTCCAGCCCCAGCTCTGGCTGTGCTGGCCCGCCGGGCGTTTGCTGTGCCATCCCTGCGGAGGGTGGCCACGGCTCGCTGCATTCGCCTGGCCCAGGGCCAGTGGGGCCGCGTGGGTTTGCTTTGGAGGCTCCAGCGTCCCGCAGGGTGGGTTTGAGGGATGGACCTTCTCGCTGGAGTCCTTCTCACTGCCATTTTTAGGCAAGGGATAGATGCAGTCAGCGTCAGGTTAATTATTGCTGGGCAGCAAAGGGCTGCTGTCGCGAGCAGGGACAGAGCAGGGCTTTGGGTAAGGCTGTGCTTACGGTGACCAGCGTCGGTCCTGGCTGCTGCCTGCCCGGGTCCGGCGGTGCTGGAGCGGCTGGGGAGGCCAGGCTGGGCCTGTTTGCTTAACAGGAGGGGAAAAGGCACCGTGTTTGCTTTGGTGTCTGCAGCAGGCAGGGCTCTGGGCACCAACAGGGCGAGAGTCCCGGACACAGCGGGGTTTGCCCAAGCCATGCATCAGCCCTTGGGCTGGGCACAGCCGGGCTGGGGGCGGCTTCACGTGTCCGGGAGCTGCGGCCAGTTCTCCAGGAGCCTCCTGGGCTGGGAGATGGCCAGGGGCCAGCCAGGAGGCTTCTCTTCTTGCTGTGGTACCTGCCCTCCTACCAGCTCTCTGCTTCTGCTCTCCCTGTCTCCTGTGGCTGGGGGCTGCTCTGCTGCCCTGGAGCATTGCTTGGCTGCACCCTCGGGGTCCCATCCCAGCCCCAGCTCTCACAGGGCTCCCCAGACCCCACAGGACCAGCCCTGGGGAAAGAATCAGAGGGACACAAGGGACCAGGGGGGCTCAGCACCACCCAGGGCCGCTGCCCCCTCCCCGTCCCGCTGACACCTCTCCCTGCGCCCATCTTGCAGGTGATGTTACTTGGAGACTCGGGCGTGGGGAAAACCTGCTTCCTGCTCCAGTTCAAAGACGGGGCCTTTCTCTCCGGGACATTCATAGCCACCGTGGGCATAGATTTCCGGGTGAGACCACCACAGCTGCCGGCCCCTCGCCTCCCCCAACCCACACCTCGGCCAGGACGGGGTGCTGGGAAGGTGGGAACGGGGGTTTCCAGCCTCTGAACCCCAAATAATGCCCCAACCAGCTGCAGGCGCTTGCTGAAACCCTTCCACCTCTCCCTGGGAGGGCAGTAACAGATGGAAGAGCCTTCTGGGAATGTCACCTCTTGCCTTTAAATCAGCCAAAAGCCTCGGTTTAACCCATTCCGGGGCTCTCTGCTCACCACATTTCAGCTGCAGGGTCTCCCTGGGGTTGCATGGGCAGGCAGGGCTGTTTGCAGCACGGGGCAGTGCTGGGTTTCAGCAGGCTGGAAGTCACGGGGGTGTCCCCGGCTGTGGCTGCAGACACGTGTCGAGCGCGGTCGGCGCTTCCTCTGCCTCCGCAGCTGCTCTGTTTTAGTGCCCCTTTGCTGCCCGGGCTGCTCTTGGCTTGGAGGGGGGAATCAGGGGGTTGGTGAGCAGGGGCTGGGGGGAGAGGGCTGCGGGTTCACTTTGGAGGGGTCTCGTAGCCAGTCCTTCCAATAAAGTCATGAAAGAAGGAAAATCTGCTGCGTCCCACTGCTGGGCTCGGCGCTGGTGGCCCTGGGAGTGTTGTCAGTTCGTATGCACCCGCTCTGCCTCGTGCGAGCATCCTCTCCAGCAGCTCACGGCTTGCTGCTGGTAGGTAATTTCCAGAGTCTCCTAAGGCATGGTTTTGGTTTTATTCAGCCTATTTTCTCAAACTTTGTCATCTCCACATGGGCTGCATTTCCATTTCAAACAATTCCAGGCAACCAAATGATTTCTAGGGGTCTTCTCTTTCCAGAATCATCCCTCCAAGTACAATTATTTGAGTCTTAGAACAGCCCTTCAGTAACTCCTGGTTTTCTTTTCTCGGGCCTCTGGACAGAAGTCCCTGCGCTTCCAAGTCGGGCACAGCAATTGCTTAAGCCCTCTCTGATAACTGCCTTCCCCGCTCAATTGCAAGTGCCACTTCCCTTCCCTGGTCCCAGCCCGGCTGCAGGGTTGAACGGCTCCGATCCCGGCTGCAAACTGCCCCGACCTGGGAGATTTCCTCCTGCTGTGCTGGATAAACCTACACGCTACCTACAACCCCCCAGCTCAGTGTGTGCAACCACCTTGAAGGGCCAAGAAAGGTTCCCACCAGCAAGAAGACCTGAGCTGGACACGCAGCTTCACCCACGGAGCATCCCCAGGCAGCTCACAGCATCCGAAAGCCTTAAATTACTGCAAATAGCCCCAATTTTTAGTGCAGCGGTGGCTCCTTCGGCACGTGGAGCAGAGGAACCTTGGCAGGAAGGTCAGGGCTTTATGCTGGGCAAACATTACAAAAGCAGGTCAAGCTGTTATTAATAATGCACATTTGCACGTAGTTCCTGCAAGACCTCCCCACTGCCCCAGCTCTGCCCAACTCCCCCTGCCCACGTGGGCTGCTGCGAGCCCGGGGCAGGTCGGTGTCCCCGGGCTTTGCGGGGCAGCCCGCATCGTTAGCCAGCTCATTCGGGGTGGGGAGCGCTGGCTGTAGATGAGCGAGGCACCGGATCCAGAGCAGGCTGGGACCTTGCTGTCCTGTCTCCATCAGGGCTTGATTCGGCTCTTTTCCACCCCAGCACGAGGGGATGCTGCTCCGGGGTGTCCCTGTAGCCACCAAGCAGCATCGCATGCCCAGGACCAGAGTTTGTAGCGATGAGGCGTCAACGTCCAGCCCCACGGGCAGCCTGGCTTCATCCCGCCGGCTGGGGGAGAGCAGCCGAGGGGCCGGGGCACGGCCGGCTCCGCGCCGGGGCTGACCAGCACCCCACCAAGGCGCCTCTGGGGCTGATAAACGTGCTCTCCTTCTCTCTGCAGAACAAAGTGGTGGCCGTGGATGGTGTGAAGGTGAAGTTGCAGGTGAGCTTTGGGAGGGGGTGAGCAATTCCCAGCCAGGTTGCTGGAAGCCCCCCCCCCACTGAGGCTGAGCGCGGTGGTCCGGCAGGGCCGGGAGCCGCAGGGGCATCCCCAGACGGGGGTTTCCCCTCCCCGTTCTCACCGGGGTGGCTTCTCAACAGATCTGGGACACGGCAGGACAGGAGCGGTTCCGCAGCGTCACCCACGCCTACTACAGGGATGCCCAAGGTGGGTTTGGGGTCCGGTGGGGATGGGGGTGACCGGCCAGAGCGCGTCCCTGCAGCGGGGCAATGCCTCTGCCCCTTCCCTTCCAGCGCTGCTCCTGCTCTACGATATCACCAGCAAGATGTCCTTCGACAACATCCGCGTGAGTCCCCTCCGCGCGACGGGGGGGGGGTTCTCCCCAGGGATGGGGGTCGTGGGTGCCCCCCGTGGTTTGCTGAGTGTTCGGGGAGGTTTGAAGCCTGTTTTACACATAATCGCCGGCTGTTTCAGCCAGACCCAGCCGGCTGGGAGCTCGTCCCCGGGCGCCTGGCTGGGCGCTGCACGGCTGGGTGAGTTTTGTTTCAGGACACGGTAAATGGCTGGAGGGGGAAAAGGCAGGTTGGGATGGACGTGAACTACGTGTAGGGTTGGGCTGTAGCCAGGAGACATTCCCAGGGCTGTTCGGCTGCGATGCTGGAATGGTTCCCATGCCAAAAAAAAGCCGTTTTCCCCATCCTCGCAGGGAGGGGGGTGCAGGATGGGAGGGGAGGGACGGGGGTGCCGCTCGCCCCGACACAGCCCCGCTGCCCCGCAGGCCTGGCTGACGGAGATCCACGAGTATGCCCAGAAGGACGTGGTCATCATGCTGCTGGGCAATAAGGTGCGTGCAGGGCCCTCCTTCACCTCGCGGTGTGCCGTGCCATGCCGTGCCGTGCCATGCCCCTGCCATCCCCACGGCCACGGAGGGATGGGGCTCGGTGGGTGCTCTGCCTGCCGGCTGAGTGCACCCCGCCTGCACCTCCCACCGGGCTCTGCTGCTTTCTGGGCTCAGCCAGGCCCAGAGGTGACCCCGGAGGTTTGGGGGGGCCGGGAGGGGCCGGTGTCCGCGGCAGCCAGTGGGGGGCAGCACGAGGCTGAGGCTCCCAGTACCAGATGCTCCCGGTACAGGATGCTGCTGGGTATGGGATGCCCACCCAGGTCCTGGATGCACCCCCAGATCCCAGGTAGCCCCAAGTCCCAGATGCCCAACCCGGTCCCAGATTCTCTCCTGGGGTCCCAGGTGCTCCCCGGTGCTCGATGCCCAACTGGGTACCGGGATTTCCCCTGGGGCTGGATGCCCCCTGGATCCCAGATGGTGCTGGGTACTCCATACCCAGCAGGGTACCAGAAGCCCCTCTGGGTCCTGGATACCCCCAGGTACAGGATACTGCCCCAGGTCCCCAGTGTCCCCAGGTCCCAGATGCCCCCCTACATCCTGAATGCCACCAGCTCCCAGATGCTCAACAGGTCCCGCATTCTCCTCTGGGCACTGGGTGTTCCTGGGTCCCTGATGCTCCCAGTTCCTGGCAGGCCCTGTGCACCCCACGCCACCCTCCTGCCAGATGCCCCCAGGGTGCCAGCTGGCCCTGGTACACGGTGACACTTTCCTTCCCCCGGCAGGCTGACGTGAGCAGCGAGAGGGCTGTGAGGACAGAGGATGGAGCATCGCTGGCCAGGGTGAGCTGTGCCGGGGTCTAACCCAGCTGCAGCCCCCCCAGACAATCGCACGTCGCTCAGGGTCCCCGCGCAGCCGTGCCACCCCCTCTGCTGGGTGCCCAGACCTGCCTGGCTCTAGCACGGGCAACGTGGCAGCCGCTTGCACATGAAACCTGGGGCAAGGCAGGGAGGGGACAGGGACTATTCGGAGGGGCAGGGCATTTCGGGGCTGGCCGCTGATGGGGCCGTGCTGCCCTTGCAGGAGTACGGGGTGCCTTTCATGGAGACGAGCGCCAAGACGGGCATGAACGTGGAGCTGGCCTTCCTCGCCATTGCCAAGTGAGTACCTGGGGACCGGGGGACCAGGCAAGGGGACCCTGCAGCCCCACTGCCCCCCGCACGGGCACTGGAGCGGGCAGGGCGGGATAATACAGCCCCCCCACCCCAGGGAGCTGAAGCAGCGCGTGGTGCAGGCGCCGGACGAGCCCCGCTTCCAGATCCATGACTACATCGAGTCGCAGAAGAAGAAATCCAGCTGCTGTGCCTTCCCCTGAGAGCGGCCAGGAGGAGCCGGCAGCCCCGGGGGCACAGGCAGGCGGGAGGTAGAGCCGGGGCCCGGTCCTGCATGCGAGCACCCGCGGGAACCAGGCTCTGACACGCCAAGCGTGAACGGGACAACACGGCGGAGCGGAGCGCGCGAGGAGAGCCAGCGCCAGGCCCCAGGGGCCCGATCCTGCTGCCCCGCGGGGCAATGCCTGGGGCTCACCACGTGCCACTGGAGGGAGAGCCGCGGTGTGATGCCTGCCAGCCCGGCCAGCGAGCCTCTGTGCCTCCGTCACCTGAGCGGGCTGCAGGACACGGCCCCACGCTCAGCCCAGGGCCCCTTGGAGCGGGGCTGTGTGTATGCCATGGCCGGGCCCCCGCACAGCCCCCAGCCCCCTCCTCCCCTGCGGCCATCCCTGCTCTCGGTGCTGCTGTCGTCCAGCTGGAAGGGCCTGATCCAGCCCCCCGTGTCCCCGCAGCCACTGGGCTCTGGTTTCCCTCTAGGGACCCTCGGCTTTGCCCCCCAGCTGCCCCACGCCCGGGTGCCCGCACTCGGCCGGGGCTCCTCACTGCTGCGGCTGCTGCTGTCGGCTTTGATCCTTCTGCCACCAGCGATGTCCCCGTTGTGTCCCGGTGTTGCCGGAGGGAAGGGCCAGGCTTGGGCAGAGTCCGTCGCTTGGGCAGTGTCCTTCAGGAGCCCAGCCTGCTCCCTGCCCCTGCAGCTGGGTGGGAAATACAGCTCCCCCGGGAGTGATGGAGCGACGCTTGGGGCACTTCTACTACGCACAGCAATTCGGAAAAACCTTTATTTCCCCGCTCTTATAGTCACAGGAATTAAGAGACTTTTTTTTTAAGGAGAAAAGCTTTTTTCTTTTCAGTCCCTCCGGACAAAACCACCTCCGGCCCCATGCAGGCTGGAGCTGGTGGCATAGAGGTGCCCGCCCAATGCCAGGGCGGGCTGGGTCCCTCTCCCATTGCTGCACACGTAATGCAACTGTTTCTTCCTGCCGCTGGCAAATAGCGCCTGAAACCCACTCTGGAGAGCAGATGCCTGAGATGCTTCAGCCAGCAAACGCTGCTACGTTGGCCCAGCGAGCTCAGGTCCCCCATTGCTGCACATCCCCCGTGCTCAGTCTGGCCCTGCCAACCCCTCCGGCTCGCTGCCTGCTGCCCCGGGCCCTGCCCGGGGTGGGGAGACGGTGGGTATTTGGTTATGTAGCTGAAGAGCTGATGCCAAGGGTGGCTGCGGAGGGCACGGCACAGCTGCACGTAGGAGTCGGGGACCGTCCTGCACATCCGTCCCCACCAGCATCCTCCCTGGCCCCGCGCCCGAGCTGCTCGTCTCTCACCAGCCCCGGGGCCTCCTTCGCGTCTGCTCTGCTCCTGGGTCTCTCTGCAAGTTTACACATTAAAGCTGGGTATTTTCGAGGCTTTGTATCTGCCTGTTTTTTTTTTTTATTGCGTGAGAAATCCCTGCCCCGGGTCTGCGACGTGGGAGGCTGCTGCGCCCGGGCGCTGCAGAGCATTGAGGCTGGGGGGGGTCCTGGCAGCAGCCGTGGGGAGGGGGGAAGCACCCACGGCCCCTTCCTCCCCGCTGGGGCTTTCGTTGCACATTTCAGACAGTCCAAAGGTGAGAGGGGAAGAGTAAACATGGCCTGTTAAATTAAAACCAACCTCCTCCCCTGCTGTTCTCATGGTGCGGAGTCCAGCATTCCCCAAATAACTCCGTCTTCCCACCAATGGCATTGCCGCTGCCGCTTGGCTGATGTCTGCAAAAAATGCTGGATGGCTTCAACACAAACAGACGTCGGCTCTTTTCTGCTTTCCCCCCTCCAGCCTGAGCTCCCTTAGCGTCACGCCGAGCTGCAAAGGGCCCTGGCAGGAGGAGGCAGCTGGGGTGTGATGGTGCTGCCTGTGCCCTGCCATCCCGCGGGCGCTGCCGGGGTCTGACGGACCCAAAAGCAGCTCTGGCTGTTTCCTTTGCTGCTGCTTTTCTTCCTTATCGCGGTCTCGTGCTCAAACCAGCCCTCTTGGAGCTGGGTTTTGTTTCCTGACTTAGGGCAGCGTTCCCAAAAAGTGTCTCCCCAGTCTTGCCCCCCGAACACGCACGCTCATGGGGCTGTGCCGCTCACAAGCCCCTTGCCAAGGGGAGGGCTGTGCTGTGCTGGTGCCCCAGGAGATGGACCCCCACCTCTGTCCTGGGGCCATACCACGACGCGCTTGCCCTGGTTTTCCTCTCCACAGACATCTGCCGCCGTGGGATCCCTCTCCGCTGCCTTTCTCAGGGCCGAGCGGCTGCGGGCGAATGCTCAGCTGAGTGGAGGAAACAAATGAGCCCACCCTCCGCTCCCAGCCTGGCCCCGAGGAGCCGGAGCGCGGCCACCCCCCAGCACACGGGGGTTTCTGGGCCGCTGGGGTCGCCCCGGCAGGGGTTCAGTGCAGAGCCCCCCAGGAGGGACGTGTCCTGAGGCACGCTGCTGCCATCACCTCCTCGCTCGCCCGGCTGCAGCGTGGTTAAACGTGAACCCAGCCGCCCTGGGGACCTTTGGCCAGCCTGAACTTCAGCCAGGCCCTGACGCCTGGCACTGGGAGACACTGACGGAGCTTCCACGCCACCCTCCCCGGGACAATCCCAGGGGCCAGTTCTGCCCGGCACCAGCAGCCCTGCCGCGGTGCTGGAGCTGCCCAGGCTTGCTGCCGCCTCGCTCTGCCCTGGCTGGCCTGAAACCCCAGGCTCTCACACCCTCATAACCCCCTGCAGCCGCTTCTGCTTCCCAGGCGGTGAGCTGAGCACACGGGGCCGCGGCAGAGCAAATCCCCCCGGGATTCCCCCCGTCTCCCCGTCCTTGCCTCCCTACCCCCAGCTCCTGGGTGCCAAGCTCGGGGGAGTGGGGCTGCTCCCTCATTGCAGCGGGTTAGCACCCAGCGCGGCCTCCCGCACCCCTTGCACACGCAGTTTCACTTTGGGGTTTTTTATTTTGCTTGTGAAGCTCCGAGCACCCCTCCAGCCCTGCCTCGCAGCGGCGTTCGAAGACCGGGCGAGGGGTTGGGGATGATGGGCCCCGAGAAACCGAGATTTGCTACAGGGGACGTGCCCCCGGTGGAGCGGGGAGCGCCCCGGGGGTCTCCAGCCACCGTCGGGGCTGCCTGCGGTGACCCCGGGCGGGGGCAGAGGCGACCCTCGGGGGGGCTCAGCGAGGAGCGGGGGTGGGCCCGGAGCGGCAGAGGTGGCCGCGGGGGAGCGGTGCGGTCCCGGGGGGGGGGCGCAGGGCCTCGCTGCCGGCGGCGGGACCCTGGCGCCTCCGCGGCACCGGCCCCGGGACGCCCCGGCGGGGCGAGACTACATTTGCATAACCCCGCCCCCTTCATTTGCATAACCCAGCCCCTCATATTTACATGGCGTCGCCCCATCGATCTCCTTGTTTGGCCTCTCTCGCCCCGCCCCGCTCTCCGATTGGCCCCGCCTGCCCCAAGCCCCGCCCCTGGGTATAAAAGCGCGGGCGGACGGGGCGGGCGTGCAGAGGCGCTGGGGACGGGCGGCGGCGCCGCCGACGGCCTTCGTGCCATGAGCAGCAGCGCGGGCCCCGCGGCGCGGCTGTGCCGCCTGGAGCGGGGGCCGGACGGGTACGGCTTCCACCTGCACGGCGAGAAGGGCAAACCGGGCCAGTTCATCCGGCTGGTGGAGGCGGGCTCACCGGCCGAGCGCTCGGGGCTACGGGCCGGGGACCGGCTGCTGGAGGTGGACGGCGAGAACGTGGAGCGGGAGAGCCACCAGCAGGTGGTGGAGCGCATCCGCGCCGCCGCCGGCGCCGTCAGCCTCCTCGTCGTGGACCCGGTGGCCGATGAGCAGCTGCAGAAGCGGGGCGGGCCCGGTACCGAGCCCCCCGCGGGCGGCGCGCAGGCGGCCCCGGAGCCGGCGGAGCCCACGAGTGGCGGCGGCCAGCGGGTAAATGGGCGGCCGGGCGGAGGGGAGGGGGGGGCTCGGGCGCTGAAAAGTTTTCGGGGGGAGAGGGTGATGTCCGGGGGGGGTCGGGACCTCCTGGGACCGGCCCCGGTCGTCGTCGTCCAGCCAAGCGAGCGGGAGCAGCAGCCGCCGCGTCTGCCCCCCGCCGCCCCCGGGCGCCCTGTGCGCTTTCGCTCTCGGTTCTTTTTCGCTTTGCTTTAAACGCAGCTCCCCGGCAGCACCGGGCCCCGCCGCGCCCTGCTGCTCTTCCGGCTTTATTTTAATTTTTTTTTTTTTAACTTAGCGTTTTTCTCTCCCAGCCGTGCTGGGTGACGAGCCGGGGCAGGCGGGTGCACGGGGCTGTCTGGACCCGTAACCGAGCAGCCCGTCATGGCCCGGAGCCCTTTGGCCCCTCCTTATGCTTCAGGACCGGTAAAACGGGGTGAGAAAAGCAACAGGGAGTGAGGCCAGTGGCGAGCTTCGACGCGCAGGTGAGCCCCTGCCCGGGGCTGGGCTGAGGAGCCATTAACCCGCTCTGAAATACAACGAAAAAGCTGTGGCAGAGGGTATCTTGGGGGGGCTGTGACTGCAGGCGTTGGTGGCAGTCACTCGTGCCCTGAGCGTGTCCGGTCTCTGCTGCGGAGCGGAGGTGGCAGAGCCCTTCCCGGGCAGGGGGGACTGATCCCGTCGGTCCGTCCCTGCGTACAGACACTTACTAATTCAGGAATGTCGGCCTTAAGCGGAGCGTGGGAGTTACGGTTGCACAAACAAAGCGATGTAGAAAGGTGAGGAATTGAGAAATAGCTGACCTTTCCTGCCCGGAGCGGTTCCCGAGAGACTGTTCTGGGCTGCTGGAGATAATACTGCTTGTTATTTACCCAGCAGAAACATGTTTGTTGTTACAACAGAGATGTGGATGGTCTTCCCGGGAAGCAGGCTCCCGGTGACCCCGGGGTAGGGGACCTTCTCATATGACCTGCTCCCAAAGACCAGCTGTGGTGGTGACCGGTGGGATGGGCTGAGCCCCAGTCCCTGGTGCTGGTGAAGGATTGGTGCCGCGGGGCCTTCCCAGCGCCGATGCTGAGCCCCAGGCAGACTTTGGTGCCTCACTGAGCTGTTGTCGCGCAGGGTTTTGCTGAGGATCAGGTGTTTTTATTAGTTGTGTCTCCTGTTGGACTTTAGCCCAGTGCTGGCTGCCCGTTGCCCCCGATCGGGCTGATTCACTGCAGGGCACTGGTCTCATCCTGCTCTGGCACCTCCCTGGTGGGGTTTTTCAGGTGGGAACAACCAGGCTCTGCCCCTGTCACTGCCCCGCTTGCTCACTGTCCCCTGTGGCATCCCTGGTCCCTTGGGTCTGGCCCTGTGCTGGGCTGTGGTGCTGCCCCACACGGGAGGAGCGTGCCTGCCCTCCGGTATGCCACGGGGCCAGCGAGACTGTCTGTGCTGTGCTTTCCACTCAGAAATCTCTCCATGGGCTGGGAAAAATCAAGGGGACATAGTTAATGCAGCTCAGGTGAGTCCCCTGCCAGGCCTGGGGGGCTGAGGATGTGCAGTCCCCAAGGGGGACGGGGCCCCGACACGCTGCGGGGTGGCTGCCTGCTCGTGGGGGCTGTGCTGGCCCGAGCAACGCAAAGAGTTGGGGAAGCACCATGGGCTTGGGGGCAGCTGCGGCTGGAGGTGCCCCACAGTCCTGGGGGGCAGCCCCAGGGCTCAACCCGGGCAGAGTTACCACAGGCGGTTTCTCTCTGCACGGGAGCAGGAAGTGGGTGACATGGGGTGACACTGCTGCACAGCACCGGATGGTTTCTCAACGAGGAACAGGAAATCTTGTGGCTGGGGGTAGGGCCCGGTGCTCAGGGCAGGAGAGCAAAGGGGGTTTGGAGACTTCATCCCCAGCTGGGCACCCACCGAGTAGGGTGGGAAGATGCCAGGTGGGATGCCGAGCCAAGCCAGAGCGGGCGGAAAGGGATTTCTCTCTGGAAGGGCCAGGAGCACACTGGTGTGCCTGTTGTCCAGCCGCTGGCGGGCAACCAGTGCCTGCCTCCCCGTCCCCCTGCACCCCCCACAGCCCTGTCCCAGCCCCACGGTCGGTGGGATTCCCCCGGGATCGATGCGGTGGGGAGCAGGTTTGCATGTATCAGAGTCCTGTTTGCTTTACTGGGCTGGACTTGCCTTTATTTGCTTAAGGAGCCTGGGGACACTCACTGCTGGGGAGCCGGCCAGCAGCACCTGCACCCTGCCCGGGGCCGAGCGAGGGTGTAACATCTCCCACCTTGGGGCAGGATCCAGCCTCTCTCCAAACCCCGCTGGGTCCTGCGTGGTCCGGGGGGCTCAGGCACCACCGCAGCTCCCAGTGCTGGGCATGGGCTGGGGAGGTTTTGGGGGGGTTGTTATGGGCTCCCTTCTCATTTCTACAAAACCCTGGGCGTGCAAATCCCCCTGTGCTGGGGTGGGGGTTTTGAGGCACCTGGGGAGCTGATCCGTGCACCCCTTTTCTGTGGTGCTGAGCCAGTGAGGTGACGGTTTTACACCCCCGGGGCCAGCCCCTGCACCACAGGGACTGTCCCCAGGGCTGTGACAGCTCGTCCTCCCCCCGCCTGCGTTTCCGGAGGCTTCGGCTGCTCGGGAGCATCTTGAGAAAGTTTCACACAAACCACATGGTGTGAGCGGGGTGGCACCGGGAGCTGCCAGCCCAGCGCCCTGCCACGGGCTGGGGCTGCTGCTATCAGGGCAAGGCTTTTGCTACCAGCCCCGGGCTTCCCTCTTGCAAATTTAGTGCTAAATTAGAGCCCTCCCTGCCAGCAACGCTCATCCCTCCTTGTGAAACCCCAGTGAGCCTCCCAGGGCTGGGTTTTGGGGTATAACAGGGAGCAGATCCCCCCATTTGGGAGCGTTGCACTGGGGGTAGCTGGTGTCTAATTAGGAAATGAATTAAATTTCCTCTCAAGGCAGCTGCATGAAAAGCAGCTCCAGTCAAACGGGACGTGACGGGGATGCTGCGAGGAGGCTGCTTTGCATCCCCTTTGTATGAAGCCCGAATGCGTGCGCCAGATTTCGGGACCCGTGTGAATTTGCTGGCCCGGGTGTCCTCAGGGCCCTTGTGTTTCTCTTGAAGTAACTGGGAATGTTGCTGCCGGCGGGCTTGTTGCTGCTTGTAGGGCTGCAGGGAGTTTCCTGGGACTTGGGCCTTCAAAAGCTGTCCTGAAATTGCTGTTGGGGGGCTGGGAGCTGGGGAGCGGGTCCTGGCACACCGTGCAGTTGGGGTCCCTGGTCCTGCTGGGGGGCCGAAGGTGCTGGGGAGGGATGGTCCAGCACGACTCTGGAGGGAGAAGGGGCCAGAGGTGCCCCACGTCCTGTTCCAGGACAGGAATAGGGGGGTGATGCTGCTGAGCTCCCCATCCCAAGTGTGCGTCTCTGTGGGCAGGACATGTCCCTCTGTCACCCTGGGTGTGGAGGACAGGGGTGGCACAGGATGGGGACTGAGTCCAGCTTCTGGCGTTGGAGGAGAGGATGCAAAAGCTTATAGAAATTAGGGGCGTTTCTGTTCTCCTGCTCTCCAGCTCCTGGCCCCGCAGCCGTGGGGCTTCTCTGCATCCCGAGTGTTGACCCCAAACCCGCTCACCTCGGGTCCCCTCTGGCCAGGGGGACTTTGGGGCTGGAGGGGTGCCCTGCCGCGGGGTGCTCGCCCCGTGCACGGGCAGGATGCGGCTGCTGGGGTATCGGGTGGATTTATATTTTTCCCCTGGGAAGGCAGGATGGTGGCTGCCCGCAGGGTTTCTCCTGGCAGGAGGGGTTTGGGGAGGGCAAAGGCGGCCTGGGACGCTGGGCTGGGGAGCTGCCAGCCGCTGGCGGGGGGTGATGGGGGGGCCAGGTCGCAGGTTGACCAGGCTGCCCTCGCACCGTGTGCTCCTGCCTCCAAGGGCTCGGTGCCTCCCTTGCTGCCGTGACCTCTCCCCCTGCCCCGAGGCATCGGTCCATCCTGCAGGGCTGTGTGTGTCGTCCCCCCCAAGTTCATGGCCCCAGTGTCTCGGGGAGCTCGGGCTGCCGGGGCTTTGTTGGTACGGGTGGGAGCGAAGCCCTCCCTCCTCCTCCTCGCCCGGGAGCGCTGCCAGTGCCGCTTGCCGGGTGCTCCCTCCGGCTTTGTCCCGAGCTATCGGCGTGGAGCAACCCCGCGGTGCTGCCAAGGGCACCGGGAGCGTGGGTGCTCGCAGAGCCCGAACCCCCTTCCCGGGGCAGGGACCCGGGGAGGTGCTGCCCTTCCTGCAGGCTCCACCAGCTCCTGCTTTTTGGCCTTATTTTGGGTCTTCCATGTGCCCACCCTCCCTAGGGATCGCTGTGGGGGTGGAGGGTGCAGTCGCAGCACCCTGGGCACCCCGTGAACCTGCTGCCACCCACCCGGGCACGGGGACCAGGGCAGAGCCCGCAGCCCAGCGCCCTGACACGCGGGGACCGAGGGGCGGCCGGGGCGAAGTCGAGGTGTCGCAATCCCCCACCCAGTCACTACCACCAGCTCCTCGGGGTGCAGCCGGGCGGTTGCACCGGGTATTGCCCAGCCAAGCCCCGGGTGGAGCGGGTCCTGCGTGACTGCGGTGTCCCGGGCTCACCTTCGCTCCCCAGCTGGGTGCTGGGGTGCCCATCCCTCCCCGGGGCGTTGGCGAGCGGTGCCGGGGCGGCCGCCGGCCTTGACCCTTGCAGGAAGGCGTTGTGCAAGAGGACGGGGTTTATCGCAGCGTTGGGCTCAGCGATTGCAAACGCGTCACCCCGGCCTGTGTGGGACCCTGTGCCACCGTGGCACTGCCAGATACGGGGTGCTGGCACCCCAGGGACCAGGCTTTCCTCGCAGGGGGCAAAGGGGGTTTTGTGGGGAGAAGGGGGTGAAGAGCAGCATAGTGTGGATATGGGCAGGGAAATCCCTGCAGTGCATGTCCCCAGCGATGCTGCAGGTACCCAAGGAGAGCAAACAATCTCAGAAGAAAGAATAAATATTAAAACCCCCCTGGTAAGGAATATTTCAGGAGCTTGAGTGCAGCTTGGCTGGTGGGAGAGTCCTCCCAAAGCCCAGGAGCTGGTGGTCGAGGCAGCATCAAACCATTTTGCATATAAATATGTAGCAGTGGTGTTTGGGTGCTGGGGTCGGAGCGGTTCTCCTGGTCATGCTGCAGCTGGTTCATGTCACCTAGTTCCTCTGATGCTTCCCGGGCACCCCCCTGCCCACCGGGCAAGCGAAGGCAGCTCCTGTTTGCCAAACTCCTGGGGATGCTCCCACTTCCCCCGCTGCTGCAGTGGGGGGAATTGCGCTGTCAATGGGGTCGTGGGGGGCCGTGGCTGCCCCAGTCGGGTTCCCTGGTCTGCGGGTCAGGGTGAAACCCAGCGCAGACGAGCTGGGTGTTGCCTCCCGGAGAGGTGAACGTCCGGTGTCGCGCCGCCCCGGCCAAGCTGGTTTCTCTGTTTTGCAATCACCGAGGGTCATGCCGGGGCGTTGGGGCACCTCAGCTTTGGGGCTGCTCCGTCTGGCTCCCTGCCCGAGCTCCTCCTGCCCCTTCCCCGCCAGCAGTGGCTGTGGGGTGCTTTGGGGTGGGGGGTCTCATTGGTCCCACTGCTGGATTTGCTGTGGAGGGGGGCTGGAGCTGTGAGGGGGTGATGCAGGGGGTCTGCACCAGGGGCTGAGCCTTTCCCGGCAGCAAAGGCTTCCTGGGTGGGGTGGGTGGATGGGGTGGGGTGGGGATGCTTCCCGGCAGCCTGGGCTGCGTTTCCTCCTCCACCTTCACGTGGCGGTTGCAATCCTGATCCCAAAGGAAGAGCGTGGTCTAAGGACAGTCACGACAACATGTTGCCTTAATGTTTTCCTGCAATTAGTGTGCCCTGCACATAATTAAGTAACTAGAGCTTGGGTTCCTAGGGTGTTTCAGCACCCTGTGGCCCAATCGTGGCGTCTGTGGGTGCGGGTGGCCACCCGAGGATGATGTCCCTGCCGCCTAAGCGGGCGTCTGGCGGTCCCAGTGCTGTCCCTGGGCGTTGGGGGGTCCGGGAGCGGCTTTCCCACAGGCTGTCCCGTTGCAGGAGGAGCTGCGGCCTCGGCTGTGCTGCATGAAGAAGGGTCCCAATGGCTACGGCTTCAACCTGCACAGCGACAAGAGCCGTCCGGGACAGTACGTGCGCGCCGTCGACCCCGACTCGCCAGCTGAGGCGGCAGGGCTGGCCCCCCAGGACCGCATCATCGAGGTACGCTGGGGCAGAGGGGGTGTCCCCAAATAGCTCTGCGCTCCCTCGCGTCCCGGCGCCCAGCAGGGAGGTGCCCTTGGCCGGGGCGGTGCACGGTGTCCCCGGCACCGGCGGTGACTCACGGCGCAGCCGCCTGCCCCGTGCCAGCTGCCACCGGTCCCCACCCAGGGGAGCAGCCCCAAGAGGGCTGGGGCTGAGCACTGATTACCTGGCTGCGGGTTAAGCAGCAGTAATGCTGTCCCCTGCCTGGAGCAGGAGTGTCCCTGCGCTGTCCCTGGGGTGGGGCAGGCTGAGGACAAGGTGCACGATGGCCCCGAGCCCTGCTGGAGTCGTGACCGGGGTGGGGACGGGGTTTGTGCCAAGCAGGATGGTGACCCATGAGGGCAGGGACCGGCTGAGCTCTGACCCGCTGCTCACCAGGGTGTGGGGCTGCTGTCTCTTTAGGGGAGAAGCTTTGGGGTCTCTGGGGACCATGCCATGGCATGGGGGCTTTGTGCCTTGCCCGTGCTGCCCATCTCCTGCACCAGCCCCGGGTCTGTGCCCTGCCAGGCGCTCCCTGCCAGCTCTGTCTGTACCATCCTGTGCTAATCACTCAGAGGAAAATCTGCTTCTAATGAGGTTTTGCTGGCTTCACTGCTAATCCCTGCGAGGCTGTGGATACCTGTGGGGGCTGTGGGGTGGCCGTGCTGGGGCTGTGACTGGTACCATGAGCTCCCGAGGGATGGATGTCCCCTGGCCCCAGCGGTGACGTGGTGCCGTGCCCTCAGGTGAACGGGGTGTGCATGGAGGGCAAGCAGCACGCTGATGTGGTGGCAGCCATCAAGGCAGGCGGCGATGAGACCAGGCTGCTGGTGGTGGATGTCCTCGCAGACGAGTTCTTCAAGAAGTGCAAGGTGGTGCCCTCGGAGGAGCACCTCACAGGTGGGCTGCGGGCTGTGCTGTAGGGACGGGGGTTTGTGCCACCTCTGCCAGCTCCATGTCACCTCATCCCCGAACCCGGGGCTGCTGGGGGGGGTCCCTGAGCCCTGGGAGGACGTGGAGGTTTCATCACCCCAGGGCCAAGCAGGGTGACCCAGCTTTGGTGTCTCCCTGCCCAGCCAAGGGCCCTGGGGCGGTGGGGCTGACGTGGGCTCTGCGGGAAGGCGGGTTTATGGCCCCGGGCTGCACTTTGGCAGGGTTTATGGCTTGGGGAGCGAACAGGCACCGCCACCGTTCATGCTCCTCCGCAGCCTCGGCTCAGCCATGGCCACCTCCCTGCTGTCACGGGGGTCCCTGGGAGGATGTGGGGGTCTCGCTGGGCTCCACGTCATGGCTGTCATCACGGGGATGTACCTGGTGTCTGGCGGCATCTCCTCGTGTTGCGGGGCTGGCTGCGAGGGGTGGGTTAAAACATTTGGGACCTGGCCAGGCCCTGGGCAGTGTCGGGTGAGCGCTGGGCACGTGCAGCCTTTGCTGGGCACTGCTGTGCCCCTGGGCGAGGGGACAGAGCAAAGGTGTCCTCACCCAGCGCCCATGTCCTTGTCCTGCAGGTCCCTTGCCAGAACCAGTTGCCAATGGCGATATAGGGAAGGTAAGAGAGTCTTGTCTTGCTTTTAATCCCATCTATGCCAGTCTCTGGGCAGGGACCCCCCCTGTTCAGGTGTCCCCCCTGCCCATGGGTGGGTGATGCCACTGGGGACCATGATACTTCTAGGCTGGGCTGCCACACAAGAGCAGGTGCCACCAGGAAGGGGACTGGGAGCTGGTGCCTCCCAGGAAGGAGGTTGCCTGTGGGGCTGAGTGTCATGGAGGTGGCTGCAATGCCTCCCTTCCTCCTCCTCCTCCTCCTCCTCCATCCTCATGATGCTTCAGGGCTGGGAACCCTTGTGCTGCTGCAGGGACGTAGCATCCAGCCCTGCAGCCACCCTCCTCCTCCTCCTGCTAAAGCCGGGGCAGTCAGGCCGGGGTTTAATCCTTCCCGCTCCGGATGGGCAGCACTGGAGGTATTTATGAGCCTGGAGCTCGCAGGGGATTACACGTGGGGAGGATGGATTTTGTGGCCCCCCGGGCGGGACTCACAACTCCGGGGGCCGTTCCCAAAGCCCGGGGCTGGAGCCACCCCACTCACGTTCACTCCCTGCTCCCTCCCAGGAAAACGGCGCAGAGCTGCGGTCCAACTCGGTGTCCGAGAGCCCGTCCAGCCCCGGGCCGCTGGCCGTGTCCCCCGACTCCGGCGAGACCCACAGCGAGGTAGGGCTGGGGATGCTGGGGGGAGGCGGGGGCTGGAAAAGCGGGGTCTGGGCTGAGCCCCCGCCGCGGGGCTGTCCTGGGGAGCACGGCGGGGCTGACGCAGCCTCTCGCCCCCCAGCCCGATGTGCAGGAGGGTGACAAGCGCCATTCGGCACCCGGCTCCCTCCTGGACCTCGACATCCCGCTGGCGGTGGCCAAGGAGCGGGCGCACCAGAAGCGCACCAGCAAGCGGGCACCCCAGATGGACTGGAGCAAGAAAAACGAACTGTTCAGCAACCTGTGAGGGCCATGGGGCGGGGGTCCACCGGCCCCCCCAGCTTCGCACCCACCTCTCCTGCATCCCCCTTCTCCCCATGGGGATGTGGGGCTGCTCCCCACCACCCTGACCTGAGGGATGGGGCTCGGTGGCCAGCGAGCATCCCCGCGGCAGGGTCCTGGGCGGTGTTTTTAGGCTAGAGAGAGCCGGGGGTGCTGGGGGGGTGCCCCCTCCCGTGAGCCCATCCCCAGGGTGCTCCTCCAGGCCCTGCCTTGAAGCCCTGCACACCCCCGTAGGCACAAGCAGGGGTTTGGGGGGATCGGGGATTTGGGGTGGCCCGATGCCCAACACTCTCATCCCTGCTGTTTCCTGGTTCTTCCCCCACCCCAAACCCCATCTCCATCTGAGCCCACCCCCCCCCAAATTGCCC
Source organism: Nyctibius grandis (assembly GCF_013368605.1). Taxonomy (NCBI): domain Eukaryota; kingdom Metazoa; phylum Chordata; class Aves; order Nyctibiiformes; family Nyctibiidae; genus Nyctibius; species Nyctibius grandis. The sequence continues at coordinate 6,916,711 of NC_090672.1, read as the reverse complement.
TTTAACTGCAAAATCTGAGGCTTTTAGTGACTTTTAGCAAACCCCACGTGCCTGGCTACCACGATTCCTCCCCGGGGTGTTTGACCCCTGCCCGGCAAGCTCCGTCCATGATGACCCTGTCCCTTCACGCCCCGGGTCCCAGCGGGTGAGAGGAGGGACACTGGTGCCTGGCACAGTGGGGAGCCCCCAGTACGCTGCCCTGGGGCTCTTTTGGGAGAGGAGAGGGTGTCCAGCGCCAGCACAGCAAGCAATAACTATCCTCTCCTTTGCTCCCACTCACTCCTGGAGGTGGAGCCGATCAGGGTTTGAATCCGACAAGGCTTCTCAATAGACTTTTTTTTCCAAAATAAGAGTTTTCCAATCACACTGGTTTTTTAAAACATGTATTTTGTGGAAATTCTTCCTGTGGATGTTTTGTTTCTGTGTTTTGCCATCGGATGTTGTCGTACTGTCCAGCTCAAGAGAAATTCTGTTTACTGGAATAAACCTTCCTGACTTCACGTGTCCGGTTTAAGGCTAAATCCTTCCAAAGCCTGCGGACGCCTTGGGGCTTGTTGGGGGCTCACCGCGCTGCCGGGGCTGGGGGAAGAGGCAGGTAACGCTCCCAGTGACGGGGGACACGGGCTGGTTTGGGTGCCCCCTCAGCACCCAGCAGGGCCAGGCTGGACAGGGACCGGCTGGTCCCAGTGCGGGTTAATGCCTCGGGGTGATTAAAGGGCTCTAATCGCCTGGGGACTGCAGGGGGGGTGATGCAAGGCTCTAATCTGTGTCTGCTGGCCTGGTTGGAGGGTGGCAGCTCTGCTGGGGGCAGCCCAAAAACTGCCCCCAGCCCCTCTTGGGGGGTTTGGGGTGAGTCCGAGCCTCAGGGTTGCATCCTGGGCTGGGGGAAGGCAGGGGGGATCAGTGGGGAAGAGAGTTGCTTGTGCCTCTAAATTGATGGATCTCAGCCCTGTGTGGGGAGCGAGGCAGGGGAGAGCAGGGCAGAGGTGTTCCAGCATGGGGCTGGTGACGGAACAGGCTGGGGGCACAGTGTGGTGGGGCCAGGATGCCCCCAGGGCTATTTTTAAGCCCATGTGGGGCAGCTCATGCAGGGCCAAGCTCAGCCCTCCTGCTGCAGCGGGCGAGTGTTGGGGCACGCTGTGCCGGGGTGGCTCAGCAGGGCCGGGCTGGTGGCACCACGGCTGGACTGGGGAGGGTGGGCTGGCGGCTTCCCGGGGACAAGGCAGAGCTGTGCTCTCCGCAGTGGCCGTGGCATGCCCTGGACCCGCAGCCCTGGCTTCTGCCTGGCATTTCGCTTCGTCACCTTCTGCACGCTCTCATTTCACACTCCAAGCCTCCGGGCAAGCCCCTCTACCCGAGCAGATGAGTCGTCACAGAGGTCTGCAGCTCAAATGACAACCAAATGACAAAGTGCCACCACATCTGCAGAGGACAGTGCAGGCTGTCACCCCCCTGGAAGCTGGAGGAGCCCATTTCAACCTGCCTCATCCTTCAAAGCCGTGTCCTCTGCGGCAGCACTGCTGAGCGGAGGTGAGCCCTGTCCCCTCCTTGCCTGCCCTCACCCCCTTGGGGCAAGCAGGGCACCTCCTGGGATGGGTGCGATGCCACGGGCTGGGGCTGCCTGTGCGGGGCAGGAGTGGGGGCACCCGGTGTGTCCCAGGAGCATCTTCTGCATCTTTGCCTGCTCAGAGCAACCTGGGGACTGGTTCCCTGTGGGAACCCCGGCTGAGCCCCACTGGGACCTCCCCCCCCAGCCCAAGGGCGGGCCGTGGCTCCAGGACAGACCCAACTTTGTTTTGGGTTGCCAGGGTGAAAGCTTTTCCCAGCTGCCCATGCAGGCGGGGAGCGGGGATGCCAAGCGGGGCGTTCACTGGCTCCGGAGCAACCGGCTGGGCACAGGGAGCCGTGTTGGGGCTGGGGGGGGCAGCACGGTTTCACTGTGCCCCCCTTGGCCCTGGCAGCAGAGGTTAAAAGAAAATATTTTTCCCACCTTGCTCACTTTTTAGGGGAGCAAATCCCACCCCAGCTACACCTCTCCTGCTGATAGGACCTTGCTCCTCTGGCAGAGGGGTGAAATGCTCCACGGAAGGAGCGCAGAGCCAGCAGATCTTGTCCTGGGGGACAGAATCCATTCCTGCCTGCAGCAGGTGACGAAGAGCACGAGGATTAGTAGCCCTTGTCATGGTAATCCCAGCTGGAAGTAGAGCCGCTCTTCACTTTATTACCCCACAAAGCTTTCGCTACAACTAAATCCACGCTAAATATTTGTTGGTTTAAAATACCATGATACACTGTTCCCAAGCTTGGTTTTAATATTAGTCACAGGAATTAGGTGTTTAAATGAACTAAAACTGGAAAAACCCCCCAGGCCTTAAAAGTACAGGCACAGCAACACTCAAAATTCCACAGTCTACCAGTCTCCGATAAAAACATCCCTGGGCAAATCTGAAAGTTATTACCTGATATTTTGTCATTGGAACAAATAATTTCTGGTCTCGAATTAGCCATTACGGCTGCTATTACAGTGGGAAAACGCACAGGAGCAGCGGTGATCCTCCTTACCTTCTGTCCTCTCCTCTTAGCAAGCTTCCCTGCTGTGGAGAGCTCGCTGCGTGGGGCAGGAAAGGTCAGGCTAAATAACTGCATTGCAAAGTCTGTCCGGTGGGAGTCAGGCGAGTGCCTCTCCTGCAGCCACAGATCTCGGCTGTATCACAGTGGAGGCTGGCTGGCTGCCTCCTGCCCTGAAGCTATCTGCCCCCAGTAAGAGAGATTTTTGCCCCCCATTCATCTTACTGGAGAGCAGCGAATGGAGCCTCCAGGCTCGGCAGAGCAAGTCCTGAGCTCCTCGCAGCTGGGGATCACTCTTCTGTCTCTTTTCAGTTGTGTTCTCCTCCTCCTTGCTTTCATAAAAGCAGCCTGGTAAAATGAAGTGCAATATCCTTTCACTGGTGGCCTGAGGTTTCCAGGTCCAAAGCATGGCCCTGAAACGCCAGGGGTTTTGTCTCAGCAGCCTCCTGCAGCTGCCAGTCCCCTGCTACGCAGTGCTCCTGGCCAGGCTTGGCTGATGTCAATCATTTTCATCATATGAACTTGCCCTTTGTTTGTGCTCACCCACACCTGGGCCTCTCACTTCCAGGACCCAGCAGTGTCCCCCCTTGCAACCTGCCCCCATGCACCCCAGAAAACAGCGTTCAAAGAGTCTCTGCTGTCCTTTCCAGCTTCTAAGCACCCTTTCAGCAGCCAAAGCAAGCAGCCAAGCCCCACTGCTCCCAGGGGGCTTGGAGAAACCTCAGGTTTTTGTCAGGTTTTTTTATTCAAGAGAAACCAGACTGAGCTACCAGCGCTCTGAGACTGACTGTCGAACTGATGAATCCTGCTCCAAGGCAGTGGAAGAAGGAACAGTGGGTGCTGCTTGTCCAGAAACTGGTCACGCTAGGAATCAATTAACTGCTGGTGATTTGAGGCTCTGCTGGAACAGCACGTTAAGGTTACAGTCATTCCTGTTCAAGTCTGTGAATTAGTGGCTGTTCTCCAGGTCTACATTTCAGGCACTATTCCTGGCTGGTGCAACAAAGTGCAAAGTTCACAAAGATGATAAAGTAACTGAAGGAGACACGAAAACAGCCAAGTGCAGCGTTGGCTTATTAGTGTCCTCCACACCCAGACCTCGCAACAGCGTCCAACTACTCCCTGGAAACCAGGCCCGTGCCTGGATGTGGCTGTCAGGTCTCCAGCACCCCAGCTGGCAGCTTCAGTTCAACGTAGCTCTTCTCCTCCACGTGGTTTGTCTGTTCCAGGAGCCATCGTCTCTCCTGGTCGCTGACATCCAGCCTCAGCGTCACCTCTTGGAAAACGCTGTTCACAGCAACCTGTATCACACAGAGGAAAAACAGCTCAATGCCAGTCCCAGGGCAAACGCTGCTCACGTTCTCTGGGTAGAAGACGGGCTGTTACTGCACCTCCTTAAAATGAAGCTTTTTGAACATGCAGATACTGGCTTCATTTTCCTGACCAATCTTAGCCTCAAATTTGGTGATCCCCAGCTTCCTCACTCCTGCAAAAGAAATCAGAAAGAGAAGCATTTCTATTACCTGCTCGGCTGCCACATTTACAGAGGCACAGGACTGATTTCTGGGGCAGATGGATCCCTTCCTACCCTGTCTGTATCACTGGGAGTATGTGCTTCTAGGTCACATCCTTACTACTCCTGTTCCCGTGCATTCAGCCACACTTACCATAGGCCAGCATCATCAGAGTTGCCTCCTTGCCAAACCCTCTGCCTCGGTAGCTGGGCTCTGAAAGACACAGCCAGAGAAGTCAGCATCCACTTACATGAGACAAATCAGCCATGCTGGGTACTTTTCTGAAGTGACTGTGACCTGACCAGCAAAGGATGCTGATCAGGACCTAACAGCCATGGTAAGGCAATGAGAATAAAAAGCTGCTGTACATAACATCTGTCTGCAGCTGGCTTTAGCCATGGCAACAAAGGTCCAAGCTATGAAGCAGAACTTGACCTGCAATCATAATTTCAATCTCGCCCAGAGTCGGATCCTCAGCGTCGGTGAGGAAGAGATTCACGTCCCCCACCATGCAGTCCTCATCCGCACACGCCTGCCCTGACCACCGCTCCGCGTCCAGCACAATGAAGGTGCACTCTGGGGAAAACAAAAATGGAGCCACATTTTCAGGGCATGCTGAGAATTATCCACAAATTACGAAAGGATGAAATTAAAGGCACGCAATGGACAGAGGAACAACACTTTCCACGTGTTAATAGTGAGGAAGAGCTAATAATTGGGCTTCCCACACCAAGTGTGCCTGCTTCCTTCCATAGAAACTAAGAAATATTTTGAAAAACCCATTGTGAGGGTGATGCAGACACCAAGACTAGAAAGAGCCTGTTTAAAGAGCAGGAAACCTTCCATCCCGTGTCTGAGGTCTCCCTGCCTTGTCTCACTCTGCAGCAAGTTTGGGCAAAGAATTGTTTGGTGCGCAAGAGACCAAGACCTCGTGATTCACCTGGTCCGTATTATTTTTGCTTTTAGTAAGGCTTTTAATGCCAGCTGAGACAAACGTTCCAGACTGAGGTCTTTGCCAGCCTCAGTATTTTGCAGCTCACTATATTTCTACCACGCTTTTATGCACAGTGATTCATTAACTGAAGGACAGCCAGGGAACCAATTAGTCAGCACACCTCAACGAGGTAATTATAAAGTCATTCAATTTCTCAAGGAAAAATACAACCCCCTTCCACCCTTTTACGATGATCAGACCTGGGGAGTGTTGACTGTGCAGAAGCATCTCAGCACATAATGCTGTGGGAAGTAAATCACTGCGACCTTTGAAAAACTGTATAAAAAGGTCACCAGCAGCCCGGGACATTCTCTACCTCCCTGAGCACATACCAGCTATAAAGAGAAAGCCAGCTCAAAGCTACTGTTGTAGAAGATCTCACATCCCATCTGCTTCAGCAAGTAAAGCCCACTCACCGAGCGCTCTCAGCCCACTGTGGGACCTTTACAGGACAGAAGGGACCTGCTCACCACTCCCACCCACCCTTAGAAAACGTTTAAGATCCTCACTGTCTGCGTCGTCCCGCCAGCTGCGCTGCATCTCGTACTCCTGCTCCAGGCTGAGGGGTTCAGAGGCGGTCAGGCGCTGCAGCTCCTCTGACTGCATCCACTCGTGGTACCTGACAATGGGACCCAGGACCAGATCACTGCTTGAGCTACAGCATCGCAGGCTGATTTCCACAAGCGCTGTCATAAAGCAGCTCTGGAAACATCAGCCTGGCATTCATGGCAACTTAAAGGTACCCCCAAGCCTCTCTCCCTTATCTAACACAGGAATCGGTGTTCCCTGTGGAAATTTAGCAAGTTTGTCCATCCTGTGGCTTTGTCTGAAGAGTACCTGATGAAAACTTGATGTTTTTAAAAGTACTGAGCATTGAGTTCCAGCGCATTTCATCCCGACTGAGACTGATACAGCATCTCCTGGACACTGACAAAAAGCCTAATACTGGCATCTTTGTGCTGAGGCTGCAGCTGCCCAGGCCAGCACTTTACAAACTGGCTCCACGCCTGCTTCTAATTTATCACGCATCCATCTGGCTTTACACATTGAAGTTTTGCTCTTCCACTGTCAGTAGGGAAAGACATTAATGAACAAGAGAACTGTCAGCGGTGCACTCGCAGCCAGGTATTTCCCCTTCTGTGGGCACACAGGGGCACAGATGAAGTTCCCTTTGTCAGCAGACCCAGCAGAGCACAGGGATGTCTGCTGCAGAGCACAGGAGGCAAAACTGACTGAGTGCTCTTTCCGCTGTGCAGTTCCCAGGGGGAAGAGGGCCCTGCAGCTGCTGAGCCAGCACCTTTCCGAAGACCAGAAACCCTTAAGAAAGAGAAGTGAATCAGACAGCGTGGAGTATCAGAGGAGGACAAGAACCACATACCGGGGTACGTGTGCAGACGTGTACGGCACCAGGGTCACTCTCTGTCCTTGCAGCACAGTGTTCTGGTTAATCTTCATGGCCTCTGCACTGAGAGGGAGACCCAACACCCCACTCCGTGTCTCCAGCGAGGCCAAAGGCTGGGCCAGCACCGCCTGGAGCCCTTCGGGAGCCAGCGGTGCCCACTGTCACTGTGCGGACAGGCCCCAGCTCATACCAACCGCCCACACAGCAACCTGACCGCGTCCCCCCACCCAGGGCAGGGCTGTATCGGGGCCGAGCGCCCTCGGAGGCACGACAGCGGCCGAGGGTCTGCCCTGACAGGAGCCACTTAACCCTTCATGACCCAAGTGGCGGTGGAGATGCCCTGCTCCGACACACCGCGGCCTCGGGGCTGAGGGGAGCCCCGGGGCCTGAGGGGAGCCCCGGAACCGGGAGGACACGTCTACCTGCCGCCTCGCCCTTCTGCGCATGCGCAGAGGCCCACCCACGCCCCGCCCCCGACTAGCGCGTCTCATCGCCCCGCCCCGCCGACGCCCACGTGACTCTGGCTCCCAATCGCCGCCGGCGCATTGACCCCGCCCCCGCCCCGGGAGCCGGTCACGTGCGCGGAAGGTTCCCCCGTGGGCGGCGCGTGCGCCGTCAGCGCCCCGCGATGAGGGAGGTGAGGGAGGGGCCGGGGGTCCCGGTGCGGGGGCGGTCTGGGGAGCGTCCCTGTGAGGGGGGGTGCGGGGTGAGGCCTGGGGAGGGGTCCCATGGGCGGGGGTGCGGGGTGAGGCCTGGGGAGGGTCCCGGTGTGGGGCGGTGGTGACCCGGGGCGACACCGGGGCCCTGGCGGGGGGAGAGGCCGCGGGGGTGGGGGGGGGTTCTTGGGGTTGTAGGGGGCTTCTGTGGGGTGGGGGGGGGGGGTTTCCCCAGGAGGTCAGGCTGGGCCAGCAGCACTGTGGCTGGGGGGCAGGCCCGGGGGGAGCCGGGAGCTGGCACGGCTGGGGGGCTCCAGAGGCCTTGGGGGGCTCAGGGCTGGGGTAGGGCCCGTCCGGGCTGTGGTGGGTGCCCTGCACGGACATGCTTTCCCCGGCCGTGTCCCTGAGGTGTCTGTTAGCGTGCCGTGGTCTTGCTGCTTTCCCTTGGTTTGTTAAGCTTGGCTTTAGTGACTGGAGTCGAGGTCTGTTGTAAAAGATGATGTTTGTCCTCTTCTTCTGAGGGCCGGTCTAGTTCTGAGCAGAGTGAGCTGTGCAGCCTGGTTGATTTCTGTCATCTAGAGTGTGTGTGTAAGCTCATGAACTGTTGGGGTTTTTTTAGGAGTGCTCTTGGCTTGTGAAGTTTGTGCTGATGATTTGTCCCAGTTGGTACAGCTAAGTAGGAGCATGTGGAGAAGTATGAGGAATCTTAAAGGTCCTTTCCAGCCAAAATGATTCTATGAATTTGATAAAGCTCTTAAACAATTCAGCTATAGCTAGTTATTTATTGACTCTGAAACCTTTCAGAAGTCTTGGGTTCTCCCTCCCTGCTGTAGATTTTTCTAAGATAATGCGAAGTTCCCTAAATACTTCTGCTTTGGAAACCTTGGTACATATAACAAAACATCTTTGTTTTTTTGTAGGTCCAGTATTTTCATTTGTCTGCGTATTTCTGTATTTGAGATCATGCAGAGAGACTGTAGGCTGCTTTTACTGCTTTGATTTGCAAGAGGCACGTGCTCTCTAGGAGTGGTATCTGTGTGAGAAGCAGCGGTATGAGATCACCCTCAAGGCAGGCATTCTTCCTCTTGAGGTTTTAGTGTCTGAAACAGCCCCTTTGGTTGTTTGGGGAAGGTGAAGTTTGGTCATCTCGTGCTGTGAAAGGGCAGGGACTTTTGGTTACTTTTAAACTAGTTTAACAGGTACAAGAACTTTTTAGTGGAGCATTGAAGCAAGTGGTGCTGGTGAGTGGGGTATATCTGTCCGAAGTTCAGGGTCCTGCTGAAATCCTTTTTGTTCAGATGTCAGGAGACCGCTGTGTAAAAGCTGACTCATGAGTTCCTCCGCTCTCCGACAAAGCTAACACAACTTTATGATGTTTTCCTAGGTTAAAGGCAATAGAAGTTGAAAACACCCTTCTGAAAACACCCTCCTCACTTGGCTCCAAGACCATCTTCAACATGGCTGGTGGCATTACTGATACAGGAGAGCTTTACTCTCCCTATGTAAGTACCACTGCTTGGGGTTTGGCTCACAAGTCTTTTCAAAATCCTCTCAACGTTGTGATTTCATTTCCTGCTTCCCCATGGACATAACCTTAGTGTTTCAAGAGATGATGGAGGTCAAAGGGTACTTAAAAATGCTTAGTGCTTGTAGCTGTTGTTTTTTTTTTTTTCCCTCACAGCTCACTTTTATATAGTGTAAAGGGACAATGTCTGCTTAAGGTGTGGTTCTGGAAGTGTTAAGAAGAGCTTCATGTCCCATACCAGCTCTTGCATCCTTCTACCCACTTTCCTTATATTTTGTTAATGTTTTCATCAACTCAAATTGTCACGTGAAGCTAAGCGTAAACAGGGGGGATTGTAACATTGCAACTATCCCACTTTGCTTCTCTTTTTTTACTTTATATAACGCTTTCCCCTGATTTTCTTGAAGTTTACTTCTTTGTAGCTGTTGTAGTAATTTGTTTTAAACTACTTCGCTTAAAAACAGTAATCAAGATGTTTCTTCCTTGTGATGTGGTATCCTGTGAAACTGCAGAGCCAATTACTGCTTTCCTATGTTACTGGAAATACTGGTTTTCATAGCCACAAGTGGACATAAAGTGTCAGCTCTTACAAACAGCACTTTGGAAACATTTTTTTCCTCTGAAGTGAAGTCACTAAATGTAGAACCAGTCCTGAAGTCTGTGTGTTGGCTTTCAAATGCTTTAAAACTTTCATCCCTGTGTTAACGATTGAATTTAGAAGAACTGGATCTTAGGCTGCAGAAATAGGTCACAACTGAGAAAATGGAGAACAAGGCACTAACTGGGACATCTGGACCCTAAAGGATTAGTGTCACCTGCTCTTATGTTGTTATGTTAGTGTTGCATGAATTTCCTAGAGTCTAATCTCAAAAGCTGTGGCTCTCTCCTCTTTCCCTGAAGATGTCTAGCCAGACTGAATACACAGGCACCACTCTCATCTCTGTCTACTTGACCAAAGTCAAGGAAAATCACCTGAGGGGTTTTTTTCAAGAGTCCTTCACTGAAGAGTGAGTTATGGCCCTGGGCACTTGAGTTGTGCTCGGGGAATGACAGCTCTGTCAGCTGAATGGAAAGAACTTTCCTGCAAGCTGCAATGGCTGATTTTTTTTCCATCCTTCTGGGAGACCCATCAAAAGATGAATTTGCTGTGCTTATGTCAGTGAATGTAGGGCAGGAGTGCTCGCAGGGTCTCTGGGGAATAGATCTCCTGATATTAATCGCTCCATGCCCAGAAAAGTGTACTCAGGCACAGTTCTTTACTGGCTCTCCTCTGGAGAGACTCTGACCTATATAAAAAAGTTTGGGGCAATTTTTGATCTTGAGTTCAGCTAAATGTATAGTCTGGGAGGGTCCTGTCCAGGTGCACAGTTATCTTTTGCCACTGAGCAGAAAAAAGCTCATTGCCAGAGAGGATAAAATCCTTTCCCTTCCATAAGTAAAATCCCTTCTTCGGAGTGCGCTCAGCTGCTTGCTGGTAAAGTGTCAGGCAGGCTTTGAATTAGAATTCTGGCTGGATATTTCCTGCTTGACTAAGAATGAAGAAACACAAGAGGTTCTGAAAGGTAACTTATGTACGTAGTCATAACTACTTAGGTTCGGGTCAGAAAATAAGGAGAGACCCAAACCCACGTTGTAGACCCTTCTGCTAGAAAGCAGTGGCTTTGAAAACAAACAAAAAGCTCACATGCTTTCTAACTTTAGAAATAAAAAACAAAATTAAAAATAATTAGACAAATGGAGAGGAATATCAGGTTCTACAGAAATGTGCTGGCACTCACTTTGTTCTCTTTGGTTATTAATCCCTTCCTATATTTATTTCTAGCAGGGCTTTCTCCTGCCCTGCTTGCTCACAAAGATTGCTCTCTCCATTTAAATCAGTATGTCTGTGAGGTGTCTTGGATGATCTCTGGCACAGCTGCAAACTCTCACATTGGATTATGTGGATGATTGCAGGTTGGTCTGGTTTACATGTTCAACCTCATCGTTGGGACAGGAGCCCTAACCATGCCAAAGGCCTTTGCGACAGCAGGGTGGCTCGTCAGCCTCGTTCTCCTGATGTTCCTGGGATTTATGAGGTAGGACATGAGTATGTCTTTTGGGGGTTGGGGGGTTCAATTGGGTAGAGCTGTAAGGGCAGTGCTAAGACTTTTGCTGCTTTTCTGAGTGATCCTGTCTCTTGGCTGCTTGAGCATTGGTCTCTGCAGTTGTGTTGCCTGTAGACCTTATTTGGTGCTACATCCCATCTCCTGACTGATAGGAAAGACCTTTTCTCCAGTCCAGAGTCTTCTGGGACTCTTCTCCCAGCTTCCTTTTTCGACACTGCCCTCCCTGTGGTTACATCCCACGGCTGCCTCTGTCACAGATCAGTTCCTCAAACACTACCCAGGTCACAGGTGACGCAGGTTCATTTCTCTGCTTTGTGATCTGCAGATGTGATGCAGACCTGTTGTGTTTGCTTTCTCTTGGCTTCTGGCAATGCTCTGGGCAGCTGCAGGAGTGTCAGGAAAACAAATTATGTGTAGCTGGGCCCGTCTTATTTTCCCCGATACCTTTGCTGCTCAAGACCTTGGAGCTGGTCTCATGATTTTCACGCTGGCTGGCCGTGAGCTTCTGCCCAGATGTCTCCCTGCTGGAGCAGCAGGTGGAGCTGAAGGCTGTTGATACAGCACTGATGTCTGAGTAGTTATTAATAGCATTGCCAGCTTCTGACGGGCTCTGAATCCCTGCTTGCTTTTTGCTTGGTTTTAAAATAAAATAAAACAAAATCCATTTGTAAGAATGGAATTTAGAAGTTCCTTTCTTGTCAGTAACCAGCTCTGTCAGCCTGAATGTGCCTTTGATTCGGAGGCAGTGCTTTTTGAACCTGTTAGGTGCTGCTATATAGAGGTGCTGTATGGTCAGTATTGACTGAAGTAATGCTTGTAAGTTTCCCACCTCGAAGCTGTGTGCTGCAAAGGCTTGATAAAATGTGAGCTGTGGGAGTACCAGGAACTGGGAGCCTTGGAAGCAATTCCTTTTAGATACATTATTTTAAAAGCATAAATTCAGTGTATGAAACTCAGCACCAGCGGCAATCCTTCAAGGTCAGCAGAAGAGCACAAACCTCCAAACCTGCACCGGATTAAACTGAGAAGACGCCGCTCCACGTACTGCGTGCCTTGGGAGCTGCGTTGCCCTGTTGCTTTTGTTCGTCCTCATGCACGCTGGGGACCCTTCGGTGCAAGAAGAGTCTACGCGGAAATTGCTACGTGGGCCTCAGGGCAGGGCTGCTTCCTTTTATTCTTGCAAAACTGATCTCTCGTTTGGCCTTGACAAGTGAGGCCAGTTCCTGAAGCAGTAAGAAACCACTTTAAGGCCTTAAATAAGATTGATTTGAGGTTGGTTTTGTTTTTTTTATGGTAGGACTGTTTTTAGCTGAGATAATGATATTCCTTCCATCAGTGGCTCTCGCTGTCTCCCTGGACAGCTTTTCCACTGGCCTCCAGCAAAGTGTATGTGCATGCACATGTGATCTGCTCCTGGGTCTTGTGTTGCTGCTTTGCTTCTGGTGCCTTTTGTAAGATTCTTTAAGGGACTGTAGTACCTTTGCCACAGGCCCTAATAGATACACTTCAGAGTAGTGCTGTGTTCATCCTGGGCCCTAAAAAGAGGAAGGAAGCTCGCTTTCTAACAAAGGCGATGTCCTCTTCCCTTCTTTGACCCACAGAAACACTAGGAAGGTGCCTTCCAGATATCTAAAGTGTATTCTTATATCTGAAGGCGTGTTATATTTTACTGCATTTTGGGGTTTGCTTGGACACCTTAACCTCAAGAACAGAAGGGAGCAGCAAACTGAGATGAAACACTGTACCAAACCCACAGTGTGTGGGGAGCTGTTGGAAGGGTTGTTTTGATTTGTTTGTTTGCTCATACAAACAGATGGGAATAGTTCTCTATCTCCCTTCAGTGACAGTTCTTGACTATTACCAATATCAGTTGAATTTCTCTCTCTAGCTATATGACTACGACCTTTGTGGTGGAAGCCATGGCTGCTGCAAATGCCCAGCTGCGATGGAAGAGAATGGAAAAACACAAGGTTTGTGTGGGGTTTAACTTTCCATTTTCTCTTGTTCTTGTATCCTGTCGGACTTGCCTGAGATTCCTGTGCATCTTTGCCTTGCCTTACTAGTAACTCTAAAGGAATAAATTTCTACTGTACTTAACTTTGCCTTATAAAACATGGCTGTTAGTTCCCTGTGGGGTTGCTCATTAAAGACAGGATTTTCTGCTCCTGCTTTGAAAAATCCCTTGTGCTGTTCACATTTCTTACTGATTGTGCTCTCCTTACCCAGAAGCGCTGCTCAGTGACTGTGGAGAAGTGGCAGCCAATATATTGATGCCAATTGGAGTGTGCTATATTGGGGGTCTACAAATCCTTGCTGATCTCAGGCCATTTAATTGGGGCAGGCTGGAATGTCCTTGCTGTCACTCAGGCTGTATCCCGGGGAGTGGACAGTCCTGAAGTATGTCCTTGCTGTAAAATTTACTTGTGGCTTTTTGGATCCTGGCTTTAGTGGCTGTTCTGGATCAATGCGAGGCGTAATTGTTTGCACTGATTTAGATCCATGCCCATATGTTGGTGGGTTGGAGTTAGGAGCTAGACCTGTCTGCTCTGACTAGCTAAGATTGTATATGTTTGATTTTTTTTCTACCAGTTCTGCAACCCTGCAGATCTGCCGAAGGTTTCTAACTTCCTTGTGCCACGTATCACTGCATGAATCGGACACTGTTACTGTGTGCACGACCTAGGCTAGGACAGCAGAGCCTGTCACTCACTTCAGCCTGCTCTGCTAGTGCCCTCTTCTGCTCTCCACAGCATCCCAACCCCGGGCCAAGGGCTCCCTGGTATTGCCTTTGCTTGCATGTCCTGCCCATTCCTGTTTGGGACTTTCCTTTGAGTTTCTGGAAGCGAGACCATGACGCTGGTGGTGCCGAGCCTCTACTGTGGGTAGCAGACATCTCAGCAGTGGTCTGGTCTTTTCTTTCAGGAGGATGATGAGGATGAGGATTCTTCCTCTGGAGTATCTGACAGTGACGTTCTTCTCCAAGATGGCTACGAGCGAGCAGAGACACGACCTATCCTGTCAGTTCGTAAGTACCCCGTTCATGCTTTCACTGGCTCCGAGACCTCTTCTCTGCAGTGTCCCAGTGGGCTCCAGCAAGTGGAGCAGGACTCTTCTGTCCGTTTCACCCTTAATTCCACATGCTCCCTTCCCAAAGTCCTTAGCACTTGCAAGAGAAGACTCATTGAGAATTCAGTTCACCTTCTGCAGTCTGATAAAGATCTTTTCCTTCTAGGTCACTAAGATAAAACATCTTACTTTGAAAATGCTTTTAAACTAACTTCAGCAGAGTAATTGGACCAGTGACTCTGCAGCTGTGGAGTCGTACATACTGTCCTTCAAACTATTGTTAGAGCTTCTTGAGTGTCTTCAGCTAGTCTGGCCTCTGGGTTTATTAGAGGGACTGGTTGAAACGCTTCCTGTTTTCCACTTGCAGAGAGACGTGGCTCACCCAATATCTTTGAAATCACTGAGAGGGTGGAAATGGGCCAGATGGCTTCCATGTTCTTCAATAAAGGTAAGTGATTCACATTTTCAAAAGTCCCTTCAGGTCCTCCTGCGTGTTGTGTGTGTGGCTTTTCCTTAAGTTTGCGTGCTTCTCACTGTGGGTTTGCATCCTGAGTTTGTGATGGTTCCACCCAAAAGTGTTGTTCCTTCTCTCTGTGGGCTGTATTCATCCCCCTATGTAGTGTTTCTACAAAGTAGAGTATTTATGGGCCAGGTGGGCCAGAACCTGAAGGGGAGGGTGCTGTGGTGGTAGTGGAACTAGCCAAAATACTGCAGGTTACGGGCCCAGTTTCTTGAGACAGGTAAGTGTAAGTGAGTGCCTTTTCTGACTTCCCCTAACCTTACTCTGAACTGCATCTATCCTCTGATCTTCACTGTCTGAAGCAGTGTCCAGCTGCAGGGTTCACTAGTTCCATCTTGGTTGTAGCATTTGAGAATAAGATGTATGGGCTTCACTGAACCCCTTAAATATCAGTCTGGAGGAGAGACACTTCTGGGGAGAGCTTGTGAGAATTGCCTGTGTCTGGAGAGTCACCAAGAGAGCTGCTGGGACATGGACTGCTGAAAGGCTCCCTGGTGTGCATATGATAGGCAGCTGTCTTGTCTTTTTGCTTTTCAGTGTCTCTTGTATGGCAGGGAACAAACTTGCAACCGTACTGCAGTGAAGCCATATCCATTGCTGCATGCAATAGAAATGCAAACTACAATGTTAGGTATTCTGAAACTTGTAAAACAGCACCTTTGAAATGCTGTGCAGAGCCAGAAAACCATCAGACACCATGGTTGTGCAGTCTGTCAGGCCCCATTTCTTGTGGGAAGTGACATTTTCTCTTATTTGCTGGTCACCTTACAAAGACGCGATGGGCTGTTTTTTTCCACTACATGACATCAGCTTTTTGCCGGTGTAAGACTGTTGCCTCTGAAGGACAGCTGGGCTCAGGGAGTGAAGATTCTCTGAACTATATTATTGCCGATTTTAAAGTCTGATTGAAAAAACTTTTTAATTTCCCTGCTTGCTCTTTTGGGCCTTTGTAGACTTAAATCACTGAGGACTATCAAAATAACCCAGCTTGGATCCGGCTGCCACTTCTCTAGTCATAGAAGAGGAGAGGTGATGGGAGTGTGGGTTGGAGACTCAGAAACATCTTGTTCCTAGTCGTACCTGGAGCACTGGGTTGCTCTGACTTTAGGCAAGTTTTCTTGCTTGTGTGCTTTGCCATCTGTAAAACACCATGGACACTTCCCTGCCTCTCAGTTACCCTCTGGGGAGTAATATTGGGAAGTGCTTTGCGAGCAAGCACCGTATAACAGGGCTTAGCAGTGTTGCTGAGGATTCAGCTGTAGAGGGCTGGGGGATCACAGGAGGCACTGTGCTCCCATCAACAAGTTCCAGCAGGCCCCTGCTTTGCATGTGCTTCACAGGGGGAGATGGTAACAACCCCCCAAAGCCAGCCAGGCGCTGGGCAGTTGCCTTCTAGACCTCTGGGCCTTGATGCTGGCTGCTGCTCAGGCAGCAGGGGGTGCTGGAAATACACATCCTCTTGACATCACAGCAAAGTGATATAAACTGCTTAGTACTCTAAATCTTAATCCCTCTTCTTAATGTTTCGTTAGCCAGAGTTATCTGATTTCTGTGTTAGGGATCCTCCCCAGGACCTACTCAGCCCAGTGCAAAGGGATGAATCTCTCTGCAGGAAGGCAGCTGGAACGCCATAGCTTGAAACAATTTGGGACTTCCAGATGAGGTGAGAGGTACACACAGCGAAGGGTCTGGGGCTGCTGTAACTCGTGCTGCTTTCCCTTCCTCTGTCCTCAGCAGTGAGGCTCTGTCCCTACACTGTTGCTGAGTCCTAGTTCAGAGACACCCTCTGGTCTGCTGAGTGGTTGCAGAGGAGACAAGTACCTCCCTCTGCAGATCCTTGCGGAGGTGCTTCCTTTGAGGATTGCACAGAAAGGCCTTCAGTAAGAGCAGTTGCTCAGTGACCAGGCGCTACTGCCTAGAGCTGAGAAACTGGGCCACACTTGGGAATTCCTGGCTTCAAGCACCAACCTCTGCAGATTCACAGCTAGCAAATGTCTGGGTGGGTTTTTGCTTGCAATATACAAAGTATGGACCCAAGCCCAAGGTGTCTGAGGGCTTTACAGCCTTCAGAGCGAAGGCTGGTGAAAGTTTTGTGATAGACCTCGAAGCCTCTGATTTCTAGTGAGTTCTCTGCTGCTTTCTCTTGACTGATTTTTATTTTCAACAATCTGACAGGAGTTGAATCTGCAGTCCTGGGAGGTAAGCTAGGGATAAATCTCAATTTCAGACTGTCTGCTTTCTTAAAGGGAGCTGCCTTAGATTTAGGCTCTGAAGGGTCAGTATGCTCTTTCAAAAGAGCTGGCTCTGAAGAACAGCATTTTTTTTTAATTTGCAATGTTGGGTGCTTTCTTCTGGGACCGAGCAGTCATTTATTGCACTAATGGATTATAGGCACATCTATCATACTGTTTCCCCACAGGAAGTCATTGATTTTCTTCCTGTTTTATGTCCAGTAATGAAAGTATTGATCAGGGAGGGTCAGTAGCAGTTTATAAAAGAACTGGCGCTAAAGGATTCCTGCCTTTGAGAGGATGAGTTTGGGAGAAGACTGTCACCTGGACTTCCCACAGACACAGAAGTTTGCCCTGGAGTTGGGGATATGGTGTGTGCTGGTGGGTGCCTGGCAGTGCTGCTGTGGCTTAGCTGGTCGTGTTAGCCTTGTTTTGTGGGGGGGGGGGCAGCTGAGGCCTGAGATCAGTATCAGATCCCCAAAACAGAGTCTGTATCTGAGTCTGTCTAGTTCTGTGCTTAGTGCATCTTGCAGCTTCTGTCCTGTGTCAGATATTTGTTATAATCTTCAACCCTTTTTAAGAGGAAATTGGAGAAAACTGGTAGGTAGCTTGTTGTCATCTTCAGAACAAAGCAGAGATTCCTTCACTGTGAAGCCATCTTAAATCTTTCACAGAGGAAGAAAGCAAGGGGGGAGCTATGTGAAATGATCTGACAATTTCTGTAAGATCTCCATTTGTCTGTTTAGACAAACCAGGAACAACTCTAGAGTACTGGCTTAGTGTGCTGCTTTACAGAAGCAGGAAAGTTTTCTTGCTGCTTTCCCAATACAGCCCATTTTTTTTAGGAATGTTTTATGCTAATTAGGCTCAGCATATTGAATAGTTCATTTAAACGAAGGAGAGTGTCTATTAACGTTTCCTGACATCCAGAGGTCCAGGGGCAGTATGGTGGCAAAACATGGTAAAACTTTGAGGCATGCAGGCACTGTAGAAATATTAGTCCACATTCCTGCAGTAATGCTGTCCTTATTTGATAGTTGTCACGTGCGAGGCTTGGAGAGGTGAATTGATTTGCCCGAGATGTGTTAGGATTAACCATCAGGTGGCATTGCAACTTGAAAGTATGGGCAGGTTCCTTGAGTTGTTTTCCTTCAATGTCAGCTTTCTAAATGAAACAAATCTGGGGCTTTTTTTTTTCCTGGCTCACCTGTCTCTGAACTAAAATATGTTCCTGTTTGTTTTTCCCTGGTGTGACTTATACTGACTTGCTTGGAAGAAAAGAGTCCTGGGGTCTCATCAAGCATTTCTTTACCCATGCAGATTTTAGCCCTCCACAGAGTGTCATCTTGTGCCCCAGTAAGGCGCTTCTGTGCATCCAATTAACTTGTATAAGACTTTTTTTTAATCTCATAGGGCAAGCTTTAAAAAAAAAAAACCCCACACAAAAAAAACAACCCCCCCCCAAAAAAAAAACTAAACCCAAGCAAAACCCACCAAAAACCCACCCAAGAAAACAATGTGGGACAGGAACAGCATACACTGTGGCAATAGGGTGTTAAGAGGGCTGCAGAAAGAGAGTTTTAAAGCTTTGCAGATTTGAACCTCGGCACAGGTTGCTGATGGTAAGGGATCTCCCAAAGCAGCTCCATTTCAAGGCGTTCCATTTCTCCAGAGGTTTTGCAATCGGCAGAGACTAAAAGCATCTTCTGTCTTCATTTCACTGTTTGTCAAGCTGCGTGCTCACCAAGTCTGTGAGCATCAGCTAGATGTTTGCCTGAGGCTGTTCCAAGTTGACAGCTTCATCTGACAGATGACTTATGTGAGACCTATTGGTCTTGACCAGCGACTGGAGGATCGTCTTGAACGAGAGGGCCTAGTGTCAGGGCCAGACATTAAAGGAGGCAGAGCTGAGCTCTGAGGCACCTCGTGTCCCATCAGTTCCTGTGCTGTGGCTAAGTTCTCTAAGCTGCTGATGTGACCCTTGGGTGGAATTTGCTGCAGAAAGAAGTAAACTATGAAGGCAAACGGTGATTTATCTTTAAGACCTTGAAAAAGTTTTGTGTATTTGAAGTGCAGAGTTCAAGAGTCCCTGTGTACTCTGCTGTCTCTGTACAATATTTCCTTTTCCTGCAGTGGGTGTCAACCTCTTCTATTTCTGCATAATTATCTACCTCTACGGAGACCTGGCAATCTACGCAGCAGCCGTACCAGTCTCTCTCATGCAAGTGACCTGGTAAGTGTGCTTACTGCTGGGGGGTTGTGGGCCAACAGAGAAGAGAGCAGGCTTTTGGATTTGATGGGGTGATAAGTCTGACTGGGATCAGCTCTGCTTTCTGAAGAAAGGAGCGGAGAAATGACTCAAGGACAGCTCATCACTCGTGGGTGGGAAGGTGAAGTTGTTTTATATTCCCTAGCGGAGTGCCTGCTGCCTGCCTGAAAAGTAGGTGACTTGACTTCAGATGAGTCCTCAGGTGCGAAGTATTTCCAGCTTCAGCACTTGCAGGCATGGGACTTGTTGCTCAATAGTTTGATTGCAATATTCTGTGCAATATTTTAGCTTCTCTGTCTCTTCGGGTAAGAGCTGAGAGGTGTGGTGCTTACCAAGCCTGTGACCAGCGAGTGCTGACATTACATGGACTTAGCTCTGGACTGAGACCAGTTCCTTTATCAAAGAGACAGATGATGAAAGAGATTGGTTTGATGCAATCTAGGCTACGCTGGATTTGGACTTGTGACTTGGAAATGGAAAACGTCAGTGATCCATATGTGACCTAAACTTGGTAACTTGATGACCAAATGACCAAACTTGTAAATAACTGCAGGCAATTCAAGAATTTGCCTTTAAATGTATGGTGCTCAGTGACTTGCTCTGTTACATAGTCCAGAAAATACAAGGAGGGAGGGTGTTCAGGGAGGGAGAGGAGGAATAGACACTTCAGGTCTCTGATCATTCTTTCTTGAATGCAGGAGAGGGGAAGACATCTGCTAGGAGTTAATTACTGTCTTTTGTTTCTCCCTCCTTTCCCAGCAGTGCCACTGGCAACCATTCTTGCAGTGTTGGAGATGGCACAAAGTATAACGATACGGACAAGTGCTGGGGGCCAATTCGGCGCATTGATGCTTACAGACTGTATCTGGTGAGTTTCTGAAACTGGGATGACCATTATTTCCACTTAAACTTTGCTTGTAGTGGATAGGGATTTTTTTCCTGCAGAGACAACGTGGCTCAAGCAAACAAGAGGTGTGAAGCTTTCAGTTCAGACTGACCTTTTTGGCCAAATAGCCCCACTCTGTTCTTGGTGACATGGCTGTGTTTTAATTTGGTGGCCATCAGAACAATCCTTATGATCTTGAGTTTAAGCAGACTTCTGTCTTTCTTGTGTAGTTTTATATTGCTTAAGCAGGTGATATGTCTGTGCCAAAGGGTGTGGGTTGTTTTTTTCAGTAACTGGCTAAGTAATTGTTGCTTTGAGGTAATTGTTGATATACTGGAGTATATTACGCTCTCGAGTGCATTCTTTATGTGAATAAAATTCTTTATGCTGCAGGAGAACCTGCTTTTTGAGAGATGATGGAAACAGCCCACTTAACCAACATCCAGTGCTATATGCTGCTTTAGTAATAGCTTTCTGTCTAGTTTAGGATTGTCTATTGCATCTATTACTGTGCTGTGGTTCTGCTGTGAAACCAAGGTTTTTCCCAAAGGATGATAAACGCTGCTTATCTTGAGCTTGGGGAGAGCTG
Source organism: Nyctibius grandis (assembly GCF_013368605.1). Lineage (NCBI taxonomy): Eukaryota > Metazoa > Chordata > Aves > Nyctibiiformes > Nyctibiidae > Nyctibius > Nyctibius grandis. Next base: position 6,896,386 of record NC_090672.1, on the reverse strand, counting down.
AGCGCTCATACCTGGAGACAGATGTCAAAGGGCAAAATGAGAAGAGGGAGGTATGGAAGTGCTGCATAGCGTGGCTTCTGTTAAGGATCTCAGTGAGAGTTTTAAGAAAAAAGAGTGAAGGTGGCTGTGTGTGTGCAGAGAAATCCAGGGGTGAAGACTATTTGAAGCAATTTTGCAGTTTAGTACATTTTGGACTGCAGTGGATCGCATCCCTGAGTGCACTTGTCCCAGTGTTATTGCAAAAGTAAGAGCTGGACCTCAGAAATATTAGTGAATGTCAAAGCTTAGTTAATTATTGAAGAGAAATATTATTGCTTTATTAAGTTGTGTCTTGGTCTGTTTCTTTAAAACTTCCAGAAGATTGAAGATTTCCTTCCTGAATTTCAATAACTCTCCCTGACCCAGCAGAAGGAGCTAGTCAGAAAAGGCAGACATGCATTAATTACTGCCTGCGTCTCTCAGATATTATGTCTATAATTCATGAAGATAATTGTTGTTGGGACTTGAAAAATTAAAAAATTAAGACTGTGTAAGCATTAGACTTTCTCTCTGTGTACATAATTCTCAGAGGAGCTTTTCCCTCTGCTTGTCTGCTCTTGTGGATTTGGAGAACGAATATCTGCAAGGTCTTTGGTAGTGGTTAATCCTCCGCTGCTCAGTAATTGTGATGAGGGTTTCAGTGCTTTTCTCTGCTCCTCCTTGAAGGAAGGGGAAGGATTGTTCGTGGGAGAATGTACCAGTCTGTGTGGTGGGTTACTGGAAGGTGGGGGGTCCCACAATCACTGTGTTCGGGAGACTGCTGGCTGGCAGCATTACCTCTGAGTTTTGGGGTTTTGTTAAGGTCTTTAATAGTTCTTTCTGCATGAGTATGGGAGTAAACTGGGACTTGTTCTACCTCCAACTCTGCTGGTCCCACTCCCTGCTTGACCTGTGTGTTTTTATTCTCCAGAAAACAAAAATGAGAGGGATAAGAGATGTAATAATTTATAAAACTTTCCGACCCACAGCTCTGAAACAGTTCTTCAAGTTTGGGTTGCCTCTGAAGAGACTGTGCTGGTTAATATTTCTCCACTGTTGTCCTGTTTGCAACACGGACAGCTAGTGGCCAGTAGTTAAAGCTCTTAGATTTTCTGAGAGAAACCTGGGGATGGGAGGGCAGGGGTAGGAAGTCACTTGACTTCAAGCAAAAAATTTAATAGCAAAACACCATAACTATCTCTACAATTTTGTCCAAGCTTCTTGTATATAGAAGTGAAGTCTTGAACACGCAAGAAAAGCTTCAGCCTGCCTGTCTGAAGGGGAAAAGGCAACACAAAAGTGAGGAGGGATGAGATGCATCAAGAGCATAGCTATTCTCTTGGTCCCAGGGGATTACACCCGTAGAGAACTTGCTCTGTTTTCTTGACTTTTTTGAATTCTCGCATGTTGGAATAATTCAGGTTCCACGTTTCAGTGGACAAACAAGGTCTATTTTTACAGGCTAAGTTCCCCTGTGGCAAGGGGACAGATGGACACTGCAATCCTAGAAGAAAGCAGCTGAGTTTTTGGATCAGCCCTTTTGTCCTAGATGCCTGCCTCTAGTTTTCTCTACTCGTCTTAGTACTGTATTTAGGTTTAAGTGACTTTTAGGAGCAAGATGGGTGGATGTAACTGGAACCTCTTGCCTGTTACAGTGAAACACGTCTCTGGATGAAGTCCTGTATTTCTCACTTTGTGGGTGGCCCCACAGAAAGCCTTTTTTGGACTACCAGGAGAAATAATCTATTTGAGGTTTTCTGGGAAAATGGTGCCAGTGGGAGCTCTCTTGTGCCAAGTACCACCGGTCTGCCAAAGATCTGTGCTGCCTTCCTCCTGCCGACTCTCTCTCTCAATGCTACTTCGTCTTTTCAACAAAAAACATTTCAAACATTGACTCTTCGAACTGGGGGTGGAGAGAGGGGAATAATGACTGATGTAAAAATCCTATTTCATGGTTTATTGTCCAAAAAGGCCTCTGGAAGCTCTCTGCTCTGATCACTGGGCATGGAAGCTGAAAACGATGTACATAATGAGAATATTTAGACAGATTAAATTCTTCTCTTGAGACTTGCTTGTCTGAGCAGCATCTTTATTGCCACTCCAAAATCTCGCACCTAAGCATGACTGCAGAGTCTTCAGAGAGCACTAGGCCCCTGTTAACCTTTGCCTGAAAAAATGGTTATCTTGCTTTTTGTTTGTAAATTGCCTTGGAAAATAAAGGCTTGCAAAACAAACAGGTGAAGGCAAGCGCAGCAAATACTGAAATAGACTTTTGCTCCTGTCCCGTCACTTGCTGCTAATATTTGCTTCCTCTTTGGGACCGTAGGAGTCCTGGGAGGTTTAAAAGGTGAGCCCTGCCGTGCTGTTCCACGCCTGCGAGGGCAAGACCACGCAGGACAAACCGGCTGGAAGACAGGCATGTGTTCGATGGCCCAGCGACCTTGTTGGAGGCAAGCACTGATTACAGTTAAAGCAGATCGATGGCTTTCTGTCTTCGCTTCAGATCCATCACCACGCTGTCATGTCCTCGACAGCTGAAGTGACTCCCGAGTCCCTTGGCTGTCTCGATGGCAATGCTGAGGACAGGGTCGAGTTCTCTCCGCGCTGAATTCCCACTTCAATGCAGTCGCTCTGTCGTGCTTTCTGTAAGGTCAGCTGGACATCTTCTGGGTAGGCTGTGGGGAAGGGGCAGCGGGTTTAAGTTTCAGGTCTCTCATCGTAACACTTTCTTGTCTTTCTCTTCCAGTGATGTAGGAATGTGGCACGATAGTCCCTGTTTCTAGAAAGCAGATACTGAGATAAATAAGAGATTAAATCCTGGGGATCAGCAGCCATTCAGAATGTCTAATCCAAAATGCATTCATGACCTGGCAAACGGCGCTCGTCTTCTGCACCAGGGCAGCCATTGTAGCTAAAACCTCTACTCTCTTCTCAGCCCTCCTCTTCTGGCAATTTGGGGCTTGGTGTCTTCCTGTGATGGAAAGGAAATGGCTTAAATCCTCGGGAGAAGCCGTACGCCTTTCAGGAGAGGCACTGGCACAGGTACTCCTGGTAGCCTGGCTTTGTAGCGTGTCAGAGCTACCGAGTGCATCTGTTCTGTCTGAGTCTCTGTTGGTTTTTTAGCTGATTGGGAAAGGGACGCGGCATCCGCTTTTGCCAGTTCACAGATGCTGCAGGATCGCAGGCAGCCCAGCGGGTGCGGGCCGAGCGAAGATGGGAGCGCAGATGGTTTAATGGAGATTATCCCAGTTGGAAACGTGCTTGTGCAGTGAATAAAATGAGCGGGCTTGCAGGCGCTTACCGTCCCTCTTCAGGAGGGGACAATGTCACCCCAGCCTGACGCTCTGATCAGAACACCCAGTGACCAGAGCGGGGCCGGGCTGCGGCCGTGGGAGGCTGTGCAGGGGGGTGAGGAGGTGGTCTGAGGACACATGCAACTGCTCAGTGCCAGCAGAACTTAATCGGTAAATGCGAAGGCTGAACTGGTAAGTGTTGATACAGATCCCTTTCGCCTTCCCGGCCCTCGCTGGCTGTAGGCTGGAGCGCCGTGCTCTGAGCCGCTGTGTACATGCTCTGCTTCTCCTTCCTGACCGTGCCGCATGTGTGTGCACACCCCCTGCTCTGGGTAAAGGTACCTGGGATTTTTATTGTCAAAATGGATCTTTCCAGACACATTTGCCTGCACTAGGGCAGTTTTATCAGCTTGTTCAATGCACGAGACTCTTGTGGCCTCTCTGTCCGTTTTTCCAGCCCAGTGTTGCCTTCTGGCCTCTGTGGGCTTTCTTTGTGGTGGTTTTTTGTTTGTTTTATTTTTTTACCTCCCAGCAGTGGTATGAGGGGAGCCCTCACAGCAGTACTTGAACATCCATGCTTGATCTAAGCTGTCTGTTGCCATCTGGGAAACAGAGCTGGAGCAGTGCTGCAAGCAAAGTGCTTCTTCCAAGGACACCTGAGTTTGCGCCGCTTGTTCCCTTTGCAGCAAGTGCTTTTCCTCTGCCCTGCCTCCCTCAGCTGTGCCCTGCAGCAGCGTCCGGTAATAAATGGGTCACAGCTGCTGTCTCCTGGATATTTATTCTTACAGGTCCCAGTGTCTAGAGACCTTGAGAACCAGTGGTGGGGAAGGTAGCTGCTTCGGTGGCAGGTGTCTGGAGCAGGGAGGGCTAATTTCACACCACATCAATCACAAAGGCTTGGGGTGCTTGGCCTGGGCTCCCAGGGTGAGCCAGGGGAAAGGAAGGAAAACTCATGGAAGTTTATTCTGCTGGTGTGAAGCCATCATCTTGTTTAAATAAATTGCTTAAACTGTAGCAATGTTATGTTCCAGGTTACCCCAGCTTACAGTAAGGATGCAGCAGGACTGGGGCACTATTAGCATGTCACCCTGCATATCCTACAAGAAGTTACTCATGGTAAGACCTTCTTGCCAAAGATACTACATTATATTCCCTACCACAAATGCTCCGGTGTGTTTTGTTGTGGTACTGGTATAGAAATAGAGACAAATGTACAAAAAAGGCGGCTGCTACTTCTGTGTGTGGATGCAGTTCTGAAAACCTTCAAAATAGGGAAAAGCCTCTCAAGGGTCCAGAATATTTTACCATTTCTGTATGTACAGGCACCTGAGTTTTGAGCCATCGCTGTGGCAGGAGAGGAATTAGTACTGCATTAAGCATAAATATCAATAGCCCGAACTGTTACAGGTGCCTCTGAAATACAGCTTTGCTTGGCTAAAAGCCCAGTCTCAGGGGCTGATTGGAGTCTTCTCATGCCTCTCATCTAGTCATCTTCCAAAAAGTAAGGTCAGTTAAGTTGCTGCTTTGCTCTGAAGTGGTTGAAGAAGGACAGGAGCCAAGTTTGTTTAAAATAAATGGTGCCTGAATGTGGGATGGGAAGGCACTTCGCAGCTTTTTTGTTGTGAAACTAATAAGGCTGAAATTGGCACACAGCCTTGTTAATATGGCATAAATCCTACCTCCTTCATCCTGGTCCATTCTTTTTATGTGGCCTTGTCAATAAATTCTTTCGACTGCTCACTCATCATAGGCCTGTGACAGATAAACTTGCTCCTTCAGAGTTTCCCACACCCCTCGTGTTTCCTAATGCAAAGGGAACTTCAGATAATAACTGGCCTTGTGAATAAGAGGTTTTTCCTGACCTGGCAGGAGGAGAGGCAGATGTGCAGTGTTGTGAAAGTGGAATATAAACTTGTTGTACTGGTGACCCAAGAGCTGGAGTTCAGCTTCTGGTGTGTGATTTTTCTTGCTTTCCTTGTCACTGATTGCATTTTGAGTAAAAGAAACATCAGCCAGAAGGCAAGCCTCCCTGCTGCTAGGGCTGGGTAGGAGAGTGAGCCTTTGGTGCAACAGTGAAGCATCTTCAAGACCACAGATTGAAGCAACTCAGTTTAAAGGATTAGCTTGTCTCTTTTCACGGGAAAATCAATAGTGCAGGGGACGGGAATGTGTTTTCTGCACAGAGCTGTCTGTTCACAATGAGAAGTGGCTTTTTCCTTAAGTGAGGCTTGGGTTGCGCTGTCATTTGGATGCTGAGCTTTTCCAAAGGGCCAATCCTTCCCCCCTGCCATCTCCAGCTGGCTGGCAAGGGCTGTGTGGAAGGGAAGGGTGCTGGTTGTGTGCCTGGCCAGATGTCCTGCAGGTGCTGCCAGCCCTTAAGAGAAGCAAGGTGGCTGGTGTGCAGGCAGAGGCCATTGGTGAGCTCAGATGCACTTGCCTTCCCCATAGAAGAATGTCCTGCACACTTTAGTGCTTGGTTTGACTTATGTGATGATGGATGGTGGGCATGAACCTTGGAAGCAAGCCAGCTAAACAAATTGGGCAAAGAAGTGGCTCTAGATACATCTCTCTTTGCTTTTGTGCTTCCTCCAGTTATGAGCTCGCCAGTGCTGTGTATTGGGCTCAAACTACAGCCCTTGCTGCCCAGCGGAGTTGCCCGGGCCAGGCTGAGAGGCCATGCTGCTGCTCTTCCTAAATAAAGCTGTCCTTTGGAGTAAGCTCACTTGGGCAGCAAGGCACCAAAGCTGACACTGTTGTCTCTCGATATTGGAGACCAGTTTCCCCTGAACAGGGCAGGTGTCAGAACCAATATCTGTTTGTGGTCACCCGCTCACGAAGCCAAGTTTTAAAGGTTTAAAAAGGGCCTTTTAAAATTCCCTTCTTGGACTAGACTGTTCCATCAGACTCACAGATCTTTCATTTTTGGAGCACTTTTGTAGAAAATAAGTAATAAATGCATTTCCCCTGTGCAGTGTTATTTTGTGCAATGGTACTGACAGCATCCTAGAAACCAGGATTGGAGAAGACCTGCTAAGTCAGCTAAGCACTCCCCTGGGAGATGCAACACAAGCCTTTTTCTCAACGGCATATTTTCCAGCATTTTGTTCGATGCTTTAACACCAGTTTTGCTCTTAAACAGAGGTCTGACCTTGCTGCCTGCCTGGTTCACATCAGCTTTTTCATTGAGTGAGACAGCAATCTTGATCTCTCGTCCCCTGAAATTACCTTTAATTCTATAATATACAGGTAGGAAGCACCAGGGCTGCAGAACTGTGCAGTTGTGCCACACTGAACACTACCAGAAGCTGTGGAAGGAAGAGGTCTGGACAGACTGGTATCTCTTCATACTTCTAAATAAGTCTGCAGCTTCTTAACATCCTCCTAAATTGTGCTTTATGTCTGGGTGAGATCACTGACACTCTTGTCCAAAAATGTGGATTTTTGGACTACATCAGCAAATCCCACACGTGGCTCATGCTTCTGTAAGCACGACTATAAATACAAATAATGCAGCTGGGATTTATCTTGTAAGTTGAAGTCAGTATAATGCTCTCAGGCAGAGCTGATCTCTGACGCCTGTTGCACGGGTGTGCACTGTACAGCGAAGGCAAAGGAGGATACTGGGAGCAAGCAGATTCCCCGCTAGCCCCAGGCAACAGGGCTTTATCTCTCCCTTTTGTGCTGCTGCAAGGTAGTTACAAAGTGTGGGACATTTCCTTTCCCTCAGGGCAACTCCTGCCTGACACAGTGAACAGGGATGACGCTGTCCTTGAAATTACATCCTCCAGGCAGCTGAAGAATTGAGTGAAACTCAGCTGAGAAGTTTGTAGGGGAAAAAGTCAAGAGGAAAAACAATGGCTTAGTGGTGGAGGCACTGTTTGTGTTGTGGCAGACAAGGGGTTAGTGGCCTTCAGGAACAGTCATCCTTGCTGAACCCAGGTACCTTCTAACCCTGGCAGTTTGTGGCTTGACATGTTTGCAGGACCCTCTGTGCATCCATGTCACACTGGTCCATGTCTCCCTCGCTTTATGCTGTCTAACCCAGCGGCTTTTGTAGTCAATATAAACATTATAGTTGCCAATACCCTGCCAGGAGAGGCTATGAGTGTGCAGGAATTTTGGGCAGTGTCTGTGTGTAATGATTATGCCTTCACACTTTGTTGGAAGGAGCTCATTAATCTCTTGTACCACGCTAATAAATTGGGGAGGCGGGGGATGACTTCTCAAGGTTACCCAGTGTCAGGAAGGAGGAAGGCTTCTGTTTCATAGCCTGCTGGTGGTGGGAGGGTACAGCTAGACCTGGCTCTGCAACTCCTCTGCTGTCCTTCCAAGTATCACAAACCAACCATTCAGCTCTCCTGCTTCTATCCACTTTGCTGCTTCCCTCCTGCTCGTTCAGATGCAATTAGGAGATGCAGAATAAGGGGGAGCCAGGGGTCAAGGAGGAGGTAAAGTGATTACAAGATGCTGCAAATGGCTGTGCCATAAATACTCCAATGATGAAAAATTAGATGCCGGTCAGCTCGGGGTGTTGCTGGCCTCCATCTTTCTCTTGTTGTGAAAAAATGATAATGGAAGTGTATTTACCCCGGAGAGCGCAAGCTTGCCACTGGCTGTGATCCTGCACACCCCAGGTGTGCCAGGGCCTGCAATCCTTGCACTCGAATGACTTTCTGAAAACACTTTGCGCCTGGATTTCTTCACTTTAAGAGGAGGAAGGACTGGTTTTCCGGGGTGTTCTCTCCAAAGTGGAAAGTTCCTGGTGCTCAGAGATGGACCAGCTCCACAAACAGACAGCGGCCCTGAACAAGGGTGGGGAGAGGAGAGCAGCACCCTCCGGTACTGCCTTGCCATCCATGTGCTGCTTCTGCCTTGACCTCCCAGAGCTGCACGTAGAAGCTGCTCAGTTGCTGGCTGGTCCTTGGTGTGTTGGATGTCCAGCAAGATCATAGCTTACAATGACATCAGCTGGGACAAGTACACTTGTTTTCTGGATGGGCAGTCAAAAGCAAGCTGCCATCAGCTGGTGCTGGACTAGGACCTTTGAAAACCCATGTGTCATACTCAGATTCACTAAACTAAGTAGCTTTAGGGATACAGGCGCTTCTTTCCATCTCTTGCAGAAGGTCTTCCATGTGGAAGAAGCACTGGGAGCGCTGTGGCACAGGAATCATGAGCAGCAGCATCCAGCTTAATGGGTACCGTGGGTGCGGGTGGGTGAAATGTCACTTGCTTCACTGGCAAAAACCGGCCTGGCAGCACCTGAGGTCTTAGTTCTTGGGGGTTATCTCCTCCGTGCCTGAAGATACTGGGGAGAAGGGTGGGTGAGGGCTCCTTAGTGCCAGCAAAATGCTTCATGTGAGTTACGACTATAAACCTCTGCCAGGTGTCCCGAGAGCGGCACGTTAATTACCGGAGCTGCAGTGGCAGCAGATGCCTGCTGTACTCAAAGTGTAACTGCCCTTGTTTCTTTATCTATAAATATTCCTTGTGGGCTGTCTGGCAGTTGCATCCTCCCTCCGTTGTGACTTCCTGATGCTACAGGGGATCTGGAGGTTAAAATCCCTCTTGCCTCTCAACTTCTTTGAGCAATCCTTGTTCTGTTGCTGGTTTATCTCTTTTTCAACCAACTTTAAGAGCTTCATAATCGCTTGTCTGCTGATAACTTGCTGCCTATCAGCACGGCCCCTGCTGCAGCCCTGCCTCCAGCCTTGAGAGGCTGTGTTGATCTTCAGCTTTTTTTTTTTTTTTTCAGCTCTCTAAAAAGCTCCTTCCTGAACAATCAGGCTCCTTTCATGTATTTATATTTGTACTGTCCACTGCAAGGGGTAAAGCTTTACCAACGAAAGCTTGGATCGCCGCCCTCACTGATGTGCCATCTGGCTCTCTAGCTTGAGATACGAGCTCATGCAGGAGAGAAACATGGCCTTGTCACCCTGGTGAAGGGGAGGAGAGATGGCAGAGGAGGCACCGCGTTGCACTCGAGACCCTTTTCCCTTGATGTGTTTTAGCTGAAAAGCACTGAAGCCCTGGCATGAGCGACTGGAGCCCGCTGCTGGGTAGCACAGCAGTTGCCACAACTTGAAGTGGGTGCAGAGGGGCTACTGGAGGCTGCAGGTGGGTGTAGGTGTAGCTGCAAGTAGCTCTGAAATGTTATGAAGCTCTGCTGTCTTTATCTAGGAGTCCCAAATGGGAGCGGGGAAAGCACCTTGCATTTAATATTTCTCTCCAAAGTCAGCCCTAAAACTTCCCTGAGGGTGTGAATAGGAACGCCAATTCATAAAAAAACACCCTGCTGAAGACCTGGTTGAAGCTTCCAGCCAGGGATAAAACCTCTGACCTATGTCAGTGCTGGTAAATCAAGTTTTGGTTTTGGGTTTTTTCTTCTAGATGTCTCTTTAGATATACTCTAGAGGAGAGTACCTGAGGTGGGAACAGAGCAGCCAGTCCCTGGTTCTCCTGACATCTTGTTCGATCTCTGTACTTGCACAGTCTAGTTTTGTTGTTTTGCCTGTCCCTTCTAGTGCTCATCTGGGTTGTGAAATAGCTCTGAGCTCAGGGGCGTCTTGCAGAAGCAGAAGGGGTGTCAGAATTGCTGCTCCTGACAGCGTCTATGAAATGTCTGCTTTTTCCTGCCGTGCTCAAGGAGACTTTCCTTGTGTCTGAGCACTGAATCAAACAAAGCTTCCTCAGGGAGGTGCTTGTTCAGTAGAGCTTGCATCGTCCTGTCGGTATCTTGCCTTGCTGTGGGAATGCTCCGTACCCGTAGTCCTGTATAAAGCACTCAACCCTCAGCTTTCCAGCCAAGGTGTCAAAGTCTGCCAAGGAGAGGGATCCACTTTGTTAAACCAGTAACTTTCTTTTTTAAATGTCATCTTGCTCCCCATTAGAGTAGGGTTATTTGCTGTACTGTCTTGTGGGGGAGAGGTACCATTGCTCAACAGCTGTGAAATCTAAACATCAATATCTGCAGAGGTGGAGTTGATACTATCCTGAAATAAAGTTTGTGTGAGAGGTTGGCACTTCTATCAGGGGGAAGCAAGAGCCTCCAAGAAAGAATTTAGTTTGAGGTGAGTTCTGGTTCTGAAGAAGGGTGAGGAAGGCTGGGAGGAGGAGAAGGAAAGGAAAGGGTGGTTGGGGCCTCGGCCCAAAGGGAGATTTTAAGGAGAGAACACTACACCATCTTTTTACCACCTTATATTAAAACTGGGGGAACCTTGCCCTGGTATCTTAGACTTATTAACTTTGCATTGGTTTGACAGCCCTGTGCCACGTGAATGTATTTATTCGAAAACACTCGAACTCTTCTTGCTCTGCTCCTGGAGTGACTGCTGCATTTAACAAGGTTAATCTTCATGGTCTCACTTTGCCCAGGTAAATACCATGCTTCTACTCAACCTGTCTGAAAGTTTCCAGGCTCTGAATCAACAAGGAACAGTAGCTACTGTTTTTAATTCACTGCTCAGCAAGCACCAAAGACAGATGCAATTCTTATGGATGAGTTTGTGGAGCATGAAGACAAGCAAGTTCTGATGACAGTTACGAATTAAGCTGGTTTTCAGATGGTCCTCTTGCAAATGCATGCAGGCACTAGCCATAATGCTGTAACTACGGCATCTCAGACATGAATCAGCTACGTTTGGGATGCTGATTGTGCTTCCTGAGCCGTATTGGCTTTTGCTCTAAAAGCCACGTGCTGGGAAGCAGAGGAAAGCTATTGAACTGTACTGGTTCAGAGTGATGTATGGACCCTTCAGGTCAATAAGGAACCTGTTTAGTCAGTGCAGCCCTCTGACTAGCTTAAAGAACGTTGGTATGGTCTGAAAGACTCTTGGCAGTGAGCTGGCCATCGATGAGTGGTTGAGAGCTCTCTTGGTGGTCCTCTTTGCTGAAACTAAGCTGATAAAACCAGCCAGATGCCCTATTAACGCTTGATCTGTTGCTTTTTTTAAGATAAGTCAATAAACAAGATTATGTAACCAAGTTTTAATATAAGAGCTTTAATAAAATATACTTTTAGAAATACATAAATACTTATAAAATATATAAATACATATAAAAATATACTCCAGGCAAGGGTAAGCCCCAGCTAGTTTCCCCTGTGACAAGAAGACTCAAGTTGACCAGCGGCCTTTTCACTTTGAAATACTAAGAGCTGACGAGTGCAGAGGCTGGGAAAGAAGTGTCAGCTGAGCAGCCAGCTAAGAGAAGCTCCCAGACCTTGGTGCCTCTACTGTTGTGGCTTGGCTTGGCGGGAGGAATGGACTTGAAGACCCTCCCAAGCGTTGAGCAAGTTGGTGTGCTGCTCGAGGCTCCTACTAGCCTGCAGAGTGCAATTCAGGGTGACAAGCTGCTGTTCCTTCCTCTACGCTCGCTGGCTTCTAGTTTTCTGACTGGAAACGTCAGTAAAAGCAAGAACAACACTGGTTTTGGGGGGTCATTAATGTGCTGATCCTCATGGGTTTTTTTCAGCATGAGAAAGGAAGGAAAAGTAAAGAATTTTGTGTCTATTACTTGCTGTGTGTGGGTTCCACATACCCCCCTCAGCAAGCTTGGCGACTTGTCTGGCCTTTCCTGTTTAACAGAGGAGCTTGGAGAGAAATTAGGGAACCACTCTTAACAGCCAGTCCGTGCAAAAACATAGTCAAGGCTTCCCTCTGCCATCCTGTGAATATAAACAGCATTTCATAGATCTGATGCTCCTTCGTAGCCGAAGGGAGGATTCCCTTACCTTGCTGAAGTTTAACAATGAATCAGCCACGTACGCCTGCTTGTTCCGAATAGAAAATCCCTTCACTAGTAGAAAAATCTTTAATCAAAGTAGACTATGCTCATTCTGCCTTGGGTTAATTTGCTGAAGCTTAGGAAGAGAATGATAAACTCCTAGAAAACATCTCAGCTAGCTCAAGAGGTGAACTGGAAAACTTGGGAGAGCTTTTTAATGTGCCGGAGCTCTGCATATTTGATTTCTGGCAGGGCTGTCTGGTGCAGTTTTCTGTGTAGGTTTTGGATTGTTTGAATTACATGTGTAATGAAGCACTTTGTAAATTATATCCCTCTGGGGGAGACTTGAGCTTGGAAAACATCAGGTGGAAAGTTTGGTTATGTGTCTGAGGTGCTTATTTGGGCTTACTTTTTCCTTAGGGAGAAGTTATGAAACTAATTAACTTAATGGGTCGGAAGAGCATTTAGGTGTCTGGCACAGCGCGGTGGAGAAAGTAGACATCCTCCTTCTAAGCATTATGGTCTCACCCTTTTGGGATGTGTTTTTAAATAGGCTTCCTGGCCTTGGGACTCTTGGAGGGTTGGTGGTGAGATTAGCTCTAATCCAGGGACTGAGTCCTTGCCCCTCGTGTCCTGGTTATCGGTGAGGCACTGACCCCTCTTTCCTGACTTGTGCTGAACCCTGGGGATCTGTATACAATTTCACTTTGAAGTGATGTTAATCTGGCTGGTTCGTGTCCTGCCATGCTTTTCTCCTCAAGTCCAGTGTGTGCTGTGGCTTCCCTTCCAAAAAGTGGTTGGCACAAATCCCTGCAAAGCAGGGCAGCCTCATCTCATTGCAGGCCTTAGCATCGTTTGTATTGATCCGTGGATATCCATCTTGGATCGCTAATGGGCATCAAATGGAAAAGGTAGCACATTTCTATTGCACTTGAATTCATCTCTCCCTTGGTTCCTTTGGACCAGCTCCAGGATCTTGTTAAGAACAGAAGACACTGATCGTCTTAAAGGATGGGAGGGGAATCCAACCATTCAGGCACAGTGACTTTTATCTCTTCCCCTTGAGTTGAGCAGTAAAGCCCACAGAGGAGGGGGAGAGTTGAGAGAGTCACTCAGTGGATTTAGTTGTTTAAGATGCCCTCAGCACTGGAGAATAACTGCAGAAAACAGAGTGTAACATCCAGAAGAATTTCTTCTGCTTCCTTAGCAGTTGTTGGGGAGCACATAGGAGACCCAGGTTCTTCCAGCACCTAATGATGTTTTTGATGTTTTTCAGCAACTGAGCCCCAAATCCACCTTAACACAGGTCTTTCCTCAGTGCTTAAGACAAATCTAGGTTTCAGACCCAGCTGCTTCGGTGCTCAGTGATCTTGTGTCAATCCTTGCCGTGTCTTGAGGTGCTATTTTGCCAATTGGTTCTGGTGCATTCTAATTTGCAGAAGACACCTGTTACTCAATTATCACCACCCTTCCTTCATCTCTCTTTGTTTCAGCTCTTTCTGACACATGAACACGATTTGAAGGGAGGCTGTGTTGAGCAGTGTGTGTTGGGAGGGGAGGTTGAAAGATATTAGTCACAAACGTGAGAATGATTTCCAGTAAGAGAGTTGGTGTCTGCTTGGTTTGCTCCGAGTCCTTGACCTACATCTCTCTTTAGTCTAAGGTTTATTTAGTCCTTTGGGGTTTGTGCGTTATCCTGGGATGGAGTGGCAGTCTGTAGAGGGCAGGAGTTGAGTGGAAGGAGAACGGAGTTAAGCTCAAAAAGAAACAAGAAAGGAGCAAGAGGGAGAAGATGAAAAAAAGACTTGTAACTGGCTGGTTTGCTTCTATGTTAAAACTGAAAGTGTCTGAACTATTAAGACTAGGTTAAGTCTTGCCAGTTATGCCTGTGTTGTTGTATTCTGTGTGATTTCAACATTTCCTCCAAGGATCCTCAATTGCTTCACAAATCTGAATTCTGTGACTGCTTTCTGTCCCCTTTTTTAAGCAGCAAAAACAAGACAGTGTAAATGATGGCCTCAGGTCAGAATGTGTCTTGACCGAGCGACGTGTGAAACCAAGGGTTCTCTCCTCTGGTCCCCTTCTGGATTTACTTTGATCGTCTGAGAATACTTGTGATGCGAGGCATTTCCAATTTGCCTTGCAGATATTCTGAAACTGTCTCAAAAAAGGTTTCCTGGGGTTGTACTAGTCTTAAAATAGCTTGGATTCTGTTCTGTCGCTGACTCTGTTGGGGTCGACAGAGACCTTGAGGCTCCGCAGCCTGCCCTTTTGAGTCCCAGTTCTTCCCTTTTGGTGACACCTTTTTTCAGAACTGCTTTAAGAAGTCATGGAAAAGAGCAATGTGTAAATATTAATGTTGAGTATTTGTCTTGAAAAATCCCTTTGGGATCCTTAACAAATCTGTACGTGTGTGCCGTGGCTTTCCAGATACCGCTTGCTTACAGCTTTTGGACCCGTTAGTGTACCGCTAGCCCGTGCCATCCCATGGATCACGCGCAGGGCTCTCTTCTGTAACACCCATTTTGTCTCCCTCTCACAAGTAGCTTCTCTCAGCTCACGTTCAGACCTCAGTCAAGGTCTGTTGTCTTCCTGCAGTAAAGCCTTTCCTTTTCTCTGTCTGGACTAGGTAGGGCTCTGAGTGCTGCTCAGTGTCTCTCAAGAGGGCAGTAAAGAAAGATCTCTCCTCATTGACAGTGTCTTTAATTTCCATACTGAATGAAGTTCATCCTTATGAGTATCTCTGTGATTTTTATTTTTTCCCCGTTACTTTGTACAGGTTTTCAGCTTCCAGGTCAACAGCTTAACTGTTAAGCTATAAACTTCCAGGTGTAAAACAAGCAACTTAAAGTGTGGGAAAAAATGTTCCGGGCAGACCTGGCTTCATTACTGTTCAGCCTGGGACACCTCGAAGCTACCTCATCAATGTTAGTGTGAGCAGATGGTCACAGCTATTGCTATCCAGACCTAAACTGAGCATGTACCTGAACAAAGAGGCCACAGTTTAATATTTAATGTTCCATAAGGCTGCACTGAGCTTTTACTGAAATGTGTCAGTAAAGGCGTGCTGTAGCAGTGATAGCGAGCAGTTGAGAGCCAAGAGGATCCTGTGCTCTACTTCTGCCCCAGGCATGTTCTCTGATACCAAACAGCTTGCTTGACCCCCTGCGTCTCAGCCAACTTAGGTGTAAAATTAAGTAGCAAAGCAAGCTCCATGACAGTCAGTCGTGTCTGGGGATGAACCTCCAAGGCAAGCTTTGCTTTACTGATAAATTTTTCTTACTAGAAGAACTTCTGTTTTTTAACCTAATGTGTGTTTTTGTTGTCCTTCCAGGCAGCATTCACTCTCCTCCTGGGTCCTTTCACCTTCTTCAACGTGCAGAAGACCAAGTATCTTCAAATCATGACGTCCCTCATGAGATGGATAGGTGAGTCTTGGCAGAGTCTTGGCCACCTCTTCACCGTAGATGGAACCTGAGTGATGCTACCGATGCATCTTTTTGGCAAGATAATCTTTTTCGGAAGGAAGTGCTCGTCAAAACAACCTCTTTGAGGAGGATTGTCCAGGCCTCATAAATCTTTGAGGAAAAGGATTTTTGTTCTAGGGTGAAATTTTTGATTAAAACAAGTTGTTCTCAATCAGACATGAGCTGGTAGATGAAGTTTTAATCTGGTTTGTGTGAGAGGCAGAAGGGATTTGGAAGTTTCTTGTGTGTGGGTTAACTGTGGTACCCACCAGTTGCTCTTCAGCAGCAAGTTTCTTATTCTCTCAGCATGTGTACGAGAGACTTTTAACAATCTTTGTTTTGATCTGAGAACAAAAGGCACTTCTGTCAGACTTTCTGCCCTTAGTTTTATCATCTGTTCGCTTTTTTTTTCCTGGGTCTTGCTTTAGCGTAGGATGTGCTGCATTGGAAACCCCCAAACCAACGTATGTTGTCCTTGGGAAGCCCTGTTCTCGTGAGTTCTCTCCAAAATCTTACTGCCAAGGACTTCTGGGAAGATGGATAATTCCCTTAAGGGAAATAAGACATGCCTTTGTCATCCAAAGATGCAGCTGCCTCGCGTCTGGCTTGTATATGTACATGCCCTTAAAGGCTGAGAGTGGTGTGTGTGTGTTAGAGGCTTATGCTGAGGTTTGTCTTGTCTTGTGTAACCTAGACAGAGTAACTGATACTGAGGGCTAACAGAGAGGGTGTTACAGCACCGGCAGCATTTCTGCAGGTTTGCAGTCTCCTGGTTCGTGAGTCCAGACTGTACAAGCACAGAATTAGCTCTGTTTCTATTCCAGGTGAGTGATGGGCATAAAGAAAAGCTGATTCTCAGGCTATTTCCCACCACACACACACACACTTGACCTGACTTCAGTTGGGTATTGTCCCATTTCTGTGAGTTCAAAGGCCTGTGATCCTCTTTGGAAGTGGTTGGCAGTCACTGCAGAGGAATAGTGATCCTCTGTTCTAGAGAACATCTGGGATGGGGTTAAGCAGTCGTCACCCAGGAAAATGAGGTTGGATTTTAAGCCCTGAAGTCTCAGATGCTGAACAGCTTGAGTTAATGAATCCTGACTTCAAATGGTGTGAAAATCCTGAATGTCTGTTTTTCCCTTTTGTTGTCTGAGCACATGAAAGGATTGAAAGCCCCCATGTTCTTCAGAGAAACAGGTTATCTCGTTAAGGGGTATTAAAGGAAATTTTTTGTTTTTAAAAGAGTAATCTCTGCTCAGCTCACTGGCCTGTTTCCAATCACCCTGCCTCCTCTTCCCTGGTAAAGACATCAGTCAGACCTCATCCTGTCTCTGTGACAACCTGATACCTGCCTGATCTGCCATTGGTTTCCCTTTAGCTGGCTCCTTCCAGTATGAGGGTTGCTAAACCTTGGCATGAAGGCAAAACTGCTTCACTTTTCCATCGCTTGATGGAGAGGGACAAAGGCAGTGTTTGGAGAAGTGCAGGGGAAATTCATGCTTTAGCCTGATTGATTCCTGTGTCAGCACGCTGGGGAACAGCTGCCCCGGATAATGATATTTAATGACCCTGATAGCACCTCAGTGGCTACTTAGAGCAACGGATTCCTTATGTGTACAATGAGGGATAGATTTATTAGGAAAGACAATTCATCAAACAGCCACATGATGCAGGGAACAGAGAAAAGCTCTTGCTGCAGATTCCGGGATAAGGACGGATCCCGTACTGCCAAGATTTATCAAGCTGGCTTCTCCTATGTCCTCATGTCACTGCTGTCCCCTCTTCCAAGACCAGGACTGAGAGCTAAACATGGTTTGGTCTTAGAGAGCTTAGATCC
Source organism: Nyctibius grandis (assembly GCF_013368605.1). Lineage (NCBI taxonomy): Eukaryota > Metazoa > Chordata > Aves > Nyctibiiformes > Nyctibiidae > Nyctibius > Nyctibius grandis. The sequence continues at coordinate 6,879,047 of NC_090672.1, read as the reverse complement.
TAAAGAATGGTCTTGGCTGGTGTTTTGTGGTCTCCTGAACTTTTCCTGCCTGAGTGCCAATGGCCAGATGTGGGCTCTCTGTCCTGCTCTAATCTGTGCCTTTTCTTCATCTTCCTTTAGTTGGTTTTAGCCACGTGGTGCTGAAGGTGGTTCCCCTTCTGCAAAGCACTCCGAGCGGCAGAGCTGAACGCTGCAGCTGCCAGCCTACGTGTTTGTTGTGCTGGGTAAAAACTTACTGTGTAGGCAGTGGCTTACTCAGCTTGCCTGTGTCTGCTGGCCCGGTGTGGGTGGGAAGCTGACCCATGCTTTGCATCCTGATTTGAAAAAATCAATCCTATTGGAACTGGGAGGCCAGTACAGCTTTGCAGCATGCCTGCTGCAGGACCCACCACACACCCTTTTCCCCAGCCCGATGAAAAGTCCCTGGGTTTCGGAGCAGCAGTGGCTGATGTAAAGCTGCACTGCCCCAGGTGTACTGGCAGTTCGGATGACGGTGGCTGAGAGGATGGTTCTTGGCAGCAGGGAGAGCTAGCTGCGTGTGAAGGTCATTTCTGCTGGTGTTTGTAACAGTGTCAGCCTTGCCTTTCAAAGTTGCTTTCCCTCTTTCTCCTGATCCAAGTGATAATCAAATGTCACCAGCCTCTTTGTAGAGCCTCGTGCTCATCGCAAGCAGCACGTCAGCTAACAAAGCCTACAGCAGTCTCTTTCCACACTTCATGGACAAGAAAAATTTCATTCTGTCACTGAAAAATACAGTCTTAAACACTGGGATCTGAAGTGGAATTTAAAAATGGGACAGTTAAAGAACGTGGAGATGCAGCAGGGATCAGCCCTTCATCTGGCTGTGCTTTTCCTCCCAGGGAAAGGGCCTAGCCAGGACAGGCAACTCTGAAGTCTCTAAAAGGAGAAAGTTGAAGGAGGAGTTGCAAGCCCAAGTGCTGTGCTGCTAGAGAGCCCAGACAGATGGGCTCTTGTCTTCTGGGCCTGCTGAACATGGAGAGCTCATCTGGAAAGAAGGCTGGCACAGCGAGGCGTTTCCCTGTCAGGACTGATAGGAGGACAGAGGGTGGATCTGCATCTCCAGGTGGAGTGGGGTTGATGGCAAGGAGAGGGCTTACAGAGCCAGCGAGCTGTTGGCAGTCTACTGAAGACTAACAGCTTACATACTTGGCTGCAAAACTGATTGCCACCTCGCATGGGTGAGTGCCAATGGTTAAATTCAGTGCAGCAGTCAGTGCTTGAACTGCTGGCCTTAGCTGTGCTTGGAGATCTCTGCTCTCAGGGAGCTGGCGGGTGGGTAGGGGTTTGCCTACACAAGCTCTCATCCCTTTCCCAACCGTAAAAGCTCCTCAGCCTGTTTTGTCAGCCCTCTCCTACGCATGCCCAAACTGCCTTGGGAGGCTGAGCACAGGCACCCTAATGGGTGTTACCGGGAGCCTGTCATCTGTGCTTCCCTGGAGAAAGGGCTGCTTGGGACAAATCATTGTTCTGAATCCTGGTAATGGTGCTGAAGGTGAAGCCTTGATGTGAGTTAGGGCTAAAACCTTCTTGGCTCGCCCAGCTCTTGAGCAATGCTGCTAAGAGCAGAGACAGGCCCAGACTGGGTGACCAGGTAAGTACATCAGCAAGGTGAATTGTGCCCTTGGGAGGGGGAGGGTTCCTTCCCCAAACTGTAACTCCTTCCTTCCCTTCAGCTCCCTTCCACATCAGCCTTGCAACTGTGGAGCTGTTATTAGCCCAAGTCCTTTACCAGTTTTGGAGCCTGTTTCCAGGTTTCTTCCAAGGTTCTTAGAACAGGGCGTCTCCTGCAGAAGACTAAATCAACTAAGCCATCAATAAGTTAGAGCTGTTGGTATTTTCAGTTCTGCTGTTTGGACTTCAGGCCCTTTTTTCCTGGAAGGTTTAAATCTGTGGTAGTGATGGGTTGCTCCCTAAAGAGACTTGAATATCTAGCTGGTTTTTTTCCTCTCCTTTCTCCAATCCTGATCAAGCGGGTGGTGTTAGGGGTGAGCTGCTGGAGGGCACGGCACAGCAAAAAAGGACTGAGCCAGGCAAGTCTGATGCACTTCTCAAAACAGAGGGGACACAGCTCACCTCTTTATTATTGGATAATAACTTTCTAGCAGCGTCATGGGGAAGGATATGGATTAGGAAAGATAACAAAAAGACAGGGCTTGGTGGAGCTCAGCAGCAAACATTGGACTATTGTGTATTAAGCAGCTAAACCGATTATTTGCAGCCTGTTACAGCCTGAGATGCCCAGCTGTATAGGTGAGGACCGTCGGCTTTAAAGACATTGGTAGCGTGATTATCGCTTGCTGTTACTGAATAGTCTCTGGCAAATGTTCCCAGACAGCTCCCACGTGGGACATTTGCTCTATGTGCTGCTCTTGATGCTGTATTGTAGTTATTAGAAAGTATTGTATTTTAATAAAGAGACACTTTATAGAGGAATAAACTTCTGGGTTTGGTTGCTGCAGGCTCCGTTCTCTCTCCCTGCAGCACAGACAGATCATACCACATCTATTCAAGTCAATGCAGCCCTCGAGACAGAGCATTCCCAACCCTGCCCAAACTGTGATCTCACAATTATATGCCCAGAAATAAAATCTCTCCCCTAGCTCTTTCCAGTAAGATGGAGGGTAAAAGGACAAGAAGAGCCAGGAAGTCTGCGTTAAACTCTTTTTCTTTTCTCTGTCCCATCCCCTTCCAGGATACTTGGTAGAAGGCTTCCTGGGAAGAAGCTAGGAAAGGGCTCTCCAAAGCACGCTGCTGAGGCTGACCGGCCATATCTACTAATGTCTCTGGTAGTTCTGCTCGCTCCCCCAGAATCCTGCTCTGTACAGAACTCCCCAGCACTTCTCTGCAGAGAACTGGTCTGGGACCATCTCACTTCGTGAGCAGGTTTCAGCTGCTGTAGTGACTGTCGCTGCCATCCTTAGCAGGCTCAACCAGCCGTGCTGGAGTAGACTCGGTGCAGAAACCCGGAGTCACTCTGCTACGTCCTTCCAGCTGCAGAGACTGAGAATTATAGCGGAGGCTGATACAGGAAGGGGTGACAATGATCTGAAGTCCTGTGTTTCCAGTCTCCTGCAGAGAGATTGGTCTGCCAGTGTCCACAGCCCTCAGTGTGGCCTCTTCTCTGCATCAGAAATGGAGCTTTCAGCAAACAGCTTAAGGAGGGTCCAGTTCAATCTCTGCCCCTTCCCTTCTGCAGAGCAGGGCATACGGGAGCAGCGAGGAAGAGGGAATTGAACTGTAAATCAGGGCACTGTTGCATGTTCATTCTGACAAGCTTCTTCAACAAAGTTACTTCATGTTCTCACATCCCTTTTGGAGCAGAGAAAGCTGCTGCCAGAGCCCAGGGTGAATAATTCACTAAGAGAAGTGAATATATTTATGAAGAGTTAGGTAAAAGGCTCTGCTTCTGTCATGCCTGCTTTCAGAGTTGTCGGCTGAGGAGCTCGTTTCAGTGCTGCTTGTGGGGGTCAGTGGGGTGAAGCAGTGCCCGTGTGAGTGAAAGAGCCTTGTTAGCTTCAGATGCAGATTGAGTGTGACATGCGGTGCTGGACGGGACCACTGAGATCCTGCCTGAGGATCTGATGTTCCTGAAAAGAGCACTTTATCCAGGCAGCAGGAGACAAACTGATGGGTCTGAGAGCTGGAGACAGGGAGCTGAAAACGTAAGGACACATCAGTCCTGCAAAAGGGTCCAGATGATGGTGCCCACACAGGTTTTCAGAGTGGGTGTGTGGCATGCGCCTGCCCTTCTTACAGAGGAGTAAATTCTCACGTGGAGAGAGAAGTGACTGTCAAAGCTAACAGACCAAGTCAAGAGCAGAGCTCAGAGACAAGTCCCGTCTGCAGAGGCTTTATGGTGCTTCTGCCAAAGGTGACTGGAGGAGAGAGGACAATAAACTACACGGGTAATTTTCCACCAGAAGCAAACAAGCCTCGCTGGCTGATTTTTCCTTCCCATATGTTAAGATAAAGCATTCGTGATAAACACCAGAGCGCAGAGCTGTTTTTCTCCCCGTGAACTGTTACTGGTGTGCAGATGTCCGCGGAGACCAGCTGATGTGGGCTGAGAGGGGGCAGCTCCACCGGTTTCACAGCAGGAGTTGTTACCACAGTAGGGGAGACTACTTCTATACTTGGTCATTGCGTAGCAAGCCATGCCCCAGATGACGAAGAAAAGCAGGGAGATGATGCCTTTGCAGCAGAGAAGCCCTGGTGAACCGCTTTTGACAGCCAAAAAGTCCTGGTGGTACTTTTTAATAAAGTTTCCCTTTCTGAACTGAACAGGCTCTGCCTGGCCCAAGGCCAGGGCAGCAGTAGTGTCTGAGAGAGTTGCAGCAGGAGCTAGTCAAACCTGGCAGAGTGGGTGAGGTGGCAGGGGGAGTGGAGGTGCCCGAGAAGCTTTTTCTTGCCTTTCTGGTAAGCTGCATCACATTTCTCTGATCTTAACGGCCCAGCATGTGGCTATGCTTCCCCTGCTGTATCAGCAATAGTCCCCTGCCGTGTAGACCCTGCCTTAGGCTTTGGGGCAGGAAGGGTAACACTGTCCCTGCAAGTCCCTGTTCTCCATTAGAGGAAGGAGCCACACTGACGTCCCACAACTTTTGCTCATACCTTTCTTCTGGGAAGTAATTTCCCTCATCTCCTCCTTCTGACATCTTTCTCCAGAGAGTTGCTGTCTTCTGTGAACATATCCATCTTGCTTCCCCACAGTCTCTGTGCTCATGAAGAGTTCATCTTCCTAGAGACAGTGGTTTAGGCTCTGTCATTGCCAAATCTGATCCTTCACTTCTCCAGCTCCCACATCTGATAGAGCAAACCTGGTTTTCATGTTACCTCTTTACCATCATTTCATCTAGAAACCTTCTCTGAAGGTTGGAGAAATTTATCGGTTGCTGCTCTGGAGTTTACAGAGAGCTGGAGGTCATGAACAAGTGACAGGATGTAGCTTCTGCAGGAAAAACTGGATAACAGTTTTAAATTTAAGAATCGATGTCTTAATTTCAGATATGTTGTTCTGCCAGCATGGTGAACTCCAGCCGTGCTTTAATACTTCAAATGCCACAGCATCTATAATGCCTGGCAGTTCCAGAGTTGCAGTGAGCTCTTAAACTTGCCCAAAACACTGACAGAAGGCAGCTGGCTCTGAGGGGGGCCACCAGCATCCTGGGAAGACATCGGTAGTGAAGCAGACAACACAAGCGTTGGGTAGGGATGCAGAAGGTAGGGCTGTCTGGACATCATGCTGTGCTGTTCAGTATGTACAGAGCAGATGCTCTTGCTTTTATGCCCTCTCTACTGGAAGAGCTGCCTAACGTTAAACTAAATGAGATCTGTTCCTCTGTTTAGGAGTGTTCTGCTGTGTTTTGGCTTGATGGAGGATCAGGATCAAGGTTAAGGTGGGGAGAGATCTTCCTCCTTCCAAAGAGAATGGGCTCAGGAAGCTCATGAAAACGTCCTCCTCTTGGAATCCATCGTGCCACCTAATGTAGGAAAAGGGAAGCCAGTGGCATGCGTTGTGAAAGGGTGATTCATTATCATTATTTCCTGGCGTATTGATTCTCCGCTTCGACAAGAAAGCTCTGTCACGCCGTCAGCCGGCGGTGACGGATGGCCCTGCCGCAAATGTGTCGGCAGCACGGCGCGGCGCCTGCTTAAACAAATGGCCGTGGGTGGGTAGGGGAGCAGCCAGGCGTGGGCTGCTCTGCTGGTAGCGGGGTGGTGTGGCTGCACACCGCTGCCCCTCCGGATCCCTGGAAGGGGTGGCCGGCAGGTACCGTGATGTTCTCACTAGGCTTTCCTCGTGGAGGGAGGAATAAGAGTAGGGAGAGAGTTGGAGAAGATGTGACTCGAGCTGTGGTGAATGGGTGTGCAAGATCGTTCTTCCTCTGTCTTTACCTTTCTGACTCTTAACATACAGGTGGTTGCCATGTAACCTGTGTTCTGTTTTATTTTTTCCCCAGTAACTCTTTTACTCATCCCTGGTTTGTGGCTGTCTGCCACATGCTTTCTAGCGCCAGTAAAACCATCCTTGTTTAAACTGGGACCAATACTTTGAAGGTCAATGTTTACTGTTGAACATGGGAGGCAGCACCTGTCTCTGGCCCTCCTTCCTGGGACCATCCAACATCACGGTTCTGCAGAACCTCACTGCTGAGCTTGCTTCCCCCTTGCCAAGCCACCTCCTTCTGAATGACATGACAGCACATCTCCCTCCTCCCTGTTTCCCAGCACAGCTCAATTCAGGGTCTTCTCCATTATTTTCTACATGCCAACAGAGAGACAGACGTGGGGCACCAGGTGAAACATCTCAAAAGCATAGTGTCTGGCCAGCGATGCAAAGGAGGGTTAGGCCAGAAACTCATCCTGAGCATCAGTTCTTCTTCCAGGAACCTACCATGATGGGAGGGGAAAAAAAAATGTGTTTCAGCCTTGGACTTCTTTTTGTCTGCAGTGGTCTTTCTGCAGAGAGATGAAGCTCACGTACAAAACAGCATTTTTCATTTACAAAGCTGTTTGCTCTGACTCTGCAAAACAATCCTTAAACTTGGAATGGCTGAATTATCTCCACTGCTTCTCTGCAGCTCTGTTACGCTTCTATCAAAGCTCACAAAAATGTATTTTTTAATATCCCCAGACTCACATATTTTCCCAAAGTGCTCTTATTTGGATGTGTGCTCATCCATATTCATCCCTCTTCCACCTGCAAGAACCATAGCAGAGCTGCCCTGTCTCTGAACTAACATCTCCTGAGTCGAGCAGGACAGGCAGCAGTAGGTGTCTGCAAGGTCTGCGCTGTCTGAGAAGAGCCAGTGTTTGCTCCTGGAAGAGTGTGAGGAGGGGTCTGGAGGGGAGGCCGTTGGGCAGCAGTGATGAGATTCCTTTACTTTACAGCATACCCCTTTTTTTTTCCCCACAGCTTCACTTACATCCTTCAGTAAAAAGGGTGCTCAAACCTCTAGAGGAGAGAAGATGTGATGAGTTAGAAGTGTCCTCTGTGCCTTGTTGGCTGCAAAGCCAACATAAAACAAGGTTTAAAACAAAGTTTTCATGTAACGTACTAATGCTGTGTGGTAGCATCACTGTCCATCTTGCTTCGTGGCTCTGGGTGTGGCTGGTCATGGTATCTGAAGGTCTTTCATCCCTGGAGCATGTTGCTTATATCCTCTGTCCTGCATATGCAGGAACAAATTGAGGCTTTTTTTAAACTGACCCATGTCTGACTTTGCCAGGGTCCTTGTGGAGAAGGAACACTGTTAGACAGTTCATGTGGCAACTGTAGGTGACTTGGAATGGTGTGGTGTGACTCTGCCTTCAGCCTGGCGTCCCAGGTAGAGGAGGATGCGAGCAGGAGCTTCGTGTGTACCTGCAGGATCCCGAGCTGCCTCTTGTCTGCTCAGAGCTGCCTGTCAGTCACAGTCTGTCATCTTCTTTTCATCTTGATTTATCACCCAGCGTAACTAGGTTTCATAGTTTCATTTCTGGGCTTGCCTCCTCCCAGGGGCAGGCAGGTAAATCTGGCATGCAAATGTTTTAACTCTCCACTTCCAGGAGAGAGAGACTCTTCTGCCGCAGGCAGTGAGAGAAAACACAGCCGTTGGGGCAGGGCTGCTGTTGTCTTCTCTGGGGCTGGAACTGTGCAGGGGAGGCTTCCAGTTCACCAGCACCACCTCTCTCAAGGACCATGCACCTGCAGAGCACCAGTGCTGGGGCAGGAGGAGCACAGCTTGCCTTGTTGGAAACAGGGCCGGTTTGGATCTTACTGCTGGATTATCACTCCTTCAGACTTGAATATGTTTAATTTCTGAAAGAAGTATTTAAGGAAAAACAAAGGTTATGGATTCTAGCTGCTTAAGCCTAAGGCTGTGTCTTGTGCAGTTACATCTGGTCCTGATACAGGACCAGCTCAGGACTGGGCGGCAGAGGCTGACCACCTCTCCCAAGCGAGAAGGAAAGGAATGGTCTCAATGTCTACCCTGGTTTGTCTTATTACTCAAGGCACCTTCTCCTCTTTCTTGTAGCCTGTGCAGCCCTGGGGAGCACAGCCACTATCACATCACCTGGAACACAGCTCTCGCCAGCTATCCTGCCGTAGCAGATAAGGCTGGCAAGCATCTCCCCTCCGGGGAGCAATGGGGGAGGCACAACAACCCTACCTGTGTTCACGGTGCACCTCGCTTGAGTGAAGGCGAGGGGAATTGCACACCCCCAGAGCGATGAGCTGTTGCTTTCCATAGCCCCCTGTGACTGCTCTTGGGGAAGTAAATAGAGCCCAGCACTCCCAAAGTGGCCTGGCCCTCACGGTACCGTGAAGGTGCTGTCATCTCTCCAGTCCAGTGTTCATGGACTTGCCCTGTCACTGGGGAACAGTTGGAAGCGAGAGATTCCCTGAGGCAGCATGAGATGTGTGGCTTGGTAAGGGCTCAGCGTGAAGTTGGTGTTTGCTGCAGGAATAAAAGGAGGATGGCTGTGAGAGGAGAAGCGGGGTTTGGGAGAGTGCTGGGAGCGCGCCAAGGAGATGTTTGGTTGAGGTTAATCCGGTCGTGCTGGGGACAGAAGAGGCAGCGTTCGCTAACTGCTCTGTAACTCTCTTCTCTAGCCCCGTCCCTGGCAGGGTTTCCCATCTCCAGCCGCCTGTGTGAGGCAGAGCAGTACTGGGCACAGAGCAAGCCCGTGTCCTTGTCCCCCCACCGCCAGCCTGCCTGGCTCACAGCGCCGGTGGCCGGCCTCCTACGGGCTTGGCCACAGGACTGTGCACTGCTCTGATTAATTCCTCTGTATTTATATTTATGACATTCAAAGTTGTCCAGAGTAGTAGCCTCAGCATTTTGTTATGTTTTTCATTACCTGATAATTCACAGCTGTGGCCCAATGCCTCAAACCAGTGCAGGAGACAGCTCTGTGGAAGCCACGCTGGCCCATCCATTGCTAGCACCAGACTGTAAATCTTGCTCCTTGCTGCCCTGCCAGGCAGGCTTTTTTCCCCTGCTCCTTGTTAACTCCAGCAGCTGATGATCATCTTTCCCAGGTTGATGTGATTTCTGCGACACCAGAATTAGTTTTCTGCTGGTTTTATGTGCCATGCTAGGAACAACAGTCTAGCAGTAACTGCTTCTGGCTCAGATTTCCGCCAGCGGAGTAAATAAGGGCATTAGTCCCATCTCCTCAATTCATTTTTGTCCATAGCATGTTGCTTTTTGTCATAAGCTTTGTAAAATGTTGTTAGGCTTTTCCTCGACATAAGTGAAGAGTAGACGAGCAGACTTTGTACCTAGAAGTGATGAATTTTAATAGCAGTCTTACAGTGCTGCTTTAGTCCCTTCCAGACTGGCTTCTCCACCCTGGGATTAACTACAGACAGCCTGTTCCTCCTGCCCGGGAAATGGCTGGCTAGTTCTTGCTCCATCGTGCTTGACAGATCGCAGGGACAGGAGAGCTCGGCAGTAGCTGCTGCTCCCCTGCATCTGCCACCGTACGTAGGTGAGGTCTTGGAAACATTTAGTCCAGTTGCAAATATGTAGGAATATTCCTGGGGTTGACTGCAGCTGGGTTTAATCTTTTCTTGCTTTGGAGGTCAAAGCTCAAACATCTCTAAGCCATTTCTAAATGGTGATATTTAAGGTGCGTGGCAGAAGCATCCATGGACTGAGACCCTTCAGGGTGGTGGGCTCACACAGCCAAGTTAGCGTTACGCTTCCGAAGGGCCCAGAGCAGCCGTTTGCTGTCTGGGGTGGGAGGGTGAGTCCCTGCGGAAGGAGACTGGAGGGAGATGCCTGCCAAAGGCAGTCCCGAGCCCATTCCCTAATCTGCTGACTAGCACTGAAAGCAAGTCGTGATTAATGCCCCTGCACCTTGCCTTTGATGTACCATTTTCTCCAGAGATAACGAGATGCTCCTGGGGAGCAGGAGGGAGAGCTGGTGCCAAGGCTGCCGGTGCCGATGGGAGGAGCGCTGTGGGGAGCACAGACCTGGGCTTGACCTGAAACCTTCTCTCTCTCCAGCGTTCATCCTCATGATTATTCTGGCCCTCATCCGCATCAGCAGAGGCCAAGCTGAAGGTCACCCATCCATGGCCCAGCTATCGGGCATCCGCAATCTCTTTGGGGTGTGCGTCTACTCCTTCATGTGCCAGCACTCCCTGCCATCCCTCATCACACCCATCTCCAAGAAGAAGCACGTCAACAAGCTCGTGCTGCTCGATTACATCCTGATCCTGGCTTTCTACAGCCTCCTGTCCTTCACTGCCATTTACTGCTTCCGCAACGACACCCTCATGGACATGTACACGCTCAACTTCACCAACTGCGAGATCATCAACGTTGCCTTCATTCGCTACTTCCTGGGCCTCTTCCCCGTCTTCACCATCAGCACCAACTTCCCCATCATCGCAGTGACCCTGCGCAACAACTGGAAGACCCTTTTCCACAGAGAAGGGGGGACCTACCCGTGGGTGGTGGATAGGATTGTGTTTCCTGCCATCACGCTGATTCCCCCAGTGCTGGTGGCTTTCTGCACCCACGATCTGGAGTCCTTGGTGGGGATCACGGGAGCCTATGCTGGGAACGGGATCCAGTATCTCATTCCGGCTTTCCTGGCGTACTGCAGTCGGAAGGACACTCAGCTGGTCTTTGGCAGTGGGACAGTTAACAAGCACCTCTCCCCTTTCCGGCACACCTTCTGGATTGTGTTCGTGCTCATATGGGGCTTTTCGTGCTTTGTGTTTGTGACTGCAAACATTGTCCTGAGCGAGTCAAAGCTCTGATGGGGGGGTAGTGGCACGCTCCCTCCTGGGCTCCAGAGACTGCAGCATTTCATCTGCCCCTCTGGGACTGTGGAGCAGGGGAAAAGGCAGCGTGAAGGGAAGTTTCCAGGCCATCACCTTGGTGGCATGGGTTAGACCTGGACACTGACTTTCTCCACTCCGTTTGGGTGTGGATGGAGTGGACTCAGCCTTGTTACAACCCTGGTTCTCAGACCCGCTGTACAGAGCCCTGGGGCTGAGCCCTTGGCAGCCTGCACGCTTCACCAGTGTCCAGCCATTTCTGCCTTCAGCTCTGTTGGAGCATCGCGCTCTCCGTCCCTGCGTGGCTCTCTGTGTGCTGCAGGTCTCAGCACCCCCGAGAGCAGACGGCCTTGGCTGAGCACTAAGCTAATCGGCCAAATGTCCCTTCTCCCAGAGGCAGGGACGTGCTGTGCAGAATCCAGCAGCAGTTTGGGGGAATTGAGTCTCTTCTCCCTCCCAACCGACCTCCTGTACCAGTTGAGGGAAGAAGTTGGGGTGGGAATAGCCCTAATTCAGACAAAAATAATGTTGTGTTCTGTTACACTTTCTTTTTCTAGAGGCATTAACCTGTTTTGTGCACCGTGGATTGCCTGGGATCTGGGATCTTTTGCTTGGAGCTGGATTTCTCCAGCCCAGGAGTTTATGTTGACACTTATCCTGTTCTCCTGTGCTATGGCAGCCCCAGCCGGGCAGAGCCATGCCCCTCCGCATGCAGGGATACAGCTCTTCGCCCCAGAAAGGAGAGGGCAGCCTTGCTTCCCTCGGCCCCTGCGAGCAGCTGGCAGAGCCCTTCTCCCTTTCGCACCTTTGCACGGGCCGGTGCCGCGGGCCAGACCCTGGTGCCAGCGGTCAGGATTCGTGTGGGCTGGGGAGGTGCTAATTACCCAGTCCTGACACGCGTGAGGCCTGCAAGAGCTCTGGCTCTGCACACTGATGCATTTCCAGCCTCCTGCGCTGGGTAATTAGCCTTGAAACGAGGTGGGTGTTAACTCAGGGGACTGGGCTGGTGCCAGGAGGAGGCGGCTGTGCCCTGGCTCAGCCCTGCCTGCCAGGGCAGAGCTCCCAGTGCTGTGGGGAGCAAAACTTGAAACCCTGCCTGCACTGGGCCAGAATCCCCCCTCTTCTCTTTCTGCACGGGGTTGAGGTGGGCTTTGGGCTTGTCTGAGAATTGGGCTGCCTCTTACCTCGGGCAGCCCGTGCTGTGGGTGAGTCTCTGCTTCTGAGGCTACTGGTGGTCACTGTAACACCACACGGTGACAAGCAGCACTGGGTCCTGTGCTCTGAGCCCCTTGGGCAAAGGTCATACTGGTTTTCCTAATAAAAGGAAGATCTTTAAAAGTTTTCACCTGAAATATTTTAAGCCCCCTTATTAAAGCAGGTTCAAAGCCAGGTGCATGTCACTTACGTTAGATCCTCTTGCCCTCTGCACTTGCTGCGGTATTAAGTGTCGCCGCTCACTAAAGCAAGCTTTGAACTGCAGCTCTTTTTAATCAAGCTCCGTTTTCAAGTAGGACTTTCTGGTACCCATATGACCTGAAGTGCTTCTTCTGGGGGAGTACGCAAGTACCTGGAGCTGGATAAAAACACTTCATGGCTTTTAAAGCAAAACCCTGCACCTCTCGAGCCTGAGCACTGCCACTGTGTCCTTGGAGAGGATCCGGGGGGACTGGTTAGGATCAAGCTGGAGATGAGCTGAACAGGCATTGGCAGCCCTCGCTAGTGAGTTAAACATCCCCAAGTGCTCCGGGGAAGCTGGTGTGGCACCTTCAGTGCCAAATTAGCAAATTATTTTACAGGTAGCTGGTGCTGGTGTCTCATTTAGGATGAGGGACAGTAGCTGTGTGGGTTGGAGGGCAAATTCATGGGAGCCACCTGCGAGGCAGCTGGGAACTGGGCAGAGCTGGAGGGAGGGATTGAGTGCAGATGAAATGAGCCTTTGGAAAGCCAGAGAGGCTGCGGGGGCTGTTCCTTGGCACAGGTGTGAGTCTGTGGAGGGGGCTGAGGCCTTTCCTACCGCGCTGCCTGCCCTAGGCTGCCCGTGCTTCGCAAGGCGCTTGGCTCAGCCTCCATCCCTGCAAGTGCCCATTTCAGTCTCTTGCCTTCACATTTCATGGCCAGCCAGAGAACGGGGCTGTCTGTTACTTCATCTCCTCTCATCCTCCCTTCCCCTCTTAGGGCTGCCCGTGGTCTCCCTCCCTCCCCTCCTGCCCCTGTTTCGTACAGGGTAGCCTCCTGGTATCCTCCTGCCTTGCCTGGGGTGGGAGGTGGGGGGAGCCCAGCCTGGCACACCCTCTCCTGCCATCTCATATTTAAAGATGTGCCTTCTCTTCCCTGGCCTGGGTGACCACCTCTCCTCCTCGGTGCGTGGCAGTGACTTCTAAGGGCCCTTAGCCCTAAAAGCTGCCTGGATCCGGGTGTTGGAGGCAGTGGTATGGTGAGGGCTCGCATCCTGAGCCTGGCCTGTGCCATGCGACCTTACCGAGAAGGACTCTGGTCCCCAAGGAGCACGAGTGCTTTCTTAAATAAATAACCACAAATTCCCAGGCACCCGCTGTCCTTGCACAGCAGCAAAACAAATCTATCCAAGGACTGGGGGTGATGATTAACAGAAAGAATCTCTACAGTAGAGAGAGAACATTTTTCATATAAAACATGACATAACAATGCCTTAAAAATTACTGGAGGAAGCGGGGAGGGGACGGCCCGGGGGAGCCAGCACTGCCTGGGGGTGGGCTGGGGGGACGCGGGGTGACCCCAGCTCCGTGCGGGGCCGGAGCTCCCTCCTCTCACCCATCACGAATGAGTCTGGTTTTATTCGGCCGTTATCAACACTAACGATTCATTATTACAGATTCTCACGTGCTGCTTGTCCTGACTGTCATTAGTTTTCAAAAAAAAGGATTAAAAAAAAAAAAAAACCCAATAAAATGCACATTATACATCTGGTTTAGTGTGGCTTCTTTTTCCACCCCCTTCCTCATCTCACAGTACCGAGCAGCTATTCCTGGAGGGGATGGCTGTGAGTGATGGGGCTGCGGGCCAAGGAGAAATGGCAAGCGGAGAGGCTAATGGAGACCCTCACCTCTTCTTCTCTATTAGCCTCCTGCAACTCTGGGCGGTAGCTGCAATCTCAATTAAAACATCTGTACTTTCCCCTTCTCAATTACGGCTCCTTACACTTAAAACCAAACAAATTGAATTGCTCCGCCGCCTCGGGCTGCAAAGGCAGTTTCTGCCAGCAAATTTATCACCACCATAAAGCGCTGCTTGATTTATGTTAAAATATTAAAACAGATCTTTATGATGGAAATAAACACTTTCTGCTGTGATTCTCTCGAAGGAGCCCACAAGCAGCGGAGGATTTCGGGGCTTGGGCTGTAAATCTGAGCTCAAACTGGCATCGGGGATGGAGTCGGGCTTTTGCAGCACTTCGAAGAGCAACGGACAGGGAAGGAAAAATAAGAACTTGGCGCCTGAGAGGCAGGTTTAGACAAGGCTGAACGTCACCAAGTCACAGCGTGTCCCCTGGGGAGTTCGGCTGGTTGGAGGTTTGTGAGAAGATGCTCACCAGCCTTTCCCCCGCGTGGGTTTGGGCAGCTGGGAGCTGTCGGCAGCTTGGGGAAGGGCACCCTGCTGCGGGGGCTCGGCCGGGGGGCTGCCGGCAGCCTGAAGCCATTCCCCAGGTGGCTTCATGCTGGGGCAAAGGGCTTCTTCCACTAGGTCAGCAGCTGGCACCCAGCTGGCTCCTGCCGACCTCCCCGCTGTGCTGCGGCCCCAGGGCTCTCCCCGGCGCGGGGACGGGGCACGGTGATGTGCCCGAGTTGGTGCAGGGGGCGGATGGGACCCCAGGGCAGGTTTCATGCCGCAGCTTTACCCTGGCAGGAGGCAGGGACCGGAGGCGGCTGTGCGTGCTGCTGCCTCCAGCATCCTTGGGCACAGGCATGGCAGCACCCTGCTCTCCCCATGCTGGCACCAACAATTTCCTGGCCCCATATCTTTTCTGGTTGTACCATTTGTGATTTAACCAGCTGCCCCCCCACCCTCACCGGAGCCACCGTCTCCCCATAGCATCACCACCACGTCCTTGCCATTGGGCACCTCCTCCCTATGGTTGACCTGCCTTGTGCCCCCTTTCCTCAGCAGGACAGGGCTCACGATGCCGACAGCAAAAATAATGCATGCTGTGGCGATGCCAGAGCCAGCAGGGCCAGGGGGGTGGGCAGGCAGAGCCCCCCGGAGCAGGGCCGAACCCCGGGGTGGGTGGCCAGCAGCAGGGGTGGGTGGCCAGCAGCCGAGCCAGCCGTATTTCTCTTCACACATAAACGCCCGCAGTGTCCCGGGGCGTCCCGGGTGCCAGAGCCGGCTGAATTAAAAAGTGATTGATTAGGCAATTTCACCAAAAAGAAATAATATCCCTCAGCGGCTGTTAAGCACTAAACCACCCAACGCCAGCTTTGGAAAGCCCGGGCAGAGGGTGCTTCCAGGCTGCTGCTGCCCTGCGGGTTTGTCCCTGGTGCAGGCGGGGTGCGGGGATGCTGCAGGAGCAGCTCAGCCTGTCCTTGGTCCTGGGAGGGGGTCACGCAGCTCCCACCTGCTCTGGGTGCTCGTGCCCCCGTGTCCCATTCGGCTCCTCTCCCCCCAGTGCCCACATCAGCACCGGGAATGGGAGAAAAATGCTTCTCATCCATCCCAATTAGCCTATAAAGATGATTATACAAATGCCACCATGGTGGCAGGGGACCAGCCTTACACCGGGTGCTAACACCCGTCCCCAGGGCCACCTCCCCTGGGAGCACCCACAGCACCCCCATCCCCTGTCCCTCACTGTCCTCAGCAAAGTCCTTCAATAAAACATGAAGCAAATCCATTTGGCCTCTGCTGAGTCACTGGGGACATCACTAATTAATTTAAAGTGTGGGTTGGGAATTTTTCATATTTAATTTTTTCCCCTTTTCCACTCCCTTTTGTTCTCGCAGCCCCAACCCCAGCTCAGGCTTGGCCTTGGCAGCACAGCTGCATCTGCTGGCTTCCTTGGGCCAAAAAAGCCACAATTTGGGGGTAAAGCTCCCCAGGCCGTATTGGAGCCTCCTGGGGACCAGCCTGTCACCCTCGGGGGTGACCGGGGCACCCGGCTGGGGAGAGCTGCCCCGAACACACGGGTGCCATCGCCTGGGGCAGCCCCGCAAGGATCCCGGAGCCTTCAGCCGGGTTTATTTATTTATGGCCTTTATTTATACCCCAGCACCTCCCTCCCTGCCAGGAGGCTTCGGAGGAGCTGCCAAAGCAATTAAGGGACAATTGCGATGATAAATAAGTAACAGGACTTAAAGCACCGGCACTGGAGTATGATGGGAGCCAGGCTGGGGGATGTGGGGGGGGCCTGGCTGGATTTAACCCTAGACAGATGGGGTGGGTGGATTGATGGACAGACGGATGGACAGACAGACATTGCCAATGCTTTTGACCCTGGGCCACGCGTGTCCGGGCCCTTCGTGACCTCCCTGGGGCTTTGCAGCCATCCCTGGGGCAGGGCTGGGTGTCCCGGAGCAGCCCGTGCCCTCGTCCCCTTGCTGTCAGCGGCCCCGGCTGCTCGGTGGCTGCTCGGTGGCTGCCAGCAACCCCAACAGCTGCTTTTAAATAGGGGAAAAAAAAAAAAAAGACAACCAAAAAAATGGAGCTTTAGAGCAGTGTCTTGTGGGGATGATGCCCGGCAGAGCGAGGCTGTGTGAGACATGTACATCAGGAGAAGAATTAAACCTGGCTCATCCATCCTGCCTGATTTATGGCTCCATCAGCCTGGGAAGGTGGGATTTTTTTCCCCTCTCTTTCCCCCCCCAGCACACCTTCCCATGCTGTGCTGTTGGTTTGCAGTGTGGGAGCATCACTTGCCGAGCCGAGCTCCCAGCACCGCAAACCCGAGCAGGGTGCAGTAACTCCAGCTTCGGTGCTCAGCTCCGGCCTCAGCGCAGGCTGATGGCTCCTAAGTCATTATCCCCCAACGTGGCTTAATGAGGTGCCGTTTGCCTTTGCCGGGCTGCTGCTGGTGGGACGAGCCCGTGCCAGGGCTCAGCAGGGATGGGAGGCGAGCGGGGAGGGGGTGCACAGGGCCACCAGCACCCCCGTGACACAGGGGTGAGCCAAGGGCAGCCCTGGGCTCATGGAAGAAGGGTCCGCAGCCGGTTGAAAATGTCTCTTTAATGACCTGGACGTGGCATTTCGAGTCCCTCAAATGAAACCAAAACGTGACGGCAACACAGCAGCAGTGAGGTTGGTGTCCTCGAGTCCCCGGCCAGCCCTACCTGCGGGGACAGCCCGAGCCCGTGCGCCCCAGCCCCCGCCACGCTCCTCCGACCCCCCCAAAGCGCACGGGACCCGCCGAGCTGCTTGGAGCATCCCGCTGCCGGCAGTGCGGGACCCCGGGAGGCTGGAGACGGACCGGGGGGACACCCAGGCAAAGGGCAGGCAGGGGGGTGGAGGGACCCCCCCATCACACCTCTGACTCCAGGCTGGACACCCGCCGCCAGGACCCGCCGCCGCAGGGACTCGTCACCCCACGCGCCACCAGCAGGTTCCTCCTCTCCGTCCCCCCGTGCCTCCTGCAGTCTCTGCAGCCGCCGTCCCAGCGCCCGGCCCCCCGGCCGCAGCCCGCCGGCACCCCGGGGTGCTCACGGGGCGGCAGGGACCCCCACGAGAGGCGCCCCGGGTAGAGGGGCAGGTTGGCGTAGGAGTTCACACGGGCGTACGGCGTGGTGGTGGCACGGGGGTTTTGCCGGCAGGCCTCGCGGTAGGACGGCAGCCTGGGCATGGGCGAGCGCGGTGGCAGCCGGCCGGTGGCCTGGGGACAGCGGGGGCCACAGCCAGAGTCGGCTTCGGGGAAGAGGTCGGGCAGGTGGGCAGCACCGCAGCGCCGCGGCCCCCCGGGACGCCGCCGCTCGCCCCGCTCCCCCGGCACCCTGCCCGAGCCCGCCTGCCCACTCGGCTTCTCCCACTCCATCCCCGCGGCCTCCGGCCTGGCCAGCTCGCCCCCAGCTCTGCAAGTCCTGGTGGCTTTGGAGAAGGCGCCGTGAGGGCAGGACAGGGGCAGGAAGGTGCTGCCCACCTCCCGCCTCTTCTCCACTGCTGAGAGCAGCCGGGGCAGCGTCCCCGAGCCCCCGTGGGCTCCGTCCCCAGGGAGCAGGGGGGTGTTTTGCGGCCGGTCCCCTCGCCCCACCGGCCGCTTGTGCTCCCTGTAGATGTCCGGCGGTGGGAGGTCCCTGGGGGACGTGGGGGGCGGGAGGGGAGCCCCGATGTGGTTCCCCACCAGTGCCTGCTCCCCCAATTCCCCCCCTGGGGAGGTCTTTGCCGGGAAGTGGGGGAAACCAGGGAGGGCTTCCTCGCCAGCGCAGCCACCCCGAAACTTCAGGGGGTGGAAGAGGCGGGGGACGTGCTCTTTCGCCCCTCTCCACTTGTCCTCCCCAGGCAGCCGTGAGTCCACGGGGATGGGCTGGGGCAGTGGCAGCCCCAGGGGAGCACCCTTGGGTGCATAGGGTCTCCCCAGCCTCTCGGTGGGTGCCGGGCCGGAGGAGGGGGCCCGGTGGGCACCGGTGCTGTTCTGCACCACGAGCTGGGGTGTCCTCAGGGAGAAGGTGGTCTGGAGGCGCTCGCTGCGGCTGCTCCAGTCCTCGATGGTGCGGGTGGCCTGCTCCAGTGAGCCGCCCACGCTAGCCGTTGACACCATCTCCTTGGCCGCCTGCAGCATCTTCAGCACGTTGGCCTGGGCCGAGTTGGCGGTGACGTCGGGCGTGGGTGCCCGCCCGGGGCTCGCCAGGGTCTGCACCCCGCTAAAGCAGCTGTAGATGCCCTGTGGAGAGAAGGGGGGGACCCCCCACTATCAGTGGGGCCGTCGGGGTCCTGCACCCACAAACCCACCCCACCAAGCTGAGATGCTGAGGTGTCTTGATGGCACAGATGTCCCCTCCGCAGCATCCCCAGCGCTGACACCGTCCTCCGTCTCCCCAGGGATGCTAACACAGGCGCCGGGTCACGCCCAGGGCTGAGCCCTTTTACAAAAAAACTGGCTTTTCTCCCCCACCAAGAGCTCACACCAGCGGGAGCATCTCCAGCCCCTCCTGTGCAGTGGTGCCCACCAAGCCATGCCCAGCCCCATGACACCATGTAAGGACATTTGGGCCCCTCGAGAGCCCCTGGCAGCATCCCTCACCCTGCTGATGGCCAGGAGGAAGTCGAGCTTGTGGGATTTGGGGACGGAGTGACGCAGCTTCCAGTAGACAAGGTGCTCCCAGGCGAAGACCAGCAGGCTCAGCCCCATGGCCACCAGCAGCATGTAGAAAACCCCGGCCATGTTGTCGATGTCCAGCTTGCTGCTCATCACCTCGTTCTTCTCGTTCTGGCAGATCCCCGACAACCAAACTGTCTCCAGCTTCTGGGTCTCACCTGAGGCCAGGCACACACAGCAGTGAGGGGGTGAAAATGCCACCCCCCCCCCACCGACATCATGTCCCCAAGCACAGCCCCTGCCCATCCCCACCCTACTGTGGTTGGACGAGGAGGAGAAAATGACCCCCAAGACCCTGGAGCTGTTATCAGCTCAGCCCTT
Organism: Nyctibius grandis; assembly: GCF_013368605.1. Lineage (NCBI taxonomy): Eukaryota > Metazoa > Chordata > Aves > Nyctibiiformes > Nyctibiidae > Nyctibius > Nyctibius grandis. The sequence continues at coordinate 6,859,650 of NC_090672.1, read as the reverse complement.
GCTGCTGCCCTTGGCCTGAGCATCTCACTGGTCACTCATCCTTCTCCAGGGCCCTCTCCTGTCTCTGTCCCCCACCCATGTGCCAGCCAGCCCTGCTCACTGTCCCCTCCCCAGGCTTCTCCTCCTGACCCTCAGGTTTTGTGCATGGCCATCTCCAGGATTTTACAGCCTGCAAGAGGAGGGACCCCCCAGAGGGAATGACCCCCCCCAGCACCCAGCTGGAGAGATGCTGCTGGGTTTAATGTCACCTGAAAGGAGATGGTGGAGAAAACCACCTCACCTGACCCCCTCGGTGGCATCCTGCAATGAGCCGTGGAGGCTGTGCAGGGTCCAGGGACCAAAGCCACCCACTCCAGTGAAGGAGAGGACAGTGATGCCTGGTCCCTCTTGGGTTAGTCTGCAGGGCGGGGGCGAGGTGAGGACGGCAACAGGGCTAACGAGAAGGTCACCCGGGCACCTACCGTCTCCCAGGAACTGGAGCAGGGCCAGGTCGATGGCCCGTTTCCAGCGCGAGTCCTTCTGCATGGCGATGCCGTAGCCTGTGGTGGCGAACACCTTCCCGCTGCCAATGGTCACCAGCTTGCAGCCCTCGTCCTTGCCCGCCATGTAGTTGAGCACCGCCGCATCGTAGATGAAGGCATCCAGCTTCCTGCCCCGAAACCAGGAGGGAGGGTGAGGAGGGGACCCAGCAGCCCTTTTTTGGGAGCTGCACCCCTTTTTGGGGAGCTGTTCCCCTTTCAGGGAGCTGTAACCCATCTGGAGGGGGTTGTGTCCTCTTTGGGGGATCTCTGCCCCATCTTGGGGAGCCATAACCCCATTTAGGAGGCAAGTACCCAGACTGGGGGGGCTGTATCCCATCTAAGGGAGCCATACTCCATCTGGGAGGGGCTGCATCCCTTTTGGGGGGAGCTGTATGAAGCTCTACCCCATCTGCAGGGGGTTGCAACCTGTTTGGGGGAGCCCATACCCCCGTGCAGGGAAGTTGCCCAGAGCCATACCCCATCTGGGAGAGCCATACCCAGCCTGGGGAGCCCATATCTCACTTGAGGGGGAGCTGTACCCCAATTGAGGAAGCCCTACCCCATCCAGGAGGGACTGTACCCCATCCCAGGGAGCCATAGTTCATTGGGGGGTCCTGTATCCCATTTGGAGGAGCTGTACCCCAGCTCTGGGAGCCGTACACCATTTGGGGGAGCCATACCCCGTTTAGGGGAGCCGTACCCCATTTTGAGGCTGGTGAGGGCGTCCTCCACGGAGCGCTGGTTGTACTTCACCATGTGGGTGTGCATGTCGGGGTAGTTGCTGCGGATGTTCCTCTCGGTGCTGCCATTGGGGACGGTGCCAAAGCGGAACGGGGGGTACTGCTCCTGCGGCTTCTGAAACTGCAACGGGGGGCCCCGGGGAGCAGCATCACACAGAGTCCATGTCCCCAGCATGTCCGCCCTCCCCACAGCCAGCCCTCCACCCACCCACCCGTGCCCAGCCAGCAGTGACATGCAGCCTCCCCCCAAGTTCTCCTCACCCAAAAAAAACCCCTTATGATCTTTGAGGCATCCCAGCCCCATCACCAGCCCCACCTTCCTGTCGCTGAGCCCTGACACGGTGTCGATGTACTGCTCCTGGATCATGAAGGCGGCCAGGTTGGCGGTGTAGCTGGCGAGGAAGATGACGGCGAAGAAGGCCCAGATGAGCACCATGATCTTGCTGGTGGTGCCCTTGGGGTTCTCGATGGGCACTGAGTTGTTGAAGACCAGAGCCCACAGCAGCCACACTGACTTGCCAATGGTGAAGGAGGGACCTCCCGGCCCTGCAGGGACAGGGGACAGAGGGGACAGCCATCAGCCTGGCCAGGGGTGTATGTGTGTGTCCCCCCGCCCAGCTCCTGCCTCCCCCCACTCACTCTTGCCGCTGGTGAGGTTCTGGTTGTAGCCGACGGGGCTGAAATACTCGAACACGAAGACGGTGACGGCCACCACGGTGAGGCACATCACAAACATCATGACCCACACGGCCGGGCTGTAGGGCTCTGCAAGGCAAGTGGGACCCCGTCAGCCCCCCTGGACACCCCACAGCTCCCCAGGAGCCCTCCCCGACAGACGGGGCTCGTTCTCCTGAATCCTGCCTCTCCTCGGAGAGAAGACAGGAACCGGCAGCACCGTGGCCGAGCAGACCCACAGGACATCAGGAGGGAAGGGGGTGCTGTGAGGTGGGGGGATGTGGCCGTGCTTCCCTGCCTAAATAAAACCAATCAATGGGGAGACGCTAACGAGACACTGCCCAGCTCCGGGGCCATCAGCAGGAGAGTTTCCCATGGGATCATGGGTTGTCCCCCACGATGGCTCTGGCCATGGGATCATGCCTGCTCTGGGCATGGGACCAGCCCTCCCAGCCCCGCTCAGCCCCTGGGAGAGCCCCCCGGGAGCTGGGGGTGGGTGGCGAGCCCCCACCTGCCCGGGACGGAGCGGTGGGGATGCATCCGGGCCCTCGGCACGTGGCCGCCGAGGTCCATTTGTCAGCAAGTCCTTCGCTGTCAGGGAGGAGAGGCCTCCCCTGATGGGGACACGGCTCATTAGCGCGGGACACGCGAGGCGGTGGCACGGGGACAGCGGACCCCGGCCCTGCCCAACTGTGGCGGGATGCTCCATCTGTCCCTGGGGCCGGCCAAGGTGACCTTGGGGGGGGGATCGGACACTGCGGCGTGGGGGGGACAGGAGGGGGAAGATGCGCCCAGGTAGCGATGTCCTGCACCCCACAGCACCCCTGGCTCCAGCCGAGCCGGTCGCTGCTGCTTGCCAAAAGCCTCAAGCCCTGGCCGAGTGCTCAGGCTGGATTTCGTGGTGACCTTGGCCACTCTCCTGCCCTCCCGAGGCTGCAGCTCGGCTTTTTTTAAAAACTCATTAAAACTTTTAGCGCCAGCGGGTTCCTGCACCCGGCTTAACCGCGGTGATGGTGGCAGAGAGAAGGGGTCCCCGGAGCAGAGCTCAGAGCTGGCAAATCCCCGGCTTGTCTCCCCCCCCGTGTCCCCATCCTCCTTCTTCCACCCAAGTCATGAAAAGAGGAGGAACCCACCGATCCCAGCCTCCGTCTCCGTAATAAAGGGATTATTCATGAGGAAGCCCCAAAGCCGGCAGCAAAACCTCCTTCCCTTATGACTTACAACCAGGCTTTTTAAAACAAAAAGTTATTAAAACCCAACGATATTTCTAATTTGCATTTGTCGGGAGCGTGGGATGAACCTGCAGACAGACGGATGGACGGATGGAGGGACATACGGCTCACCCAGGAAGGCGGAGGGGGAGACGGTGCCGTTGCTCCTGGCCACCATGACGCTGATGCCCGTCTCCACGAAGGGCACGGAGAAGTCCACGATCTCCGAGCGCTCCTCGTTGATGGTGAGGGAGCCGATGGCCATGTCTGCGCGCTTATAGTACACCTGGGGAAGGGGCAGACGGTCTCAGGGTGGGCAGAGGGACCTACACCACCTTCCCCAGGTATCCCTCATCTCCAGCATGTCCAACCTGAAATTTTGGCTTTTTTTTTTGATGTTAACTTCTTAAATGACCAGTGACACAAACACAATCAGCTGTAGGGTCATAAATGTTCAGCTGACTCCCCTGCTCACCCTCTGCCACCGAGACTTGCCCATAAGCACCATGATTTACGATCACACCTCCCCGCTCCTCATGCCGAGCTGTCCCCTGCCAAGGGACGTGTCCCACCGCTGACACCCCCAATCCCATCTCAGCAGGGAAGCCCCAGGCCAGGGCATGCCCACCCCTACCTCACCAATCATGCCGTTCCAGACCCCACGGACGATCTTGCCGTGTTTGCCGTTCGTCACCAGGTAGAGGTCATAGGAGAACTTGACTGCCTTGGCCAGCTTCTTCAGGATGTCGATGCAGAAGCCCTTGCAGCACAGCTTGGTGTAGGGATCCACAAGGCCATCGCCACTGAAACCACACCAGGAAAAACAGGTTGGGCCAACCAAAGGTGCTCTGAGCACGCTGGTGTCTCCGCGTGCCCAGGGAGCGGTGGCCAAAATCACTGAGCTCCATCTTCTCTGCTCACCTCTGGGAGGAGTTGGTCTGCTTGCGGCAGGGCACGGTGTTGCGCACGCAGACTCCGGTGCTGGGGTCCGTGTTCTCCACGATGACGAAGGGTCTCTCCTCCAGCGTGGCCACCGTGAGGTGGCGGTTGTCAACCACGGGCTGCAGGAAGGAGCCGTAGCGGGGCCACACCGGGTACTTCATGTGGATGATGCCTTTCTCCCACTTGCCCACCTGTCCCCAAGGGAGAGCGTACCGTCACCCCAGCGAGGGGCTCTGGGGGTCACACGAGGTCCCGTCTTCATCCTCCCCATGTCTTTGGGACTTGTTTTTCCCAGAGCATCGTTAGGCTGGAGCTGAGCTGTGGTGAGGCCCATCTCAGCACCCCCTTCCCCACTCACCAATTGACCACAGGGCAAAGTTTTTCCTCCTGGGCCCCAAACACTGGGCTTGGGTGAGCACAAACCTGGCCAAAATTCACTCAAAATACTTTTAAACTAGAAAAACACCCTCCGCAGCATGTTTCAGGTCTAGGCATGTGGGTGCCCTTCTCCAGAGGTGAGCAGCTGCGTTTTTGCCTCTTTTGGAACTTTTCAGTCAAATTGCAGGGAAAAAAAAAACCCAATTCTTGGCAGAGCTTTGGTGTCCAGCATTGCCACAAAGCCCCACCATGCTGCCATGGGTACCTTTGGTACCAGCCATGGGTTTTGCATAGGAGAGCCTTCCCCAAGGTGGGACCCCAGCCCATGCATGGCCCCGGGCTCACCCTACCGAGCCACCCCGCAGTATGCCCATCCCCAAGGTTCCGGGTGTCCTACCATCTCCCAGAGCCGGTGCTGGTTGAGTGAGATCACCACCATGGTGGGCCTGACCAGGTAGCCACCTTCATTGAAGGAGAAGTCCCTGTGCTCCCACGTCACGTTGAGGAGGTGCCTGGTGGGACACAGCACCCGTGAAACCCCAGCTGTGCATCCCAGCCCCGTACAGCCCTCCTCCTCCTCCTCCTGCAGCTCCAGCCAGGCTGCCACAGGTCCCACGGAGACACGGGGGGATGAGAGCTGGGGACCAGGTTTAGCCCCTACACAAGGGGCAGCGGGGAGCTGGAGAAAGCCCTGCCAGCAAGGAGGCACCAAGGATGGACCGCTGCAGGGCTGAGGATGCACAGACTGCCGCAGCAGCCCCGAGGGGCCACGTTTGCACTGCGAAGCAGAGCTGGGAACCCCCCCGAGACACCCCGTGGGTCCCAAGTCACAGAGAGGCATGAGAAAAGGCAAGGGCTGCTCTGGGGAGATGCTCCAGCGGAACCCCAGCCGAGAGGCATGGACCACCAGCTGCAGCCCACAGCGAGCATCATCCCCCCGCCCACCAGCTTCATCCTCCTCCTCCCCTGCCCCTTCCCTCTCTGTTTCCCCATTTCCCCCATTTCACACCCACCCCAGCGGGTCCCTGGACCTCACCGGTAGAAGCTGGTGTTGGTGGCAGTGGCCCCAGCGGGAGCCTGGCAGTCCCGTCCCACCTCCGGGAGGTAGCCATGGGCCCGGAAGAAGCTGGCTGCCCCCATGGCGATGATGGCCACCCCATCCCGCACCTTCTGCCGCAGGCTCAGCTTCCAGCTCTCCGTCACCACACTGATGAGGCCAACGGGGAAGGAGGCAGGTGGCACCTCCATGTTGCCCACCGTCAGGCTGGGCACGATCCAGACGTAGCCCGGCCCCACGAGGCCAGCTTGTTCCGCCATGGAGAAGAGGTACTCGGCCTCCTCCCGCGAGCAGTAGACGATGAGGACCTGGGCATCGATCTGCCGCAGGAGCCGCTGCGTCCTGGAGCTGCTCTGCTCCTGGCTCATCTCAAAGGTGAGCACCTCCTGCAGCTCCCAGCCAAAGTAGCTGGCATCCGTGAAGGAGCGGATGACGTCCAGGAAGATGTTATAGCCCGGGTAGAGGCTGGTGATGACAGCGAAGGAGCCCCAGTCGTATTCCTCCAACACCTTGAAGATGACCTGGATTTGTTGCTCGATGGAGACACCCAACTGCAGGAAAGCCGAGCCAGGCTCCTGCGGGAGGAGAAGGGGCTCAGGGGCTGCTCCAGCACCATGGTCCAGGTGTCCTGTGCAAGATGTCTTGAACTCACCATCACAAAGGGCTCGAGGGAGCCATGAACTGGCATGGGCCATGGGCTGGAGACACCCAAAATGGGACTGATCCACCGGTGGTCTCTGAGGAACCTCATCCCACACAAAGGGTCAGGCCCTATGGCCTCTCCTCCATTTCTCAGCTCATGGACCGAAATTCCATCCAGTGCTTTCCAAAGGAGACCAACAATTTCTCCTTAAACTGGGAGGGGAGGGGGCGAGGGCTCTGCCAGGCGAGTAACTCCCATCCCAGCTCCAACTCACTACCTGCTGCCGGAGCCCGCACGGCTCCTTCCCCCCCGCCCCACTTCCCCGGCCATCTGGCCTCTCATTAGCAATCCTTAATTGATCTGATTCTGTCTTAAATGATTCAGCGAATGGCATTTGTGGAAGGTCTCATGCAGGCAGCAGCGTTTTGCCACCCAGACCCCCTCCACGTCCAGAGAAGTAGGTTTTCCCATGAGGCCAGTGGTCCAGTTAGAGGGATAAGACCCAGGGAGTCCCAGCTGGGGAGCTGCTGGGGACCTCAGACCCATGGGAGGAGGAGGAGAAGGTTGAGCCTTCAGACGAGTCCCTCCCCCACCCCCAAAATACCCAACCCCTATAGAAAGCTGCAGAAAAACCCCCAGACCACAGCAAAGCCGTGGCTAATTGTCAGCTGAGTGAGGCTCCACCTAGAGCCCCCTACACCCACCCGAGTCCATTGCACCCACCGTCACCCACCCCCAGTGGGCAGCAGCTCGGGGTGGTCCAGGAGCACCGGTTGGTGCAGGCAGGGCTGCCAAGGTGCCATCCAGGGGGTTTAGTCCCCAAAACCTCTGAGCAACCAGAGCATGAAACCAATGCCCCAAGGAGCGGCAGGGTCTCCACCCCGGGGGCTGCTGCCCTGGGCGGGAGCCAGCACTGGGACCCCTCTGGTGCCTGGGCTGGGCAGGGTGAGATGAGCAGCCAGCAGGTCGCCCAAATCTCCCCGGGAGGGATCGAGCCTTGCCACAGCCCATCGCTGCCCACTCAGCACCTTCCAGCCCAGCTCCAGCTCTCTCTGCCGCCAGCGCTTCCCGGCAGGCAGGTGACAGTGACAGTCTCTGATGTCGGCGAGGAGCAGAGAAGCCAAAAAATCCCGTGTGAGCCCATGGTGCAACTGAGATGGCTGCCACAGCCAGGCGAGGCTTCTCCACGCTGCCTGCCCAGCCAGTTCAGGGCTGGATCCGGCCCCAGTGGGGCGCGGAGGGAGGAGGATGGGGACATGCCAACCCTGCCGCTGCCCTGGCAGACCCCAGCACCCCGTGGTGGGCACAGCCTGGAGGGGACAGGGAGCAGGACACCAGGGAAGGTCCTTGCAGAGAGCACTGAAGTCCTCTCCCATGTCCCACCACACCGGTTGGCCACGCTGTTGCAGCCACTGCCTGTTCCTGCCCACGAGCCCCTGGGCTGCAGCCCAGCAGCTCCTCTGCCCTCCAGCATTTCACATCCCATATCTACCCCTCTCTAATAATCCTTCATTTCTCCCCCGCCCCCGGAAATAGCCCCTGGCAACCACCTCACCTTCGGGGTCAGGACCACAGCAGACCCCCCACTGATGCTGATGACGGGGACCTGGGTCTGGGAGGAGATGAAGTCAAGGATTTGGGCCACAGCCTCCGTGCCGACGTTGTCCTCGAAGATGATGCCGTGGATCTTGTGGCTGGCGAGGATGTTGCAGATCTGGGTGAGGAGGGTGCTGGGGTTGGTGTTGTTGACGATGACCGTGATGGGGTGGATCTCCAGGGGCATGTCCAGGAAGCTCTGGGGACTCAGGCGGGAGCGGATGTGCAGGGGGTAGGACGTGCCCCCGAACACCACGGCCACGTTGACCACCGGCTCCTCGGGGCCCGGCAGCAGGAGGTCCATGAAGGCAGCCGAGCAGCCCAGCACCATCGACAGTAGCAGAGCGTGTGCCAGCGCTCTGCCCATGTCCACCGCCGCGTCCCTGCCAGGACAGGACACAGCCCCTCACATCCAGCCGCCTGCCAGGACCCCCGGCCCCGCTCACCCCAGCCCTCCCCACCGCCCTGGGGACAGCACCAGGGAGGGTTGACCCCAGGGGCAGGGCAGGACCCTCGTCCTTTGGAGGCTGGACGTGGTGGAGGGATGACCACCCACCGCACACCCCAGTGCCATGTCCCTTGTCCCCAGTGCCACCAACCACTAACTCTTTCCAGACGGTCGCTGCTTCCCACCACCACCCCACCCCAGCACCACCGTCCCCCTCCCGCCCCTCTTCCTCCTCCAAAAGCCATCACTGCTACGACGTGGGGACAGGAGGAGCTGGCAGCTCCTTGGTGCCTCTCTCCACAGCTGACAGCCACCTTCAGTATTTCGAGGCTTTGCCCTTGAGGGAGGGTTCAGCTCCGCAACGCCCATGTTGGGATTTTGCAAACCACATGGTCACCGGAGCAGCCAGTCCCTTCTCTGTCCCCTGCCCATGACCCCGCCCCAGCCCCCTCACTGCTGATTCCCAAATCCCAAACAAAGTGCCCACCCAGCCCCTAATCTCCACGTTTCTCCCCAAAAACACCATCCTTCAGCTTTCCCCCCTTCCTGGAGGGGAGAACCACCACGCTGGGCACCCACCGTGCTGCGTCTCTGCTGGGCTGCACCCCAAAGCCAGGCTTGGGGGGGTGTTTGCACACATCCTCCTGCCAGGTCCCCAATTCCCTCTGACCACAAGTGCCCAGCGCACAGCAGGCAGGGTGACAGCCCCCAGGGGGATGCATTTGTCCCTGCCCACGGCGATGCCCCCCCGTGCTGGAGCTCACCCCCTCCTCGGAGCCCGTTGGGAAAACCAGCCCGCGGCGAGATTTGTGTCTGGGGGCACCCGAGCCCCTCCAAGCCCTGCTGCCCCCAGGGCCATTGCCCCGGTGCCACGCTGGGCAGCGGGGAGGGGGACAAGCTGCCCTCCGCGGTGGCACCGGCCACGCACCGGTGTCGCTCCATGCAGCAAGATGCCAGCTGGCGCCTGGAAACGTCACTTGCAATTAAGAGCTGCTGTTGCTTAACGCATCCTCGGCACAGCCAGAGGAGCCCCTTGCCGAGTCCCGGATGGTTTTGGGGTCTGGGCTGCCCTGGGGACCCCCCCACCCCTCCGTGCCGCAGTGATGGACAGACCCTCGGCACGCTGCGAAAACACTGCCAGCACGTTGGACTGAAAACGCAGGAAATAAACCCAACGACTGCCCGGCCGGGCACCCTGCAAGAGCTGTACGGTGCGGATTTGAGCACCAAGGCTGTCCCCTCCGGAGAGACGGGGGACACGAGCCCCATGTCCCCCTCCTGCACCCCACATGTGCCAGGAGGGCTCAGGCACCTGGACGGGCACCGACGCTCACCAGGCACATCTCGCCTGGCCAGATGGGGATCATCCACCCCCAGCACCCACCATCACCTAGGAGGGTTCACTCTGCCCGGCTGCATCCCCATCACCACCCCACATCGCAGCCGGCCGCACCGCAGGAGCCACGACGCCACACTGATGGCCGCAGCCACGACTCCTTGGCCGGAGAGGGCAGCGAGTGAGTCATGCCACGCTGGCAGCATCCCCCGCTCTGGCACGGCACGGCCCGCTCCTCGCTGCGAATTCCCGAGTATTTTTAGTCCCGCGATAAATAATTCATCGGAATCCGGCATCAGCTACCCGAGCAGAGAGGAAGGGGATCAACACGCCACCCAAAACAAACAGAGCCACTCTCCCCGCAGCTCTGCCCGTCTGAGCCCTCCTCAAGGACGTTTAAATATACTCCAGGCCCTCGTGGTGACTGACCGGGTTTGCTCATGCCAGCCCCGCCACATCACCCATCCTGGGCCCTTACCATCCTCTTCCTCACCCCAGCTCTTCCCCGCACTCAGGAGCCTCTTCCAGCACTGAGTAACCCAAGCGCAGGCCAGCAAAACCCTCCCGCCACACCAAGTGCTGCCTCCAAAGGGGCTGCTCCGCTCCCGACTGCAACTGGGAGCAGGTTTGGGCAAACTGGTTTCCCACTGGACCGAGCCGCAGGTGGGAAGCATCCTCATCCCTCGCAGGGGGAGCGCGATGGCCGTGGCAGAGAGGAGGCGGGCACGGGCACGCCGTGTTGGTCAGCCATTGCTGAGACAACCTGGGGAAGGAATTTCCATCCTTCCCAGGAACGCGGTGTCGAGGGGCTGGTGCCGTTGGCCGAAGCCGAGCCACTCGCCGAGGGCTGCGGCGGAGGAGGATGGAGGGGGTTAGAGCCAGCGAGCCCGTGGCTGGCAAGGGCTCCGTGCGCGGGTCGGAGCCAGGGCTGCTCCAAAATGGCCGGATTCGGGATGCGGAGAGCAGCCGGCTCCTCCAGCCCAGCCAACCCCCTGCAGTCCCAGCCCGTGTTTTTCCAGGAGTGAGCTAGAGGAGTGCAGGAAAATATGGGGTTTTTTTGGGGGACGAGGGTGGGGAAGGCAAATGGGAGGAAGGTGGTGGAGGCAGAGGAGGAACAGAGCCCATCCCTGCGCTACTGCCAGAGCCGGGGCTGCTCTTGGGCTCGGCACAACACAGCAAAGCCCCCACGGACTTTAAAAAAAAATCCACATTTTTCAACCTCTTGTAGCAAGCGCTGCGGAATTGCTCCCTTGGGAAAATGCCTTCCCGAAGAGGTTTTTCCAGCCAGGCAAAGGGTAGGTGGCCCCGGTCGGGAGCCCGGGCAGGGCGATGCCATCTCCCAGCAGCCTCCCCAGGGACCAGAGGACACCCACGGAGCCGCTCAGTGGCTTTAGCACTTGTTTTTTGTCGCTTTGGGCTGGTTTTGAGCAGGTTAACCCCTTTCCTAGGCACAGCTTCACCTGATAAACCAAACACTCGCAGAAACCTCCTGCTAAAGGCACCAACCGAGCCCTTACCTCCCTCCGCCTCCTGAAATGTCATTTTAATGCAACAGGGAAAGTTTGCTCCTAATTTTAAACCTCCTTTTTGCCCTCCGTCCATCCCTCCCTCCCCTGCTTTGAGAGGGGGAGAGCCCATGCAGATATTTTGACCTCAGAAAAAGGAGAAATAAAATCCCAGAATGCAAAATATCACTCAAGAAAAAGAAACCTTATCCCCAAAAATGCCTTCGAGCCCAAAACCACCAGGAAGACGCAGCCTGCTCCAGGGGAGGGGGAACTACTACTGATGGATGGAAAGGACAGAGCAAACCCGAACCTGGCCGGAGCCGTGCGGGGAGGATGGGAGGCACTGGGGAGGGCACCGGGTTGTGCCAGGGTTTGTCATTGCCCAGATAGGGGACACCCCTGTGGAGCAAGAAGACCCTGACAGAGCCCCACAAAAGGAGGGAAAGCAGCAAAACCTCCCCAAAGCCAACTCATCACCATCCCTGTCCCCACGCAGGGGGGACAGCTCGGGAGGGAGAAGCACTGGCAGCCCCCAGCAAGCACCGTCTCCTTTCAACCTTCATCTGCCACCACCCAGCATCACCCTCCTGGGTCCTCATCACCCTCCTCTTCCTCGTCTGCACCTCCGACAGCAACAGTTGTGGGCCGGGGGCTGCGGGCCGGGGCGATGGCCCTGCACACGCACACACCGAAACGCAGCTTAAAAAGGTCAAATATGGATTAACCAAAAAAAAAACAAAACCAAACGCCAAAGTGTCCTGCCTGCTGCTGGGTTACGCAAGGTGGTGGTGGGGGACACAGGACTGGCGGCACCCAGGGAAGTCTCCTCTCTTTTTCCTGCCTCCTACCCCCCCAAAATAAACCCCCAGCACAGCGCCCAGAATTCAGGCTCATTCCCAGCCCCTGCCCGGGCCGCGGGAGCTCTCGGGGATGGGGAGCGGGAGCTCTCGGGGATGCGGGAGCGGGAGGATGCTGGGGCAGAAGGAAATGGCCAGGGCAACCCCCCCACCCCCCAACATAAAAATATCCCCCCACCCCATCCCTAAAAGTTGCTGGCGGCGGTGCCGGTAGAGCCGCAGGGGGGGGTCCCGGCTCCCCCCAGCCCGCCCGGTACTTACGGACCGCCGCTGCCCGGTGCCTACATCCCCCGCGGCTCCGGCGGGGCTGCTCGTCCCACCGGTGGCTCGGCTCTTCCCAGCCCTCTCCTCCTCCTGCGGAGCGGCCCCCCGGGGCAGGACCGAGGGGGTCCGGCGGCCGCCGTCGGTGCCGGCTCGTCCTTGGCGGCGGTGGCGGCGGCGGCTCCGCAGCGGCGGCTGGAGGCAGGGACGGGAGCGGAGGAAGGAGGGAGCGGAGCGGCTGTGCGCGGGGAGGGGGGGGGACCCGGTGGCAGCAGGTGTCTCGGTGGCCACCGGGCCCCGGTAGCCATGGCTCCCCTCCGTACCGGGGAGCCGGCGGGGCTGCCCGGGCGGTGCGGGGCGGTGGAAGGACAGGACGTGCGTCCTCTCGCCCCGCCGCAACTTCGGGACTGGCGGCCAGCCCCGGGGCTGGCGGCGGGGGGGGAGTGGGCAGCCCTCCCCTCCCGAAACCTGCCCGCCTCCCCCTGCACCCCAGGCCGGCCCCACGCCGGGGAGGGCAGCGGGCACGACCCCCCCCTCCTTCATCCCCTTCTCCTTCCCCAGGAGAGAAAACCCACCGCAAAATGGCACAGCCCTGACACCAGCCCCCCCGCCCCAGGCAGAGCTGGAGGGGGTGCAATGGGCTGCGGCTGGACTCTCCCCCCCCCACCCCGAAATACCTTCCAGCCCTTTGCTAACTGAACTGGGGGGCACTGGCCAGCTGCCCACCCCTGTGCCCCCCCCCTCAGCCGGCACAGGGCAGCCCCAGGGTCCCCATCGGTCATGAGGAGGGGGGGGGGGGGTGACACAGAGCAAAGCCCCCGCAGGCAGCAGCATCCTCCAGCTGTCACCAGGACCAGTATTAAAGCATCAGCTGATCCCGCAGCACTGGTTTAGAGCAAGCCAGACTGGGTGGGGGAGAGGGGGGAGATCCAGCAAAGGAAGGGGGGAGATGGGCAGGGGCCCTGCTGGGGTCCCCTTGTCCCTGGCTGGGTGCCCGGTCTGACTCCTGGCCCCAAAACCAGCCCGTGCTCTGCAGCAGCCAGGGGGATCCCGGCTCCCAGCAGGGCCTGGCAGGGGCTAGAGCCCAATTCAGGCTCTGCCATGGGGGGCAGCTGCTCCAAAACCTCCCCGCACTCCGGCTCAGAGCCACCAAAATATCGAGCAACACCCTGAAAGCGTCTGCCCATCTGTGCCGGTGCGGGGTGCCAGCAGCACCCGTGCCCAGGCGCTGCCCTCCTGCCTCCCCCAGGCGCAGGTGCCCGGCTCGGGGACATGGCCACCCAAAAGCAAGTCTTTTAGTGCTGTCGGGTGGCTGCCACCCAACCTGGCACCGCAGCCACCTGCAACAGCATCGATGCAGCTTCCCTGGGGCTGCTGGGGCCTGGAAAGGCCCTTTCTAGAGAGGTTTCAACCTGCCTAAAAACCTGTGGTTAACCATGAGCTGCCTGACGCAGGACCTCCCCGCGCTGTCCCTGTCCCTGAGGCAGCCTGGCCACCCATGCCTGGGGCTGTGGTTGCCCTCAGGGTTGCAAGGGATGCCAACAACCGAGGAAAGAAAAAAATGCATTTTGGGCTTCATTTTAGTCCGTGTAAAAGCAGCCCCTCCTCTCTCCGCGGGAGAGCTCGGCCAAATCGCTGAGGCTGCTGCAGTGCCGGGGCTCGGGGCGATGGGGACGCAGGACCTCGCACCCCTCTCGGCTACCTGCCGGCCGCATCCTGCTCGCCCAGCCTCAGGCTGCGGGATCCTGGCAGCACTGCTTCTCTCTTGCCCCAGGAGAGGAGACTGAAGGGTTAGCAACAGGTCCTCCTGCCTCAAATCCTTTTCCCAGGGCAAAAGGGTAGCTTTGGGGTTTGACATTGAAAGCAGCAGCGGCTGCGTTTAACCCCTTCTGCTGCCCTCATGGTTGTGATGTGACCAGACCCAGGGACCTGCTTTTCGGGGACCTGGTCCCTCGGGGCTGGCACAGACCCCTGAGCCCCTCCCGTGCCCTTAGTGCCCCCCCAGCAGCTCAGGAGCATCCTTTTCCCCTCCCAGGACTGTCTGCCCCCCAGGCTGGATCCCTCAGGGGGTCTTGGCTCACACCTATTTCAGCCCTGGTGATGCTTCACAGGGAAAACCTTTCCCAGAAGAGCTGCCCAGTGCAGGCAGAACAACATGGGCAGCAGCAACCCCCCCCGCCCCAGGGAATACCGGCTCCCCCATCTCGTCCATGATGCTCCAGCACCTCCATCCCATGGGACATTTAACTCCCATCACAGCCCAAACCCCACACATGGGACAGACAGACAAACCCAGACGTGGCACACAGCTGGGCACAGCTGGAGGGTGTCTGCAGTGGGGACAAGCAGCAGAGAGGGAGGACCAGTGGTGGCACACGTTGGGCCCCCCCCAGCCACATCTCCTCTTCCCTGGGAGACAAACCCAGCTGCAAGAAGAGACAAACCACCCCTTTGAGCTGAGAGGAGCCAAAGGCCAGGCAGGCTGCAGGGCGAGCGACTGCGCTGAGAGCTTGCCTCTAGGTTCCCAGTTTTCCTGGCAAAGTCCTTCAGCGTATTTAAAAAAAAACAAAAAAACCCACAATGTTTTTCTGGGGGAAAACGCAGAGATTCCCCAAAGCCAACACCAGCACCAGCCATAACACAGCTTGTAGGAGCTGTTCTGCAACCATCAAAATAACTTATTTGTGCATTTAAATAACAAAAGTCATTTTTACACTAAAAAAGAAAAGTGCCCTGATGGCTCTAAAAGTTCTAGTGGGAACAAAAGCCCCGCTGGCACCCCAAGATGAAGCCCACAGCCCTGGAAGCTGGGATGGACTTTTCCTCATGGTTGGAAACCCCTGACTTCCCCAGCCCCTCGTGCGTCCTCCCTGGGGATGCTGTGCCCCATCTCTCCACCGTGCCCACCTTTCTGGCCTGTGTGGGGATAACACATGCACGAAGGTGCCTTCCCCCTCCTTCATACTGCTGGGGTGGGTGCCCCGGTGTGGGACCCTCGGCATCCCAGCGGGTCCCTCACCCATGGCATGGCCTTGACAAGCTCAGCTGGGTTCTCCATCGCCCCATTACCTTTCCCCGGCGTCTTGTCTTGCAGGAGGCTCCAAAAGCAGGTTGATAAACGCAAGGTGACAGCTCCGGGTCTGCAGCCACCTCCTGCAGGGAAGAGCCCGGAGGTGTCTGGGCTGGGGGAGCCGGGGGAGGACCATGGCGAGAGGCCGATGTCAGTCCAGCTTTGTGCTAACCCATCCAGGCCAACGCTGGTGTCAGAGAAATGCCTCAGGCTCCACGCAGGCTCCTTGCACCCCATCGCAACCCCACCAGCACCTTGCACCCCAAGCTGGGGTAAAGCCCCTCACAGCACATCCTACCCCAGCCCCGTCTGTTCTGCCCCCCCCAGCCCTGCAGGGTCAACGGGAGCCCATCAACTCCCAGCATAAACCCGCACCCCAGCCCCTGCCCACAGCATCCACCCCTGAGGCACACCCACAGCCAAGGCAGCACCGCGCAGCTCGAGCCAGTGCCTTCGATATCTCCAGTTCTGCAGGGCAAGGACTCACCATGGGCCTCTGATCTGTAGGAGAAATTCGGGCAAAGGTTTTTAACCTGAGTGCGCCCTAAACCAGGACTTTGGGAAAGAAAGGACCCAGGTCTGTATGCTGCCAGCGCAAAGCCAGAGCTGGCCCCAGAAAGGCAGTGTGGCAGCTGCGGGACAGGGGCACCTGCATCCCACTAACAGCATCCAACATCAGACGATCCCTCTGCCAGAGCAGAGTCTTGCAGGTGACACAGGCCAGAGATTTAGCCCCGAACCTGCACCCATCCTGATCCTGCACTCATCCCAGACCTGCACCCATCCTGACCTGCACCCATCCCGCTCTGGCCCAAAATTCAGAAGATCTGAGCCCAGCCACTTCTGCTCCTGGGTACTCACCTCGCCCTGTCCCTCTGGGTCTCATTTAAGAAGCAAACATGGGTGAAGGTCACCTCCCCCTGTGCTGCCTTTGGCTCCCAGGGCCACCCCCCAGGCACTGTCCCCACTCTGTTCCATCCCATAAGGGTATTCAGTGCTTCAGTGCTTAAATAACCACACAGAGCTGGCCAGGATCATGGATCCCAGCAGCCACAAAAGCAACCCAGGCAGAAAGCAGGGCAAGGAGAAAGGTGGGAGAGGCCACGAGGATGGTGCTGTGCACGGCATGGATCTGGCACAGCTCCGCTCCGCTGCCACCACGTCCTCCCCTCGCAGTCATTAAGGGAGCTAAAATAAATTGGGATGGTTTCATCCCTGCAGGGATAATTCCTCCTCCCAGGGAGGTGTGTGCCTGCGGGGTGGCCCCGAAGGTTGGGGATGAGGCAGCCGAAGCCAGGGGGTTGGAAATGGAAATTCCCCAGGAAGGGAGGAACTGGCTTCCATCTGGGACGTAAGCAGCCCTCGCCCTCCGACAACTTTATTTGCCGCTTTATTGTGTCCCTAAATAGCTCCTCGAAGCAGCTGCTGGGAGTTCACATCTCCTGTGCCTCCTCTCCCCTCCCAGCCTCAGGAAATGGGCTCGTGAGGCCCCCGTTTCCAAAGTGATTCACCCCAAGCAGAGGGAAAAGCCTCCCGCCCTGTGCAGCCATCCTGCAGCCGCTGCTACCAGTCCTGGCACAGCCCTCGGGGCTAGGGGCAATATTTCAGGGAGCACAGAGCCCCGGGAAGGTCAGGTCTGTAAGGTCAGGAGTGGAAACCACGAGCCTCTGGGGGGTCTGGAGCCAAGGATGCTCTTGGTGTGACGCTGTGCCAGGAGGGAAGCAGTTCCCTGGGTGCAGGGGGGTTGGCAACCCCAGATGTTGGTACCCCAATGCCAACCTGTTCCCCATCCCTGCCCAGGGCTGGGGATGGATCTTAAGAGCACACGAGGCAGGAGATGTGCCCAGGAGAGCACGCGGCGAGGGGAGGGTCCAGGCAGGGGCTGAGGTGCCGCAGTCAGCGCTCCCAGAGCCATCTGCTCCCCAAAGCCCCCGCACAGACGGGCTCGCTCGGGCTCCCGGCAGCGATGCCGCAGTTCGGTGATTCACAGGGCGAGGGGCTGGGGACGGCGTAAAGCCGGACACCGCCTGTGCAGCCACGCGAGTTCCGGGGATGGGGCTGGGAAATTGTACATTAGTCACGCTGGGGAAAAGCTTTTTCAACCATTTCTCTGGTCGCGTGAGCTGGCTTTTAAACGCAGCACAGCTCGTCGCTGCCAGGGCAGAGACCTCACTCAAGCTGGTTTTTTTCCTTATTCCAGAGCACAGGTAACCTCCTGCTTCAGGGGCTCTAAATACTCATTTGAAAAGGCCGAGTTCAGGCAGCAGCCTGTTAGCAGAGCCAGCGAGAGCCTCTGCACTTGTCTCTCGGGTGTAATTGCAAAATGCAGCATCAACAGGAGCTTCTGGGGTGTCCCAGACCGGTTTCTTCCCTGGATTACTCCAAGCTGCCCGGCAGCCCCAGGCAGGAGCCCCAGGGCAGAGAAGAGCTAGCCTGCGCAGCCCTGCAGACCGGGGAAACCGAGGCAGGGCAGCGCAAAGCAGCAGGTTGCAAAGACCCAACAAAAGGGCACGTACTGTGCAACCACCCCACGCTGCGACGGGCTCTCTCTGCTCCGTACCCAGCCTGGCTGCCCTCGGGAGCAGCACAAAGCACCAAGGGACGCGTGGTGTGCGGGAAGGGAACGCGCAGCCTTGCCCGGGCCGGCCTCGGGGCCAGCCCTCACCAGATGCTGATCCCCACCAGCTTTGTGCAGTCTCATTAAAGCTAAGCTGAGCCATAACTCATCAGAGCAGGGAAGTCCACACTAAGACCTGGCAGTGACGACTTTCAACTTTTCAGGCCTCCTTCCAACGGCAGCCGGGTGTCAGTCACAGCATCGCCTTCCCGGCTCCTTACCTGCTGCAGAAAAGGGCTTTAGAGCTGCTCCTCCAGCTGCTCGGGAGCGTGGAGGGCAAGGGGGTGGCTGCCCAGCGAGGCTGCCCCCCTCGCCCCTTGGACCACCCGTGGTGGGGACGTACCTGGAGCAAACACCCACAAGGTTAACGGTGCCTAAAAGCAGCACCCGAATGCAAACGGGAGCCTGCAAGGGCCCCTCACCCTGCTCACAGCCCAGGCTGGGGCTTTGCAGGCAGTGAGAGCGCCGGGTCACCCCTCGCACCCCAGACCCGGGGGTGCCAGGTCACCCCTCCATCCCCGCTCAGCCCCTCTCTGCTCCCCGTTACCGGCCTCCCAGCGCCACCTAATGACACTGCGACCAGGGATAAGGACCTTCACGGGGAAGCTGGACGCACCCCAGTCCTTGGTGAGAAGGATGGAGAGCACCGACAGCAATGGGGAGGCAGCAGAACACGCGGCTGGGGCATGGGGACGCAGTCAGCAGAGGAAGGGGGAGCTCGAGGTATCGGATAGGGATTTACACAATCGTAACGATCCTGCCTCCACCCATAAGACTCAGTCCTCCAGCCCTGCCCTTCACTGACCTTGATCATCCCATGGCCTTCCCACAGCCCAGCATCAAGCCCAGGGCCTTGGCCAGGTTCTGGGTTGAGCAAGGACACTCGGCTCAGCAAAGACAGACGCTCCCCTTAATCTGTTGTCACAGCCCAAAAACTACCCTGAAGCATCCCCGGTTTGGGAGCAGCCCTTTGCTGTGCTCAGTGCGAGCACCGTGGCCTTATCACGGCTACAGCAGCACCCTGACATCAACATCCAAGGCGATGGGGAAGAAAACCCCAGGCAAGACTCAGCCCATCACTTCCCGATACTGCACATTTGATGCAGCCACAACAACCCCTTCACCGTCACGTTTCTGGCTGGGCTATCTACCTTGTCCTGACAGCAACCCCCTCGCCTCCACACCCCCCTTTCCAAAGCACTTATTCGCCTCCCAACCCAGAGCTGATGTAATCTCCTGCTCAAGAGTTCAGCACTAAGACCGCATCAGCCGCGAGACGTAACGAGAGCCACATCATACAAGCAGCTGTTCCACAAAAGCTTTATTGCTCGTTTGCGTACGAGTTCCCAGTATCACATTTCCTGAGTGAATGAGATTTAAATAGAAAAGGAAGGGGGGGGAAGGGGAAAAAAAAAGAGAGAGAAGCCACAGATCTTCCTTGCCTAAGGTTGGACCAGAGATGGGGTGGGGGTACAGTGCCCAGTGGGCAACACTCTACCACAGGAGAGAGCTCAGCAGAGACGGAGGTTGAGCGTGGACCTGACACAAACCCCAGCCAGCTGCCCTGGCTTGATTCACCCTCTGCCCCCATCATGGAGCCTAATTTGTTTCTAACACAGAGCCACCAGCAGCTGCCGTTGTCACCGTTTCCACAGGTCAGTGAGGAGCAGTTGCAATCCTGCAGTGCTCCCGCAGGGAGTGCAGGCGGTAGGGGACAGCATGGGTGGCAGGATGGCCAGGAGAGGGGGCCACGGATAAAGAGGAGATTACAGCTCACAGCTTGTCATCTGTCTTACAACCCGACACCATCCCCATGGCCAGTTTGGGCTAAGAGAAGCATTCAATAAGCTTCAAAACACACAGGCCAAAAAAACCCCACCAGTGAATGAAGTGAAAGGGCTCAAGGCATCGCTTGCACCAGTCAGCGCTGGCAGGTACCAAGGAACACAGGATCCCTCATGATCCAGAACAAGGCAATTACACGCCTGTTATCCCAATCCACCCCACGAGGTAGGACCTGGCCTCTGCCAGGGTTTAACTGCGGAAGGCAGAAAGTGAACGAATGCCCTTGTCTGTTTGTTCAGAGCTCAGGACAAGCGGGGAGCGGACGGTCCCTCCCTGTGCCAGAGGAGCTGCCTGGCCTTGGGACACGGTGCAGGAGACGCGGCGCTGGGCTGGCTGCTCCGAGACTAAGGCGGTCACAGACAAAGAAGCCAGACTCAAGCAGCGGGTCCAAATTGGCTTCCCTGGAAGGGTTTATTTAAAAAACAATTATTCTTAAAAGAAGCCTGCTCGGGCACGACCGACAAGGCAACGAAGCCATTTGGCTTGAGGCTTAAAGGGGAAGCAGCAAGACACAAGGAAGTTTGATCTATGTGACTTGCCATGGGGGAAAGTGTCTGGCCAGGACTCCTGGCAGGGGCACAGCTCCCCTCACCTGTGCCGGCCAACCTCCTAATGCTCAAAGGACCTAAAGGACAAGAATCAGCCCCAGGGGCAGCAGCTGGCGGCAGAGATGCGGGGCCAGCCAGCAGCCTCGGATGTTTTGAAACACTCACTTTGGGAACCCGGAGTTCATTGAGCGGCTCAAGTGTCACACACCTCCCCAGAGCGGCCACCAGCCCCGGGCACAAGCCCTGCCCTCCCGGGCCCTGCCCGTACCCCACTGGTGCTGCCCCAGGACAGTACCGGCTGGGCCAGCGCCACGATCCCATCGCTGCTCCGTCAGTGACCGATCAGCCGCAGCATCTCCTGGGGATCCACTATCTTCTCTCGGGGTTTGCCAGCAGCTTTGCCTCTTGCCACTTCAGCAGCATCTATCTTCTCCCAGTCCGAGAAGGAAACAGGACGGACCCCTGGGGTGACAGCGAGAGACGGGGGAGACGAGTTAACCAAGGAAAAACGAGTTCAGCCTCACCTCCGCGTTCGCAGGGACCTGACGTGCCAGCAAACCCTGCCCTCTTCCGACACGGCGTCAGACTTCAGCCTCACAGAGGAATAACAATTTCTAACACCGCGAGGAGAGGGTGGCAGGTTCCAGTCGACTCGGATCAGTCAGACCTTTGCAAGCCGTAACAACGGCGAGCACGGCACCACCTTGGGGGATAAACCACTGCCAGCTCACTGTGAAACCTCAGACAGTTAAGAGGCAAAACACACACACTTTAATTGAATGCCTTTAAACACAGCAACACCAAATTACTCCCTTGGGCATTTTAATCTTTCCCCCAACTTGCCTGGAAGGATTGCTGGGAAAACCACTCAAGAGCCATCGCTCGCTGTCTAGGCAGCTGACAGTGACATTCTACCCCAGGTCTGTGCTGCTTTTATTGGCCCTTCCCAGAGAGTGGTCATTAACCTCAGCAATGACACCGAGTTTGAGGGAATTCAAGTCCTGTTCTCCCTGGGCTTTGGAGCAACGAAACGGCAGCACGACACGTTTCCTTGGTTCAGGTTCCGCTCCCAAAAGTGGCTCGTGGGACTCCCTGTCCCAGTATACCCTGACCCAGGAGGAGTCTGGCTGCATCACACCTTCACGCTGGCTGCTCCAGCGGCTCACACACACGCTCCCACTGACCTCGGCTGCGCAGGATGCTCTCCACGGCCCCAAAGCCTTCTCTGGAGGTGGACACGTCCAGCACGCCCACCTGGAGATCCTCCAGCACAGACTGGGCAGTGTCAAAGCTGTCGTTCATGGTGGTGATGATCACACCTGTGGGTCCCCTCTTCACCCACCCGCTGCAGTACAGACCTGCACGGGCACACAGAGCAGCCAGGCTCGGTCCAGCAGAAGAATTCACCCCTGTGGTGGGCTGGAGCGTGGCCCTTCAGTGGTGCCATCACAGGAGCCTGTGTGCCTGCCGGCTGGCACTGAGCAGCCCCACGGGCTGCACGGCTTTAGGAACAGACTCCAAGGCCCACTAAAACCAGCACAACCTTCAGTGCTGTTTGCTGCAGAACCAGACACCCCTCACGCGAGCTGGGCATGGGCCAGGCCTTAACACCTGACAGAGGCAGCTCGTTTCCTCCGTTTCCACTCTCCAGCTGAGGTGTGCAACTGCCTTGTACCAGTGCCCTTGAATGAAGCTTCCCACCCCACAGCCCCCACCCCATGGGCTGTGCTCAACCCATGCCCCACGTGTGTCCCTGCGGATACAGACCTGGGACACCCTCCACTCTGCCCGAGCTGTTGGGGATAACGCCGCGCTGGGTGTCGAAGGGCACTGCCGGGTCCAGGGGCAGGCTCCGGTAGCCAATGCTGCTGAGCACCAGCCCACACTCCAGCTCCTCCACATCTCCAGTGGGGATGGCTTTGGCGGAGTCACCCGAGCCCTGAGAGAGGGAGGAAGAGGCTGCTGACCACCAGGCAGTCACCAGATGCAGAGCAGCAGCCTCCTCCAGTCCCCTTTGGCTTCCTTGATCCCCAGGTATTTGCTAAAGGCCCTTCTGCAGCAGCAGCAGCATGGAAAGAGCTCTCTTTAGACGGGGAAAGGCTCTTGGTGGTGGTACCGACTTCCTCAAGAGGCTGCCAGCAGCCACTCAAAGCAGCCAGGGAACGCAAAGCTGTCTTTGGAGAGATTCCCAGGGGCTGCAGGTCATCCTGCTCCATCCCCAGCCCTGCTAGGGCCATGCCAGCCCCCCCACGAGCCCGCACCTCCAGGCGGGTCAGGGCCATGCGGACGCCCCTCGCCCTCCTCCCGTCAGCAGTGGGCAGCACTTCTTGGGGGCTGCGCTGGAACTTCAGCTCCCACTCCCGGGGGGCTGCTGCCTGCGCCTCCACAGTCTTCTCCCCAGGCTTCTCCAGGGCTGTTTTGATCATCAGCTCAGTCAGACGCTTCCTGGGCCTGGGGGCATCTAGGAAGAAAGAGAGAGAGCTTCAGGACAGGAACCATAGCAAAGGCCCCTCGGGACACAGCATGGAGCCAAGGCCACGTCAAGGCAGTTTCAGTGGTATGGGAGCATCCATTTGGAGTTTGTCACGCCGATGGGAGTCCCAACGCCTTCGAGATGACAAACAGCAAGTCAGAGTGACCAGGAGAGCTCCTGAGGCTTGAGGCCAGTGGGACATACAAATCAAAGCCTGAGATTTTGCTGTCTTGCTGGTGCTCAGAGGCAGCAGCCTGTGGAGAACAGCAAGTCTCTGGACACCCTTGAACTCGGTGTTTTCTTTTTAGCTCTGCAGGAAGCTCTTAAATCAACAGCCTTGGGATCTCTCCTGCCAGGTTTCCCCAGCCCTCCTGAACCTCCTGCCCTCATCACTCAGAGAGTAAGCAACACTCCCAAGCAGCAAAGTGCCTGCACAAGCAGAGAAACAGGCTGTTCCCTTGTCTCCATGGCCTCCTAGCACTCTGAGGACAAGCCACACCATGGTCACCTAGCTTTTACACACCATGCATTAAGCACAGGGCAAGAGCGTCTCTGATACACGTTCTGAGCATCTCCAGATCACTCCTGGACACTCGCCTGTCAAGGAGAGTCCTTGTCTGGAGGAGCATGGCACGCTGCCCTCACCTTTTACAGCATTTTCGAGGCCTGTGAAGTCAGCAGGGTTCAGGACAGGTCTGGCACCAGGCAGGTTTATCATCTCCCGCAGCTCCTGGGAATTGCAGGCAGGAAGATGTAACCTCCAGCACAGAAAGGTCATCCCAGGCCCCCTTCCCCAGTGGCCAGGCTAGCAGCCAGCAAATGAGTGCAGGAAGGAGGAGGTCTGGGTTCCCCACCCACCCCTAGACCACCTCTCCCCACCAGGGATGGGCAGCCTGGGGTTCAACGCTGGGAAACACAGCTGCCCTCCAGCACCTCCAGCCTTACCTTGATAGTGAAAGCAACTTGGAGAGGTCCCCTCCTCCCAACCAGCCAGACACGCTTCACCTTGCTGCAGGCAAGAGCTGCCAGGGAGCCATCAGTGATGTCTGTCTTCTGCAAGACCAAGACAGGAGAATGGGACAAGGTCAGATCTGGAGGGAGCTGGGGGGAAGGCACAGCCTCTGAAGGTGAAAAATCAGCAGAAAAGCAGGCTGTGCACGCAGAGAGCCAGGGCGAGGGTGGAAAACAAGTCATCTCCCTTTGCCCAGAGCTATTTGCACAGCTGGTCCCTCACCACTGAATGTACTTCCCGAGGCCATAATGCACCAGAGGCAACGAGCCAGCACCCCGTGAGATCGCCTCAAGGGATCCACCCAAGCAGGTCAACCTTGGGGCTTATGGAGAAAAGCCTTCCAGTGATCTCCATTTTGGGGTGCCTGCAGATGCTGTTGGGTGACTTTCCAGCTCTGGATATATGGGCATTTGGGTGAAACCCACTGCAAACCACAGCTCCAATCACTGCCTGCCCACCCCAGGCAGCTCCAAGCACAAGCACAAGCATCGCCAGGGCTCGACCGATGGTTGGCATCTTGCAGCAACCCCATGCTCTGTTTCAATCGTGTGTGTATCTAGATCTCAAGAAGATCTTTTCCAGAGAAGACACAACGGGAGGGACACCAGGTAACCAGGATAAACCATTCCAGACCAATATTCTTAACAGCAAACTGCCTGCACACCCTGGCACCCATTTCCAGTGCTGTGTCCTTCACAGCACTGCTTCCCAGCTGGCTTTAGCCACTGGTTGGCAGCGCCTCCAAGGTTGGGGTATTTTTAAATTTAATTTAGATATTAATACAGGAAGTTGTTGCACAGCTGTAACAAACCTTGTGGCATTTCTCCAGGAGGGAGAGCATTTGCTGCCAGCATCTGGGGCAGCAGCTGTACAGAACAGCTGGTGCACATCAGCTCCCAGCTGTCTACAGGGGAGCACAGCAGCGGGAGGAGAGATCCACCAGCTTGGAGCAGCCACCAGTATGCCCAGTGTTACCAGCAGAAACCAGGCTGCTGCCCTCAGCTACGGTAGAAAAAAAAAATCCCAACAGGAGAAGCTTCTAATTTGGTGGTGGAAAAGGGCGAGCAGCTCCTCCTTTGCTTCTCAGAGGAAAGGAAGGGATGAAGCTCAATTACCAACTTTTTAGGTACTAGGAGCAACCCAGAGAGCTCTGCAGCGTGACCCAAGGCATGGCCACAGCCTCGAAACACTCCCTATGGACTGTGAATCCATAGGGTGCACCGAGAGGCAACAGCCTTCCTTGGGGAAAGATCCCAAAGACAGGAGAGTCTGAGGTTTGGCTGAGACGGGTGGGAACCAGCACCCACCCAGCAGGGAGGGAACTTGGGCCCCTTCACAGCACGGAGTACCCGTGACTCACCCTGAGGAGCTGCAGCGGGGACAGGAGGATCCGGGCAATATCCAGCGCCACGTTGCCGTGACCCAGAATCAGCGCCGTCTCGCAGCTCAGGTCAGGCTTCAGCTGTGGGGAGACAAAGACCTGTCGGTGAGCGAATTCACCCAGCCTCCATAATGTCCACCCCTTGGATGCTCTCACCACCCAAATTCCTTTCCACTCCTCTTTTCCCCAAAAAGAGGTGGTACAGATGGGGAACTCCATGCCAGCCGCCTCCCCAAGCAGACACAGCACCACAGCCACTCCGGGCACCCCAGCCAACCCCTCTCCCTGCAATGGCATCTCTGGGAGCAGGAGCTGTTTTGGCCAAAAAACCTCCTCAGGCCAAAGCAGAGCATCAGCCCCCTCCTCTTCACCTTGGTTCCCATCTGGCCCGGCCAAAACGTGCTGCCAACCTACAGAGCCAGCTAATCCGCTCTCACTGATGTGCAAATTGTTCACATTTCTACCGTCTAAGAAGGATTTAACGTGGTGCCTGCTAATCTTTTCCAATTGCGGGCCTTTCAGGACTTAATCTGGAGCTGAATGCTTGCATTGGGATGCAGGACGGGGAGGAAGGGCAGGGAAAGACACCGCTGTACTCACGTCCCGGTTCTCGGGCAGCCCGTTGTACCAGCCCACGAACGCTCGGGCCGAGTAAACGCCGGAGAGGTTCTCCCCGGGGATCCCCAGGACCCGGTTATCTTCAGCACCGTAACTCTGAGGAGGGAGCAGACACAGTCAGAGGTGTCACCGTGTGCAGGGTTTGATACCAAAACACAAATCTCCCCTTCCAGCTGCTGCCAGGGACCCTGCACGGCTACCAACCCTTCCTGAGGGCCGGGATACCCAACGGAGGGGCTAAACACAGCCTGAGCACAGGGGCTTCACCCACCCCATCCCCCTGGGCTCCAGAGCCATGCTTGACCTCCTTGGGCCAAGGCAGGGCACGACAAGCTGAGGACTGGACAGGAGGGACAAATCCACGTCAGGCTGAAACAGGGAAGAGGCTCCTCAACCGCTGCCCCTTGCAGGGGGGTTTCAGAGACCCTTTGATGCTGTGCTCTAGCACACGCTCCCTGCAAGGCTTTGGTCAAGCCTCTTAGCACCTGAGCTGTCCCGAGGCTGAGGAGAGTCTACCATGGCAATAAGGCACCCAGAAACGCCTCACCCAAACCCTCTTCCCGGGGTCCCAGTGGGGAATAACCCTGCAGACCTTCCCCACGACTTCTGGGGAGCTACAGCAGCCCTGGCTCCGAGGCGCGGTACCCACCAGCACCACGGCGTGGTAAGCCCGCCGCAGCTCTGCCACCGTGACGTCCCTCCCCACGGTGACGTTCCCGTGGTAGGCGCAGCGCTCCGAGCGCGCTGTCTGCGTGAAGGCGTTGATCACGTTCTGCCGAGATCAAACAAGCACCGAGGAGTGACGTCCAAGCCACAGCCGGGGCCAAGGCCTGCAGCTGACAGGAGGTCCCCGCTCCTGTCCCCATCATCCTTGAGATGCTTCTCCCTCTCTCCGAGTCAGTTATTCTGAGACTCTTATCTAACAACAGCCACAGATAACTCACGGGGAGATAAGCACAGCTGTGACTCGGCACTCTTCCCACCACCCTTTGGGGAAAGGAAAAAATCCATCTTTTGCACCCGCCTGGGGACAGGACCCTTTCAACACCTTCAGCCTCTCTGAGTAAACCCCACCGTAGGAAAAAACTCCTTCCCAAAGGTGAAGCTTGCAAGGGAGTCCCACCAAACAACCCCTGCCATCGAGGGTGCTGCCTGCCAGATCCCCCTGCCAGCCTCTCATCTCAACCCTTCCTGAAACCCACTCCATCAAGAGAGGATGCAGGATGGCACCCAAAGCCTTTTCTTCTGAGCGATTGGGGCTACACAGCAAAACAACCCCTTCTCCCCCCGCAGCTCCGGCTGGACTCAGCCTGCGAACAGGACAGACAGCACCGTACCGCAGAAGCTGCCCCAAACCCATGTCCGTTCTGTCACTCCTCATCTCTCAGCTCAAAGGGATACAGGTATTTTGGTCTGTTGTTCTCCAGGGATTAGAGGAAAGATATTGCTGGGTCTGGATCTCCTATGTGCTACCACTCCAGCCAGTATAAAGTTTCCTGGTACAAAGAAATCCATCCATGCTCCTTGGTCTTGCTCTAGACCAGCACTTCCCACCACAAGCCCCTGTTTCTGAGCTGCTGTCCAGAGCCCTAATGCCAGATGTCCCATATCACCTGGCCGAGGCCCTGCTGGGTCTCAGCACAGACAAGGAGGAGATTTGGACCTCTCCAGTGTGACAGCTCCACAGCACAGCGAGCCTTGAGGCACCACGAAGGATGGCGACTGCCTCGCCTGCACCCACCATCATCACCGTGTTCAACCGCATGGGCAAGGGCAGGAAGCCAGCACCAACCTTCACTTCGGGGTGGTCTGGGGCCACCCCAAAACGGACGAGCCCAAAGGGAACAGGCAGCTTCTCGTAGATGTCCACTCGAACCCCACCGTGGTGCTGCAGGAGAAGGAAGTGACAGTTAAGGGATGAGGACAGAAAGGCCACATGAGCCCAGCAGCTCAGGAGGGACACGCAACGCTCGCCTGCTGCTGGGGGAAATACGGGGCAGGAGGGAGGGTTGTACCAAAATCCCGTAGCCAGAAAGAGCCTCTTCCAGACCCTTCCATGCATAGGATGATGCTGTACCCATTACTGCCAGCGCAGATCACGAGGTGCATGACCCCAGCCACCATCAAGTACATCTTGTGGGGGGCTCCATCCTCCTACCCACCCCACAGCTCCTCTTCCACACTAACCTGGTCACTATCCAGTACCCGGGGGGCTGACAAAAGAGCCCCCACACTGGCTGGGAAGCACCCAGCAGAGCATCCTGAGTGCTGGTGGACCTGCCAGGCCGCCTGCCACCCCCCGGCAGAGCTGCCCATGCCCTGACATCCCCCTGAGCTGAGTCACCTCAGGGTCGGAGCTTTAGACAGATGTTTTGCTGCAAGGCTTTTGTTATCTTGTATTTTGAGTCAGCTTCTTCCCAGAGATTAAGCAGCCCTGAAATTTGTCCCTGAGGCTTAGCAACAGCTATTTTCCAACACGTACCAGGGACAACACAGCACAGTGTAATGACGAGGTTAAGCTGCTGCATCTCCGGTCGGTGCCAGCAGCTCAGTTCTGTGCTCGAGTCTCATTTCCCGACAGAGACCCGACCACCCAAATCGCTAACGGCGACAGACACCAGGCAAAGGATCACCCGTGTGCCTTAATTCAGCTGCAGGAGGAGGCAGGAGAGCAGGTCCCACACGTTCCCTTTAACCCACGGTTAACACCATCCCTGTTGGGTGACAACAGCTCCGAGCGAGGCAGATCACTGCTGCTGCTGCTTTGATTCTAGAAAAATCACTTGGGCTGAACTCGCAGCACCCGGGCCAGGCCTGGGTCTGTCCCAGGGGCAAGGCAGGGATGGGGTCAGCAGTGCCCACCCCTGGCGAAGAGGGCCAGGAGAACTCTGTGGGGTCAGGGCTGCCCCAAGCAGCCCCCCAACAACACAGACCTGGCTAGAGCAGGGCCAGGACCCCACAAACCCCCTCCCCAGCCCCCTCAGAGCCAGGCAGCGTGGAGATGCCTCCCTCAGCGGGCAGGTCCCTACCCTCACCCACAGCCAAATCCCACCCCGGTACCTTGAGGATGTGCTGAGCCGTGTAGAAGCCCGCGGGCCCGCTGCCCACCACGGCGACCCGAGGAGCCGGGGCAGACGAGGACAGCCACCGCCTCCAACCTGGGGGTGCCAAGCACAGAGAGGACGCGATGGTGCACGAGGTGCCAACTGCCCAGGTCCCTCCAGCCCAGCGCCGACCCAGAGGGGCTCGTCCCCCTGCCCCGGCCATCACGCTCAGCCAGCGGCACAGGACAGACGGGGTTTATGTACCCGGCGCAGCGGCGCGGCCCCCCGAGGAGGGCTGAGGTCAAGGCCAGCGGCCCCCGCGCTGGGCCAAGCCCGCGGCCTTGGCGCTTACGGCTGGGACGGGGCCGGTGGGGCTGTCGGCTGCCCCGGGGAAGGGCACCAGAAAGCCCCACAACCGAGACCCCCCACCCCAGCCCCACGCACCGGGGGGGTCCCGGCCCGAGGGCACAGGGCCCCAGCACTCCCGCCCCCGGCCCCATGTCCCTCGCTCCCCCAAGGCTCGAGCACAGGCCTGCCGGGCACGGTTCCCGCAGCCACTCGGGCCCACAGCCCCGGTTCTCCCTGCAGCCTTTCAGGCCCGCAGCCCGGTTCCTCGGGGCCCGTTCCCCCCGCAGCTCCGGTTCCTCCCGGCTCCCCCGGGCCCTGTTGCCTCCATAGCCCCGGTTCCGCCCGGTCCAGTTCCCGCCCGTCCCGCTTCCCCACGGTTATCCCGGACCCTGTTCCCTCCCCAGTCCCGGGACACAAGCCGCCCCCCCACCCGGTGCCGGTCGCCCCGTGACGCCGCCAGTCCCGCCCCTCACCGCGCGGGACGCCGCCGCCCCTCCAGCACGCGCCGCCCGGTCCCATCCCGGCTGCCGCCGCCACCGCCGCGCCGCGCCGCCCCTTCTCCCCGCTGACCAATCGCGAGACGGGAGAGCGCCCTGCTTATCATAACCCCGCCCCTACAGCGGCGCCCCGCCCCCGCTCCGGCAGCCAATGGCGGCACGCAGGTGCCATCACGCTGTCCGGAAACGAGCGGTACCATAGAGAGGCGGGGGAGAGAGAGGCCCCTTAGCGGACGCCCGCGCCCCGGCTCTCTATGGCGAGGCCTCCGCGGTACCGGCCCGCCCGGGGCCCCCCGCACCGGCCCCGCGGCTGCTCGTCGCGCCCCGTTATCGCCGGGAGAAATCAGCTGCGGAGGGCTCCGGGGGCAGCCGGAACTCAGGCTGGTTCTAACCACCCTCCTGGGTGGTTTAACCATCTCCTGGATCTCGCCAGGAGAAACCTGCAGCATCCCCCGGTAACGAATCAAACCCCGGCGCCGGAGGCAGCCGGTAAAAGCTGCTGCCGGGCCCTTGCCCCGGTCTCCCCCACGGTCCCCGCTTTATTTGCTCCTTAATCCCCATCATTCACCTCATTTCAAATCCAACCGCTCGCACCTCCCATGCAGGAGCAGCCCACCCAGCACACCCCGAGCCTTGGGTCCAGCACTGGGCCCCCCAGTTCAGGACAGACAAGGAGCTACTGGGGAGAGTCCAGCAGAGGGGTACAGGGATGGCCAGAGGGGTACGGGGATGGCCAGAGGGCTGGGGCATCCCTCTGGCAAGGAGAGGCTGAGGGAGCTGGGGCCGTGTCTTCATTTAGCCCACACCGGGGGCTAAACAATAACAGTTTTCCTCTTACCCGATGTCCCTTCCCCAACCAAAGAAATTGGGAAAAGGAGGGAGACTCGTGGGTTAAAACTGAACAGATTGAATAAAAGCAAGAAACCAACACCAACAACAACACAAAAAGTATACTTAGCTACAGAGTTGCAGCAGGTTGTTCCAGGTATACCAGTTGTTGGGAAGCAGAAAAAGGGGGGCAAGGAGAGCAAAAAGAGCCCCAGTCCTCCCCAGCAAGCCCTTTTATAGTGAACTTGATGGTGATGCTATAGAACACACCTGTGGGCCAGCCTGGGTCAGCTGCCCTGCATTTAACTGCTAATAGCCCTGATCACCATGGCTGGCCAAAAACTGAAGCAAAAATCTAATAGAAACTTGATTCTATAAATTTTATCCCATGAAACCAAGACAGTCTGTTCAGCCTGGAGAAGAGCAGTCTTAGGGGGGATCTTATCAATGCTTACAAATACCTTAGGGGCAGGTGTCAAGAGGAGGGGGCCAGACTCTTCTCAGTGGTGCTCAATGACAGGACAAGGGGCCACGGGCACAAACTGAAACACGGGAAGTTCCATCTGAATATGAGGAAAAACTTCTTTACTTTGAGGGGACAGAGCACTGGAACAGGCTGCCCAGGGAGTCGGGGGAGTCTCCTTCTCTGGAGATATTCAAACCTGCCTGGACGTGACCCTGTGCAACGTGCTCTGGGTGACCCTGCTTGGGCAGGGGGTTGGACTAGATGATCTCCAGAGGTGCCTTCCAACCCCAACCAGTCTGTGATTCTGTGATCTCGCTTCAGCTCCTGCGCAATACACCAGGCAAGGAAATCATCTCAGCGGGCCCAGGAGATGTTCAAGGGTTGTACAGATGCCAAAGCATGCAGGCGAGCACTAATGGGGCTTTTTAAAAGCAATTAAGACTGAGAGGAGTTTACAGCTAGAAGCTGATTTTAATAAGGGTCATAAACCCCACATGCTTTCTTGCACGCTTGTCTTGAAAATTGGTTCAGGGCTTTCTGCAAAGGCAGGCAGAGAACGGCAGCTGGCCATATGCCTCTGTCTGCACCCGTGCCTGCAGGGCGTTTTGCAGCAAGGACCAGGATTTCTGACGGCTTTGAAGCCTGTGCCTGTGCTCTGAGGCCCCAGCGCAATGCAGCAATCACCAACCCACTGCCCAGAGAGGTGAGCCTGAAGGTGCAGTCCCAAACAGCAGCACTGATATCACCCCCAAAAAGAGCTGAGTTTAAATTTGGGGCATTGCTCAAGGCAGAAATTCAGGGGGTTCTGAGTATAAGTCCCCAGAAATCTCCTTTTCCCCCATTAACCTCTGCTGTATCTGTCACTTTGCCAGGGAATAATCCACATATTTCCCCAATCAATCACAAGTCATCTCCTGCTGGCAGACAGACTGTGAACACTTGCCTTTAGATGGCACTGCGTTAAACCAGCTCCATGACATCCAGCTGTGGGAAGGGCTGTTGCTCCCACCAACGCCTAGAAACATTTTGAGAGTGATCCCTTTGCCACAGGGGAGGAGAAAGAGCATTTTGTGCCCACCCTGCTCCCTCCAACCGGGGACACGTGAGGCTGCGATTACTCCATCCGAGCCAAAAGCACTGCCAATGCGTGCTCAACCCCCTTCCTGGAGCCAGGAGCACCGTTAATTTGGTGCATTTAGCATAATTTAGCTCTGATGCTCAATTAAGAAACTAATCATGGGGGTAGGAGGGCAGCTCTGGGGAGGGTCTCTGCCACCCCTGAGCTCTAGGTGATCCTGAGGACACTTGAGCTGTTCAGTCCGGCCACCCCCCAGCATCCCCCACCTGCAGACCCGCTGTAACCCACACTCAAAGGGCGAGAATTTGCCCTCTGGATGTTTTACAATGTCCTGGATTGATAAACCTGCATGGGGCCAGTTGGAGGTGACACGGCGATGTCACCAGCCCAGGGCATTGACACCCCCCAGGGCCCCAGCCCAGGATAAATCAGTAATTCCCTATTTCTGATTCCAAATGGGTCACACTGGACAGATCCAGGGCCAGCTTCCCCGCACCCCAGTGCTGGATCTGCTACCCAGGGACACATCACAGCCATCCCAGCTCTGGCCCCATGTCACAACAGCCACACGGGGACACTTCTCCAGTGGGTCTCGGGATGTCCTTGCACTTAGTGAAGGAGGACGTGGTACGTGATGCCCACGGGAAGGCAAACACCACGGGCTGCCTGCTGCAACCCTCGCCCTGTCCCAGGCCAGGACCAGGGCAGAGCATCCCTGTGCCTCGGGATGCATTTGCAATGTGGAGCCTTATAAACGCCAGTTGTGGGGCTGGGGGCAGGGGTCCAGTCCTCATGGGGGTACAGCACAAATCAGGGAGCGAAACACCAGGCTCAGACCAAAGCCCAGAGCCAGCACTGACTCCTGCGCTTGTTCCAATTGGGCCAGTTGCCTTTTCTGCTGCCACCTCCCCACCGTGACGCTGGGATGGACTTTGTCACCGGTCTTGCAGATTTGGGACAGTGAGCGCCCCAGGGAAGGCAGACATGGTGGCCCAGAGGGGGCTGACACCAGCCACGTGAGCATCCCGCCCGCTGGCAGCGGCTCAGTGGGCCAAGCTCACCCTCCCTGAGCAGGGAAAGTCTCCTGAGCCCTGGAGACCTGCCTGCCTCTGGCAGGTGAAACTCTTGCAACAGCAACGATCGGGTCCCGGGTCACCTCTGGCACCCCAATACGGACACCCCACATGGGACAAGGGTCTTTCCCCCTAGCCCTTGGGCACTGTGAGATACCAGTATGACTTGCTCCAGCAACAAAACCCAGTAATAAAGATCCACTTCGACACGTTAAATGAATTAACCAAATCATTGTTCCTAGAAAGGACTGATTTACCCTAAAGTCAGGCAAAGCGCAGGCAGCAGTGACACAGCCCCCTCCCCACGATCCACCCCTTCCCTGAGCCCCTGACCATACAGTTGCAGCCCCATCCCACAGATCCCAGTGGCTTTCAGCCAGGAACCAGCTCTGGATGCTCCGGACACAGTGCTGCATCCCCAGCTGCATCCCCCCTGGTCCTCCTGTGGGGAGGCCCCAGCCAGCACATGGGGGTTTCCTCTCCCCAAGCATGAAAGCAGTGGATAAAACTAAGCCCTGGCTGGGAATAACTGGGGGGGGACCCCCCATTTCCTACCCCTGTTGTTGCACTGCCCGGCTCTCCTCCCGCAGTGGCTCCGTGCATCGTTATCTAGCCAAAAGCAAGACATCAGGGAGAGATGTTTCCCACACGATGGCTTTATGGAGGCACATGTCTGCGTAGCCCCGATCCTGCCAAAGCCACCCCTGTTGCAAGGCCACGCAGGAAGCAGCCCCCCGAGTCCTGGGGCCCCGGCCTCACTGGATGCCCACCAGCTCCGTTATGGGGGGAGCGTGGACCATCAGCTCCTCGTATCTCTGGAGGAAGAGCCGGAGCCTGGAGGTATAAGTGTCCTCATTGTACGGCAGCTTCTTCTGCTTCAGGTACTGGGAGACGATGGGTTTGATCTGCAAAGGCAAAGGCAAGGTGACTTCCGTGCAGGATGTCCTGGTGTTTGTACAAGGTTCCCAGCCTGAGGCATCGCTGAGCTCCCTGCAAGGTCTCCAGAAAACCCGTCACACATGCCCAAAACAGGGCTGGAGGAGGCAGCACCAGCTATAACATATTTACCACGAAAATTAAAAAGAAGGTGGTTTCCGATTGCAGCAACACGGGGAGTTCACCCTGGCAAAACACCTTTGCAGGGCTCTGGATTAGGAGATGCCCTAACGAGGCTTTTAACGAGGGCCAGCCACGCATGCTCATCCCTGGCACCCACAGTCATCCCAGTGTGCCCACACAGCTGGCTCGGCAGCGGGGCTGGGAGCCTGCCACCAGCTTAATTACCCCTTCCCAGCAACACGCCTTTGGGGGAGGCAGGTCCCACTGGCCCAGTGAGCTCGAGCAAGGGGCACGACCTGAAATGCACTGGTGCTCCCGCTCCCTCTTCACTATTACTTAATTTTTCCCCCAACTTGAGACTGAAAATAAGTGCACAGCATTAAATAAGTGGAGATCCCACACTGAGGGGCAGCGCACGGACCTGCCTTGGGATCCCCCCGAGCCGGGGCAGTGCTCGGAGCCCGTGTTTTGAGCACACCCCACACCTCAGAGCAACAAGTAAGGGCATGACCGTAATTATAGGGGATTTGCCTGGACGCTGGCTGAAATGAATGATAGGCTGTGCAGAGCTGGAGATGCTTTCCCAAGGGAAGAATCGGGAGGATCCCGGACTGCCGGGAGGCTGTTGCAGGCTGGAACTGGGAGCAGGGGAAGGAGCAGGGAGTGGAAACCCAGGAGAAACAGGAGTGGGGATGGAGAGAGGTGAGTTAGGG
This sequence comes from Nyctibius grandis, assembly GCF_013368605.1. Classification (NCBI taxonomy): domain Eukaryota; kingdom Metazoa; phylum Chordata; class Aves; order Nyctibiiformes; family Nyctibiidae; genus Nyctibius; species Nyctibius grandis. Next base: position 6,824,807 of record NC_090672.1, on the reverse strand, counting down.
GTTGCTGTAAAGCAGCGAGAGGTCTCTCGCATGGGGGGAATGGTGCAGAGGTCTGGTGGCAGGGAAAGGAGGTGGTGGGGACATGGATGGTCGCATCCCTGTGTCACCTCCCAACACGCTCGTCTGCCCCATGGGGCCGTCTCACCTTCAGGCACATGTTGTCGGAGAGGCTGGGGAAGAGGTGATGCTCCACGTGGCAGCTGATGAGCGAGTGGCCAAAGGACCAGTCGAGCAGGGCGTTGCGGGGCAGGTTGAGGACGCCCAGGCTCATGAGGTGGATCCGCTTGGGTTTCCGATCGGCCGCGAACATGGGGAGGCCGATGTGCTGCGGGAGAGGGAGAGTGGGGACCCCGCGAAACCCACCACTGCCCCCCAGCCCCCTCCCAGCAGAGCAAACCATGGCTCTGGCCACGCGAGGGCATGAAGGTGGCAGCCAGGCTGAGCCACGTTTTGGGGTTTGGCTGCCAACACCAGAGCTGGGTTCATCCCTCAAGTCGCTCCATCCTGCTCTTGTCTGTCCACGGAGCCACCAAGGAGCACCCAGGCTCTGTCCCCTCAGCACACCCACACTTTGAGCCACCAGCCTCTCGCCATCCCAGGACCTGTCATACCAGCTGCACCTACACCTGCAAACACACCAGCCCCCCAGTCCTGCAAGCCACCGCAGAGGCTTCAGCCCTCTGGGCATCACCCTCCAGCCCTTCGCACCCATCTGCCCTGACGTCCTCGCAGGGCCACCACTGTCCACCCCAGCACCACCAGCCTGACCCTCCCCATGATGACATCGGCACGAGGGAGTTGACAACAGAGGCCGCTTGCCTTAAGCTGACACAAGCTCCAGCCAGCAGCGTCAAGGCTATGTCACCGGTGCTGGCTGGCCTGTCTCCAGCACCGTTGAGACATCTTGGAGCTTCAGGTCTCTACCTGGAATATGTTGACGTGGATGTAGGGATGGGCCAGGAGGGAGCGGGTGAGCAGCATGCAGAGCAGGGCTGACCACAGTGACTGGAAGCCTGAGACATGGAGCAGCAGCCAATAATGGCAGTAAAGACCCAGAAAAATGCAGCAGAGGGTCCGGAGAGCTGCTGTCCACTCCACGTTCCTCAACAACCCTGTGCGAGGAAGAAGAGGCAGCACGTGGAGGAGGTGCTGATGCTTCCCCACTGGCGTGCCGATAAACCTACAGCCCAGCCCAGCCCAGCCCGTCCCATCCCATCCTTCATCTCCCTTTCCCCATTCTCCATGTTGGCCCAACCCCCCCAGCCCTGATGACCTGCTGGTTTTGGGGGCTGGGGCCCAGAGCCTCCCCTGTGGGCTGCAGCCCTGGCAGCAGGTCCAGCTGTGCGTCATCCCACGGGGATTTCGCTGCATCATCTTTTCTTACAACTTGCCGTGTCATCGGCTGCGCTTTTGGCATGGCCCAGAGCTGCGTGTTCAGCCCAACGGGCTGCGCTTCCTCAGCCTCTTACTATTTTCTGGGCTCTCCTCCCTGATCATTTCCTGGCACTGTTATTTCCCCTGAGCTGCCGCTTTGTCTGCCCGAGTTCGTTGTGTCCCGGCCCCCGCAGACCCCCACGCCTCCACCCCATACACAGTCAGCAAATGCACCCTGTGTGATGCTCGGACCAGCCAGAGACCTACCCACAACGCTGAACCCTGCTACGGCCAAGGGTATGAGTTAAAGGAGAGCAAATCTGGGGCACTTTGGGCTTATGATGGCTTTTGCCAGAGTTTCCAACGCTTGACACAACATATGAAAATGTGAAGTGTTTCTGAGCACCAGCAGAAAGGAGAGATGCAGCAGATGCCTTCCCCGGAGCAGATGCAGCATCTCCTGCCTTCGCTGCAGCCCTGTGTCACGCCATGGGCTACTATAGCTAACGTGACACCTCCAAACGAAGCACGACCTTTTGGTGGGGCAAGATCTGGATAGAAACAAGCTCCCCATACCCAGCACCCCGTCCCAAGGTGGCTGGGACACGTACCAAGTGCAACCAGAGGGGTTATGATGGGCACAGCAAGAGGCGCGATGAACATGTAGATGTAGCAGTTCAGGAAAGGAAGCTTCCAGGTGCTGGAGTCCCCCAGGCCGATGACGTTGGTGTAGCCATGGTGTATCTTGACGTGGCTGTAGGTGGCCTGCTCAGCCGTGAAAGCTGAGCAGAGCTGGGAGGGAAGAGAAAGGGAAGGCGATGGCAATGGTCATGGCACCAGGGACCCAGGGGGGATGCTCTACACCCAGGGGAGATGCACCGTACCCCACAGGCTCCAAACCAGTGTGGAAATGGACTTCTTAAGAGTTAAGCACTGGAAACCATTCCCAACGCTTCCCTCAACACATTACCCTGCACTGCAGCCCCGCAGCCAAGGGAATCAACACAAAACCTGCTGCACAGCACGTCACACAAGCTGTCCCCAGACGGGGACTCACCCCCCACCCCGCTGCCCCCAGGCAAAGCCCCACAAGCAGGGATGTTCCCAGTGCTCCCTGCTGTAGCGTTGCTTTTCATTTAACCCTTCTGCACTTGGATCAGGAAGGTTTTGGATCCATCTTGTTCTCCAGTGGCTGTTCCTGAAGGGCTTGGGGTGCTGGCAAGGTGCTGACGGGACTTTTGGGAGGGGCTGCCACCCGAACCCTGTGGCTGCACTCACCTCGATGAAGAAGATGGCCCACACTTTGCCCCAGGACTTCGACTCAGCCAAGACGTTGTGGCTGGCCAGGTGGCTGCCCTTCACGGCCAAGGTGTGATGCACCACGCCGAGGATGAGGACACCCGCCAGGAAAGGGATGGCCTGGGCTGACCTCAGGCACAGGAACCCTGTGGAGAAACCGGCCGGGCAGGAGCTCGTGCTCCTCCTCACCAGACTGGAGGTGTTGCTACACCCAAACATGCCAGTCACTGCCCTAAATCTGCGTTTCAGATGTAGTTACAGGTATTTAAACTGCCCGAGCCAGAAATCTTGCCCCCGCACCGCCCTGCGCGGCCAGACCAGCCACGCTCACTGTCTTGCTGAAGGTTTGGCCGCTTCCAGCAGCGATGGCACCAGCTGCTGCTGGTGCCAGGTCCCACCCCGCAGCTCCAGCTTGGATCCCACTGGTGACAAACACAGCCCTGCAAGGATTTCAGTACCCCCAGGAGTTTGAAAGCAAGAGAAGGCACCAGCTGCAGCTTTCCAACTATGACGCCAGAGCCCTGCGCTCGACCGTGTCCCCCTGCACCACCACAGCCGGGGCCTTTGTCACCAAAACCGCCAGCGTTTCCCTGCCCTGTGGCAGGGCATGGCCGGGGACACGCCACTGCCTGTCCTGCCCTTTGCCCCTCTGCTTGAGCGCCGTCCCCTCGCCCCAGGCTGTATGCTGGGTGCTACGATCACCCCCACGGCACGGGGTGAAGGGGTTATTGCAGATTTGTTACAGGCTTAATAGGCTGCTAATAGGCTTCCAGCGCAAACGAAGTTGTGCCAGTGGTGCAAAAGCCACGAGGAGGAGGTGAGACCCCCCCCGGGCCCCCCAGCCGTGGTTTGGGGGGGCTGAGCTGGGTTACCTGCCGGGAGCAGGAGGAAGCTGCAGGCGAGGATGCTGATGTCCACGCCATGCCGGTCCCACCAGCTGCTGTTCTTCACCACCTTCTGCACCAGCTCCGCGAGCTCAGCCATCAGGGCTTCCTCATGCTGCCCTGCTCGTTGCAGGATCCCTCTGGGGGTCATGTCCCCATCACCCAGCGCTGGCCCCGGCTCCCATCCCTCTGCCAGTGCCTCCATTGTGCTGTCATCGGGAGCTGGCGTGCCCTGGGCTGGGGGATCCCCTGTCCCCTCGGGGCAGGAGGTACTGCTGACCTCGCCGTTGGCCCGCTGTTCCCTCCGCCTCGCCGGGTCCCCATCCTCCAGCAGCATCTCCCTGCTGAGCAGAGGCCATGCAGGGTGGCACCCCCAGCACAGGGGAGCACCCCCAGCACCCCGACCCACCGCAGACAGGCTTTCCCGGCTCCCGCTGCTGCCGAAGGACACGGGAAGGGCAGGGATGGGAAAAAAAACAACCCAAGGAGGACGCAGCCAGCGGAGACGGCGGCAGAGCCACCCAGCCTCCCACCCTGGGGACACCCCGGCCACCGCAGCCCCCTACTCACACCAGTCCCTGCGCCGTGGCTCTCCCGGCGGTGGCCGTCGGCCAGCCCGTGCGGCACCGCACACCGGGGCGGTGCGGCAGCGATCCGGAGAAGGGAGGAGCAGGGGAGGCCGGGGAGGAGGGCGAATGCAGATTAGCGATGGCAATAACCCGCCTCGGTGGCCCATTTTGGGGAGCAGCCGTGACGGTGGGGCCGCGGGGAGAGGAGGGCAGCGGAGGAGGGAAGGAAAAGCATGGAGAGGGGCGGTGGGAACAGGGGAGAAGGAGCCGAGTGCCAGAAATAGCCCGGAGAAACCCAAGTGCAGCATCGAGGACGGGGATAGGGTTTCGCTTCTGCCGAGGAGCGGGAGCGAGCGTTGCCCATCCTGTGAGAGAGGCGTTTTGGGGAGAAAAACAGCCTTTTTCCCAGCAAGGAGCAGGCTGGGGGAAGGAGGGGGCAGTGCCCGGGTGCCTGCGCCTGCCCAAACTGCTGCTGCGGACCCTTCTCTGTGCTGGGGGCGGGGCACCGAGCCCAGGGGTACCGCCAGGGACCAGGTCACCCCAAATCTGTGCCCAGCAGCCGTGGCACCCAGCCCTGACCCCCACGGGGTCCTTCTTCTCTTCTGAGCTGTTTTCAGGAATTTCATAGGAATTTCATAAGAATTTCCTCTTTTCCATCGCTGCCTCTCGACTAATCACCCAGACACAGCACAGGCACCCCGAAAGCTTTGGGGATGCCCATGCACAGACCGGGACCTCCTGAGCCCCATTTCTTTATGGAGTAAAGCTAAAACCACGTCACTTCTTGCTGTGGTGCTGGATTATTTCTTGCTTTGTTATTTCTCCCAACCAAAAACCGAATCAGCTCAACTGAGCCACCAAACCCTCGATGAACACTGACACCCAGCATCCACAGACAGGGCAGGTTTGCTGTACCCATCGCTGGGGTACCCCAGCCCCAAACTGGGACAGGCTCAGCACCTCCAGTAACAGCACATCACTGCAGTAACCCACAGAATCACAGAATCAGTCAGGTTGGAAAAGCCCTCTGGGATCATCGAGTCCAACCGTTGCCCTGACACCACCATGGCAACTAGACCATGGCACTAAGTGCCATGTCCAGTCTTTTCTTAAACCCCTCCAGAGATGGTGACTCCACCATCTCCTGGGCAGCCCGTTCCAATGGCTAATGACCCTTGCTGAGACCCGCGGGGAAGCAAAACCCAGTTGCACCAAGCCCCAGAGGATTGTCATCATACTCTGGAGAAAAAAAAATTATAAAAATTTTTTAAAATTCATACGTACTGCAAAAGGGGCAGAGTCGAGGGTGCGTTGGAGTTCTGCTGAGGTTTCATTTATGCTGTATGAGCTTGTATGATAAAAGATCATTTCCAGAGCCAGGGGCACTAACAAATTCAAGCAGCATCCGAAGCCCTGTCTGGTGCCTTCATTACCTTCATCACACCTAGGATGTCACCACGAGGGCTGGTGGCAGCAGTGACAAAGCCCTGCTCCGAGGGTGCTGGGCTGCCGTTCGGCAGGGCTAAAGGGGAGCGGTGGCAGAGCTGCCATTGCACAAGTGCAGAACAGGGCAGAACTTGTTACGTGGCAGCAGCCGAGGAGGAGGAGGAGGTGGGGATCAGCCCCACATCCAAGACCAACATGAACCATCTGGATGCCACCGCAGCCTGAAGCGAGCTGTGCACGGGCAGAGGCAGGCGCATGGCATCGCTTGGTCCCGTGCCACCGCTGAGACCAGGGACCACCTGAGAGAAGAGAAGAAATAGTGGGTTGAAAACACACGGGAGGGGCTGAGTTTTGGCTTCTGAGGAAAGTGTCAAACCCAGAAGAGCTTCTTGCTTCGGGCTGCAGCAAAGGTGGGACTCGCCAAGCCCACAGGGGAGCAGCAGCCATAGGGAAAGTCTGCAAAGCTGTAAGAAAAGCCAGCAGATTTGGGGTCATAGCCCTAAATCTGCTTTCTTGCTGCCTTGCAGAGCTCCGTTTTCAAAAGGAACTTTAAAACCCCAGTTTACACCTGATTTTGCACCACGTGCAGGCCAAGCCACCCAATCCCACTGACCCAGCAGAGATTTCAGGGATAAAATCAAACGCTGACTTGGCCCTTGCACCGTGGCCATAAACACCTCCAATTTAGCAGGAAAAACACATTAAAGACTCAGAAATCCTTCGGCACGCAGCGGGGTGGCTGGAGGGGATCAGTGTAATCCCCGGAGCAGCGAGGTCTCACGGGTGGCTGCCAGCCCCACGGCCATCCCTCACCCCAGGCAGCACGGGGGTCCCTCGAGCAGACCCCACTGCCAGCCCCAGGGATCAGGCACCCATCGCTGCCCTCGCCCGACCCACAGCCCCTCTGCCCCAGGGCCGGGCTCAGTCAAAGGGCAAATCTGGCCCTGGTGGGGTCCTCCCATGTCACCGCTCCCACGTGGAGGAAAAGGGGCCATTTTAGCATGGCACAAGGGCACACGCGCCAGGCTGGCGGGACCCTGGAGCCACAAGCGCTCCCCGCTGATCCCCCGGGGTTCCCCCAGCCCGTGGGGCAGAGCCCTCTGCAACCCCCAAAGGGGCCGTTTCCAGCCCCCAATCCAGGAGCTGGTTGCAGAAGTTGCAGTATTTGGACCCCAGGGCTGCGGTGGGGGGCAGAAGCCCCTTGGCAGCCCCTCTGTCCCTACAGCCACCTGCCCTGCAGACCCTCCTCCTCCTCCTCCGAGGGAGGAAGGAGCAGGCTGCAGGAGCTGGCAATAGGGCACAATCAGTGCTGCCTCAGCCAGACACCCCAAAACCACCATCCCCCCTCGCCAGCATCGCTGGGGCTGTGGAGATTCGCTTTTTTAATACCCAGGTTTGTGGGGGGTTTCCCCTTCCTCTTTCAGGCCAAGCACATTTGGGTAATTAACTTAATGAGGGATTAATTACCACCACCCCCTCCCCAGCAGGGAGAGCTTAAGCACTGTCCTCTGTTCCTTTTGGGGTCTGGCAGAGCCACGGGGTCCTCAAGAAGGAGAAACCCCTGGGGTTTAACACCTCACCCCAACCCTCTCCCTGAGCCCGATGGACGAGCGAGGAGCTCCATCTGCAGGCAAAGCCCTGCTTCTGTCCCCCCAAAAAGCAGCTCTGTCCCCCCAAATTCAGGCCCTGGCACAAGGGTGCTTGGCACATCCCGGGGCTCTGTGGCCGAGTCACTTCCATGGCCAAGCCGGGAGCTCAGCGCCAACCCTGCTCACCCGGCCACCCACCCCTGGGCTGCCCCACGGCCGGGGCACCCCAAACACCCCATCCCTGGGGCTGTGGGGTGAGGAAAGAGTGATGGGTGAGCTCGGGAGCCTCGGGGCAGGCACCAGAGGGAGTCACAGCTCCGTGCAACGGCTGCTCTCTCTGTCGGTTTGCCAGAAGCACGGGGTGCTCAGCCCGGGGTGCTCAGCCCTGGGCTGGTGGAGTCCCGAAGGTGAGACCCAGCCCAATCTGTGTGCTGGGGCGAGGAGCTCTCAGTGGGTGCCAGGGCTGGCACAGCCACCGAGCCTCAGCCCACGGGGTGCAACCTCCCCTCCCAGGGACCAAGACCCTAGGAACAGCCACAGCCTGTCCCCGGGGTCCCCGTCGCGGCGGTGCCAGGCTGGCACGGGGCTGGCGGGGGCGGCAAGGTGCCGGATCCGGCCAGTGCCATTCGGTAGCCCACGTGCTCCCAGCCCTGCCGGGACGTGGCAAGGCCACGCTGTTAACCTTGAATAAATCCCCGCCCGGGACACCTCGCTGTTTGCAGGGCACGAACGGCCACTGCGGGCGGTGGAAAACTTCCCGCTCGCGCTCGGCAGCTCCGGGAAGAAACTGGATCCCAGCGGCGGCTAATCTGGCCCATCTGTTTGCACCAGCCAGCGCGGCACAGACCGGACGGCGGCGAGACAGGGCAGGCAGAGCCGCGCTGCCCCGTCCCGGGTCGGGCACGGGCTGCCGGGGAGGCACCACAGACGGAGGCCAATGGTCTCATACAGGCTCTGTGCTGGGCCAACGCTGCCCCAGCACCTCGGGAGGGAAGCGGCTGCGTGGCAGAGCCCCACAGAGGGCATTGCCCAGCCAGAAAGGGGGTGCAAGCCCCACAGCCCCAGTGTCCTTCACACCACCTTTGCATTGCTGCTGTATCTTCCTCGTCCCTGTTTGACCTCCGGATGGATGCTGGGGGGTCACACGTGGGGAATTGCTCTGCTAAACCTCAACAATGTTCACCCCCAGGAGGAGAAGAGCTGGGATTTACCTGCCGGCAGCAGCCAGGTATGGAGATGTCAGCTTAGCTCTTTGGTGCTGCAAGCTTTAGGGGCCACACGGTGCGGCAGGACATGAGCCCTCCCGGCTTTGGGGTAAGGACGATGGTTCTCCAGGTCCTGGCCAGGCTGGTGCACTGCAGGGACGGGACCATGAGCATCCCCGGCTTGCAGAGCGGGGCCGGAACCTGGCACAGCACCCGCACCACAGGACTGCCCATGCAGAGCAGGAGGCTCTTCCTCATATGAGATCAGACACATGCCTGGTATCAGCTACGCCAAGGAGGGGAACACAGCCGCCCTCCTTCTCCCCTTTTCAGTAGCCGTCTGCAAACACAAGAACCCCAAAACTCAGGGACAAACCCCGGTTGTAAGTCCAAGCTGCAGGGCTGGGTGAGACACATGGCAGCGGATGGGGCAGGAGATTTGTTCAAAGCCAATTGCTTGTGAAAACCAAACCCAGCACAAAACCCGGCCCTGAGCCCTTGGACATCCCTGCCCAGGACTCAAAGCCACAGCACCAAAACCCATCTCTGCCCACGGGCACCCCAAATCCCCCTTGGATACTCGCTGCGTATCCGCCACCAGCCCTTTCAGCCACCACTGACAGAATACCCAGATATTGGACCCGGACCATGTTCTCAGTTTTACATATCAGCAGTGAATAAAGCCCTTGTCATCCGCCCCCTGCTCCAGCCCGGCTTAATTCCCAAAGCCTGGCTGGAGGTGTCAACTAATCACAGACTTCCTCCACTTAGCAGCTCAGGGCGAAGGTAATCACTGGTTTGGGTGCCTCTGCTCTTGCCCCGACCGAAACTGCTTGCCCCCACCCCTCTGTCCCTGGCGTCACCACCTGGCCGGGTGTTACCCAATGCGGGCGTGCAGCGGAGATGCCGTGGGCTCCATCCCGCTCCGCTTCCAAAACGCCGAGCCTGCCACCACGAAGGGATGGTCCAGCCCTCTCGCCCACCAGCCCGGCAGCTCTTTTGTGACTCTGGAGGGCTGAGGGGTCCCGTCATAGAATCATAGAATCACAGACTGGTTTGGGTTGGAAGGGACCTTAAAGATCATCTAGTTCCAACCCCCTGCCACAGACAGGGACACCTTCCACTAGACCAGGTCGCTCCAAGCCCCATCCAACCTGGCCTTGAACACTGCCAGGGAGGGGGCAGCCACAGCTTCTCTGGGCAACCTGGGCCAGTGTCTCACTACCCTCGTCCCAGCAGCGATGGGTCCTAAGGAGGGAACTGGCCATCACTCCAGTGCCAGTCATCATCCAGCGATTGGAAAGATGCTCCTGGGCGCAACGCCGCACCTCCAGTCCTTAAAAATTAAATACAATTTTCCTTGTGACCACGGCACTGCCCAACCCCAGCCCATCCAGCTCCCAGGTGCTCTCCTGGTCCCCAAGCCAGAGCCACCGGGGCCGGCCACACACACGTCCCCGCAGGCAGGCACCCGGCCCGGCGGCTCCCCGGCAGCCGCCCACGCGGCACTTTTACCGCTCGGTGCAGGCAGGGTAACTCCAGGCTCCAGCCTCTGCCCTCTCTAGGAAAGAGGGACATTTCCAGCCTCCCCGGCACGTGGCAGCGTAGGGATGGAGGACGAGGACCCCGGTGAGGTTGTGCTGAGGACAGCACTGCCTGGCACTTACCACCCCATGCTATTCCACTGCCGGTGAGGACCATTTGCCGGGGCGGCTCAGCCCTGCTGCCCACGGCTAGTTTTCGAGGTCAGGTCTCCCTGCCAGCTCCCACCGCCAGCTCCACAGGCCAGAAGGGAGAGGGGCTGGGAGGAAGGGTAGGGCTCGGGGCCAAGACCCCCTTGCCTTCTTCCCCGGGAGTATTTGGACATGCTTTGGCGGGGCCGTTGTGTTTGCCCAGTTTAAGAAAGCTAAGGTGGGTGCAGAGCAGTACCTGCATCTTGACTCCATCACTCTTCTTTGGAGGATCAGGAGACGTTGAACTCATGGAAACCAGCAATGCCTGCAAGACAGAAATCTCCCTGCTCATTAAGAAGCCTGTGAATGGCTTTAATCAGCAAGAAGAGGGGTTGCACGATGCTGCCCCAGCACCTGGGATGGGCACTGTGCTCTGCCCTGGCACGGCAGGCTGGTGCCACCCTGGGTGCAAACAGCAACCAGGTGCCGCAGTCCCCGGGCAGGTGCCCGCTCCCACACCTCTCCGGGCGGAGGGGAGGCGAGGGCAGCCGGGGCCATGGCGTAACCGCTGTGCCCGGGAGGCAGCACCGCGATGGGAGCGAGCCGCCCGGCCGGGGTGGGAAGCCAACGCGCTGCGTCACTCCTTCGGCTGGACATTTGGTTGGGAGCCAAAGGGCTGCCTGAATCCAGCCGGACTCCACGAACGCACCCCCATCTCCCCAGGTCTCCCACGGCCGTAACCTGGTTCCCCACTTTTGGCTGCTGTGGGGAGGCGGTGGTTGAGCCGAGGAGCCAGGCAGAAGGTCTACTGTCCCGGCTCTGTCAGACACAGATGGGCTCCATCTCCCTGCCAGGCTTGGGGACGCATCCAGCTGATACCTCGCGTGTCCACCCTGCCCAGGGCAAGGGGGACTGACTTTCTGGGACTGAACGTCCCTTGGGGACAGCCCATCCTTCCCGGTGGGCGCGGGCAGCCCACCAGAGCCCTGCCGAACCTGCCTCCCGTGGGTGCCACCGCATCAAGGGCAGTTTTTGTTTCTTCCTCAAGGCGAGCGCCCAGATGCTCCCTGCCAGCCAAAGGGATTAACTCACACACCGCCTGGCAGCTGTTTCATCAGCACGGCCGGACCCATAAAACCAGTTAGCTTGGAAAAACAGGGACTCTTCTAATGATACCCTTGGAGCAGTGGTGCTCTGGATCCCAGTCCACCAAGGGAATATCTGGAGGAGCCTGGAGAAGGTTGCGGGTCGGCCCCAGCTTGCACGCGGACACATCCCCAGCCCTGCCAGCAGCACTGGGCAAAGAAGACGTCCCCCATCCCCAGCCCCCCAAAACCTGGCCTTTTGCAGGCTCCTAGGAAGACAAAAACGCCAGGAAAGTTGCTAATCCTGCAACAAGTTTTGCCACAAAAGCAAAGTCTTTCCAGCCCCGTTCCTCCAGCTTTCCCCCTCCCACCTAGAGCTGTTGCAGGCAAATCCAAGCTGCTGCTCCTTAATCCCAGCCGGGGCAAGCGGGAGCCACCCTCACTCAAGCAACCTCACTGGTGCGTTTTATTGCTGACTCCAGCAAGGTCCCGCTGGGATCGGGGTCAGCAGCAGCTGGAGCTCGCTGGCAGGAGGGCAAAGTGGGGCGAAGCGAAAGAGGGAGGAGGCCTGTGAAAAAAAAATAGGGCTTAGAATAGAAACCAGGTTAGGGCTAAACTGTGGGTGGTAGGAGCTGTCATGGCAGGCAGAGCTGGCTGCCACCACCAGCCCAGGGGACCTGGGGGCCTCCGAGCCACCTGAGCCACCCGCAGCATTCTCACGCAGTTTGCAGGGTTGCCAGCCCTTCAGTTTTGGGAGTAGCTGGGCTGGAGGGCACAGGGGGAAAGGGGCTGCAGGGACAAGCCTTGGTGCAAAGAGAACAAGAGCTCAGCCCCAAAACCATCCTTTTGTCCCGCAGAGGCTCTTTGGGTCCATCAGACGGCCGGGGCTCGGGACTGCCACTCCAGAGGGTCCTTGCTGCCGCACGTGGAGCCGTGGGATGAACACTCATCGGAAACAGAGACTCAGCAGTTCTGCAGAAAAAGTAGGTGTTTGTTTCCTTTCATCCTTAACGGGAAAAGAACAATCAACAATGAGCCAAGATCAGCGCAAGGTGAGATAAGACCAACCTCCCGCAGTGCTCGTGGCAGCAGGACGAGCGTCACCGGGCACTTGGCACAGCCCGCAGGGGTCTCCTGAAGTGCACAGAGGGCTCACGAGGTGCCACCAGCACCGCCCTGGCACCCGCCGGCCCAGGGAGACCGTGGGCGGCCGGATCTACTGGCAAAGGCAGGAGCCGTCCCATGGCCACGTCCCCAGCTGGGTCATGGCCAGCTGGAGCCAGACAGGGAGCTGATAGTGGGATTTACTGAGCGAGGCTGGAGGCGATTCTGGGAACAGCCCCGCTGCCCGACACGAGCCCGACTCCTGAGCCGGTTATCGCCTTCCGGCACGTGGCACAGGCAATATCCCTGGAAAAACGGGCAATTTTCTGGGAGAGGAGTGACTAAGACTCATGTTTTGTTGGAAAAAGGTGTGACACCAGCCTCCTTGGAGCTGATGGAAAGTCCCCATGGAGCGCTCCCTGTTCAGCCTGCACAGGGACCGATGGCTTTCCCCAGCCCATGACCACTTGTCACCCAGGATTTCACTCCATCTGCTCCAGGCTGGGAGAAAACCTGCTGTCAGCCATGGCAAAAAATAGCCCCATGACCTCTGTTTCCCCCAAACAGCAGGTGGCCCTTTCCCATAGTGAAAAGTCCTGTGGCCAACAAAATTACCTTTCCAGAAGACAAGTCCACAGCGATATCGTGAGTGGGTTCCCATACCCATCCCCTGCCCCACGGAAGCGCTGGGCATGTTTCCCTCTGTCTCTTGGGAAGGCTCTGCTGGTGGGGTGGCAGGGTGGGGAGGACATCTGAGGAGAGATGGCAAGTGCTGTGAGTTCCTCCTTCTTTACCTACCAAATAATTTTTGGGAAGAAACAGTGTAAAAAGGTACTTTTCTTTTTAGCCTTCAGTCCCAACACGGCCTAATCCCGCTGTCAGGACTGGGACAGCTCTTGGCATCATCTGCCCCTGGGGTGGTGAAAAAGGGGCCTTATGGTCCCCTTCAGAGAGGAAGGCACCCATCCCACGTCACCTCCTCCAGCCCTTGGTGTCCGTGGGATGCCCAGGGAGGGCTGGGGACCTGCTCATATCCCTCCCAGCACAGAAAGTCACCCAGGAGGCACCCACAGCGCCCAGCCACTCCATCTCACTCAGGGTCGAACCAGCCCCAGCTCAGGGACACTGTCCCTAGCTGCGGGGCTGGTCCTCCCCGGGGAAAGGTGGTGTGAGCACGTGGCGTCCCTGCCCGGCGGAGCTGAGCCCTGGCCCGGGCGAGTGACGCCTTCGGTCGGCTGCCTCAAATACCGGGGGCTGATCTATCACCCGGTGCCGGCGGGTGAGGACGCATGCAGCTCCGCTGGCACCCAGGGGCCCCTCTCGGCACCTCCAAAATGCCTCCTGGGGAGGCTCGGCGAACCTCTCCCTGGTCCTGTGAACAGCATTGACCCAGCTCAGCACCACATCCCAGCGCTGCCCAGGCTCCCTCTGCTCTTCTGTGCCCTCTCCCACTCACTCACTCCAGGCGAGTGGTCCCCATGCCCTGCTCTAGCCATGGCCACTGAGCCACCAGCCAGGGACCCTACTGCCCTCCACCCCAACCATCCCCAGACGTGGCTCTTGGGCACGTGGACACCACCAGACCATCTTCACTCCTTTCCGGGTTGGCTTTTACCCCTCTATGGGTGCTGCCCAGCCCCGCCGTGCTCCTCCAGGAAGCCTGTGCATCCCTCGTGGGTACCGCTCCAGGGTGCCACTGCCACCCAGGGCTTTTGTGAGGGATGCCCAGCGTGGGGCGGGCGGCCGGGCTGTCCTCATTCCTGCAGGCGTTATCCCACAGCGGGAGCAGGGCCCCGGTCACAGCCACGCCGGTGCTGCTGCCCGCACCCTGCCCATGCAGGCTTGTATAACCTCTTACGTCAGGCAGCGCTGGGCCGCGGCCGAGCCGGCTCCTGCTTCTCTCCCTGACTGCGGTGGCTCAGCACCGCGGCCGGTCCTGGGGCCCAAAGCTCCGGGGTCCCACTCCCCGGGGATCCCCATACCCACTGGGTGCCCCACGGACCCCTCTGCCCAGCAGCCTTCCCGTGGGGATGCTGGCGGGTGCTGTCACCTGGTCCCCCCTGTGACCCAAGGATGCTCATCCTCCGCCTCAGGACCCTTTGGGCCACAGTCCTGCTTCACACAGAGCAGCCTTTGCTGTTGGCTTTAGAAAACAACCAAAAAAAAAGGAATATTTTTATGCTTCTCCCAGGGGAGTGGGGGCAGGATGGGGACAGGGCTGCTCCTCGGCAAGCAGCAGAGAGGAGCCCAGCACAGCCCAGCAGGCACCCAGAAAGCCTCCACCTCCCCAGCCGTCCCTGGCCTGCTTTGCAAACCCGACCGGCCGGGTTTCGGGGTGCTGGAGGTGGGCCAAAGCACCAGGGCAGTGGGGCGAAGGCATTCCCTGGCACTGGAGCGGGCAGGACGCCATGCCAAGAACAGCACGCGCTGCTCACCTCCCCTTCCCAGCCCCTGAACCACCACCAAAACCCCTGGGGAGATGTTGTCTGTGGGTGCAAACAGTGGCCAGCTCACGGCTGTCTGTCAGTGCCCTCGAGGGCTGCTCAGCACCCACGAAACCCACAGCCGGGGTCCACACAACCCTGGGCATGGGTGGCCGAGCCCATACGCTGGTGCTGAGCACCCACCGTTGCCCCTCGGGCATCACCTGAGGGTTGCGAAGTGCTGCGGGGTTGGCTTTGGCGCTCGGTGCTCTTATGTAAGGGAGGAGGAGAGTGGTGGGGATGAGCCCTGCTTTGTAGGTCAGAAAATGGAGGTGCGGGGCAGTCAGGGGGTTGGGCTGGGTCAGCCCGTGACTCAGTGGCAAAGGAGGGACCGGCACGGCGGAGGCTTTATTAGCTGATGAGGGGTGGAGCGAGGCTCCGGGGGCAGGCGAGGAGCCACACCGAGACACAGCATCGACTGAGCGGGGTCTGGCTCTCCTGCCCAGCGCAGACCCCAGCACCCCGACCCGCTGGCAATGCAGCCCCGGCCCCGCTCCTCCTCCTCCTCGCCGTGCCCCTGAGGGGTGGCCGAGGCCCTCGCCCTCCGCCGCAGCCCCACACTCGCCCCCGGCGCAGCCAGGACGGCGGCGATGGAGCAAGGTCAGTGAAACAGGTTTCTCCTCCTGCGTGCCTCGAGCAGGCGTCCTTCCCCGCGCGGGCTGGGGAGCTGCAGACGCGTTGACAGCGGCTCTCGTTAGCTCGGTTATTGAGCAGGGCTGAGGGCTGGGCGCTCAGCTCCAGAGGTGGCGGCTTGGACGGGACCACGGCTGCCCCCTGCATCTCCCCATCCCGATGGCTGCACTGCTCCGGGGACCCCACGGGAGCTGGGCTCCACAATGCCAAGGGCAGATGAAATAATGGGTGTTGGCGTGGGAGTTGTGCTTTGCTGGGGACCTGCAGGGATTTGGGGGCAGCAGCCCAGGCTGACCCGGGTGCCGTGGCCGCCGCCGCCCCCGGGTGCTGGCACGCTGGCCGAGCAGCCGGTGCCAAGCTCAGGGGTTGTTTGTGGCTGTGGAAAAGGGCCAGGCTGGGGATTTATCACAGCCCCATTCAGGCCTTTCGCTGGAGCTCCCACGCGTCCCTCCACGCTTCTCGCCAGCAGCGCCCGCAGCTGATGGCACCACGCACCAGGGCCGGGGGACGCAGGGGTCAGCCATCCCATCTGGGGGTGCGTTTCCAAAACACAGTCCAAAACCCCCAGGCAGCGTCTTGGGGGTGCGAGCGCGGGCGAGGGTCCCCGCTGCCAGCGTCGGGTTTTGCTGTGACACGGCCAAGCTCTGCCACGTCCCAGCGGTGAGATAATGGGTCAGGAATAAAGAGGTGTTGTAGGAGCTGGATTTGTCCCCAGCGCTACCAGTGAGGGCAGATCCTGTCCTTGGGCGAACGCAGCGTGGTGCTGAGCCTGCTGCCAGCGATGCCCTGGTGCACCCTCTACCCAGGGGTTGAGCTGGGGAGGGGACCCCAAAGAAATCCATCCCCACCAGGGCTTAAAGGCTTGCGTGGGACTTACTGCCGGGGTTTGGGTGGTTTCTGGGCTGGATCATCCCTCGCAGCCCTGCACTTGCTGCTCCCGGTGCAGTACCGCAGTGGGTCGTGTGGTCCAGCCTTCGCTTGGGTGTCTTCTCTGGTGACAGCTGCTCCTGGTCCCACCAGGACCTTCAGGGCTGGGTGGCTCTGCCGGCTTTGGAGAGCGCTGTTGGGTTGGAGCTCGGTGTCCTGTAGCAGGAAAGCACAGTTGTTGTCAAAGTGCATCCTAAAAGGTTAAAGCTCAGCCAAAGATCAGGGAACAGCAGCAGCGGGAAGGTTGTCCGTGTCCCTCTGAAAAAGCAGGAGGCTGGGAGATAGTGAAGAACAGCAGGATTGTCTCCCACTCTCAGAGCTGCCCCGGGGCCCAGGCTGGCATCGTGGGGCTCTGCCACAAGTGGGGTCCCCAGTGCCGCAGGCAGGAGGTGGTGGGGGAGGCAGCACCGCAGCACGTGTGCCGAGGGGTGCTGGCTGACCCCACACCAGCCAGGGGTCACACAGCCCCCTGGTGCCTTTGCCACCTGCCTTCCTCCCACCGAAACATCTGGGGTAGGATGAATGGGTGTCCAGGGCACCAATGCTGCAGCGCTGGTGTTTGCCCCAGACAACCGCGTGGTCTCAGCTAGTGGCGCTACCGAGGAGCCAGTGTCAGTGTTGTCCCAGCCACAGAGGGTTTCCCAACCCCTTCCCACCCACCGTCACCTCCGGGACCCCCCGTGAGCTGGTCCCTGGTTCACGCAGGAGCTGCCCTGGTGCTGGGGGCTGTGCAGGGCTGCTCGGTGCCCTCACCCCGGCACGTGGAGCGGCACAGATCCAGCTCCATCACTGGGTTTGGAGTCAAGTTCTCCTAAAATACAGTTCCCCGCAGCTTCAGCATCCCCACCAGCAGTGCTGGGCACAACTCCTTCCTCACCGCTGGCTGCAGGGTCATGCCAGAGTGAGTCTGGCTGTCACGGGGTACCAGGGATGCTCAGCAGCTGGGGACAGAGATCAGGCGGTGCCTGTGCTCAAAGCACACTTACCCCCAGCAGCACTGTCGGTGCTCAGCAGGGTGAATCCAGACCAGTGCCACGTACCTGACCGCAGCCACATCTTCACCCCAAGCTGTAGTTGGCCACGAGCCCTCAAATCCCTCCCTCTCTCCGTGCTGCTGGGGACGGAGCCTGGGAGATAACGCCTGGCTTTTTCAGCTCCACACAGCCCCGTAGCTCCCCCTTAGCCCCCAGCCCACCCAGCCTGAGCGCCAAGGGGCTCTGGGGGGTCTCAAAGCAGGGCAATTCCTTCCATGCTTCTGCAGGAACAGCTCCACACCCCTGCTAAGGCTGGAAAAGGTCATTGCAGCCACAACCCTGCAATTACAGAGCAAACCTGTGCTCTGGCCCTGCACCGAGCCCCACGGGAGGTGCTGCCCTGCTCCCGGCCCTCGTTCAGCAGCAGTCAGGGATTTTAGCTTCACACCCCGGAGGGGGCATCTCCCCACCCTGCACCTCCAGCGAACAGCCTGCCTGCACCAGGCGCCACGGGCAGCCCACCAAAGGCAGACAGGCCCCGGGCACTGGTGATGCCCCACACCTGGGGCTGCCCCAGCTACCCCAGGGATGCTCAGTGCTGTCTGCAGGCGCATCCCTGTGCTCCTCCGGCCACCCCAGCTGAGAGCAAACTGGGGCAATGAGTACTGGGATGATGGGTACGGAGGAGCTCACTCCAGCCCCAAGACACTTGGTGGCAGAATCCACGGCATCGCCTGATATTTTGCTAACATTTATGAACTGCATGAAGCAGACATAGAAAATAATTTGCCCTGTTAATACCTAAAGCCAGCATTAAAAGAAAATAACCCTCTATTTCGCCCGCTTCCCTGACCCGCTCGGCAGCTCTCTCTCAGGGAGGACACGCTGGGCCATGCCCATGTTCCTGCCTTTCGGGGCACTTTGGTCTTGGAAACAGCCACGAAGGGTCCCCAAAAACCATTGCAAAGCCCCTGCAAGGTGCTGCATCCAACCCAGGCAAGGCATGGCAAGGCCGGGGTGTGCCATGGGCACTCTGCACAGGGCCCCTTCCCGCTCACGTCCGTTCCTGCCGCCGCACGTTACTCAGCGGCTCGGCCAGGAAGTGAATCCCGGACGGGATGGGCAGGAAATAGTTAAGCAAGTGGCATGCAATGGCCCATGCTGGCCTGGCAGGTCCCGGACCCCAGTGTCACCCTCCAGTGTGGGTACCATGGCCATCACCAGCTCTGGGTGAGGCTGGAGGAGAGGAGCATCAGGCAGGGCTGAGGACGAGGTGCTCCTGCCCAGGGGAGATGCCTCCCGTGATCCCCTCTGCCCGTAGGCCCTACCTGGTGTCCCACGGGCGATGTCCTTCCTCAGTTCCCATGTGCCATCCAAGGGGAGCAGCCAGTAGCCCCAGTGCTGCTGGCAGCCTGGGGGAAGCAGCCGCATCCCTCTCCAGCCATGGTACCCAGCAGCCAGGCAGGGATGCTGCAACGCTCGCTCGGCACCTGCAAACCCGCATCTCCAGCGCCACCACTGCACACCCCTGGTCATCCCTGAAAACCTCCCCTGCCTTCTCCCTCCTCCAGACCACGGTCCAGGGCCCCAGCCAGCACCTGAGAATGGGGAGACAAAAGCACCTGAGTGACCGTGAGCACCGACACGGTCCCCTCGCAGCAGCCGCACAGGGGTGAGGCCAGGGACTGTGGATCAGCATCGCTTTTGTGAGTGATGTTTCTCCGAGCCGGGGCTGTCCAGCTCCAGGGTGGGGTGTCTGTGCCACAGCCAGCCCGCTGGCACAGCCCCTCGGCCTCGCTCCGCTCCCTGCACACCACCTCCTGCACCATCGGGGACAGGGAAACACACACCCAGGCTCAACCCAGGGCACTGGCTTTGCTGGGAAGCCCAGTTTAACACAGGCACGTGGTGGTTTGGTGTTTGTTAAGGGACGATCATCCCCGGGATGGCAGGTTCCCTGCCAGGGACATGCTGCCATCCACCGGCTCGGTGCCCGCGGGACCTGCGCCGTGTCGTACCGGTACGAGCGCCGGGTCTCGGGGAAACCTGCCGCCTGGCTCGGTTTCTGTTTGGGAGGGTATTTCAGGGTGTTCTCCTGGGTGTGCCAGCCCTGGCCTCCACCCTGCTTTCATAAGCGCCCTCTCCAAAAGCAGCTTGTTGTTCTTGGCCGTGGAGCAGATGCAATTAGCGCCGGAGAGGTTCCCCCACGGAGGCCGGGCTGCTGACGGGCAGAGCAGCGACAGGGCCTGGCTGTGCCGGGAACCCGGGGACAGCCACGTCCCCTCTCCATGCCCAGGGTGAGCAGAGCCCGGCTCCATCACAAGCCCGGGGGGATGCAGCAGCCCAGCTCACCAGGGAATATGGAAACCAGGGGACATCTCCTAGGCTGGGGGTTTGAACACCCTGTCCTGCAAGGGCTGTATCCCCACGCTTCCTGGGAGACAACCTGGTTGGAAACTGAAGATCTAACCCCAAGACAAGCAACACGCATGAGCCCAAAGAGCAGGCGTTTGCTCCAGGGCTGCTGGCACGTCTGATAGCCACCCTGTGCCCATAGACCATCCTCCTCACCCCACCTGGGGCAGCTGTGGGCCTGAGCCCATCTCTTGGGCTCTGCAACACTGTGTTGGTGCCACGGCTCAGTTCTGGTCTCTCCCCACGGCTGTGGAGGTGACCACGTTGGTATCGGGGCTCAGCAATCCTGAGCAGCATTTCTGGGCTCGGTCTTAGCTTTGTGGGGACATGTCCCATGGCACTTGAGTACCGTCATGTCACCAAACCTTTTCACCAGCTCTCTGGAGGAAAGACAAGTTGGGAGAAGGGATCTCTGTCTGTGTCAGCATCAGCCCAACATCAGCAACTGCTTGGGTGCTCCTAAGCAAAAAGGCAAAGTTAGGGAGTGTGCAAACCCCAGCTGCCCGCAGCCCCCACACACCCACCGCGTCCCAGTGCCTGGCCCGTGAAAGGCTCCAGCGAGTGCCAAGCCAATAGATCTGCTTCTCCCTGTCATCCGCTGGGATAAACTGGTCCCTATTTCACTGGAGTGACAGCGATGCGAGTCAGGGCAAATCGCTTCTCTCCTGTGCCCAGCACAGACCCAAAGGCACGATTCATCCCCGGGGGAATTGGAGCCGGGAGCTGGTCCATGGTGGGCAGCCGGCGCTGTTCCAGTTACCCAGAGCAAGGGCAGAGGGCTTGGATGAAGTCACACGTGTGCCCATGTATGACCCCATAAGGCAGGGGGTGAATTTAGCCGCTTTAACCTCACCTGAAAATTGGCCTTAGGTTGTAGGTCCTGCTCGCAGCAGGGCTTGGTGGCCGCCCTTCTGCCGTGCCACATCCCCGCAGCCCCCGCAGGCAGCGGGTCCCATCCTGCTCTCCCCGGGCCGGGTCCCGGCAGAGGGAGCTGTGACATTAGCGAGCCCAGCCCCAGCTCTCCCTGCTGGGACGGATGGCAGCCCCGGGGCTTTGGAGAGGGACCAAGGAAAACAGCGCTGGGGCCTCGGTGCCAGAGAACTCACTGACTCAGCACATCTGATCACTCGCCCTTTTGCCTGGAAATCAAGCCAAGAGTTATGCAGAACTTGTAATTTCAAATATAAAAGCACTTTTAGCTCTAAAAAGCACTTAAAAAAAAAACCCTCTCCTTCTCAGTGTACATCTGTGCAGAAAGATCTTGATCAGTGCAGTGGTGGTGTTTAGCTGATGCTGGAGCAACTCTACGTGCAGTGGCACAAGGCTGCGACCCCACACCTCTCCTGGCAGGACATCAGCCACTTGGGGGGCAGTAGGACAGAGAGCCACCTTGCAAAGAATATTTCTTGCTTGTAATGAGTATTTCTTGCTTGTAAAGAGTATTTCTCCTCCCCTACACACACTCAGGGCACACACAGGCAGGGAGCAGCACAGCTTCACACCAAACAAATCCCCATCGTCCACACAGCAAAACCACAACCTCCACAGCCCCGAAGGGACAAGCGCGGCCCAGAGCCCAGCCAGACGCGGGATGAGCACGCACAGACTGCCAGGAGTCACTGTGCTCAGGTCATTCCTCATCATTTGCATCCTTGAGATCAGGCTGGATAAGCAGTACAGTAACAACGCGCGGCACCTCTCTGATCTGGTGGTTTGCATCACAGCCTGAGCAGGCACGTTGCCCATGGCAAGGGGCTGTTGACTCTCTCTCCCATCAGGATATGTCACTGCCCAGGTCCCCATTCCGCTGCTGCACCCTAGAAACACTCCAGCCACCCAGGAGCTGCCCGTAGATCACGTATGTAAAATGGTGCAGTGGAGCTGGGAGCTGAGGGCCCGGGAAGCGAGCGCAATGGCCAGGATGGGTCTGTGCAGAACACCTAACGCTACGGTTCGGAGCTGCGTTTGGAGCACTGATGTGGGGATGCTTGGAAGAGGCTCTGTGCTGCAGCCCGGTGCTGCGCTCAGTCCTGGGACGCTCCTGGAGGTGAAAGTCAAGGTCCTTCACACACAAACTGCTGATGCAGCCCAGTGCCCCGGAGAGATGGGGCAGAAACGCTGCCGCCATGCAACAGCCATTTGACCACTGGAAGGCAACGACCAACGTGTTCAAACCACTACCTTCATTTCGGATTGTCGCCCTCAAGAGAGCACAGACTGGAGTCGGGGACATGCTGAGCACCTGCTGGCTAAAGCCAGGGCCGGCGCATCTCAAACTGAACAGCCCCAAAGCACAGTAGTCAAAACTCCCTTCCAAAACCACCGCATCAAACACCATACCAAAGCAGCCAGGACAGATACCAGGACTCCCCAGCTGCTCCAGCCCAAACCCCAGATCAACCACTCACTCACTCACTCACTCAAGAATGGGTGTAATTATTTATTTCGCATCCCCTGGAAAATACCATCACATAACTACTTCCATTCATGGCTTCGTGTGGTCCCTCAGCCCACGAGGGCACAGCATCCTGGCTTGTTCCTCCAGTGAGCAGGCGATCGTCATCCCTTCGAGGCTGGCAGGTTGGAGCTGCCTGGTCCCATCTCAGCAGTCACCCCTGCGTACGAGGTACCAGGTACCGCCCGGGAGCATCACACAGACAGGGAGCAGAGCGAGGGCGCAGGAGGGCAGTCCAGAGGGACTGGTGGGAATGGCTGTAGCTTTCAGCTGCCCCAGGAAGAGAGTCTCTGGCTTGTGTTTTCTGGCAACTTAGAACTGGGTTTGTTTCTCAAGCATTAAAAAAAAAAAATAAATAAAAGGATGATGCTGCTATCTGCAAAGGGAAAGAGAAAAATCTATCAGCATCCTGTCCAAGACCAAGTGTACCGAAAGCCTGTAAAACCAGCAAGAAGCACACAGATATCTGAAGGCTGGGAAGCCCAAACAACAGAGTGGATTGGGGTGTCAATGGATGTGACAGTGGGGACACCCACGCTGATGCCTTCCCCTCACCTCTATGGCAGGCACATGGTCCTTCAAACAAAACCAACCAAACCCTGGAAACACCATAAAACAGCAACAACTCCAACCCAGATATGCAATCTCCAAAGGCCTGAGTAAGATCTCAAGCATTTGGGGAAGGATCCCCAGTGCCACTGGGCACTGCCGTCCACCTGCTCCCACCGGGAGTTGCGGTTGATTTCCTAACGCCCTCAAAAGGTGAAAAGTCAAGACAAGCCTGAGAGTGGTTGAAAATCCCAGCTACAGGGACTCAGAAGGATCAGACCACAGAGCAGTCTTCATTCACACAGGTTATGAAACAAAACAAGGGCTTCATGTCCTGCCCAGCCACATTAGGGCTGTTGAGTAATGAACTAACTCTATTGCCACCTCTCCAAACTCTCATCATTTCCACACAAGCAGGAATTTGCCCACACACAGAAGCACTGAGGTTACCTGGATTCCTACTCTTCCGAGTGGGTTGAAAACAAGACCTTACATTATCCACATCTCCACTTGCTGAAGGGTTTAATCGCTCAGAGGCCCCATCTCCTACTTACAGTTCAGTGTCTACAATGACATCTGGCTTCTCCAGAGTTTGCCGTCTCCTCTGGATGGCATCCACAATCTTTTTCCTGGGGCCCAATGGGATATTGATGCTCTTCAGGTCATTGTCTGAACATAGCATGAGGGCCTCCAAGTCAATCTTTTCCTTCTTCAAGATGGAGATGAACTCAAACATGTGCAGGGAAGCCAGAAAAGTCTCCAAGGGGCTGGTGTCTGGTTCGTCATCATCATCTAAGCCCAGCTCCACCTCATCCCAGGGTAGCTCCTCCGCGTTCCTCTCCTGCAGGCTGTTGGCACTGCCAATGCTATCGTTGAGACTTGGCGAGCGCTGCAGGCGGCTCCGCAGTTTGACACCTACCCCATCTGCATTATCTTCACCCAGCGTGCCAGCGTCCTCCCGGCCGATCCCAAAAAGCCCGCTGCTGACGTAGTTGCGCCGGAACACCATGGTGCCCAGCCCCGGGCGGTTGAACAAGGACTCATGGCCAGAGTCGGTGCTGACCTCCGAGTGGGCTGAGTCCATGTGCAAACCTGGGTCACTTATGGCACGGGAGACAGTGTCTTCATCCGTGAGGAACATGTCTCTGATATTACGCCGAGTCCACTCCTTGGGGCTGGCGTATGTGCCCTGCTTCACGAACATGACGTCGTTCCCCAGCTGCAGACCAGACAGAGACCGCACGCTTTTCCTCCCATCCTCGTAGATCTTGAAAGTCCCATCCACCTGCTTCTTCTTCTCTAGCTTCTTTTGGATTTTCGTCTTTCCCTTGGCTGTGCCATGGATGGTGGCTTGTGAGTATGGCAGGGAGGTTACCATAGACATGTGTTGGAACTTCTTGCTTAAGGTGCTACTCGAATAGCTGGAGAAGCTCATGGTATCCGAATTATCCGACATCTCCTTTCTGTACCGTTTCTCCATCCTTTCATGGTGCTTCTTCTGCAGCTTCACACAGTCCTTAATCCTCCGCTCCGCATCCCGAAAGGCCTTGTCCTTCAGTTTGCTCACCAGCTTGGGGTTGAGGCTGCTCTGCTTGGCAGCTATAGAGTCCAGGTATCGCACACACTCCATGTGCCCCTTCATGGCTGCCATGTCCAGCGGGGTGTGGTAGTCATTGTCCAGGCACCAGATGTTGGCCCCAAAAGAGATGAGGAAGGAAAGGCAGTTCAGGTGGCCATTGGCTCCTGCCAGGTGGAGAGGGGTGTTCCCCCAGATGTCACATTTGTCTGGATCGCCCCTAGACAGCAAGGAAAACAACTGGTTAGTACGCAGGCATGGCTGACAGACTCTACCGAGATATTCCCAGTTGTGCAGGGGCAAATCAGCACCCTGAACTGCTGCATCCTCAAAATATGAAGTTACACACCTCTGGCCCCAACAGTTTAATTTGAAGGGGGGCTTCTGGAGGAGTGTATCGCTGACATGGAATCACATGCCTGACACGCGAGTCTGTGATTATTCCTGTGACTTGAATTTAGCTCTCAGCAGACAATGTTCCTGCATCAAACTGATTTTTGGAGGAAGGCAAGCCAGATTCTGAATAGCCCAGAACTGAGCTACGGAGCTGATTCTAGCTCAGACCTTAAGATTTTTTAAAACTTTCAAATCTCAAGCATCCCATTAAATGCTAGTCAGATTCGATCTTCAAATCTTGGCTTCGTTCAGATTCTATGGAGGGACATCACAAAATACCTCTCCATACACCACATCCTGCGTGGGACACCATGGGGTCCCACCATGATGGTCGCACCACCATGACACAGCCATCCTCAGCATCGGTTCTGAAACCCACCAGCTGCTGTGCCTTCCCACCCTCCTGTTCACTGGTGCCTGGGGGAATTCAGGGCACAAGAGGACACGCTGTTAGTAGAGAGTAAGAGCAAAGTTGCCGGCACTGGCCTCGGGGTTGGGGTTTTGTGCGGGTTTTTGCTGCACCACGCTTGGTTTCGATTGCATGGCTTGAAGCGCATTGGTATTAGCACATCCTGAGAATCCAGTTTCAGAGAAAGTGGAGATTAGGTTTCTGCACTCAAGAGCTGGACACTCGACTAATGCCACCAGCATTTGCTCTCACACCGTGCCAGACCCTACCCCAGCAAGCTGCTGACGGGACACAACCGCTTGCCCACATCTCCTGCCTTCCATGACGGGATAGACACCAACCTAGGCTCCAAGGGAAGCCTGTCCTCCTGCCACTCCTCTGCATTTGTGATCTGCTGAAACAAGAGATAGTTCACACCCCTGCTGGCACCAGCCTTCGCCCGAGCGCGTGTGCTAATGATATGCAGCCGGCAGCAGTATCTGTCAACAAGGCGCTCTCCCTGTGTGCACATGGATAAGGCAAAGCCTTTTATTAAGGCTCTGCAGCTCCACCACCCTCAAGAGCAACTCCCTGCGGGCAGCAGAGCTCTGGCTCAGCACAGCTCCTGCCTCTTTCCACATCACCCTTTCAATGAGCTCTAGAGGAACCGAGCACTGCTGGTTCCACCACGAGGACCCCAGCTTGGTGACACCAGGAGTCTGGAAGTCGAATGCACACGTGAGACCTTTAGCCCACGTCACTTCACTCCTTGCTGCTTTAGGACCTGTTTTGACAGGAGTGGGAGCAGCAAAGCCCCGAACCCTCTCCCAAACCCCACATGCTCCACGCTTGCCTTGCTTGAAAGAGTCTGAAAACTACTTCAGAGAAAGAGCACAGAGATTACAGGAGCTGAGGAACTTCTTCGCCCTGCCAGCTTCACACCTTCATCACTACTGCCCATGCACAAGACCCAGTAACAGGCACACTTGCCCTCCCCGTACCGCAGGCAGGCTCCCTGCTGCCTGCTCTGGACGCTGATGTCTACTTCGCAATCCTCAGGCTTTGCTAACATCTCAGCTATGTAACACTGAAGGGAAAGGATTCTGCAAAAGGCAGAAGCAATAAAGAGTGTCCAGAGATTAACCTGGAGATTATTCAGACACAGAGTGTGAGCTCCCTGTCTGTATTCCCCAAGAGCTGCTATGAGGTCGCTCAGCTTTCCCCTTGTGGAAGCATCAGCAGCAGCTCCACTACGCACGTATTTTCACAAAAGGTGTAGAAATTTCACCCTTGAGCCTGCTGGCAAACTCAGCAAGTTAGCCAAAAGGTTCAAAACTGTGTAAGCGCCAAAAAGACCCACAAACCCTGCAGGGCTTCTGTATCCAGAGCCTTCAACACCTCTTATAAAAGCACAGAAAGGCTTTGAAGATGGGTGCTAGGGAGGAGAAGGACAGGAGATCACAGGATGGAAGAGCCATGAAGCCAGCAGAAGGAGAGGAGGGAGCTGCAGGTACTCTGGCAATGCAGAGTTTCCAGGAGCAGTAACTCCCCAGCCCTCTCCTCTACCCTCGTAGTGACATGTCCAGGCTGGGAAATTCATGGGGGCGATAAATATTTGATGAATTGCAAGAGAGGAGTAAATTATTGATGGAGCTGGATTAAAGAGCCAGTGAAACTGGAACTGCCAGGGCTGGCGGTGGGACTCCAGCATGTGAGGGTTGTTCGTCTGTTTACGTGTGCCCTGAATGGGCACATGTGTGCCCGACATGCACGGGCAGACAAGCCAGGGCGCCATGAGGGTCCCAACACATACATGGACTCATGATTTGGGCAGTGACTTAGCTGTGGACTCACCACAAACAATCTTGCTCCCCAAGCTGAGCGTATGGATGCTTGATCCATAAAGTACATCTCAGAGCCCATTCTCATGTCTGTCTGGTTTGGGTGGCAAAGAGCAAAGGCAGGGAGGTCTTGGGGGCTTCATATTTGAAGGTCGACTTTCCTCATGCTTTCAGAGAATAAGTGAGGGCAAAGAACATCAAAACCAGCTTTCCCCAGACATTTCCACTGTCTAGAAACAAAGGGATTAGAGCAAAATTAGATCTCTAGGTCCCTTTGCCCTATAAATGTCTGCTGCAGGCGCTAAAAATGCATCAGAAGGAAAGAAGAACGGCAGCTTGCAAAGCAGAGCTGTTTGACCTGGCACAGACAATGAACACGAGGCCCTCTCTGTGGCAGGTGTCTGTCCCAGCAAAACTTCCCCTCCAGGGCGCTGCACGCGAGGAGGTGCTGACTGCAGGGTCCACTAAGTGGGAACGTATTTTAATAACAGGTGTGAAGCGCAGCACTTCTCAACTTCAAAGCGTTTTTGAGCGCTGAGTCAACTCCTGTAATAATCATTATTAAAAACGCTGTTAATTGAGCCCCTGAGGTGGACGTGTGCATCTCCTGAGTCACTGCGTTTGCACTGTGACAGGCACACTCACTCCCTTCCTGCCGGTTTTTCCCCTCCGCTTCTCCCGTGGGATCCCAATTAGCCAGGGAAGCCAGCGGCACTTACGTCCTTCCCTGGCTGCACGTGTGAAGTTCCTCTGATAGCAATGGGCTGGCTCACGCCCTGGCTCATGGGTGTGCGTGAAGGATCGGGCCCTCGGAGCAGGAGCCAGCTGGGTGCAGAGTGTCTCTGGCTCCCATAAGATGTTTTTTGGATATAGGATGAGGGAAAAATAATTTATGGCTTGAGGAAAAAACAACCAGCTTCAGCGAAGTCAGTCAGGGCAGTGACCCAAGCAAAGCCTAGAAACGAGCAGAAAAGATGAGGTTTTTGGAGCCAGCGCAGAGCCTTGGGTCCTGTATCCCAGGCTTTGTCCAGGTGGTGGCAGGTAGGTCAAGGATCCAGCTTTTCTCCAAGGCCAGATTCCCAAAAACCCAGCACCAGATGCTGTAGCTCAGGCCCATCTCAGGGCTTTCTGGCTCTCGCACCAGCAGAAAGCTGGGCTAGCAGTTATTGTCCCTGGGGATTACTGGTGTTGGCTGTACGTGGCACTGCCTAGGGGCACATCTACCGGCTCAGCACGTCGCCATGCCCAGACCTCACGCTGACCCAAGCAGCCAGCTCAGGTGCCGGAAGCGACGAAGCTGTGACAGTGCTCCACCCTGCTCCTTCACCTTCCCGGCAGGTCATCACCCCAGGGAAGGTCCCCACCAACACTGCCGTGTTGCTCCTGACACCCACATGGCCGTCAGCCCTGTGGCGTGCAGAGGATGCACATCACCTGCACGTGCCTTGCTGCAACCTCTGCTGCAACCCTGCCCCAGTCGGAGTGATGTGACTCCCTCGAGCAGCCTGGCTGATGCCAGGAGCCATCTAGTCCCCCTCCAACACACCGCTGAGCTATTTGCACCCCTCTGCCATTAACATCCAAAGCATCTGTGACCCCCATTTTTGTAAGAAGGGAAACTGAGGCACGTCTCTGCAAAGAAACGCCAGGTGACAAAGCTAACTGCGGACCTGTCTAGCAGAAAGACACATCCTCACCTCTCCAGTGGTCCACTCCGAGGCAAGAAAGTCCTGGCCGTTCCCAGCCGAGGCCCCCAGACCCGTGGTTAACTGGAGCTGGACTGATGCCTGCCACTGCCACAGCAGCTCATAACAAACCACGCTGAAGAATTACTGCCTCTGAAAAGCTGCAGCACTAAATGCCAGCCAGCCGGCCTTTTCCCAGCCATCCCGTTAATTGAGTTCGCTTCCCCCGCTGGAGCCCAGCCAGGAGGAAGAAAAAGGCTTTTTGTGTTGCAGACAAGAAGGATGAGCCACTGCTGATCCCTCCATCCCAAACTCTCTCTCCATCGCCATGCGAAGGTGGCACAGAGGCACAGACACATCACAGGCTGTTATGGACAGAGCAAAAAGCCTCCCTCGTTAGCCCTTCTGTGTGAGTTGAGACGATGAGCTTTCCTCAAGGACCTCCCCAGGGATTTATTCCACTTTCTTTCCCCCTCCCCATTTCAGCCCTACACCGCAATCTGCTGCACATGCAGGCATATGAGTGAGGCTCCTTCCCTGATGACAGACCCTAGATAACCCTAAGTGTCCACCAGCCTGGCCTGCCCAGGGCACGACGATCAGAGCTGTGATTTTTGCCCCCAACACCCCCCTCCCACAGCCCTGCTTTCTCAGGGTGCCTCCGGCCACCCTCGCTAGGACATTTCACAACAGCCTGGCCCCAGCACTCAACCTCCCAGCTTGTCTGGGCATCAGCAGCACTGCCCTGCGTTAGCAAGGAGGTCTCGGTGTTTCCTGCTGCCTCAACGCTCCCCCCTCACCCCCTGTGCCTTGGCATCCCGCTGCAACCCACTCGGAGGGTAACCAGCCCCTGCAGCTGCTCCCACCCCATCCCAGCACAGAGCCAGCCCAGTCCCGAGGCCCCCGCTCCCCCGGGCATTGCTCCACGCCGCAGTCCCGCACGCTCCTGCCTCGCAGTGCGGGGCTCTCCGTGCCAAAGGAAGAACACTTTAACAGCAGAGGCCAGACGGAGAGAAATGCCCTGACATTTAGGGACACTCAGGGGTCCTCCCCTCTTGCATCCCAATTGTTATAGTGCAGGTGTAATGTTAACATACCCAACGCAGAATTAAGTTTCATCTCGAACAAGACTTAAATATCTTTGCACATATCGCCCTAAGCACTAGCAGAAAATTACAGGGTCTGCCCACGGGCTCTCCCAGCTCCTGCATGATTTCCCCTCTCTGCACCCCTGTCCCTGGGCTGGGGCTTTTCTGCCTCTCACAGACCCAATGCCAGCTCTGGGGAGCAGACGTGTGCCTGACCGAGCTGAGCTGCAGGCGAGGAGGCTTCACCGATCTCTGTGGGGTCCTGGGCGAGGATCTGACACACGGAGATGGATGCATGGGTGTAAACGCATCCTGCAGCCCCACAGACACACACTGTGCTCCACCATCCATCACGTAAAGGGCACTGGGCTTTTGCCAGGCTATTTTCCCTGTCAGCAACAAACGTATATTAGGCTGTTAATTAAAGAGCAGCCAAGCTGCACTCAGACATGATTGAGCCCCAAAGGACCTTTTAATCCAATACGAATTTATATAAGGGGCCCCTCCAAGGGAAAGCAGCCCTTGGGCTTCGCGGAGAGGCAGAAACTGCTGGCTGGGATGTGTGGCTCGTCAGGGCAGGCAGCGGTGCTGCGGGGTGTCCTGCGATGGAGGCGGGCAATATAGGGATATATAATGATATAAAGTCAGTCAGAAAGGTCCGTGCCGTGGATGAACACCCCACAGCATGAGCCTTTCAGACTGCTTTTCGGCCATCAAAGGGTCTTTGGAGCCATTTCTAACTTTGGGGTCCCATCCCCAGAGCTCCTGCCCTTGTCTCTCTGGCTCTGGGTGGCGATTCCCCTCCTGGCAGGAGCTCAGAGCAGGTTTCTGCTGGGCACAGTCTCTCCTGGGAGGTACACAGTAAGTCACACAGCCCCCACCCAGGGAAGCATCACGGGGCTCTCAGCCCCGGAGCATCTCGGGAGCCACCACTCCAAGCGATGTCCCCTCTCCCCTCCAGACTCTGAAATAATTTTTTCCTGAGCACACTCCTATTGCGCCAGGCACTCGGGGACTTCTCAAAGTGCACACAGCCTTTCTGACCCCAGGATCTGAAAAGAAAATGTTTTACAACAGAAGGACAGCGATGTGTGGGGCAGCTCTGCCTGCGAGTACAGCTGGCCAGGGCCAGGGCAGCCAGCTGAAGGTTTTGCACAAGCAGACGAGAGTATCAGGAGCTGCTGAGAGCCCAGCAACAGGCACAGCAGAGACATGGCCGATGGGGTACGAGAGCTGCAAACACAGCCCAGGGTGGACGCAGAAAATCCCTGCGTGAGAGCTGACAGCCCCACTGAACCCCAATCCAATGTGAAGCAGCAAAGCCCTTCCAAGGAGGTGTGATGTCCATCCAGGCTGCCAACACCAGCACTATTCTTCAATATTAGAAAGAAATAAATCAAGATCAGTGGCACCACCAACCTCGCAGCACAAGGCAGAGGCCACCCCACCTTGGGTGCCTTTAGCTGAGGTGCTCAGAAAAGCAACCAGAGTGGGAAGGAAGCACTGGGATGTGCTCCTCCAGGCTGGTAGGACCAGGAGAGCCACGCACTGCTCAGGAAGGAACTAGGTACGGCAGCTCTTGCCTTAGCACAGACCTCGTACGGTTCCCCCAACACCAAGCTGTAGAGCCCTCCAGGCTGACAAGCCCCCTCAGTCCCACTCCCCTCTCTCCACCACATCCACACTTACGGAGCCAGAGACCCACAGATTTGGTGAGGGACCGAGAGACACATCAGCATCGAGCAGCCCCGGTGGGGGAGGCTGGGCTTAAAGAAATGAGATCTTGAGGAACCTGCTTCTGAATTTCCTGGGCTCCAGGTGCACCACAGGCTGCCCAGGGGTCCCACATTCAGACCTTGCTTTAGGTGAAGCAGAGAAGTGTCACCTCCTGCTAGCTGGCACCGCACGCATCTCCCTGTGCGAGCATTTCTTGGGACAGAGGGAGCAGTTATTCTCTCTGCCCCCTCATTTAAAAGGGCTTTTTTTTGTGGCAGTGACCCGATGTGCTACGCTTCAGCTCTGCCTGTCTTTATAGGACCTGAGGGCAAAAGCACTTGCAGGGGTGCAAGGGGATGACCCTGCCCCACCTGGGGAACTGCAGGTGGGGTTCGGGGCAGGAGCAGAGTCACGGGGTGGTTATAGGGTCAGAGGAGCTGGGAAAACACAGAGCAGTTATCTGGAGCACTGGATTAGACTCAAAGCACCACAAGGAAAGAAAAATAACAGAGGGGAGGATGGGGGGGAGTGTTATGGACAGAAGCCATAATTTTGTGGGGGACCTGCACCCATGCTGACCTGTGAGCAGGGAAGGGGGAAAGATGGGCTCCCAGCTGCTCTGTCCCCTCGGGACCAGCACCGTGCATTCGCCAACACTCACCCTCTGCTGACAATGAGGCGCAGGGCGTCCAGGTTGCCGTGATAGGCAGCCCATAGGGTTGGGGTCATGCCATCCTCGTCCGGCGAGTTCAGGTCCTTCTTGGTGGCTTCCTTCAGGAGGTCCAGGTAGCCATCCCGGGCTGCTCGGTGGTACTGGTCATTCATGGTGCGGAGTGGTCCCCAGGCGAGTGCATGGGTGCCCACGGGGGCTCAGAGGATGGGCATGGAGGTGGGGAAGTGGGAGCTGCCAGGAGGGCCCAGCTTGCCTGGCACAGCTCCGCTGTACCAGGACACCTGAGAAGTCCTGGCTGGGGAGGCAGGAGCTCCTCCAGCCCAGCCAGCCAGGCTCTCCAGTGCTTCCCCTGGGTCCTAAGCATCCTCCAGCCCTGAGAGCTCCTCGCAGCAAACCCTTCACGCACCAGCTCCACGGCATATTAAAAGCTCCAATTAAGCAGCATCACCACGTCGGGCTCGGACGAGTGCTGTGGGCACAGGGTCACGCAGCAACAGCTCGCCGGGTCTACACGTCCCCTAAGCAGAGCAGGCTGCCAGAAAGGCTCCTGGGCCTTATCCTGCCTGACAGCCCTGCCTGCCCCTCACCAGAGCTCCCCCATCTCGAGTGAGGGGCAGCAGCATGCACAGGAAGAAGCGTGGGCTGAGGGGTCGCAAGCCCCTACTCGCAGCCCCAACAGAGCAGGGCAGCAGTAGGGACCTGGAGGGAGGGATGCTCCTGCTCCGTGCAGAGACAGCAGAGAGCAGTGTGGTGACTGCCCCTGATTTCAAAGCAACACCAGGGGTGGGCACAGCTCAGTTTTCCTGGTAAAAAAAAAAAAAAAAAAAAAAAAAAAAAAGGAGATATATACATACATATACATCGCGCTCTCTCTCTCCCTAGTGTCACTAGGAAAGCAACAGCAGACCCAGTCACCATCCCTGTCCCCCAGCCACCCTGCCTGTGCCCACAGGACTCTGCTTTCTAGGGAATTGCACAACAAACTGCACAACAGGAATCCATGATAACCTGAAATAACTCATTCAGGCTGGAAAAAATCCCTTCCTCACCCCCTCTCCCTCTTTGGAGACCAAAAAAACCCACTCCCGTCTGTAGCTCAGTACTTCTACCATGACATGCACAAGGGGCAGCATCTGGCCTTGGGTGTCTTTTATGCTGACACTGAATTTCTGGGTGCGATGAGCCTTGCGGGGAGCTGGATGGCCCCAGGCAATGCCTCCAGCTCAGGATTCCCAGGCCCCGGGCACCCTCTGCCGTTGGCAGAGATGGAGCTGAGCCTGGATGTTGACCAAAGGACGTGGCTCTCACAGCACATTGCGCCCAACAGTGAACCTATCCCTTGGGACAAGCTGTCACGGAGGAGGAATGTCCTGCTCCTCTCTTGTGCATTTTGCCTATCGTGTCCTGTCTCTGGGGATGGAGATCTCCAGGGCTGGATCCTTTGTCTGCCACCACAGCCCTGGGACAGACAGGGTTTGGAGAGGGGAAAGGCAGACGCAGCAGATGGGTGGGAAAGGTAGAAAAGAGAATGGGAAAATGGGGAAAGACTGAAACATGGCAGCAGAGAGGGCTGGAAGGTAACGAGCAGGGAGGAGGAAAGCCAGAGAAACAGGTTATTTATGTAAGCAAAAAAAATGCCCCAAGACAGCGGGGTGGCCCAAAAGCAGTCCCGGGTGCACCCACGCAAGCTGCAGTGATTAACCCCTGGGTGACCGACACGGAGTCACCGTTCCAGCTGCCTGGGGACCCCCGTAAGTGCTCCAGAGGAAAGGTCCGCTCCCTGTACGATTCGCTCGCATCGGCGGATTTGGACTCACCCACTCAGCCTCCCCAGAGCCCTGACATGACATACTAAACACTGAGGTATTTGGCACTGGGACCCTTCGAGATGAAAAGCAGTACAGTAACGTCTGCAATTCATTACCGAGGTTATTTAGTGATTCTTGTATTATTACTAATTAAGCTTGTTACGCTGTACAATGGCTCCCAGGGGGGACTGGAGCATTGCCCAGGGCAGTAAAGGCTCTCTCCTCTGTTGCTGCCTGTCAAGGACAGAAGAGGGAGGATAAATCAGTGCATTTAGCCCAGGAGGACTCTGAACCTCTGGCCTCTGCAAAACACCACCATTATCAGCTCAGATTCACCACACGGGGGTCTGGGCTTCCCCTGGGAAAGGCGACAGAATGAGGCAAGACCAACTACTCACCCCAAAGAGGAACTCCTAAGGATGAACAGAGGCCAGGCAGGGCAGAGCCAGCTCTGCTTGTGGCAGCACGGGAAAGACACATGAAGGTCTCCCTGGGCTGCAGAGTAGATCCTGAGCTCTCCTTCACCACCCCATGTTGTTCAGTTTGATGCTGTCCCTGTCATGCTGCAAGAAGGAGCACAATGGTGAGCAGGCAGGCATGGGACTGAGAAATGCACAGCAAACTGCACCATCTCTGGGCTTGTCCCAGAGAAGGCAAAAAAAAAAAAAAAGCCATCTGCAAAAAATGCATCCTCATGAATGAATAAAACTTGTCCCCATCCACTCAGACCTGCCCTGGGTCCCCCTATCTCCCCCACCAAAATATAACAGCTCAGGTAAAAGAGATCATAGAATCATAGAATGGTTTGGGTTAGAAGGGACCTTAAAGATCATCTAGTTCCAACCACCCTGCCACGGACAGGGTCACCTTCCACTAGACCAGGTTGCTCAAAGCCTCGTCCAATCTGGCCTTGAACACTGCCAGGGAGGGGGCAGCCACAGATCTTGAGCAAAAGCTCCTCCCTCACCTGGCAAACGCTTGAATCCCACGTGCGCTGTGGTTTCTTTCTCCGTGAAAGGAGAGAACTTAAGCTCCTGAGGGCCAAAGGCGATCCCACCCTGAAAAGTCAAGGGCAGTGCGTCAGCAAAGGGGAACCTGGATGCCAGTCCCCAAATCCTGCCCCATTCTAGTACTAACGCTTCCTCGTTGGCACCATAGGTGGGAGAAGATTGAGCTGCCCTTGGCACTTAATAGATACAAATGCAAATTTCTTCCTTTTCCTCAAAAATATTTCAGACATAGAGCACGCTGATGGGTGAGGCATGGTGTTTACTGTGCGCACTTAACCAGAAAGCCAAGCCCAACATCATCAGCAAAGATAAGTTCATCACCTAAACCATCTTCTCTGAAGGGAAGAGATCTCGTGCCTGCAGGTAGATGGGTTTGATGGGGTGGCTTTTCTCTATGGTGACCGTGACCCTGCGACCGAACGGTCCGTGCCATGCTTAGCAGTGTTGTCATCTCATGCCCTCCCCGGGTAAATAACCCTTATCTCCTCATCTCTCTCCTGCTTCCCCAAAATCAGCTATTGCACAAAATGGATCACATGAGTTTCTCTGAGAAGCCCGTGAAGCCCTGCTCTCAGCTCCAGACATGGTATAAATCA
Source organism: Nyctibius grandis (assembly GCF_013368605.1). Taxonomy (NCBI): domain Eukaryota; kingdom Metazoa; phylum Chordata; class Aves; order Nyctibiiformes; family Nyctibiidae; genus Nyctibius; species Nyctibius grandis. Next base: position 6,789,366 of record NC_090672.1, on the reverse strand, counting down.
CAGAGATATCCCCACGGATATAAATTCTTCGGCTGACCAAGCTGCAGCAACGGGGAAACTTCTCCGACAGCCTGGCAAGAGCAGAGATTTGGATCCGAGGCAGCAAAACAGGTTGGTGGAATGGCTTTGTTTGAATAGTTAATTTGCTTTGTTTCAGGCTTTTGATTGAGAATCAATGAAGTCCCAAGGCTTGGCACAGGCAAGGGGCTTTAGAGGGAGTGACAGCAGAAATAGGTCACATCCTCTTGCAGGGACTGGTATAAACCATGATGTGATGTCCCAAAGACTCCCAGGGCTTTCTTACCTTTCAGTGGCCTGTTCCTCAGCCAGGAAGTATGACATTTTCTCAGAATTTTTTAGTGGTTGGCATTGAGAAATCAAACCACATTGGCTGTTTGCCCCAGGATATTTGATCCTGTGCATATTTTTCTGGTGCTTTTCCAATATCTTGCATCAATAAACACCTAAATGTTGTGTGACAAATTAGGCATGCTTTATTAAACTGACGTGGGATGTCCTCAAGCAAAATTTTCTTAAGAACAGCCTTCAGGGAACCGGGAAGAGAAAGGTTGAAAATGAGCTCATCCCTCTTTTTGCGCTCCTTGTCTCAGCCTTCCCCATTCCTCTGATACGTCCTTTTCCTCCTCATCACATGTCCTGCTTTGGTCCAACCCTGGACTATTCAAAATGAAGTGACGCCTCTCATTCATGGGGCTCTCCTCCCAACAGCGTTAACCCTCAGCTAAGGCATTAGCTGAACCATGACCGAAGAGCCCGTGCGGAAGGACAGCGAGACCAGACACCCCAACTCCAGTATGGGCTGCGGACACAAGGATGACAAAGCCAGCCTGGCTTCGAGCCAGATAACGTCTCTCAGCCACCAGTCTCATCAGCCCCCCTCCACTCCTGCCTCCAAGGAAGTGTGGAAAAAGGGTGGCCGCATGTTCTCCATCCTGCTGGCCGTGCACTTGGCCCTGCTGGCCTGCACGCTGGTGAGCAGCGGGGCTTTTGAGAAGATTGCCGTGCATGATTACGATGTCTTCTTCCTGCTGACTGTCATGATGCTGATAGTCATCGTATGGATCATCTTCTACCTCGCCGGCACCTCCCGGTGCCCAGATGCCATCCTCTGCAAAGACTCCCACGCTGGGCCCGTCTGGCTGAGAGGTAGGAGCTCTCGAAGGGCTAGGGCTGGAGGTGAGATGCAGTTCATGAGGGCATCAGTTATTGCAAAGGGAACAGCAACCATCTGGGGCACAGTCTCCTCCTCCTATGCTGGGGCACAGCACCGTGCCCTGCTTCAGAAGGTTAGCTCCTAGTCAGTCCCTCCACTGGTTTCACTGCCAGGTGTCCCTTTATCTGCAAGGGCTCTTGGTACTTTACACCAGGTTCCCTCCCAGCCTTGTCATTGCTCTTGCAAGAGTTATTAGCCCAAGCCAGAGCACAGGGTTGATTGAAAATTCCTTCCAGCCAAAATTATTGTGTGATTCTGTTGGTGCCAAGATAATTTGGGTGCTGGGAGAGAAGTAGAAGCAAAGCCTCTCCATGTCAATAGTTCCTCTTCTTCCTCTCATCTATCTGCTTTAGCCCACACATGCATACATCTGTCCAATCACCGATATTTTGGTTCCTCAACAGGAGGCCTGATCCTATTTGCCATTTTCAGCCTTGTCATGGATGTGTTCAAAATAGGATATTACTCGAGCTTCTACAGCTGCCTGTCTGCGATCAAAATAATCTACCCCATTGTGCAAGCAATATTCGTGGTCGTCCAGGTGAGATGGTTGTGCTCTGTCTCGGGGACGGGTAGAGAGACAGAGCCACCAGCAGAAGGAGCTCTGATCTCATGGATATAGTTCAACTTCCCTTGCAGCAAATGCAAGTGGCTTAACTCAGCCCCCACCCAGCCCATATCTTCTCCGTCCAACCACGACAACTTCCAGCTGTGGCAACTCACTTTAAGGCATTGATTGAAACTTGTTCCCGTACTGTGACATTTTGGCTTATGCCAGGATGGCTGGTCACAAACTCCAAGCAGCCCCCATCCAGCCAGGTCTCCTTTCCCATGAAGGACAGAGAGGGAGGAGGACAGTCAGGGCAGGAACTGCCTTGCAGTTTGAAGCCCCTACACAGAGGGCCATCTGCTCTGGGACAATACCAAGGAGGAAGAGGTTAAATAGGGACAAGTTAGACAGGAACAGGGGCTGGCCGCGGGCAGAGCAATGGCAGTGGGACAGGGCAGGAGGAGCAAGGAAAGAACAGACCACATGCAGCAAATGGCCAGGATTATGGGCTAGTAGGCTGGGCCCAGACGGACCCAAGTGAACGAGGCTCCAGCCTGCCTCTCCTGAGCAGGGAGATCCCTACTTCAGAATGACGTGATTTCCTTCCTTGTTTTGTTGGAAATAACAATTTCTTCTCTTGCCCCTGCCAGACATACTTCCTGTGGATCTCTGCCAAAGACTGCATCCACGTACACCTGAACGTTACCAGGTGAGCACTGCTGCTCTTTGAATCCCACTGGTCTAGAAGACCTGAGCCACCACAAACCCACAGTACTCTCTCACACAGCTAAAATGCAACAAGGGGATAATCCCACATCCCTTAATGCTGGCCAAAACGAAGCCTGATGAGTCTCCAGCTAGCCTTAGATCCCAGCTTACGCAGTTGAGGTTTATGACTTATGGATCTAGCAGGGTTGGGATTCAGTTCAGGAATACAAGCATTACTCAAAGCAGATTAGTATTAAACAAATAATTAGCATTAAATAAAATGATTCATAGCTGACTTTTGCTTTCCTGGGGAAGACAATGATGAAGTGGGCAAGCCTCAGGCTAAAACAAGATCTTGGCCTCTTTTGCAAGACTGGATTGACTGGAGACCAACCCAGACCTATTAATCTATTCACTAGTGAGAAGCTCTTCCAAAACCAACATGAGGAATCAGGCCTTGCTAATACCCATAAGCATGAACAAAAGATAGGAAGAGAATGAAAGCAGTAAAGCAAGGGTCAGGATTTCTAGCCTCAACTACTACAGAGTCCTCACACCACTTCAGTCATCTTCCACAGTCCCTCTGAGCACGTGTACATCTATAACATGGGTGGGACCAACATGGCCTGGAGCCATTGCTTTAATCTCATGACCCCCCTCCTTCTTCTGCAGGTGCGGCTTGATGCTAACACTGACTACAAACTTAGCAGTGTGGATGTCAGCAGTGACGGATGAGTCCGTCCATAAAGCGCATTCAAAGTTGAAGAAGAACGTGACAGAGGAAATCTTCAGATGGCTCCTGAAAGGTAATCTGCCCATTTGTGGAGCCATCTGGTCCAGGGAGGGAGCCCAAGAGGCAGAAATTGGTCTGCAAGGCAGGTTTTATCCCTTTTCAGAAGGCCTATCTAGAGCTGAAGGTCCCTTTAACAGAGCTGGTATGTTAAAAGCCAGGTCTTAATGCTCATTTCTTAACCTCTATCACAGAGGAGTCACAAAGGTGGAAGGCCCTGCACAAATGGGATGGGAATGAAGAAGGGAAGGAAAAAGAGAGATTTAACCTACCACCTAACTTATTCAGAAAGAACACGAGCACCAGAAAGCTGAGATTGAAGTGTCCTTGTTTTCGAAGTGGTCACATATTCTTTTGTCCTTGGTTTTGTTTTTCACTGACGCTAAGTATCCAGTTCTTCAGGGCTGCTAAGAAGTGCTGGCTCCTTGTTTTAGTATCACTACATCTATGTGTTTTTATCTTGTTTCAGCGGGAATAAGAAGTAGCTCAGCCGAAGACTGCAATTGCAACAGCCAAATCTGCCAGATCTTCAAGAATGGCTACTTTTGGCTGTACCCCTTTAACATCGAGTACAGTCTCTTTGCCTCTGCTATGGTCTATGTCATGTGGAAGAATGTTGGACGCTTCATAGACCACCACTCCCACCACATTCACCGCCTAAAGGTCAGGCTCTTCCGAAGGACCTTCTTTGTAGGCATCGTGTTGGGCCTCATCATTCTGGTGAGTGGTTTGGGAGTCCTTATTCTTTATGAGGTGCAAGTAAATTCCAGCAAGAAGAGCCAAGCACTCACCATGTACTACATCTTCAACATTGTTTGTCTGGGCCTGATGTCTCTTGTCTGCATTGGGGGCTCTGTCATCTACCGGTTTGACAAGAGAGACATGGATCGGCACAAGAACCCAACCAGGACCCTGGACGTGGCCCTGTTGATGGGTGCAGCCTTGGGGCAGTATGCTATTTCTTACTACTCCATTGTGGCCATTGTAGCCAGCACACCAAGGGACTCTATCAGTGCACTCAACCTCACCTATGCCCTCCTAATGATTGCCCAGCACACCTTCCAGAACATCTTCATTATCGAAGGCCTTCATCGGCAACCCCCCAAGGAAGACCACAAGCACCATTCTCACCAGAAGGATCTCTATGGACTCACCTTTGTCAACATCAATGCAGTGTCCCTCCGTGTGCCCGACAGTGGCAGCACCTTGGCACCTAGCACTGCCTCTGGCACTGAAGCCATCCATCCTTCTGACCTTGTGCGGTCCCTCACCGCCCCCAAGAAGATGAACTGGAGGAGGAAGTCCTTAAGGGAGATCTCCATGTTCCTCCTGCTGAGCAATATCATAGTAAGTACATGCAGAGAGAAGAGTTTGTCAGGGTAGGGAAAAGGGAAGCAAGCACAAGGGAGAAGTGTCTGTGAAGGAAAGGATATGGCCCATGCAAAACCAGTCCTTTCTGTGCCTCCACTAGAGAGAGGGCACACTTAATGGTACTTGTATGTGCAGGGAGCTGTGATCTCCTTGTCACTTAAAAGCAAGAGCAACTGCCCTGGAGTTAAGACATTTTAGGCTATGCCGATAGACCTGTCCCTTACCACCAGAGCATCAGACAACAAAATCAGTGGGTACAAGAGAAGAGTCAGTTTCAGTATTTCTATTGGGTATTAGCGGATATGTAGAATAGCTTGTTAAAAGCAATAAAATACATTAAACCCTTCTCTTACACCCTCAAAGAAAGGATGTTAAGGGACAAATACCTGGGGTGAAGTCTGGGTTTTCTTGAGAAACGGCAGCATGACTTCTCAAAACCCCTGGCCTAGGAGTCCAAACCCTGATCCCAGTCGCTGTGAGGGGAAACTGGTCACTGACAACTTCAGTTGGGGCTTCCACTTTCATGAGCAGCCAGGGGACTGCAGTTCCCTGCAAAAGAAACGTAAGATTACGGCTGCACCTCCAAAGCAGCCAAGCACATTACATCTCTCGAGAGCCTCCAAACCCCCAGCTAGTCAGTCACATCACGTCCTCAAACTGATTTTACACAGAAGCTCACAAAGAATGGGCTGACAACCTCCATGCAACCAGGTACACATGCTGGCTGGACTTCTGAGCTCGACGCACACAACCGAGCCTGGGGAGACCAAGTTGCTGCCAGCTCAGCCCTACTCATGCTTGCTCCATCCAAGAGTTTGAACAGGCCAGGTTCATGCTAACACAGAACATGCTCAAGTTCTTCTGCTGGTGAGTGCTTCAGCCCTTGGTTCAAGCCTGTCTTTGAGCATGAATTGAAACTAGGCTTAGGGTGCAACACTAGATTATACTTGATCTTAACGTAAACACAGGCTCCTGGCATAGGTCCCATGCTCAGAAGGTCGCTCTTTTCCCACCCCTCGGTAGCTGTGATTGCAGGTCCTTGCTGTACCACGTACCTTTCTCACTGCAGTGTTATTCTCCCGTTTCCTCAAACAGCTCTGGATCATGCCAGCGTTTGGTGCTCGGCCCCAGTTTGACAACGACACAGAACTGAACTTCTATGGGGATTCCATGTGGCCGGCCATTGTGGACATTTGCCTGCCCTTTGGGATCTTCTACCGAATGCACGCAGTGGCCAGTTTGCTGGAGGTCTACATCATGTCCTAAGGAACTCTCTCGCAAGGAAGATGAGATACTCCTCAACCAATCCACCTTCTTTCTACCCCGGGGCTGGGACACTGCCCAGATGTCCTGAGGGGTCCCCAGCACTACCTGAATCATGTTCCCTTGCAGTGTTGGGGCATTTATGAACTGTCAGTGAAGATCATCCAAACATAGTCCAGATTTTATTTTTGCTACGTGTGTGTGGATGTGCATGTGTGTGTCTGAAGTTCTTAAAGCTTAAAAGAAAAAAGATAAAAAAAGGAAGGTGTCCAGAGTAGGATCATGGTAATTACCCTTGGTTCATGCAGAGACTCACCTTCCTTTTAAAAGCCTGTTCACTCCATGCCCCTGATGCACTCTCCAGTGGGTGCTCGGCACCCTCGGCCAGTCAGTGCCTGCCTGCACGCAGAGACCAGGGGGGTATGAGGGGCTAACGCAGGCGTGGAAGCCAAAGAAAGGGAAACCACTTCAGCTTCTGCTACGGCCAGTCGGAAACCACTCCCCTGCAGAGATGTGAAAAACAAACCAGCGACCACCGAAGGCTTTGGGAAACGTTTTAATCTTTCCTCTCTGTATTGCCCCTTTATATTGCCCCTCTTGACCCCTCCCTGGATCAGCCCCTGCTGTTTTCCTCCCTCTCTGGGGAGGCGTCACTGCTGTCGAGTGGCTTTGCTCACCGCAGCCCCTCTTCCCCAGGGGCAGGTCATCTCCCGGGAGAGCTGTGCATGTGGTCCTGGGCTCGCCCTGATACGGGATTGCTCTAAGCACAATTTTTTTCCCCAGTTTTCCTGAATCAGGGCTCAAGAGCCACAAAGATCATATGGGCAATACAGTCTGGTGAATAATAAAGAGATTTGGTTTTCTTTTTTCTTTTTTTTTTTTTTAATAGATCTTGATTTTTTTAATATATGAACATTTTTGTATGCAAAGTTATTTATGAAACACCTGATTTTCCTTATGGGGTTTTACAGATTCAGTTATTTATTGATTTCACTGTAACACTGAACTCCTGAAGGCATCTTCTGTGCCCTACACCACAGAAATCAACCCAACGCTATGGCCAATTTGATCTCCCGTGCCCTGCAGCCACGCTTGCACTGCACCCTCAAGCCTGCACGGGCTTTGAGGCTGTGAGCACAGCCTGGCACCCAGACAGCCTCTGTGCACGTAGCAGTGGGGCCCCAACACAGGTTTTTGGGTGCCTGCAGCTCTCCATGAACCACAATATGGTTGAGGGGGCTTTCAGAGCAGGACTCCTGGGCTGTAGGAGGTAGGAACGAGCCTTTCCGCTGCATCCAGAGTCCAAGGGGAGCCTGAGAAAGCCCGTGCCCCCAGGCTGGGAGGGTGCACGCCAAAACGGCACAGCTGAGTACCAGGGTTTATTGTTCCAATAAAGAACACTGCAGAGGGGGCAGAAATCATCAAGCCTTTTTTCCCTACAGATGTGTAGGCATCCGCCAAAGAAAAAAAAAACCAATAAATGGAAATCACGATACTTGAACTGGAGTGATGCGATTTTCCACCCCCCCCCCAGCCCAGACTGCCAGCCCGGGCTCACACATTTCGAATCACCTTTCCCCTCCAAACCTAGCTCACCAAACCAGAAGGAACTGGTGCCTCCAGCTGGTCTGACACCAGCCTGCCTGCCAGCAGCCGCCTTCTGAGGTGGGTAGAAGATGGGGTAAACCCTGATTTCCCCTGGCCCCAGAGGACTGCGCTGATCCAGCACCTCTGGGGTGGGTCAGTCCTTCCCCTCCCGAGCCTGGGAGCAGCCAGGCAGCCTCTCCCAGCCCCACCGACCCAGCAAAGGCCTGCTTTAATTTTTTCCATTGATCTGGTAAAGATACAATCTCTCCCTAGAAACTTTACCTTTCATAAAACAAAAGCCTTATTAATTTTAACTGCAGGAGCCAGAGATTAAGTCAGAAAAGAGACGTAAACGGTGCACAGACGTCAGCCTTACGTACACCCCTAGGCATTGTTTTAGTCCAAGCTGCTAAGCTCAGACAGGGGCAGAAAACACTTTTAATCACCTACTCTGTTCCTGGGGACACATCAGGTTTTCCTCCTGCGCACTCTTGCTGGTGACTGGTCCCAGGTTCCCAGGGCTGGACACACTGAGCGAGGCAGGGCAGAGTTTGAACTGCTCTTCTATTCTGGACAGACACTGTTGGGGCACTTCTGGGACTAAATAAACTCAGGATGGGTGCAAGGAGAACCCCACGATACAAGCAGCACTGATACAGGCAATAACCCCGAATCAACCTCTCCAGGGTGCTGGGTTAGCAGGAACTACAACATCCAACCACAAGCCATCACTTTGGGATAAACCAAACTGCTGTGGGGACACCACAAGTTCTGCAAGGACCCCTTACTAACCTGAGGCATCTCCACGCTGCAAGTACAGGGACAGCAGGGGTTTCCAGACGAGGGCTGCGGTGTTCTTCTGTCCTCCAGCCGCATACGTGCATCTTGGGAGAGGCAGCAGAGAGGGAAACGGCCATCATTGAACCCTATCTATATACCCAAGAAAGGGGACAGAGGGAAAGTGAGCACCCAGAAGTCCAAAAAGCAAAAAAACCTCCAAAACCCAAACCCTAAGAGAACTCCACTGTAACCACGGGCCCTGCTGTACGCTCAAGGATTGTCTCCTAGAAGGTATCAGCTCGTGGTCAGTTAATGTGCAAAGGGGTGATCTCCAAGGCCGATGGAGATCGGCCAAAGGTCCCTGGGCAGCTCCTTCGGTGCAGCCAGCATCCCAGGTGTGTCACCCAAACCCGGGTGCACCCCTGGAGAAGGTGCTGCCGCATCCTAGTCCCACAGATCCATGTCCTTCCCTGGGACCCCGCACTGCCAGGCGATGCAGCCGCCTGCTCCATCGCTACCCCATCACCACGGACCCGGGACACCCCTCCTCACAGCCCAGTTAAAGAGGGGGACGTCTCTCCCTGATGGAGAGTTTTATGTAAGGGGAGAATGTCCAAACACGGAGTACCTGAGTAACATGAAGGGGTCCCACTTGGTCCTTTGTACACACGTCCTCGTGACAGATCCCTGCAGACAAGCACTGCTGTTAGCTCCGTCTTCCACACCTGGAAGGAGGGAAACTGAGGCATGGGAGCTGGCTGAACAGAAAGCCTGTACTGGAGCAGAGAATGAGGCTGGTCCCCGAGGCCACCGGCAGCATGCTGCTGACTGCTCATGGCATTGCATCAGTCACGATCTGCTTTAGGGGATGAGGAATGGGGACAACAACGTGCCTCGGGGTGACAGTTTAAATGGCAGCCGTTGCAAATGAATGGCTACAGGAAAGCAAAGGGCTGCCCTGGGGCTCTCACATCTTGCCAGGGGCTTCCAGCCTTGCTGGCTTTGGTATAAAAGCCCCCTTGGCCTGGCAGGGAGCTGAGGACCTACTGTGCTGCGGGGGTTTGGTGGGAGCACTGATAAAAATCACTCATCAAGGGATGCCAGGGTTAAGAGCTCAGCTCTGGCTGAGCTCAAGGACCTGCAGATCCAGCGCCCGGACTTGAGCCACTGCATGAGTGCGAGAAGGTGCTGATGCAGACCCCGGCCTGAGGCATGCGGTGCCAGAGCCAGCAAGGGACAGCAGCAAGAAGGGGAAGAGACAAAGAGCAGGAGATCAGAAATCACTGCTCAGACAAAAGCAGGGAAGGCCACAGCCAAGGTCAGAACTGAGTCATCATCCCACTGCTACCAGGGTTTTGCATCCCTTCCTCTGCTTCTTAATCATCTGTTATTTGAGGGCGAGTTTTGTTTTATTAGGAAAAAAAAAAATAAGCCTTTTATCTGTGTGATTTGCTCTGAGGTGTGTCAGGGACAGGGGAGGAATCCAAGTTAATTATTACCTGCCAATGCAGCAGCTGGAAAGCTGATGCACTGAGGAGGTCACCAGGCTGGAGATGAGGGATGGGTTTGCAGGCCAAGGCAAGGCGCAGCCTAGGAGCAGGACTGGCTCTGGGGCGTGCTGGGAGCCAGGGACGGAGCTGGTGGTGGAGGAGGTGATTCCCAGCGACCAAGGCAGTGGTCCTTGCCAGCAAGGAGCAACTCAAGGCTGGCAGGAGGTCAAAGCAACCTGCCCCAAGGGCCAGCAGGGAAAAAGCAGAGCCGTGCTTCACAAGTGGAGCCAGCACACACCCACGGAGCCCACCCGCTCCCACAGCGAGGGGATGGAGCTGGGGCGGTACGGCACGGCCCACCCTCCCCCGTGTCGGTGACGCCGCTCTTTGCGGTCACCCCCAAAAGGCGCTCACTCACCAGCCGCACGGGAGACGTCACCGGCGCAGTTATCGGCAGAGGAGGAGGAAGGGTGTGGGTGAGCCGGGGAGTCGCAAGGCGCACGGCATTCCTGGGGCGGCCTTTAGGCAAACAGGGCAGCTGGGCACCAACCTCCTTCCTCCCCGGGTCCTGTTTACAGATCCGCTTAGCCCAGCCTGGGTGTTATTACTGCTAATGCACAGATAACGCCATTAATAAGCACACTGCTGATAGCAGGGGAGCAAACATCGCTCCTAACGTTCAGCAGCTTTCGCTCAGCCTCCGAGCAAAGGCAGCTTCTCCAGGGCAGTGATTTATGGGATCGATCCAGTCAGTTCAACTCATCCTCTCCCTTCCTGCCCCTCTCCTGCACGCTTGCTGACTTAATGACTTGGTTAAACTTGTGTCAATTCATTGCGGTTAAACAGCTGCTCTTCTTCAACATGAAGGCCGAATTAGGAGGATTAACTAGTCTCCCAGGGCTTTACAGCTCCTCTGGGTTCAATCTGAGCTCCAAAGCCAGGGGAGGGCAAGTCAGGCTGGGAAGGATGCCTCATCTTTGCAGCCCAGATGCACAGTCCCTTTGGCAAAACCCCTGGGGCACAGCAGGCCCCAGCATTTTATTTCAGGCCCATCTTTAAAGGAAAAACCTCCAGTTTCACTCAAACTTATTTACTCCAGGATATATTCAGACTCCTGGCCTCCATTTCCCAGTTCTGCTGTCACCCCAATTTAGGACCATGTGCACTGAAAACCAGCCAGGTTTGTTAATGTCTTGCACGTAAATTGTTGGCTTTGTTCAAGAAAGAGGCCGACCAAATAGCTCTTGGAATATCCCAGTTCCCTGCTGAGCTCTAGAATGGGGTCCAGAGAAAAGCCAGGCACCGCAAGGAGAGCCTGAGTGCACTCAGGGCATCCCAGAGCATCGAAGTGAGGAGCAAGGACATGGTCCTATGAGCAGGCTAGAGATGTGGATGCTTTGGGGGAAGGCAAAACAAATCTAGCCATGGGTATTCATCAAAACCTGCCCAGATCAAAGCGTCTGGGCTCCCCCACAGCAGTGCAAGGGTTTGGTCAGACATTAAACACGACTGTTTTACTGGCAGACATTAAACACAATGGCTGCACCAGCACACACTGGGTGTTCTCGCCCGGGACCAATGGGCCCCTTTCACTCTTGTTTTCCATCCCTTTCGTCACATCCTCACGCACGATAACCTGTGCTCCCTCACCCACTCCTACCCCTAATCAGCTTCTTGGGAAGTGTTTCATGGCTCTGAACTCCCAACTCACATATTTGCCAGCTGCAGGAACCCCAGGGTTTAGGGGGTTCATCCTGGGACACACGAACATCTCCTCTCCTTCCATGGAGAGGTCCATCCTCTCCTGATGGACCCTCTGGGCTCACCAGCTCCGGCAGAAATGCCAAATCCTCATTGCCAGCCACAAAACTAGAGGGATCGGCTCACCACAGGGTTCCGAGAGAGAAATCACTTTGCCCCGCAACAGGAGAGGGAACGGGGACAGCACAGCTTGGACCTAAAGCATCCCTGACCCCGCATGGCTGAGCCTGTGGGGTTTGCACGTGAGGGTCCGGTGCTGAAGTCAGCATTAACGGGTCATAGCCAGCACCCCCCAGAGAAGCAACCAAGAAGCGTCAAACTGGAGTAGTCCATGCACATGGGCTGGACTGTGAGTTTTGCCTTTTGGGTCAGTCCAAGTATCTGTGCGCTGGAAAAAGGCACAAAGTAATGGTACATTTGAGAAAAAAAACAATCTTAGGATCTACCTAAAAACAAGGGAGTGGGGAACTCCAGTGCATTTTAGCCAAAGCAGCATGGCTAAGCACTCCCAGCACAAGCCGGTGCCAGGAGATTAGCTCCACACTCGCCTGAGCCGTGGCACAAATTAGTCACCGCTGCTTGTGGTTTCACCAGTTTACCATCCTGTGCCAAGGCCTTTCACATGGGGCAACCCAGCAGGTGCATAAAGGAGCCAATCCCCATTGGCTGCCCTCGGCAGAGCCGGGAGCTTCTCACTGAGTAATTAATGTAATGACAATAATAGACCCAAAGTAAACAAGGCGGGAAAAAAAAAAATCAATGGTCTGGGAGCAGAGGCCGCATTCAGCGGGGAGCAGTCCTGACGGCCTCTGCCCGCGCCGTGGTCCCTCGGAGAGACTCACGCGCATCCTGGTGGCACTCCAGCAAGGGGCTTCGTCATCCGGCATCTGATCCCCCTCGTTAGGCAGCAGGAGGCTGCGGGCAGGTAAGGGCTGGGGCTCAGCTGCTCTCTGCAGCACACAGCTACGGGGTCGAGGGCTTGCGTCCGCGGCGGGAGCTGCTGCGTGCAGCCTCGTCCAGGCGCTCGGGTAACTCCTGACGCAGCATGTTTCCATCTGATCCTTCTGATTTTAGGGCCTCTCCCCTCCCTCCCCTGGCCCCGAAGCGGAGTAGTTACAGCCCTAGGTGAAGGGAGGGCATCTGCTCCTGCACTACTAAGTTAGGAGAGTTTTGGAGCCAAACGGGGAAGAGTTTGGGATCAGTCTCCACTCACAGAAGTGCACTGAATCCTGAGAGACTCCGGGGAGACAGAGCACCTCAGTGCACATGCAAAGGAAGAGGGAAGCACTGAAATTTCAACCCCTTCGCAGGCAACTTCTCCCCCAGAGCCCCAAGACAACTACGGATAATTACCCCCACCCTCAAGCACATCTCAGGGCTGTGCTTCCACTCCAGCCACCCCCACCGCAGCCGCACCCTGGAGTGAAAGCACTTTTCCATACACTGAATCTATAAAGAGGCTGATCTTGCCTGATTGCTGTACAGGGGCAAGGAGATTTCTCTCTCCTGGGAAATACAGTCCTACTGAGGGTTTCCAAAAAGCTCCCACTCTCTGAATGTCTATCTGGGCCAATCCCTCAAACTCCTCTGTCCGTGTGCTCACGGCTCTGTGCTTTGTCCTCTATGCTATAAGTAGAAAAAGAAAGAAAACCAGGTGTTAACGCTGTCCGTTCTCAGCCCTCCTGGGTGGGAAGCTGGATCTTTTCCCAGCAGCTTGGATCAAAACTTACAGACCCTCTTTTATTCTCTCCAGCTCTGCCACAACCGGTGTGACCGTACGAGGAGTTTGGTGCAACTCTCATAGCCCAAAAACACAAGGAAGAGATTGGACCCATCAACCAAAATCAAACAGCTCTGAATTTCAGAGCAGGTTTGAGCTTGCTCTGTATTTCCACCTAATCCTTACAGCAACAAAGGGAAAGGAGGAAACCTGAATCCAGGGCTGTACGCAGAGGAGGTGCGAAAGGTGAGGATGGGAAGGATTTGGTCACCGCTGGTCCCAGCAGCTCCAAGTACCAGTGGAGCAGGGCAGAGACATCAAATACCCGTTTTAATGCAGGTGTCTCTGGACAGCTTTGGGCAAAAGGTCCTTTTCCCAGTGTCCCACAATGTCTCTGTCCAATGGGGAAATTTAATGCCTAACCTGGGCTAAACACCAATCTCTTTTTGCCTTCATCCAGCTTCTGGAGAGGGAAGGGTAAGCTGCAAAGTGAGGGAGGTCACCACAGAGCACATCCCAGCATGCCTCCCCCCCATCCTTTTTACTTTTAACCTCCCCTTTGTTCAATGTGGCAGGTCACCCCCAGGCAGATGAGCCATGTCGGGCAATAAAGTCTCGAGGCAAAAGCCCTGCCACCACTGCAAGAGCAGGTTGGCCTCAGCCCCAACAGACACCTCCACGATCCACTATGAGAAGTTCTGGCTGTACCGTCACTGCTCTTCACTGCAGCAGAGCGACAGGCAAGCCCAGAAAGCTGGGCAGCTCTTCTCGGGGCTGCTGGCCATGAACGTGGTGTTTCTGGGCAGCGCCTTCATCAGCAGTATGATTTTCAACCATGTGGCCATCACGCTGGCAGACGTCTGGATCCTGCTCTCCATCCTCAAGGTCTTGTGCCTGTGCTGGATCATCTTCTACCTGGTGGGCACCAGCCGGCAGCCGCACGCAGTGCTGCACCGGGATGCCCACGCTGGGCCGATCTGGATTAGGGGTAAGTTCTGCTTTTACCTATCACCTCATGCCTTTCCCCTTCTTCCCACTGCTTGGATGATAAAGAAATTCTTCCCCTACTGCTGAAAGAGCTAGAAGGCACAGGAGATGTAGTTAGAGCATTAGGAATCTCCCAGTGCCCTGTCAGCTTGGGGCGTGAGGCTGGGGGAAGACAGAGCCATAGTAGATATCACAGAGAGGAACCAGAGCAGCCAGGAAAGCCTTGAACTTGGCTTCCCTTCAGCCTCCAGCCCAACCTCACTCTGTGGTCCCTTCCCAAAGCATAACACAGGCACCTCCCACCTGCAGCCCAGCAACTGAGCACGGTGGGAGAGATGTAGGAAAGGTTTTAGGCATGACCACTTTGCAAAGTGAGAGGAGAACTACCACGTTGACCCTCCAAGGGTGTCAGCAGCCCCATGCCACCTTCGTCCTTGTTTAACATCACAGCAGTCCTGTTTCCAGGGGAAGATTCCTGGCCAGTGAGTCACATCCCAGTGACACCCAGGCTTTCCTGGGAGATTTCCCATCGATAGTTGCCTCGCTTTGTGCAATGACAGTTCTCCAAGCAGCCCTGCCTCTGGTCTGTTATAGTTTCTAATTAGCACATGGTCTTGTTAACTAAGCATGGAGAATTAAAGGGAAGAAAGCTGCAAGATACCCGAGTATCTAAAGCTGCAGAGAGATGTCAAAGGCAAAAGGGAAAAGCAATTAAAGGGTCCTAACTTCTGCTAACTTTGGTGTTGCCAAAAGCCTCAGCAGACCTGTGTTCGTCTTAGGTTTTCTCCACAAGGCAGAAACCATCACCTGCCATTAGCTTACCTCTGTCACTCCAGATTGCAGAGAAAAGGCCAAAAACCCTGTTCCCACCTTGTCGCCAGGCACAATACCTTGCACTGTCTCAACACCTTAAATCAGCTGAAGCACGCAACCAGGTTCAGGAATCAGGCTCCTCTTTGTCCCCTTCTCTCAAAATCATGAGACTTCCAAACACCCAAACCCAAGAGGCACAAGGTCTCCAGTCCCCAGCTGGGCCCAGATGCTCCACAGACATGTCTTCATTTATTTACTGGTGCTTTTGCTGTTCGCCCAGGGTCAGTGCTGCTGTTCGGCAGTTTCAGCGTCCTCCTGAATGTGTTTCAGATCGGCTACAGCGCAATTCTCATCCACTGCAAATCCAGGGTGGATATTGTGTTCCCCAGCATTGAAATCCTTTTTATTTGTGCCCAGGTACTGCATGTTACCCTTCTGGAAGCTTGCTTGTCCTCTCTGTCCTATTCCCGGGAGCCCAAGGGGTGCGGGGAAGTGGGGAGACTTGGGAAAGTGGGTGCACGTGAGGCATTCTCATGAGCATTGCAGGCATTGAAGTATCACACACCATTTCAAATACCACCCACCCACACTCCTGATGTGCCAGATTGAGAGACAAAGTAGTAAGGTTTAGAAAGAAATCCCTCTAGCAATACCTGACATGCTGTAGGATCCAGAAGAGTTTGTTTTGAAGCATCAAAGCAGGGAGGGAGGAGAGGAAATGTCAGATTTTGTCAGCGAGGTGTCTGAGACAGCCTCTATTTGCTAATGCACCCCTCCAACAAAATCCTTCGTGCACAAAAGTATCTCGCACCCTTTGCAACTTGTTACTCTGATACCAAGCCTCTTCTTTCCAGACCCAAAGCTATATTTGAAAAGCAAACTAGCTCCCATCTCAGCAGCAAA
The DNA here is from genome assembly GCF_013368605.1 of Nyctibius grandis. Taxonomy (NCBI): domain Eukaryota; kingdom Metazoa; phylum Chordata; class Aves; order Nyctibiiformes; family Nyctibiidae; genus Nyctibius; species Nyctibius grandis. Next base: position 6,773,409 of record NC_090672.1, on the reverse strand, counting down.
CACCCACATATACACAAGACAGAGAAGAGCAGATCTCCCAGACCTCCTCTGGCACTAGGTGCAGGCACACACATGCTGCGGTCACCTAAGGATGCCGGCACGTGCCTCAGCACCGAGATGCGGGTACACACATGCCCCTCCACCACTCGCATAGAAGCAGGTTTGTTCCTGCTCAGACATGTCTTCTTGCCTGCCTGTCCCTTTCCACCGTGTGTGGGGCAGGCTGCCAGCTGCACCCTGTTCAGGGCATTATTGTTATCCACTTGCAGGCTTTTCTGCTGTGGCATCACTCCAAGGACTGCATTCAAGTCCAGCACAACTTCACCAGGTACAAAAAGGGGGCCGGGGGGAAACTGCATTCCACTCCTCTAAAGAAACCCGTCCTTTCTGCTTACCATCTCCCTTATTCCTGCTAGAACTGTCTTCCTCTGGTCTCACACAGACTCTATATTCTGCATCACACAAGAACCAAGCTGTGGCTTGACCAGACCCATCCTCCTTCCATTGCTCCCTTCGGTTTTCACTTCTGCCTTGCACTACTGCAAAGCTGGTTTCTTCCTTCTAACCCCAAACACCTTCCCGCTGCATGGCTTAGGGACCAATTCATTGACTGCAGGATGAGGTGGGGTGGCCTCCCCATTCCTATCACTGGGAGATGTCTCAGCCTCCCCTCCCTCAACTGCACCCAGACCTAGGCCAGTCTCACCAGCAAGTCTGGCAGTGCCTGCCCTGCTCCTTTGCAAATGGCCAAACTCAGCCATATTCGTGTGTTCCAAGTCACATTCTCTTCTCCCAGGTGTGGGCTGATGCTGACCATAGCCACTAACCTCCTCCTCTGGCTCTTGGCCGTGACCAACGACACCATCCACATGGAGGTTGAGTCTCAGCTGCGCGAGGTGGAGCAGCGATTTTCAGGCAAGGCTCCTTTTCACGTCCCTCCTTGTGTTAGGCTGACACGGGTGACTTCTGGGGGGACAACAGTTCTTGATCTCAGCGATTCAGATATCACAACCAGTTCTCCCAAACACTGTGACTTCCCTATTATTAGAGGTTGTCTTGAGGAGACGGGCTGCAAGGGGAGGACCTGATATGAAACCCCAGAACTGAGGGCTAGGAAAGGAAAAGCCCACCGTAAATTAGCACTTTTACTCATATTTACCTGGCAATTGCAAGCGAAAGATTGCCAGACTAGAAGAGACTCACGTAATTGCTGTGCTTTTCTGTCTGAGGATATGGGGGGGAAAAAAAAAGGGGAGACTAATATTCCAAGGGTAGAGAGAGAGGCGGCTTCGCTGTGAAGGAAGGGGTGTCCCCCTTATCCAGCACCAACAGTGTTGACCAGAAGGAACGCTCTGTATTTGGGAAAAGACATTTACTAAACCCTGTTATTCTGAACCCTCACAGTGGTAATCACTTCACTTCCTACTGATCACTGTTTCTGAGATCCATAGAGACAGATGTTGTGCCTGCACACAAGAAACTCCCAAAGATAACCATGAATCCAGGCCATCTCCCTCTTAATTGTTGCCTTCCTCTTCTCATGCTCCAGGCAACGAGACTGTCTTGTGCACGTGCCCAAACACGACCGACTGCAAAGTCTTCCAGAAGGGCTACATCTTGCTCTACCCCTTCAACACTGAGTACTGCCTCATCTGCTGCTCCATGCTGTACGTCATGTGGAAGAACGTGGGGAGACGCATCAGCCACCACGTTCCCCACATTAAGCCCAAGTTCAAGCTCCAGGGGGTGGTCTTTGGGCCACTGCTGGGCACCATTGCCGTAATCATCGGGATCTGTGTCTTCATGATGTACCAGATCCAGGCCACTGGCTCAGCTCCCAACCACGGGGTCTTTGTGATGTATTACTGCTACTACATTGTGCTCCTGCCCCTGATGAGCGTGAGTGCAGTGATTGGGACAATCATCCACGCTTTGGAAAAAAAGGAGCTAGACACGCTAAAGAACCCGACCCGCAGCCTGGATGTGATCCTGTTGATGGGGGCAGCCCTTGGCCAAATTGGCATGGCCTACTTCTCCATTGTTGCCATTGTGGCCACTGACCCCAGGGACCTGTTGAACAGTCTCATCCTGTCCCATGCTGTCCTCCTCATCTTTCAGAACATCACCCAAAACGTCTTCATCATTGATGGGCTTCACCGGCAGCCCTTTGTAGCTGCAACTGAGGCCAGACGTACAGACCATGCTGGGCAGCGTGCAGCAGCTTCAGAGCTACCTGGTGAAGAGGAAGCCACAACAAGCAGCAAACAGGAGCACATACAGATCTCTCCCAGCAGAGAGGAAGAAATGAAAGAAGAACCGAATCATGAAGCCTACGACCAGAGACGAGTGAGCATGCTGGAGCTGGGACAAGAGATCCGGAAAGTTTCACTGTCCTATATCCATAGCTACTCTCACCTGAGTTGGAAGAGGAAGGCATTAAGAGAGATCTCATTCTTCTTGGTTTTGTGCAACATCATAGTAAGTATTGCTCTCTCTGCTACGTCACAGCTTGGCCGAGACATGATGACCTGTGATATAGACATGCTCTTGGTCTTTCTCTTGGGCCACTATTCCAGACAAGAAACCTTTGCTCACCAAGTTTCAACCCAGTGGTGAGGCAAGACAAGACTGCTTTTTCTGTTAATAGCCCACTCCCATAATAAGGTCTCTCTTTTAACCTAAGAGTCAAATATGGCTAGGCTTCCTGGGTGCAGGAAGGAGACAGCTAATAAATCCTTATGTGCCAAAATTTTAGCCTCTGAAAAGGTTATCAAACTCATTAAGGGTGTTTCATGAGATAGGTGGAGAAACATGAGGCACCAGCAGTGAGTCTTTGTAAATATGAGTCTCCAGGATTGAAACTCACCCAATAAAGTACACTGTGCTCTGGGATCTTGAATCAACATGGATCTTCACTGCAGCCTTAATCCAGTGCAAACAAATTGGCCGAGGAACCAGTGAGAGTCTGTAGAAAGAGGAAGCTGACTGGGGCAGAATGAGGCCATCACTGGGTTTCCAGGAATTCGACAGGATTTGGATTATAGCAGTGAGTCAGCAGCATAACTAAGGAATTTGCCTTCTCTTCCCTGGCAGTGAGACTCCTCTGATACTCTTGAAATATTCCTACAACCACTTGAGTCAGCACTGAGATTAGAGTGCAGGTAGGAGACAGTGTCATCCTCTGACTTCTGCTCTTTTTTCCTTACACCTCTAGCTGTGGATCATGCCCACATTTGGGGCTCACCCTGTCTTCGAGAACGGACTGGAAAGGTCATTTTACGGCTACTCCACCTGGTTTGCGATCGTGAACTTTGGCCTCCCCTTGAGCGTGTTCTACCGAATGCACTCCGTCGGGGGACTCCTGGAGGTCTACGTCACAGCCTGAACCAAGCTGACTCCCCTCCCCAGAGGCTGGGGTGAACCAGTGATGCTGAACAAAGACGCAGTAAACAGCAGATATGCACATGGAACCTTTTAAGCTTTTTTCCTCCAGCTTCTGCTTTGACTTCTCCTTGCACAACACCTCCGCAAGTTTCAGAAGAAAAGGAGGTTGTTTCATATTATCGTTTTTTTCTCCACAGAGAACAGACTCAAAGCCCATAAACAAACTGTCTTAGTGCTCTAAGGAAGGAAGCATGCCGGTACTTTTCAGTAGCCTTGCCAGGGGATGCTGTACGGTAGCAAGTAGGACTTTACCAGCTCCTATTGAAATCTTCCAGACAAAAGAACACAAGAGCAACCTTTAGCAAAAGCAACAAAGATTGACCTACACTCCACAGAACCTCAAAAATCCACAGTCTAGGACCCCCAGCCCCACCACTGCTCACCAACCCACCATCCTGCAGCACAGAAGAGACCTATCAGTACTAGTCACACTAGAAGCACAAACACCCACAGTCATTCAGAAACACACCAAACATACACTTTTTACATGTAATTTTCAAAAGTATCATTATGCTGGTAGCTGCTGTAATGGTCAAAACAGGGGCTATTTCTGTTTGTTCCTGGTGCTGACATGTGGCACATCAACTTGTGCGAGGCCCATAGGACCCAGCCCCACGGAAGCGCGAAGCTCTTGCAGCTCTCGGTACTGAAGCGCAGGGCAGGCCTTCAGGCTTGCACCGGCTCAGTGCACCTTTTCCCATTATCAAAACCAGAAGCTACAGCATTACCTTCCCTTACCGAGAATAAACACTGTTTCTCCTTACAGGCACTCACAGAGCCTCAAGTGAGAAGCACTAGAGAAGTACTATGGCTGATCATTACTTGACGTTACTCGTGCACGATGTTATCACCAGCGTGTACTAGCAAAGGTCCCACCCTTGCACACAGAGCTAGTTCAAGAAGGAGCTACTGCCAAATCTACTGTGAATCACAGACTGGTTTGGGTTGGAAGGGACCTTAAAGACCATCTAGTTCCAACCCCCCCGCCACAGGCAGGGACACCTTCCACTAGACCAGGTTGCTCCAAGGCCCATCCAACCTGGCCTTGAACACTGCCAGGGAGCGGGCAGCCACAGCTTCTCTGGGCAACCTGGGCCAGTGTCTCACTACCCTCACAGTAAAGAATTTCTTCCTAATATCTAATCTAAATCTCCCCTCTTTCAGTTTAAAACCATTCCCCCTCATCCTGTCACTACTTGCCCTTGTAAAAAGCCCCTCTCCCACTTTCCTGTAGCCCCTTCAGGTACTGGAAGGCTGCTATGAGGTCTCCCCGGAGCCTTCCCTTCTCCAGGCTGAAGAGAATCCCTCCCTACCCCAACACTTCAATCCTCACTGCTGCTTTGCACATCCACAAACATTTCGCAAGGTGCGCTGCGCACGAGGGAACACGGTTGCACAGTGTGCACTGCTCACAGACCCGTTAGTGCTTGTTCCGTAGGAGACGCGTGCTTTGAAAAAACAGGGGAGAGCAAGGGGCTTGCGGCTATGGGTCCCAAACACAGAGCCTGATGAATGGAAATAAAGAGATTGAATTTTCACGTGTATCTTGTGAAATCTCTGGGTCTGCTCTGCATTCACCACAGACCAGACTCAAAGTCAACTGACACTGACTTATTTGCGTTCAGAGGTTATATGAGATCTAAGGGCAGGCCTTGTTATACAATCAATCCATTTTTCACTATCAAAAGTTTTCATGACTCTTCACCAAGGCCAAACTAGCACGGTACAAAAGGTATCTACGTTATTGCTTCTGTTTCTCTATAAATCAATCCCAGCAGCAGTGTGGGTTTAGGAACAGAGCCTGTTTATGGGTTTTTTTTTTTTTGTGATCCCCTAGAAAACAAACTCCCCCAAGACAGTAACAGTGATGGGAGCTAGAAGCTCCTGACCACACACATCCCGCTCTCCTTAGGACTCAGCGTTGAGGCAATGACAGCACCTTTCTGTGAAACTAAAAGTGCGAATGACTGCACGAGCACGAACTTTGCCCAATAAGCCTTTTTACTTAGGCCTGTGTCAACAGAAATATGTCATGAGAAATAACAGCTGGATAAATTAGGCTCCAATAAAGTTAATTATTATTCTCATTTCACAGTTTGTACCAAGGGATGTACATGAGATCCATACCAAGGTCTGGCCCTTTCAAATGATGAACAGGATCTCAAACCTTCTTCCTAGTTACTGACAGCCTGGGGACAAGCAATGATGTACTTCATGGGCAAACCCATGACCTGGATTTTATCTGCGGTGTAATAGATAAAACACTGTTTAAATTACTGAGCCTCCACTGAGCAGGTGACTTTGGAGGTCTCCCACTGAGACAGAAATACTAAGTCACATACGTACTACACACAGGTAGGGACTGAAAGCAAAGACGGCTTGTGATTTCTTGCTGGTAAACAGTACGGACTACCTGAATACATGATTAGCATGAAGAGGAATGAAGCGCACCAGCTCCAACTCTTACACACAGCCACTGTAGATCAGGTAAGTAGTGAAGACCCTCTATGCCCTTTCCTAACAACACCCAGTTCTAACACTGCAAATGAAGGTAGGAAATCCCACAACAGGCAACAGTAAAAGCACTCTTCCAGGCCAAAGAGAAATGTGGGGTCCAAGGTTTCAGCCCTTTCACTTTGGAGGGTTCTAGTTCTACATGACTCAAGCTGTGGACTGATTTGTGTCTACCTCCAGGAGGGGTAAAACCATGAACACACAGTTTGCATGAAATTAAAACCGCCTTCAGCTCCTTCATGAGACTGACAGTAGGGCTGGGTGCAGTGATCTGAAAGCCTAGTGAGAAGTGAGGTAGCCATGACTCCTGAATCCGACACAGCCATGACATGTCAGTGGCCCACTTGCTCCTTTGTCATCTGCTTCACCATCCTTTGTCATCTGCCATCCATGAATGACTTCCAGAGCTCTCCCAGGGCCAGGGTGCCTGTTTTATGGGTCTCAACTGCACATAGGTTTTAGTACACGGTTCACAAAGTCAGGAGACTTGATCCTGTTTGACCTAGTTCCTTTTTGGTACCCTTTGAGGCAGTTACCTTGGGTGGTGTCTCATGCCATAAGCACAGAAATGGCCAAAAATGCAGAGTTCAGGTTCATTTTCCAGAGTTCAGTCTTCATTTCTGATTACAAAAAAGTCCACACACTGAAGAGGAAGCCAGCACATGGTCTCCTAGTAGCACAAATCACTCCAGCACAGGACAAACAAGATTATAAACCTCTCTCTGGGGAAAAAAAAATAAGCAACCAACTGCATGTTTCAGATAATCTTTATCTTTCTCTCTGTAAGTAAGCAAATAGTTTACAGTGCAAGTTGATTTCCACAAAACAAGGATCAGACTCCAAACACCAAGAAACAAACAAAAGTTTCCAGAGGAATTCACAAAGAAACAAAGCAGAAAAGAGAGGACAGAAGAGATCATGAGAACCAGCAGATCCATGGGAGGGAAGAGGCAAGTGCATGGGACACCAGATGCCCCATTGCAGCTGTGAGGTGTAAGTGCCATACAATCAGAGGCTGGCCCCACCAAATCACATTCTTATATACGAGAGAGATTCCAAGTAAAACAGAGACCTCACTCCGTTGACATCTGAACAGAGATGGGGTCAGGATGGGAGTAGTGCTAGATGGCAAAGTGGGTTGGAGATGGGGGTTGGGTGGGGAAATAAACCTCGCTCTATTTCACATATTTCTTATCCTTCAGAAAATCATCCAGGCTTTATTTCAGCTTTCAGCTGGCCTGGGACTCCAGTCCCCTTTCAGTGTCCAAAGGGGGAAAACCACCTGACTATAAGCCAGCAGTACACTAGAGCAGCACTCTCTCCAGGAGAGGATGGTCATGTTGCTATCACTCTAGCTTCAAAACTTAGCGAAGGGTTACAAGACACAGAAGCGTGTGCCATATCTGTCCCGTTACTCAAATATGTGAGACCAGCTTCCACAGAGTGATCTCACTGGTTCTAAACTGTGGCAAATAGCTCAGGGCCAGTGATCCTCCTGAGAGCCTGAATACCAGAGCACCAAGGACTAAGCTTTGTTAGAGAGGAAAAGGTCTTAGTTCACGACAGGACCCCTCACATTTCATTGTCTAAAGACCATGCAGGTCTAAGACAGCAGTCCCTCCCAGCAGAACACAAAATCTGACTCAAACCCCAGGATGTCTCCACCTACCAGTGTGCAACTCCATGCAGCTGAACCAAGCCAGCCACAGCAGGTCTCCCATCAATCCTAATTCTGGCTTCCCAGACTTCACATGCTTGGGACCCAATACATTCAAGATCTGATAACTTGGTCACCAGCGAAACGCCCTGAAGAACTGAACTTTGCCACAGCTCTCTCCACTCCCTAGTGACATGGAGATGCTTTTCCTCCTACAACTTCCGAATTCCTCCCGCAGCGTCCTGAGTGCCTCCCTCAATCCCCTGCCTTAGACAGTAGTGTGCAAAAGACTCTTCCACTCCCTGCATTGCATCAGCCTGCCAGGCGAAGATGGAAGGATATGGTTCCTTTCAAACCCAGGTGACACTGCCCTTTCAGTCAGTGGGAGAACACTAAAAGAGTTTAACAGCCACATCTCTTCTCCTTGCTCTCACTGAGCCAGTCCCTTCCTCCCCGTGTACTCACATGATTAAGCAGGGCTTTCCAAAGCAACACACACTCCATTGCAACAGCCCACCATGAAGGACAGGCTGCTGGGCCTGGAAGCCAAGGAAAAACTTCTCACGCCACACCAAAGCACCAGCTACTACAAAACTTCCTAAGCAGCTTTCCAGGAAAGGAGTAGAGAGATTCAGAACTGAGGCACAAAGTTTTCCTTCAGCAACTTCTCCTTTCATCTGGATGGGAAAGACTTCCCTACCAATGTGCAACTGAGACACCAGGGAGACACCTGCAGCCAGAAGGGATGCCCCAGAAACTTCATGGAGCCATATGAAAGTAACTGCAGTTTCCAAACCCCATCTCCTGCAGGAATAGCAGCTTCTCCCTTGCACCCAATTTACAGCTACTCTTTTTCAATTAAATGCTGACTCTGACAAGGGCAAGGACAGGGTCAGATTGGTTTCCAAACCACTTCCAGGAGCAAAAGAGTAACAGAAGAGCTAAGAACAGTCTGATTTCTAGTGCAACCACAACAATGGACAATCCCTTAGACATCTTTCACTCAAGGTTCATGGTGAAGGGTGAGGGAAGAGAAGTGAGCTGGAGGGAGGGATGTCCAAGCAGGTCCCAATTAAAGCTTTAAATGAGAGGGAGGTAAATGAAGTGATTGTCCTTTTGGTCTCTCAGCTGGATGTGAGACGCAGGAATAGCTGTGACAAAGCAGCACACAGCAGTCCTTAGATCCAGTGTATTTCTCTTAGTAGAGGTAAGTGCTTTCTTAGACCCGTTGAATTTCAAACAGCTTCACATCTGTGTCATACCAGATAGGGGGATCCACATTCCTGAGAGAGAAAGACAAGAGCCACTTTACTCTTTGTGGCCAGGTACATGGAATTCACATCTCACAGCCAAGATCACAGGAGCCGGCTACACAGAACGCCTTCAAAAAGAGGACACCTTCTTTGCAAAAGAGGAAACTGATGGTTGAGAGACAACGGGCCTTAAAGGCATGACAGTATCTGCAACATCCCCCAAAGCCAGAGCTTTGCGTGAACTCTCTGCACCAGCCCCTCTAAGCAGCAGCCGGGAATAGAAAAGCTGCCAGTTCCAAAACAAGCAGCACTCCCAGAACAACTCCCTTCACGTCACCTGCTCAAACAAAGTTTTGGAGCAGCTGATTCACCCTAGTCTCTTCCAAGGGAACACCACCTTTCTATCCTGTAAATACGAGACAATCCAGAGCTGGCCAAGTACTTGCAATTCTCTCTACCTGCCCCCCAAAAGTTTGGTAAAGACCAAGTTAGACCACACCCAGCTGATTTACCTCAAATAAATAACTCCCCACATGTAGGTCCGGAACCACATGGCAGTGCCCGAGTTAGCCTGGTACTTGCGAATGAGGATGGGGTGAGGGACAGGTAGCAGCCCCACCAGTGTGCCATGCTGCAGGAACTTGAGGATCTCTGATTCATCAGTGAGACCCCTGCAAAGAGACAGATCAGGAACATCCTTAGCATGTCCCACAGACACCCCCAAAACTGCTGCAGCACAAAGTATCAGTCTAAACAAACACAGACACAGAGCCAGCAACCGTGGCCACCAAGAACATGCACTCTCTCCACCGAAAAAAAGAGAAGGGACCAGACAAACAAGAAGCTTGGCAAGCAAAATAACATCTCCTCTGCCGAGACCATGATGCTTTCAATTATACTTCAGAAGGTTTCCCCCAGAGACCCTCCAAATTCATCAAACTCTGCCAGCCTCACAGAGCTCTCTACACACTGCACAGCCCTTTCTCTCCCCAAATGTACTTACTTGTCAATGCAGATCTTCTCCACCTGAGGGACCAGCACCTGTAAAAGCCGCATGATTGTCTGCAGGGGAAGCTTTGACTTCCAAGACATCACCTGTAAGTAGGAAAGCCCACAGGGAAATCAGTGCATGAGTAGTTTTTCTACAGTTATCTCCACTATCTCTACAACAAATGAGGTTTACAAAAACCACAAAGGTGGTGGATGAACTGAGTGCACAACAGCAATACAACAAATCCTGAAGCACTAGAATTATGAGCTACTCAATGAAACTAGCAGGGCACTGGTTTACAACAGGTAAACCAAAAATACTTCTTTGCAGATGGTAGTAAACTTCTGCAGCTCTGACCACAAGTCAAAGACATTCCCCACAGGGAAATCCTGCTCTGGAGGAGTCTCTCCTTTGGGGTGGGGGGTAAGGAAGGCATTTCTGCCACAACTCTTTTTCTCATTATTTATTTCCTCTGTCCACATTCCCTTACCCAATCAGGAGTTGGGGTCCACTGTCCAGTAGAGGATGCACTAGAGAGACGCCTTCGATCCCGTCGGGGATGTGATGCCTCCTATCAATAAACATTATTTTAAAAAAAACCCAACAGAACAATACAAAAAGCAAATCACACCACAGCAGAAATACAACCCATTTTCTGTTGACTTCCCCCCTAGGTTTTCCAGAGCACTGCCGGGAAAGACATCTCAGCCTGTTCCGAGAACAGATCAAACCCACCAGACCTTCATTCACTGAAACCATGTGCTTTGCCTCAGTGAGTGGCAATATTTGATGGTGTTAAGTTGTAGGACCTTGTGGCAAGGCCACAAGTCCAGCCACCACTGCTGACTCTGTTGGAACAATCCACAGTGGGAGAGTTAAAAGGAGACTGACAAAAGACTGTTTAGGCATGCTTCTTTCTCCTAGTACAGAGATTAAACAGCTAAAGGCCACAGCTTTTCAGGCCTCTGCCTACTGAGTATCTCTGGGATTTTTGGTGCCCATCTTGGAATATCTTAAAGAGCATTTTTTCAAGGGCGGGCTGTCAGCAACTTCTACCTAACAATCCCTGCCCCTTGAAGAACAATACACTCATGTGCCCAAACATGACCACCACCACTAGTCACTTGTTGGAAAGCTCTGGTCAAAAGTCCAAGACCCAATTCTCTCTTATTATTATTCTCACCATCACTCTGTTTTAATTTCTCTTATACTGCAGACATTACTATCACCCTGGCTTTCCAGGTCCACCAAGGAAAGCTCCAAATATTCATGGTGGGAAGGAAGGAAATAACCCTTTAAAATCACTATCAGTCTCTCCACGAGGCAAAAATGGAGAGGCTTTTTCCTTTTGCAATGCACCCTGACCATTCGTTACTACAGCCTAGAGCTGACTTCTCTACGAAAAAAACAGGAGCAGCACTTCCTTCCAACAGCCCTCCTGCACTTCCACGTGCACAGACCCAATTCACACATCACCTTTGCAACCAGAAACAGCAGGCTTGGGACAGAGCTGTGCTGCAATCCACTGGAACCTGACAGTGCTGTACCAGTCCTTTTCTGACTGGGGAACAGCACAAGCCAGCCACTGGACACAAATGTAATGACCCATGATTATGTTTCACTGATTGCTGGAAGAAGAAAACCTTTCTTCTGCAGGTTCTCAGCAAAGATCTCACTTAATGGCAACTTAATTGTGTGCTTAAGACATCCTGCTGACCACGGGCCTTCATGTCATACCAGGGAAGGCCAGGAAGGATAAGTAAAACTGGTCCTGGGATATTCAGGCATTCTATTCATTCCAGTTTGTTCAAAGACTAATCAGCAGTATTATTTTGCAATGTTGGCAGCTACAACCTTATCATTCAGCCTGTTCAGCTTCAGTGCCATATCCTCATCAAGCTTCTAAAAATAAAATTCATAAAAACATAAAACCCCCTGATTTCCTTCAGATGACTCCACCTTCTTCCTCTTTCCTCCCCACTCTCCCACAGCCCTTGCCCCCTCACAGCTGCCATCCAAACGCTGGCAGCCAGCTGACACATTTAGGAGAGGTGAGATGGAATTACACTGAAATGTGAAGGCTCTTTAACATTTCACGAGATACTTTTGAAAGGGTTATGACAGATAAGGGGAGAACATTACAACAGATAAAGGACGGAAATTAAATCAGTCATAAGGGTGGCTATGCTACAATTTACCTAGTAGGTCTTATTAACGTCTTAACTCAGCAGGTTGGAACCAGGTTGGTGCACAGAAAGAAGACAATGTTCAGATAGTCTAGAACACCACAACCCCTGGAGACAGGTGTGTGCTACCCCAAGCACCATGTGATAGCAGCGATGATTCTCCCCACAGCATATCCCACACCCAGTGCTTTACTGCCCTTCACCTCCTGTCTGCTTTTTGGCCCCCACCCCACAAACATTCAGACATGCAAATAGCATTGCTGGAGCCAGGTGGGGCAGCTAATGGGCAACTGTCTGGCTGAGACCAAAGGCCCACATGGGCACACACACAAGCAGAACCAGCAGAGAGGATCTGGACATAAGGGTAGAACATAGTAGTCTTCAGCCTGCTCTGTTAGATCGCGATGCCTTTGCAAACATCCCCCGTTGCACCCCGGTTGTGCAGTACTGTCTCAGCCAAAAGCATGTCGAGAGCAAACCAGACTGAAAGGCTCTTGTAGCACCACCACAGTCCATAGCAGCCCATGATAAAATGCATCGTCCCATCCCAACTCATCACCTCCTGCCCAGTTTGCTCCACACCTGGTGAGAGCTGGTGTGTCAATTTGGCCATTCCAGAGAAAACTAAGAGAGGAAAAAGCTGGGAAAGTTATGTCTTTCACCACGGGGCAGCCATGCCTCCCTGATGCAATGTCCTCACCGCAATGAAATGGCTCAGTGGACAGTGACCGCTCAGAGTGCGAGGCGGCGCGAGGTGTATAAATGTGGCCTTGCTGAAGGAGGAGAGGACGGGCAGGACAGCCCTCGTAACACACTTCCTACAAAACAGCCTGGAGGTTTTGATACTGGACAGGAAAGGACGTGGACTGAGGAGTTAACAGAGAACAATAAAAGACTACTGCTCCACTGAATTTGGAAGATAGCTGGGTTTTAGCTCTTGATGGGCAAAACTAGCAAATGCCACAAGGCTGACATTGCCACCAGAGCCGAGGAGGCCAGCGCAGCCTTGATTCATAGACCACAAAGCCTCTGTCTCATCTACATGGCCAAGCAGCCACCACAGTGAGGGCAGCATCTCAGCCAAGCCCTCATGGGAACACATTTTTCACAACACCAGCTAGCCAGAAGATTCTGGTAGAGCTTGCCATCGCAGAAAGGAGGGAGGAAAAAGAAGCAGCAGTCAGAAGCCTCTGGATCTGGAATACGTCCCTTTGCAATTACGCACTTGGTGCTCTATCAGTAGCTTTCAAGGTGGAGAAAGCTCACTCCTCTAGTGTCTTAGCTCTTGTGTCACTAGCACAAACATGAAACACCCAAGTTGACGCAACAGTACTTCTGAACCACAGCGTTTTCCAGCACAGCCTGCATGTGCATACTGCCTCTAATATGATGCCTTTCTTCAGGGGGGCAACCAGACCTCTCCTTCTAAGTCTCCCACTTTAGTTCACTTCACTCCCTAGACTTTCCCTACACATCAGTGTCTGGCCTTACCCCGCTCCAGGGCTCCCCATCACTCACAGCTGAGGGCGGGTTACCCTCTGGTGCAGGCTGTGATGACTCGGGTTCCAGCGAACGCATGGTCCCATCCTCTGACACCTGTGACTTCTCTGTGAGCTTGTCAATTCCTGTGTTCAAAAGAGAAAAAGCTCAGAAACACAAGTGAATTAAATATGCTTAAAAGCAGGGGGTTCTTCTCTGCCCTACCACGCAGACACACCCTATGCATCTGCTGACATCTAGAATGCTCTCCTTTCAACAGAAGAAGCAAGATCTAGCCTTGATTTCACCACCCCAAAGGAGTTTGTTTGTCTCTAGAAAAATGCTCCCTGATATAAGAGGAACACGGGTTCACATGGGTATAGTTAACTGAGGCAAAAGGTCAAGATTAGGACAAATGGCCACGTGGACACTAAGTCTGAGAGGAGAGAAACTCAAGGCAGTTTACTTTGACTTGTTTGTGATCAGGTTGGGCAAACTGATCTGCAACTGAGACTGAGAGGCAGTAAGTTATTCACAGATGTAAACTCCTAATCTCTCCCACGCCCAGTGAAAGGGTGAGTCCACACCATATCTCACAGAGAAAACAAACCTCTCTCCTGTTACAAAGGTAAACTAAAGCTGACCTGGAGTAGCCACCAAACTTGTCTTCAGCGTCCCCGGTTCAGCAGGGGCAGCAGGACGTGACCCCTCCATGGAGACTCCATCCTGGGAGTTGGTGCGAGAAATAGGCTCAGGCGTTTTCTTCTTGCGCTGCAGACCCTTCTGGATGGCCTGCGAGTCCGTGGGTAAGTTGGCCAGCTGGTGAAATACATTCCGCTTGCGGATAACAGCATAGACCAAATTTGAGTTCCCTGGGAATCACAGCAACAAAATGAGCAGAGAAGTAAGACTCAAAGAGCTCTGCCAACACAGTACAGCTCACTGGGTACACAAAGCACGGATCGTGGAGACCCCACGAGCTCACAGAACCATGCTTCCACCCACAGAGGCAATGGTACAAGGAAGAGCGAGCAGAATTTGGTATCATCTTATCCATTACAACACAGTACAGGAAATTCAGTGAAATCCTTTCCAGGCTGGAAGGCTGACAAGAAATGGCTTAGAGGCTGACATTCAAATGATTGAGAAGAAAAAGGACCATTTGAACCACATACTAGCACCTATTTTGGAGGAAAAGGTTTTTAGCCAAGATTCAACATTTCTCCATCTTCAGAAGAGCTCACAAAACAAATCAGGGGCATTCCATTTGGGGAGAAACAGGCTTGAAATAGGAAAGCCTAAAGGTCAGAATTCTTACTGTCTGCAAGGTGGCAGAGAACAGAATGAAACCATTCCCCAAAGCAAAAGACAAATCACAGCCACAAAGGCTGTTTTAGGATCTGGCAACCACCACTTGCGAGATTTCAGTTAGGTGAGCAGAATGGCCACTCGTGATTTGCAGTTTTAAAGGAAAACATCAGATTTTGAGCAGGGAGAAATAAGAGCTCCCAACAGGTTAAGGGATCTCACTGTATTATTTCCTTGAGGTAAAAGACTGTCACGCTTTTAAGAGGGAAAGGATAAGGCATTTCCTGGGAAGGCAGCAAGTGCCAGAACTTTATTTGGATGGGCCTGTTTGGTCTTCAGCTCCAGTGACCTGCCAGAGCAGAACTGAGAGGCAATTTTAGATGTTTAAGGAGATGGAAGTTGTTTTGTCCCCTCACCTCCATTGCTGAGCAACATGAGCAGTTTCACAGCAGCATCCAGACAGTCACAACTTAAGTGTTACACACTCACTTTCCCTTCTTCTTCCCCTCTACCCATCTCATCTTCTGGTCTGCAGGAGGCTGAGGTTGTGCTGATAATTAGCTGCCATCTCATTTTGCTCTAACCCAGCCTGTCTGGGTCACAACCCAACACTGATTACCTACTAACCCAACTTCTCAATCCTAGGCAACTCTCCATGTAGCTGGTTTCTACACTTCTCCCCTTCTCTCATCTGTTTGGACTTTCTCTGAACTTCCATCTCATGTTTTCTTGGACTAGTGTAAATCCACTAAATACAGCAGTCAGTCTCTCACCATCAAACTGGTACTGAATGATGTTGTTGAAAACTTCCAGCAAGAAGAAAACGAGATGGTGGTTCTGGACAGCGGAGAACAGGAACCAGGTGGTAGAAAAAGCCTCCAGGAGATGCAGTAACTTGTTAGCAGCCACCATGGAGAGAGACTTCAGATATGGAGACACTGTGGAAGGCAAACAAATGAAAACTGGAAAAAGAACCAAGGTGTATTTATTAACATAAATACACCACTAAAAATGTTGCTCTTACCACCTTCCCACCCTGTACTTCTGGGAAAGCCTCATGGAATAGCTGAGCCCAACAGGGTTCCACAGAAACATTTCCAAATATAAAAGAAGTTAAACAGAGATACTGCCTACTAAAAGTACACATTTCTGCTTTTAGAGAGTCTTGTGTAGTTTTACACTAATAACATCATCTCTGGCTCACCTCCTGGAAAGCTTACACAACTGGAGCCACCCAGACGCTCACTAAGCCCAAGGGAAGCCACTGCCACCGTGGGGAGGTGGCACTCCCTGCTGG
Organism: Nyctibius grandis; assembly: GCF_013368605.1. Classification (NCBI taxonomy): domain Eukaryota; kingdom Metazoa; phylum Chordata; class Aves; order Nyctibiiformes; family Nyctibiidae; genus Nyctibius; species Nyctibius grandis. Next base: position 6,757,280 of record NC_090672.1, on the reverse strand, counting down.
AGAGGGACAGCACTGCCAACTACCCTCACCAGGCCCTCTGGCACATGCCCTTCTGCCACCTCAGAGGGACTTTGCTGTCCCTCCCTCTGCCCCATTTGACTGAGTCCAGGCAACAACCCTGCAGGCAGGTCTGATCTGCAGCAGGCACCTCCAGCACGGACTAGAAAAGATCAGTTTCCAGCAGCAGTCACTGACACTGGTCAGTGTTAGGGGGCACAGGCAGGTGCACAGGGAGAGGGGATTGGGAGCAGCCAGAGCTGTCCCCTCCACGGGCTGTGGTTTCACACCGTGCACAGCGCTTACCGTTCACAACGATGGTGAGCAGGCAGTCGAAGAGAGGCTGCAGCCGCTGATGCCCGCTGGTTATGATCTTGTGAAAGACCTATGGTAAGGAAGGAGTTCTTGAGCAAGGTAGTACCTTACTGAAAGTACCTTCTCAACCAAAACCAGTGCCACCCCCACACTAATCGCTTCCTGACACCATTCCTTCCTAGGCAGGGCCCTGCACACTCCACAATTACACAGGTGGGGAAGGCTGCTCTCACTGCAGACTTGCGCTCCAGGAGTACAAGCTTTTATTTACAAGGAATCCTTTGGGGACGTGATTAGGGCTCTACAACACTGCAAACAGAAACTGACTGTGAGCTGTTCCAAAATGCACAGGCAGCCCGAGACAAAAATAAACCACCAGGAAGTAAGAAATATCTTCACCTCCAATGGATTTTGACTCTGAACCCTAATGATAGCTGCTTGAAATGCCACAGAACTAACCATTTCACATTTGATTTCAGTGCAAACTTCTAACTCAAATGTTTGTCCTATTTTTCTGAACTATAGCCTCAGACATGGAAAGATTCAACTGCCTCGCAACCAGTTCAGACATTACCAATCTTGGCCTTCCCACCTCTAGCTGGCATACCTGTAGAGAAGACCTGAAGCATAATGAAAATACAGAGATGATCTAAAATTAATGGAATGTAATAGCAAAACACATAGCGTCAAGAACTGTTCTGGTGGGCACATTTTTTCCTAATTCTAACTGGAATCTCATTTTGGAGGTTTATCAGAAGCTGCTGAGAGATTCCTCTCTGGCAAACAAGCACTAACATGCCAGGAGGGTACCACAAAACACACAGCTGTTTGTAGGCAGTATTGCGGCCCTCAGCACTACAGACTGAAAGAGGAACGAAATCTTGCATTATCCCAAAGCTGTAGGGTTGAGCTTGGTATCACTGGTGTTCCCGTTATGACAGACATGCTCCACACAACTCTGGTTACTTGGGACAGAGTCAGCAATGCAGTCAGGTCTCCTGCCTTCCCCCCCACCTGCAATCAAGTCTGGTAGAGACCCTGCACCCACCCCACTCATGCCAGTCCCAGAGTCCTTCAGACACTAGTCCAGCGCCACCTGGGATCCTGTTCTTTGGGATCATCTCTTGTGGAGGTATGAAAGAGGAGTTAGGAGGGACAGAAAAGAACTGCTGGAGCTATACTCACTATGATGAGCAGATCTGCATGTGTCCCTGTGAAGACAGGGATGTCCATAGGCACTCGTACAGAATACGGCTTGTTCAGTCGAACCCCAAAGTTACGCTCCCCACTGAGAAGCAGGAGGATAAAGACCCCAATGTGCATCAAGCCCACTCGTGCTGCAGGAAAAAAAAAGGCAAAAAAACAAAACCAAAAAATCATACATCACAGTGAGGCCAGTAGACTCCTGAAGACAGAAGGGCAGTAAGGAGGGAAGAGAAACACCATGGGACTGAAAGAAAAACTGCACAGACCAGACCATCCTGATAAGGGACATCCCACACAGAGCTCCCTCCGTTGCCAGTACCAGTGTCCTTCCCAAGAACATCTATGGGGCCAGTACAAGGTTAAGTCTTGGATAGGTCATGCTTTTCTTCATTATGTTCTTCATGTAAACCCATCACTGTAGCAGAAAAGATCCAACTTCTTCTTTCCACTACCCAGTGATGGAGTTATGCCTGATTTACACCCAATGCAGGAGGAGACTGCTCATTTCTCCATCTTCATGGGATCAGTTTTCAACAAAAGGACTCAAAACAAGTTAACATATGCTAAGGACCAGCCTTCCCCGCGTTGCAGTATAGACCGTGTCCTGCTTCTAGTCAGTTAAAACCATTAACACCCAGCTAACTGAGCCACTCTACTCCATGCCTGCAGAAGGCTAGGAACAGCACTCGAGATGCTATAGCGTCTCAGTGGTAAGGAGGAAGCATCTTAAAAACATTCTAGCTCAACTGTCAAGCACAAATCATTCCACATATTGAAAATAACCAACTTACACTGGTCTGCTCTGGCATCATTGAGAAAATACAAGACTGGGACAAGGATGTCCAGAACATCGCTGCTCTTCAGCACAAAGAAGAGGAATTTCTGGAAGAAAGGGGAGGATTTCAGACAATCACAAGCATATTTGGTTTTCTGCACCATCTGAAGGACTTAGGCCAGGCAGCCTCAAGCTAATTGGTCCCTCAAGAACGTTAGAAAGGCTGGTGTATGCACCAGCTCTTCAAGTCCACCGTTATTTGCAGAGTTATTATAATACCTGCTCCTGCATTTACCTCAAGCACTGACCTTCTGAAGCTGCAGCCTCTCTCACAAGCTCTCCCTGGAGCCAGACCCCACCAACCCACCCAGCAGGGAGCAGTGCTTCTGACCAGAGCACTGCAGAGTCACTGCTAACTACCTGCCCACAGCTCTTCACCAGGGCTCAGTCCAGCCAGAGCCACACCAGGCTCTGGGCAACAGGCAAGGTGTGGCAAAGCTCAACAAGAAGCAGATCCACACCTTGTTGAAGTCACAGAGTTTCCAGAAGAGGACGAGGAGTTCCTGATGGAATTGGATCTTCTTGGCAGAGTTTGGCAGGTAGGTCTGGACCAGCGGGTTTGATAACAAGCGGGCCACTCCTTTCAGGATGAACTGGAAATCCTGCCAACACACCAGGAAAGAGACTGTGGTGGGCCCAGGGCTAGTGCAACCAGCATGAAATCAGGAAATAGTTCAGGATAGGAGCACATTACCTCCTCTCGGTGTATTCTTGAGAGGTAATTCACAAACAGATTGTCTGGTCCGGGAGGCTGTGTTCAAAGACAAGGAGTGAAATGCTTACTGGCAACAAGGTTTACTCAGGAAGTCAAAGCATAACCACTGGCTCTGGGGGCTAATGTCTCTCATTTCAGCTTTCCTCTCTGAATGATCCAGTTTTAAATGCTAGGAGACAGAGCACCTCAGGGAACAGTAAAGTCAGAGGCTTTTCACTTACATGGTCCTGATTCAAGTCAGTGACCAAAACCTAATGGTTTGGTCATCTACAGCTGTTTAGTGACCAACATGAAAGGAGCAGGACTGGGCCAGAGATAGCAGACTGCAAGGAGAGGAGTGGTGCTAGGCCCTGCAGGTCAACTTTCAATGTAAGCTGGTACAAGAGGACCACAGGGAGTTCAGGAGAGCAGCAAATACAGATCCCAGTATCACTCACATCCACATCATCCATGGCCGTGCCAGTGGTCGTGCCATCCACAGTGGGACTTGAACTGGTGGAGCTGTCATAGTCCAAAGTGACAATCAGCACCTGGGCTGCCTCCTCCACCAGTGGCTCACGGTAGTCAGAGAAAAGCAGGTGATTGTAAGGAATCCCATAACCCACCGGGTCGTAGGCACAAACGACGTTCAGGAGCGAGGTGAAGAGTGGGAGCGCGTGTCTGGGGAGGAGAAAACATTCTCAGAAGGCAGAATCAGGAGGTAAAAGGTGCTGCCTTGGAGAGGGACAGGCTTCTCTCTCCTCAAGGGTCTGGGGTCATGACAAAACACTAGCATCTTCTCTAACCTATGACAGTGGCCCATGACTGAACAGCCCAGAGACAAGAAAAGACTGGATATGGCACTTAGTGCCATGGTCTAGTTGACAGGGTGGTGTCAGGGCAACGGTTGGACTCGATGATCCCTGAGGTCTCTTCCAACCTGGTTGATTCTGTGATTCTGTGTGTGACACTCCAGCTCCCAGCTAGTCTCCTAGACCACAGCTGAGAAGGAAGGGGAGGTGAAAAAGGCATGTGGCCTCTCAGAGGAATCCTGTGCAGCAATGTGAAAAAGGGGACAGGACCTCAAAGCTCTCTAGACTAGAAAGACAAAACTGTCTGCCTCCAGCCAGGACTGAGACAACGTCACTAGAGGGCAGCATTCAGCCGCCACCAACACCACAAACCACCCGCTGCAGTGCCACCCCACCACACCCACCGGGGAACAGGGTCTACAGCAGGGAAGAGGAGCCATTTCCCACAGGACAGGGATCCGTCCTGCATCAGACTCCAACGAGCAGCATTCTGAGGCTCTCCTTTTGCTGCTGAGGAACAATTCTCACTAATTCTCACTAATACGTAAGACAGGGACAAAGGAAAATGACAACAGCCCCTAGATGTTGGAGGTAGCGAACCCTATGGTCTCCCATAATCAACACATTCCATGGAAAAGATAAGGTATTTCTCCCCCTGGCACCCAGTCCCTCACCCTTCACCCTCACCTGTTCTCCGTAGAGCAGAAGAACTGCACCCAGGGGTTGGCATTGCTGCTGTCCGAGGAGGGAGGCAGATACATGGCCTCAGAGAAACAGGTCAGCAGCAGCTTAAGCAGCTCTGTTCTGAAAGAAGGGAAGAAGCAGCCAAGGCCTGGAGCCATTCAGGAGCAGGGACCGGGCACAGGAGGCACAATCGCTTACCACAACACCACATAAGTCCCATCTAAAAAGTCCTCCCCACAGAGAACTAAGCCCGTTTCGTTTCATAAGCAACACTGGTGTCACTGGTGCAAAGCTCAGCAGAATTGCTGCCTTATGAAAAAGAAACACAGCCCAGAGCTCCTAGGTATTTTCAAAGCAGCAATGTTTTGCCAGCTCCTGTTGCAGACCCTCCGACTCCCGTATCATACTACAAAAAGCTGTTTGAAAGGACAGTTTGGTTTTTTCCTGTGTTGCCAATCCTGTTAGCTCAGAAAGGAGCAAGGAGAAAGCCCCTTGGGAATCAGAGACACCCAAGGAGGCAAGGAGAGCCCATCTCCCTCAGATCTCCCTCTCCTGAGCCCAGTTTCTTTCCATCCTGCCTTTGCAGACCCCTCTTACCTATTCAAGTCATGGATGTAGTTAGGCTGTGGAGAATGAGCAAAGCCCACTCCTGCCTCCCAGATGTACTCACAGCTGTCGATGGAGTGGATATCTTCTGCTGTGTCCTGTGGGAGAAATAAGAGGTTGGACCACAAAAGACAAGAGCCAGAGCTGACAGCACTAGTGGTATCCAAGAGAGTTCAGCTCCTCTCTAGCAGTAGCAAAGAAACCAGCAGAGAAACATCCAGAGAAGGAGGGAGACGCACTAGAATCTGTCCTTAGTACACCTGGGAGGAGATCTCTGCTTCAGGGAACTCCTCTGAAGCAAAGACAGTCACTATAAAGATAAGAACACATTTGTCTTTGCTGCAATGATACAAAGAGGGAGAGGAGGTGGAAAGACAAGAGAGACCATCTACTCATTCACACCACAGCACCTACGATCAGGCCAATAGCTGCTTCCTGCCCTGGACTGCACCAAACTGTCAGTGAAAGGAACAAGGGGCTAAAGGTCTCTGCTCTGACGGCAACAGAAGAGCAGTTGTTTGCCAGCACAACTACATTTTCCTGAGGGGCGAGCTGTAGCGGGGGAGTGCCAGCCACTCCAGCTGAAACTTACCCAGCTGTCTCAGAACATCTGGTTTAGAAGGCACAAACATCACAGTGAACCCAAAGTGTTCATCAATATTAGTCACTGTGTGTTCAAACTCAGTGACTCCATATTTTCCTGCCTGCAGGTTTGCAGAAAGCTGCTGGGGTCTTCCAGGGTACCCGCCAGCATGCAGCTAATCTACCTCTATGCAGATAATCTCATGAGTCAACTTACCACCGTGCTCCTCCGGTGGCTCTGCACAGTGAAATCAGGACAGAAGAGCAGATCTGCGACAGCAAGGAGCAACGACTCAGCCAGTGGCCGGGCGTTTTCATCATCTTCATCTCCCTAAAAGCGAGAAACATGGAAGAGTACTGTCAGCCTAGGGTTAGCAAAAAGCACGCAGTAACACTGGTGTAACACAGCAAGAGAAGATACACTCCCCAAGAACACGCAGGGAGGCAAGAAGTTGCAAAGGAACAAGAGGGAGAGACACACAAAACCCAGCCAGCAGAGGAAAGGAATTCCCCCCTCGAAGGTAATGACTAAATATGAACAAGCTCTTTAATGACACTAAACCGGGCAGACAAAGGCCTAGAGATGTTGGGGAGACACTGGACCTTGCCAGATGGAGATGCTTGACTTACTGAAGACAAAAGGAAAGGGGACTATTTACACAGAAAAGGGTTTTACAGTCACGGAGGGTGATTTGGATGGTGCACAGGGGCAGCAAGAGGAAGAAGCCAGCCAGCAGCGATACGGTGTAAAACCTCTCAAAGTCCTGCACGGGCTGCTCAGAACTGGAGGTGACAGAACTGCAAGAGGCTACACGCACCATGCTCAGCAAGGGGCCACCTCGGCCTGCCATGGCAGAGCAAGCATGACAGCAGAGAGGATTTTGCCGTCTTCAGCGTTCAAAGCAATCACTCGAATCACGCATGGCTGCTCCTCCGCAGCCGTTGCCACGGGAAACCTTGCCTGTCAAAGAGCATCCTGGATGGGAGGCCTTCCTCACCACACACCGGTGCTGAAGGGAAAGGCAGGGAGCAGGAATGGCAGGAGCTTATCTATCTCAGCCAGGCCTCCATCAGCCTGCGCACGACACACGGCTCTTAAATCACAGCAGGCAGCTAATGGAGATAATTGCCTTGTCTCAGCAACAGCAGGAAGACTGCTGTCAAACAGACCCCGGATGTACAGCAAAGATGCTTTTACCTGGGCTCACAGTCAGAGATGACATGACAAGCGTCAGGGTCCAAGGGGGTTTCTTTTCCAAGAATGATCTTTGCTAACATCACCTCAGCTGCCAGAAAAACTCCCTGTGGGCTCTGGGTACCAGCACATCCAAACTGGGTGCCACACAACAAACCAATGGATCTGTACACAATACAGACTCCCTTACAGGAGGGAGGCACCCATGCTGCAGGAGCTCTGCCATCCATCACTGCAGCATGCAGCAGGCAAAGCATAATCGCAGAGATATTTACTAATGGTCCAGGCATACCATCATCTTCCCTTTCAGTTCCCAGAGAGAAATCAGCCTTCAGACAGTAAAGCTGTTGCCCCTAGATTAGACATGACCCCAGCTTCCCTAACATCTCAGGGCTGTATCTGTTATCCCCTGCCAGGCAGCTCAGCCAGCCTTACAGCTGCTTCGGCACATGGTTAAATGGTGGAGCACAGGGAACCACAACAGCCCCACTGACATTCAGGAGGCACAACACAGCAGGAAGGCTCCCCAAACCAGCACACCTGCACCGGGCTGGATCGCCTTGGGTGACCCCACCACTCTAAGGCTGAGAAACTCTCTCCTCCAACTACTGAACAAGGTGAAAAAACAGTTGTAACAGCAGCCTGGCTGGATCAGGCCACCAGGCACCCCGCGTGTTCTTTCCCAAAGCAAGCTCCTCCATTGTTAAGCCTCTCCAGCACTCCCTGGCCCCTGCAGGGATGAAAGGATGGACAACCACCACCCTCCCAATCACACAGATCACAAAACAGAGCAGGGCTAGCAAAGACTTCCCTTTCCACCACCCAGAACTTCCCCTTGAAGTGGCCTCAGGTGAAACAGATTAGAGGTGACAGGCAGAGACAGCGCAAGGTGCAAGGTTGGTACTGTACCAACCACTGCCAATCCTTTATCACCTTCCCCAAAAACACTGCAGTACACTTAACGCTCAGGGGAAACCACACTCTTCAGCACAGCCATGCTGACCTGCAGGTTCAGCAACGCATAGGAGTGTGCTCTCTATGCACAGAGCAGGCAGCTGCTCAGGGAGCAAGCAGGCAAATTCCTGGCCTAATTCAACTGTGGTTTCAACACCATTTCTCCTATTGGCAGCAGATCCTAAAGCACTTTCACCCTGTTGCTCTGAGACACAGAAGAGCACTATTGTGCCCACTCTCCAGACAGAGAAATGTATGGAGGTTCAAAGACTCCCCTGAGATTATACACATCACTGACAGAGCCAGAAACAATACCTAATTCTTTAACCACTCTTGCTCAGCTGTGGGCTTCACCCACCAGGCTAGGCCCCTGGTTAAAGCTGCATCACTCAGCTCACAAGCGGTGTATTGAGTCATGATGCTGAGAGCTTCTCTGGCACTATTTGCTTTAAATGTGACATTGTAAAATCAGTGGAAATGACACCCTGTTTCAGTTTGACTTGAATCTTAAATCAACTTTAGTTAATGGAATAAGGTCATTTCAGTTTAAGAGAGTCATACAGCCTTCAGTACCGCTCTCATGTTCATTTCGATTCACACCTTCAGTTATACAGGAGGAGCCTTCCCTCACAGCTCTCTCCTACAGCTACACACCCAAGTGAAATATTCAGATGATGCAGCAACCAGTGCTAAACAAAGCAGCTGAGGGCAAGAGGAAGAGCAGCAAGAATTAAAGGAAGGAAAAGAACTTAGAAGGTACCATCTAATTTCTGACCAAATAGAAAAAACTGGAATAAAATTGCCCCCAAAAGTATACAGGGTGTCCTCACTGCAGCCTCCCCTTCACCCTCCAGAAAGAAGAATAAGTGCCAAGAGACAGACCCCTCCTCGGCCAGCCCCAGGGACAGTTGACCAGAAGAAACCTCTCCAGTCTGGGTCCTCGAAGATGTAAGGCAGGATACGGGTGAGGAGCCGGCAGCAGTTCAAGATGATTTGCCTCTCCTTCTCCGTGTGGCAGCCGCTCTCTGCTCCCTGCACCAGCTTCTCCACAGCCTGAAGGAAACAAACCCAAGGCAGGCAGCATTAGCCAGGACACAAGTTAGCGAGAGCTGGGCAGGTCTCTCCTGCTGGTGACGCCCTCGCATAGAGTTATAAGCAGTTCTTGGAGCCCATTTTCTCCAAGTTCAACGGTACAGGTACTGCTGCTGTTTGAAACACTGCAGAAATAGGGTTAATGATCTTAAACAGACTTTCTTGAATTGCTACTGTCCCACTGCAAGAGACCTCACATGCTAGGGCTTAATCCATGTAGCACACATGTTGTGCCACGTGAGACAGAGAGCCACAGCACCAGAAGGCTCCTTCCAGCACTGCTCCATGACAACACACACTGCAAAGAGCAGATCAGATTAATCAGCCGCATCAGGTACAGGAGACACAGGCAGAACCAAGGCAGCAGCACTGTGCTGCACGGTGTGAGGCACTGGCAGAGGGAGACTGCACAGAAACACATAAAGTCTGACAGATCTGTATGTGCTGTCGTGAATACAGCAGGGACCTCTCCTGACTCGGGAGGCGGGAGCTAAGCTGCTGCCTGTGACTATTAAGGGTACGGATACGGCCTCCAGCAGAGTCTGTCAAGGTCCTGCTGCAGAGGAGGGTGGTAGCCCAGGTTTCGCCCACTCACCCCATGAATAGGACAGCTGCTCTGTCCTATCCTGCAGTCCATCCACTCACTACTGAAACAGTCACACTGGGTTTTTCAGAATAGGATGTGGGTCTTGCCAGAGAGCAACCACAGCCCCAGATTTTACCCACGGACAGAAAAGGGTGGCTCCTTCCCCCAGCAGCTGCACCCACTTGCTCTTACTCCCTGATCCCAAGGGGAAACAGAGGGGGGACGAAAGCCAAAACATTTACCAAGGATTCACCTTGCTGCTTTTTAATTCATGAGGTCATGTGTCCCTGCTTATTTTCATCGCAGACTGTCTGGGTCACTGACTCTGCCAGCCTGCGTCATTGCCTTAATGGGTATTCAAATATTGTTTGTGCAGTCTCAGCCTGTCCACACGCTGCTCTGGGAGCTTAACTATTTTTTCAGGCACATTTATGACTCTGTACAGTCTGAGTCTCCCACCATGACTGCAAATGACATTTCAGCCATGCTGTTGTGCTCTCCACAAACACACGCAGCGTTGCTAAGTCCAGTGGCACACTGCATGTGGCACAGGTCAAGGCCCCCAGCCTGGCAAAAGCACCGCAGGAGTCTGCAGGCTCCTCTAGCCCTGATACCCCAAGATCTCAGGCTCCTGGATAAACAGCCCTGCAATGACCAAGTCTCCCAAGACATCTGTTTCCAGTAAGCAGAACAGCCCATATTTTAGTCTTAGTTTTAGGGGAAGAGGAGACAGAGTCCAAGGGGTTATGCAGTCAGTACAGGTCTCCTCTGTCTTTCTTGATTCCCAAGCTGCTGATTGCCAGGAGACAGCACTAGGGAAGAACCATTCAATTTTTCCTCATTTTTGTATTCTTTCTCAAGTATCCACTACAGGCATCTGTCTGAGGCACAATTCCCAGACAGAGGTACCTTCAGTATGATTCAGTAGGTCTCATTCACATTTTGTAGAGCAGGAAAGAAAAACAGGATGGCAACAACCATTTAAAACTGGGAAAATGTCATTCCAAATGTTTCCAATACTACAAATTCAAGGCTACTCTTGCATGGCTCAAATCAGGAGCATTATTAACACCTGCACTTTCCCAGGCAGAGTAAGTCTCAGGCTGTTGCTCACCAGCTTGACAATTTGCCAACCCTGGCAGGGTAGGAAACATGAGTCAATGTCCCCTGTGCTCCACACAAGGACATGGCAACACCAGAAGCAGCATCAGAGATGTTCTGATGTCACAGCAGAAGGAAGAAAAGTCTTAAGATCTCCCTCAAAATTCATCCAGGCACTCGTACAGTGACAATCTCCACATCCCTCTGGGATCTATCAGCTTGAAGCCAGACTGATGCATGGTGAGGAGCAATTAGATGCAGACAAAGATGTACCAGCCTCGCCACAAATATGCAGCCTTGGTACACAGTCCCCTAAGCAGGAAGCAGTTTATACAGCAGGCAACACCCAAGAGGGCAGAGTGAAACACAGGAAGGGGACAAGAGGAAAAAGGCTCCAAAGTGAGCAAATGCCAGCTGTGGTCTGTGCTAAACCAAGAGAGGAAGGGTTGAGAGTTACCATCAGGAGGAGACAGGGACAAGCAAGCACATCATGTGGTACAAGGAAATAATATGGTACCTGTCTCCTCCTGGGAGTCTATTGACTGAGGGACAGCCCATACTAGCACAGCACCGAGGAATAAGACAGCACCAACCTTACCTTATAACACAAAGTCGCCAAGTTTGAAGGTGATTCTTCTCTCACTGCTCGGATCTCTGCAGCTGGTACAAGGGCAAAGACATCCTGCACTGAAGTAGCCGTGTCTGCCCAGAACTGGTCCCAAAAGGCATCATCTGTTGCCTCCACAGGCTGTGGAGAGACAAACATGGTTACAGATGCAAAACTACCATTCTATGAGGTCCAAACATCAGCGATTATGCCTGGCTTGGGGGTGGGACCAAGCACAGAAGAGGTTCAACAAAACATACAGGCACTAGTTTTATACCTCAGCCTCTTTGGTTATCAGTGCTTGGGCCAATTTGATCTCCCAAATAGAGCATTCCCTCAGCAAGGGCGTGAGCAGCAACACATTTATGTGACAAACAGCATCAGACTGGGACTCCTCAAGTCTTTCATGGCGTCACAATATACATGAGGCCTCCTGCTTGCCTGCAACCTATGGCATGTATTACAAGATCTTTACCAAGGCACACAGGCCAGGCTGCTCTCATGCGTTCTGTCACCTTCAGAGCAAGCCAAGGGTGCCCTGAGCATGCACGGGTGTTACTTCTGTTGTAACCAAAGTCTCGAGGAAGCAATCAGGGACATCTCACACTAGAACCACGGAACTGACAGACCCACCTCAAAGCACTTACGGACACAACAGAATTGATCTTTCTGAATCAAATATTTATAGGGAACTGGACTCAGTGCAGCTGGCTGCTGCCAAGGCTGTGTTCTTAAAAAGCACTAAGTGTGCAGTTCAAAGAGGAAGATGGAAGGACAAGACTGATTTACCGAAAAAAACCAATCCATTTCAGACCTGTGGTTTGAGAAGCCCACCCCCCCACATTCCTGGGTACACACCTCTTCTCATGTTCTTTTCTGGCTCTGCAGGTGCAGACAACCTCCTCTTTTACCAGCACTGTTGTCCACTTTTCACAGTGAGAGAATAAATATTCTCCTTGAGCCCATCCTGAAAGCCCACTGCTGGGGATGCTGGCCATAAGGGTGGTCTGTTTGCCAGACCACAGCTGGAAAGGCAGCTCCTACAGCTGGCTGCAGTCCCAATACTATTTCCCCCAGCTTCTTCCTGACAGTGTGGCATCTACTTAGAAATCAAAACAACAATGATGACAACCTGGGTGTCGGGTTATGTGTGGCTGAACTAAGCAGGCTGGATCTTGTTTTGCCCTTTATGGCTTCGTAGAGCCAGAGAGCAGCGCTGGTGAAGTAGAGGCTCAGACACACAGGGCCAGTGGTGCCTCCAACCCTGCGGAAGCACAGCGATGACCTGCCACTCCCCAAAAGGTGAAAATGCCAGCACTGTTTGCTGAACAAGAAGGCATCTCCATTACACAACATCTCAGGCATCCAAAGCCTGGGAGCTCTGAATAATCAGGACTTAACTTTTCAGCCAGTCTAAAACTGAGCACAGCTCTTCCCATCTAAATGCTAATACTTGCCAAGAGATAGGCATCACCCAAACGAGGCTGGGAGCCCTCACCCAGCCTAAGGGGCCACCTACAGGCGTGGGATAAATACACGCCTATTTATGCCAAGCAGCGTGAAAGAGATGGATCCACGATTTCCATCAGAAGAGCAAAACTGAAGCTTTTCCAGAGGAGTTTCCCCAGCCATGCTGAGGTGTGGTGGCACACTCGGCAGGTCAAAAGAGCCACCCATCTGAGCACAGAATCACAGAATCAATCAGGTTGGAAGAGCCCTCTGGGATCATCGAGTCCAACCATTGCCCTGACACCACCATGTCAACTAGATCATGGCACTAAGTGCGATGTCCAGTCTTTTCTTAAACCCCTCCAGAGATGGTGACTCCACCACCTCCCTGGGCAGCCCCTTCCAATGTCTAATGACCCTTTCTGAGAAGAAATGCTTCCTAATGCCCAACCCGAACCTCCCCTGGTGAAGCTTGAGGCTGTGTCCTCTTGTCCTATCGCTAGTTGCCTGGGAGAAGAGGCTGACTCCCACTCAGCTACAACCTCTACAACAATGCTACAGAATATTTTTGTGTGATACTATGTTAAAGAGCAGCTGAGAACAGACTTCTAGAACAATTTCTATGTCCTGCAGCACTTTCTTTATCCACAACTCAGAGTGGACTGGGAAAAAGAAAAGCAGAGCAGTCTGGTGACTGAATGGATGGTTCAGATGGCCCAGACAGATCCTGCAAGACTTAGGGTCAGGGATTGTCTCTATTTTTTGCCCTGTAGAGCACTTAATACAGTGGAGTTGTAGTTTGTGATAGCTAATGGAGTATTATAAAAATAAAAATCTTCATACTATGAAACCTTTGTATATCACAAATACTTCCTTTCCTAATATATTACCTTTCAAAGGGCTTCTGCCAGACTTCTCCAGAAGCAGCAGAAATACTAACTTGTACCTTTGCAGGTGTAATTGCTTACTAAAGGTGCACAAAATTTTATATAATGTTACTAGGTCATGTAAGTCCAGCTATCCTAATTTTCCCTGCAACCCCATCCTCAGCTTGGGGCAAGGGGGAGCCTCCTGCCTGCGACATGCGCCGGCTCTAGAGCAAACAGCAGCTCTCCCTGACTGCGATAATCAGCACCGTGGGTGAGTCTACCATGTCAGATGGGAAAGGGGCAAAAATATGAATCTGTGTTTAACAACTCCTGCCCACCCCCAGCTCTGCGGTAGTAGGCAGAACACTTGCTCAGCTCTATGCTGTTTCTAAACGCAGCTAAGACACGACTCCGGGGAGAACAGCTCATTCACAGCTCTGACATTGAGAAGTGCTGCATTTCCCCTTTGCTATCACCTCCTGAATTAACAAGCCACAGTCTGGGAGCAGGTGATGTGTCCCTACCACCCAAAGGCATAAAAGCGAGAGGGGCAGGCAGGCCGGCCGCCCCCAAACTGGTATAGCAGGTTACTGCCCCGCAGCTCTCTGCCTTAACGCTCCAGTGCCGTAGAGGCTGCTTATGGCTTGTCCTGATCCTTCCAGCCATGCAATGACCAGCCCAAGTGACTCTCCAGTCTTTAAAAACAAACCCAGAAAAAAACCCACACGTGTTTAGGCATCTTAAACTCTGCTCTAGTGCTGAAACCCTCTTCATTTTATCACCTGGTCACCAAAGCAAGTTCCCACCAAACCTCTTCCCAAGGGAAGAGCAACTTTTTCCACATGGTTCAAGATCGCAGCTCCTCAGAGGGGATCTGTAGGAACAGCCAAGTGCTTACAGCCTGACTTTCAGCTTCCCAAGTGTGTGAAGGAGCTGTGCTCTTTGTAACCTGGGCGTGAAATGCTTAAATGGAAACAAAGCTATTTTGCAAAATCCCATCTCTAATTACACTCCTCGAAAAGAGCCAAATATTTGGAAATCCGATCTAGGTAACGCACGAAATATCCTACACTTCCTACCTCCCCTTTCAAACCACCTACCACAACCGCATGTACACTTGCCACACGTACCTACTGGCTGCCTGCCACAGCCACTCCCACCAACAACAGTGAGCAGCAATTGCTGCTAATTGGAGATCATGCATAAATAATGGCTTCGCTCTCATCTAGAGGGGAAGGAGAAAACCATTTCCCTCCAGTAGACACTGATCCCTTTACCTCCCACTAGCCTGAGGCCTCCTCAGAGGTTGAACACAGCCGCTGTTTTACAGATGGTAACACAACAGCTAAGACAGATTGAAGAGCACGGTCTCAGACTAAAATTACACGGAGACAGAGAAGCATAGCAGCAATTACGCACGCTGCAACACTGGGTGCTGCAGCCACATTAACGTCACGGCTGCCATCTTGGCAAGCAGATGATGCTAAAACACCATTTCTTTCATTTTTAATAGCTGCAAGTCAGCTCCTCATCCAACGGATGGTATCCCGTGTACAATCCTGGGACACGGATTCAGTACTGAGTCACTCACATCCCTGCAGCCCCCTGTTTTAATTAAGTCTGGCATCACGAAGCTACTCAATCCACAAAATATTCATCTCCTCGACAGAACATTACTGGATGTTTTTAAGCTGATTGTATTCTGCACACAGCATCTCTGGGGATCTAAATACCCATTTCCTCATGCTGAGCTCACCCAGCAACCTGTATCTAGGTCACAGAGAAGAGAAATACAGAGACCCAGAACAGTCTTATCCACCAGCCATGGATATCTTCATTTGGAAATGTTAAGATTTAGTTACAGGTGTTGGTACTGCACATGCCACAGTAACAAATCCCACAGCACCGCAGCCAGCCTTGACAGTGCTTTAACCAGAAGAGCTCATGCGGAGCTGAATCCTCGCCAGCAATGCTGTGAGCTGGGGCTACTTCGGATCCTCCAGATCAGCACAGATGTGTCCTCCCTTGGTGAGGAAGCTGCAGGACACAGGTAAGAAAGAGCCCAAGGCACCTCCAACACAGTGCAGACAACCAGCTCTGAACCAGCGGTGCAATGAGAACTTCATCGCTGCCGCAAGAATCAAGGGATCAGCAGCTCAGCTCTACTCTGGAAACACGACCAGCACATCTGGAGAGCAAAGGAAGCTCCTGATCCCCACGTACCCCACCACAGAGGCTACTGAAGTTACAGAGCTAACTGGCAGAGAGAGATGCTGCTGCCTGAACCAAGCTCTCCACACCAAAGGGAAGAGATGACTGTAGTGCAGAGTGGTTGCTGAGAACACACTGGGCAGAGCTCAGGTGATGTGACATCTCAGAGTGGGCAGGGAGGGAGACTTTAGCCTTCAGTTCACCTGGGCAAGGTGTAAAGCTCTCCCACCTGCATGCTGGTCACACAAAGGCAGAACTAGTCCTACTGGACACCTCCAGTCTTTATTTCCCAATAGTTATAAATGTTGTGTTTCAGGTTCTTTAACGCACACCACACACACGCTGTAGGAGTCAGAAAAGGAAGACGCTCGGTTTGCAAGCATCTTGCCAGTTACTGAGCAGAGAATCCCAGCCCTGAACAGGCAATCCCCAGGCAAACAGGATACATCACGGGAAACAGGAAAACAGAGTGGAGCTGACCACGTCCTACAAACAGGAAAAGGTCCCAAGGCACAGCCTCCCCCCGTTCCTTACTGTCCTCAGCCTGACGCTAGTACCACCTTCGCTTTCTCTTTCAGATACAATCCCTCACAAACTCAGGCAGGGCGAGTGTTTGCACCCTCCTCCCAACCAAGAGCTCTCCGCACTTGCACCTTCACATCGAATGCTTGTTCCCAACAAATGCTCCAACAGGCCCCTACCAGGGGACTGTCCTTAAATCAATTCTGAGGTTGCTGCAAATCGCCAGCAGAGAATCAATGAGGCAAGCTGTCCCTAGTCTTGCTCACTGTATTCTCCTTTGACTTCTTGCCCACACACCAAGTGAGCATCCCACCAGCCAAGGCAGCGAGGTGTTTGGGGCAGGGACTCTCCTTTTCCCAGGACTTGACAGCAGAGCAGGTCCCTTGTTCCTCACCAGGGTTTCTAGCCAGTACTACTTACTGCTCGTAACGGCAGTGTTCTCCTTTCCACCCCAAATGAGGCAGAACTGTGGAGTGTAATGATCACAGAGCCATTCATGCAGCACTTGATTGAGCTTCAGGAGATCAGGCAACCCTGCAAGGCCAGCAGCTTAGTTTGAGGCAATTCCCACACCTTCGTACCACCTGTTTGTGAGCCACCATGCAAAAAGGAAAGTCTGAGGACAGATTTTTCAAAACATTCATAACCAGCAAGATTTCACCCCTGCTGCCAAGGACAGCAGCTCCACACAGACTGCAGAGCAGATGTAAATTTTTCTATAGGATCTTTGCAGTCAGCAGTGCAGAGTCAAGGAGAGGCTCCACTTAAGTCTGTCACCAGTTCTCTGCTCCCACAGCAGAGACAGCATGGCAAAGCAAAGTGGAAAATGGGATTTGTGGAAGTCTGGCAGGGAAAGCCTAGGACAAAAGTCAGCTGGGTGAAGTGTTAGTTACAGCTTTGCTTTTAAGACAACAACTTTGCTTTTGATCAACCTGAGAGACTTGAATACTTGAATCAAGCTTGAATACTATTGGAAATAGGCTACCAGAAAGCAACCTCTCTCTAAGCACAAGATATGCTTTTATCATGTTCAAATTAATAGCTTGTTGTACTACTGCATTGCCACGTCAGGGAAAAACAAAGGACTGGAGTTTGTCCCTCACGTTTGACCCTTCCTGTTTCTTTAAAAGCAGAGGCACAGGTAACATTAAACTCTAACAAGCTTGTTCACAAGATCAAAATTTCTTATCTTCCAGTCAGTTGCTTGCAGAAACCATTTAATCGTCAACTGCCTGAGAACAGAAAGCCTGTCTCCCCAGCAGTTAAGACTGCCACTGATCAGTTGTCATACTCACAATCTATGTGTCCCTTCACCTGTTAAGTAGATAACATTTTTATGGGCAATTTGAGAGGGCTCACACAATCCCTATGATAAAAGCACACTTGTTTTATTATTAAAAGGGCGGGTCCTATCAATTTAAAGGTGTGCAGAGTAATGTAATACACATGTATCACATAAAAATCCTACAGCCCATTTCTCCATGTGTGATTATAAATATACATCTCTAGCATAAGCCAATTCATTCCTTTCTTCTGTACTACTGCCCTTTTTAATCACCGAAATCATTCTGAAGTGATTTTTCTTTTTTAATACTCTTACTTCATCAGACTTTCTCTTTGGCAATTAAAAAAAATTAATTAAGTCAATTTCATTTGTGTCCAGCCATGGTCTAGTTGACACAGTGGTGTTAGGTCAACGGTTGGACTCGATGATCCCAGAGGTCTCTTCCAAACTAGTTGATTCTGTGACTTTCCAGTTCTGGGCTCCACATGTGCTACAAGCATTCAAGTGTTATGTGCCTTACAGATTTTTTTTTTTTTTTTTAAATGTTCACATGGGAATGTTCATATTTTTTAATTAATGAAAGCCTGAAGATTATAAGAACTTATTTTTAAGAAAAATTTAACTTCATTGCCAACTCTGAACCTTCACTAGTGAGCGAACAGTGCTTTCTGCGCAGCCACTTCCTTCCATCAGAGCCTTAGGAAACGCCGCACAGTGCATTAACTAAGGTCGTGGTTTCATGTTACCAATGATTTGACGAAAATCTGTGTGTCCAGCTACCTAATGCCAGAGGAGAAGGCTGCAAAAAAGGAGACATGCTGCTGAGAAAGCAAAGCATATTTTGAGCTAACAGCTTTGAAGGATTTGACTCTGTTCATTATTGAAGCCCGGTTTTGAATCCAGGGTCTCATGGACTAGGAGGTTACATGGAGGTTGCTGCTGGTACGAGCTCAGAAGGCTCCCGGAGAGCCCAGTCACACATCCTGCACAAGCAAACACCAGTGCCCTTCTACGGTATGTAAATATGGGAGCGCCAACACCCCACCCTTTTTCCACATGGCAGTTAGTCTCACCTAGACCACAGAGACGTGAAACGAATCCAGCCAAGATTGAAGCTTTTTCGCCTTCCTTTATTCGGGGCCCCAGTGAACCTTCTTTCATTACACACATCAATAAACCAGGGGAGGGGAGCACTTTCTTCTTGGCTGGCGATCTAAGGATTGCCTCATACAGGATTTTCTTTGTGAACAGCAGACTGAGAAGATCCCTATAGGCTTGATTTCCCCCCCTGCAATCTCACTTTATAAGCATGTTTCTCAGTGGAGGAAAGTGAGTCCAAAGCTGAAGGCACTCTGAACTATTTGGCATCCAGAAGAGACTTTGGAAGAAACCTTAAAACATTAATTCACCCACTTCCCTTTTTGCCTAGGGATGTTGTGGAACATCCGCAATTGGAGGTTTTTAAGAACACGTTCACAGAAGCCATTCCTGAGCAACGCAGATAGAAGTGATACTGCTTTAGAAAGTATAAAGACGATTTCTCAAAGGCTCTTCCAGCCTTACTTTCTAAGATTCACTTCCCAGTCCTAGTCTTTGCCTCTAGAGTTTTCACAGATTTTCTCCTATTACCCTTTACATCCATACCCTTTTCTTCTGAATTCATTCCCCATTGTTAAATCTTTCTGCCATCATCCCCAAGTCTTCTTAGCAGCTGTTATTCCCTCACCACCAAAGGTGGATCACAACAGCAATTCTCCATTGTAGCTCAGAAGAACCCGAGATGCTATTTCTCAACAGAGCAAAATCTCTCTGCTCCTTAGACAAAAAGACAATCTACTTATTTTCTGCCCATGTGCTGCTGCTGCCGGGCTCCAAACTCAAGACAAGAACTAAACTAGCTCTGAGGACATAAGCAACATCTGTTAGACCTCTAGGCAGCCACCCTCCCTATACACAGCCTGACTTCCTTTTACTTTATTCCTTCTACTCTTCAGCCTGCAGAAATAAAGCATTATTTCACAGGTCACAGACGGAAGCTGCTTCTGTTGCAACAGCATGGTGGCCAACAGCCCTTTCAATCTGCTATTACCCAAAAACACGGCAAGATTCTCCACCAATTATTTTGGGGGAAAAAAATATACAGAGAAGGGGGCACTGCCAAACCTTACGGTGATGTAAACCTGCAGCTGAACACATTAGGAGCTGTGGACATCTCTTACGACAGCAGCATCTCGGTCTGGTAACACAGGACGCTGTTTAGCAAAGCGTAAGATGTCAGAGGATGCGAGCGCCGTGATACAGGCACGGCCCTGGTAGACCTGAGAGCTGCCCCCGGGAACTGGCCGGTGCCCTGAGGCAGAGCCCGGCCTCACCCCCGCTCCCTTCCGTAACCGCATCAGACCTCCGGAGACCACCGACACGGCAGATGGGCCCAGCTCGCCCGGATCCCCCATCGCCTCCCCAGCCTCAGGGCAAGGCCTCACCGCGACAGCCTGGAGCGGAGCCAGCCACGGCCGAAGCCCGCGGCCGCGCTGTCACCTCCACCCCGAGCCCGGCAGGTCCCCGGCAGCGCGCAGCCCCGGCCCCGCACACGAGGCACCGCGCCGGCCCCGCTCACCAGGGTCGGGGGAGAGGGGCTTGTCAGCCCGCCCGGTTGCCTCCGAGCATCCCCGGCCGCCTCACAGCCGGGGGAGGCCGCACCTCAGGGCAGGCGGGCGGCTCCCGACATGGCGGCCCCCCCCTCACCTCACCCACCTCGCGACATGGCGGCCCCCC